>NC_140590.1:1534694468-1535313793 GCF_964204655.1 Triturus cristatus | reverse complement strand
TAAATAAAAGAGAATAATTACATGTTAGAAGGAATCATGGAATAAGAAATTGATAAATAAATACGATATAAATATGCGTTTAAATAGATAAATACAAATTAATGCAACGAAGATATCAAAACCCAGAATAACATGTAATAAGAGTGAGCAATAGGAAAAAAAGAGAGAAGAAAAACATAGTAGAATAAAGAGTGCTGGAAATATAAAGAAATAGAACAAAGGAAAAATAATTAAATAAAAGCAGAAGAATACCACAACGGAGGAAGCAAAGGATTGTGAGGGAACAGAGAGAAGAGAAAAAACAAAGGACAGAAAAGTGAAAGTTGATTAGTGTGTTTGAGTAGAAGTGGAGGCCGGAGGATCAGCAGCATTTGATTTAAGAAATGGAGACCATATTCGAAGAAAGGTGTCGTTTTGATCTTGAAGATTATAGATTGTACGTTCATGGGAAGCAGTTTGCATCATTGCCACCAACCAGTCCTCCTGTGATGGAGGCATAGTTGATTTCCAATGACGCAGTATACATATTTTGGCAGTAGCAATTGAAGTATGAAAAAGACGGAGTTGTGGCTTCGTGAGCTTTGGGGAATGACGTAAGTCATGTAGGAGAATGTTAGTAGATGTAAGTGGCAATTTTAGGGGCATAGTGGATTTCAAGGTAGCACCGATAAAAGTCCAATAGGGTTGAATACTAGGACATTCACAAATGATATGAGTAATATCACAACCTGAATTGAAGCATCTCCAGCAGTTAGAATGAGAGAGAAGACCAGCTTGGTGTAATTTAACAGGAGACCAGTGCCAATCATGCAGAATTTTAAAAAGACAAAATTTAAGCCTTGATTCACGAGCTCCCTTATTTAAATTCTCTAGAATCAAATCCCACTCAGCATCGGAAAAGGAAATGGAGAGACGAGATTGCCATTTACGCTGGAGATCATGTGAAAGAGATTTAGAAAAAAGATGAGATGAAAAAATTTTGTATATACCAGAAGTAACACCCTTAAATTTCCCCCAAATGTGCAAATAGGATAATATAGGGGAATCCTGCAGGAGCCATGGTGATGTTCCCATATGGGTCTTTAAACATTGTTGGAGTTGAAGATATTTGGAAGAATGATGAAGGGGAAGATCAAATTCTACCCTGAGCTGAGAGAATGACTTAAAATCCCCATCATGTAGGAGTTGATCCGGATAGAGAATACCTGCAGCTCGCCATTCAGGCCAGGATAACATACGGCCATTAATACGGATCCCCGAATTATTCCACAAGGGAGCCTTAGCATGTATTCTGGAGTTTGAGCCTAATAATCTATGACTTCTCTGCCAGGATTTATGCATGGCAGATAGTATCGGGTTTTTTGGGTCAGAACGACTAGAGCCAGTACCATACAGAGGAGAAAGGTTTGATTCCGAGGATAGAAGATGTCTTTCTATTTGAACCCATTGTGGTAAATCCTTGATGCCAGGTAAAAAATATGAGATTTGGGAAATATGTAACGCCAAAGAGTAGTGTTCAATAGAAGGAAGACCGATTCCGCCAGATAATTGGTGAGCCTTCAACTTAGTGATAGCAAGTCGCGGCTTCATAGTACCCCAGATGAAAGTTTTAATCTGGGCATCTATTGATCGAAGTAAGGATAGAGGGATCTGCAAAGGAAGCATACCTAGAATGTATATAAATCTCGGAAGGGTAACCATTTTAACCGCCTGAGTTCTGCCCCAAAGAGAAAGGCCCAAAGCCTTCCATTTGTCAAAATCCCGTTGCATTTGGGATATAAGAGGAGATAAATTATCTGCAACCATGTCTTGCAATCCTTTATTAACGAGGACACCCAAGTATTTAAGGCGTGAGGGCTGCCAATGAAAAGGAAATCCAAAAATGGCTGCTTTGGTGGTACCGTTAGAGATGGGCAAAGCCTCACTCTTGTCCCAATTAATCTTATAACCTGAAAAAGAGGAGAAATCATTAATAATGTGAAGAAGAGAAGGAATCGACCGGGGAAGACGAGTAAGGGTGAGTAGGATATCATCAGCATATAAGTATATTTTAGAATGTCCAATTGGAAGGGGGACACCAGAGACCTCATCCGATTGACGAATGGTGGCGGCCAAGGGCTCCATAGCCAGAAGAAACAAAAGAGGGGATAGTGGACATCCTTGACGTGTCCCTCTCTTAATGGTAAAGGTGTCTGATAGAAACCCACCACAGTTTACCTGAGCAGAAGGATGGTCGTATAATAAGCGTACCTTATCAATAAATTTCGTGCCTAAACCAAATCTATCCATAACTTTGAAAAGATAATTCCATTCAATGCGGTCGAACGCCTTTTCTGCGTCAAGTGAAAGGGCTAACGCATCATCCTTAAGATGTTGAGCCGACCATAATGCATGGGCCAGAGAACGCAGATGGTTCCGAGAGGATCGACCCGGTACAAAGCCTACTTGAGAATGGTGTATCAAGGAAGGCAAGACCTTACGCAAACGCGAAGCAAGAATGCTGGCCAGGATTTTAATATCAGTGTTCAATAAAGAGATGGGGCGATAGCTACTGCAGAGCTGGGGGTCCTTACCTGGCTTTGGAAGCACAACAATAATAGCCTTGTTAGAAAGAGGTCCTAGTGAAGATGAACTATCCGCCTCCTGGAATGCGGCATGCAGGGTATCAATAATATTGTGACCTGCCCAGCGATAGAACTCAGGGGGAAATCCATCTTCACCAGGGGCCTTGTGATAGGGCAGGGCAGTAATCGCACTAGAGACCTCATCTCTGGTTATTTCACCCTCTAGGATGGCTCTGCCCTCCGCCGAAAGAGAAGGAAGATGTACTTTTGCAAGAAATGCTGTCATTTTATCCGAGTCCATTCTACTATCGGAGGTGTAAAGAGATTCGTAAAAAGAGGCGAACTCATTAACGATGTCTTGAGGTTTCGTGCACAGGTGACCTTGCGTAGATCTAATGGCCGGAATGGCCATAGACGCCTCCCTCTGACGCAGCTGCGCGGCTAATAACCTTCCCGCCTTTTCCCCTTGCTCGTAATGCCGGCCTTTCATTTTCTGTAAAGCGAATTCTGCTTTAGATGTAAAAAGGCTATTTAAGGCCATTCGAGCTTGCTCTAGTAATTTGCGGTTTTGTAGAGACGGAGATGCGGTGTATAAGCGAGAATAAGTTTGTATATCAGATTCGAGCTCACTTTGTCTCCTTGCATTTTGTTTATTAGCAATTGCTGCATCACGCATTAATTGCCCCCTCAAAGTAGCCTTCGCCGCGGCCCAAAGAGTCCTGCTGGAGGTGACAGACCCCTGGTTAGTAGAAAGATAATTTTGAAGGTGTGATTGCAGTTGGGCCTTACCAGCAGGAGTCCTGTGGCGTTGGATGCTCATTCGCCATGGTTTACGTCCAGGCCGAGAGAGACCCAGATCAAGGGAAAGGAGAACCGGAGAGTGATCAGACAAGGCCGCTTCCAGGATGCAGGAGTCTGTAACGAATTGAACTGTGTTATGAGAAATAAGGAAATAATCAAGACGAGAAAATGTACCATGGGCCGAAGAAAAGAAAGTATATTCCTTATCTGTTGGATGGCTAAAACGCCAATGGTCAACCAGTCCAATATCTGATATGATGTCCCCCAACAAGGCTCTGTCTGACACATTGCCCCTATCTAATGGGCCAGTTTTGTCTAGAATGGAATCTTGCGTCACATTCCAGTCTCCGCCAATCAAATATTGTGATGCATTAATTCCAAGCAGCAAACGGGAAAGTTGAAGAAAGAATGTTTTTTTGGTACCCGTAGGGGCATAGACAGACCCTACACAAATGTGAGACTCTCCAATTTTAAGTTTGGCAAATACATAACGGCCATTTACATCTGACCATGTTTTAGAGACAGTGACCGGGAGGGATTTGCGAAGGAGGATTGCTACTCCACATTTGCGGAGAGGGCCTGTGTCTGAGGAATCGTCTTGTTGAACACTACTATGGATAACCTTGCCCACCCAGTCTCTGCAAAGTTTATCCGACTCCAGAGCATCCAAATGGGTCTCCTGAAGCAAGGCCACATCTACATGTTTGGTCTAGAGATAGGAGAGTACTTTCTTCCGCTTTATGTAATGGGTGAGGCCATGTACATTCCAAGTGATCGCATTCAGAGAATGTGCCTGTGTCATAGTAGAATAGAGCAAAAATCAGGAGGAAGAAAATAATATAAAGCACAAAACAACGTGGTGAACCAGACAAAAAGAAAAGGGAGAGAAATGACAAAAGAAAGAGGAAACAGAAAGAATATAAGTGGAAGTAGTACTTCTAATCTAGATGAAATGCATAAAGAAAACAATAAAAAGATAAAGACGAAAGGAGGTAAAATTTAGAAAATAGTACAGTAATAAAGAAACTATGGAATAATAGCGAGTAAAGAACAAGAAACCGTAAAACTGTTACCCGCGAGTCTGGGCGCACTAGAGCGCCGCCGCGGGAAAAGACCCCACAGAAAGAGAGAAGCAATTAAGAAGGCATTAATAATATAGAAGGGAAGCCCAAAAGAGCAATATAAAAAAGAACAGAAGAAGGTAGAGAAAGCCAAATAGAGGTTGAGAAGCAACACTACAGAAGAGGAGAAATCTTACAGTAATTAAATGTGAGGTAACCTAAGCGTATAAAACATATCATACACATATATCAAAAATCTATACCAATATGCATACGAGCAAATAAGGTGATACAACTATAATCAAACAATTAGGCGCCAATGCACCCGAGTAACTGCAAAACCAGTTGAGAATATGCAATAAAATTGTAACATGAAAAGTGAGAAATACAGGGAGAAAAAAGAATAGCATTATAAGGCAAAGATATAGCAGAAGGCAAAGTGAAAAGGAAAAGAGGTAAGATAAGAAACTAGTGAGAAAAGAGGTGAAAAAGAAAAGGCAATCAGATATTATAACAGCGAAAAATGCCAAAAATATAATAATGATTTAACAATATAAACAAGGCCCGCAAGGACCGAAAGTCTACGATAAGCTGCCAATAGGTCAAGAAGTGATTTTTCCCACATGAGGAAGTATTATTCAGTCCGCATCTGAAGGAGTTTTAAGAGGAGACCTAGACTTGTCTCTTTGCAGATCTTGTGGGAATTGAGGCGACGAAACCGATTGTGATGCAGATTTCCTATCCTCTTGTGAGCGATGGAGTCTTTCAAGGTCCCTACCACGAGGCCGAGGACTACTAGGAGGGTGTCTGCTGCGGTCTGGCAATGGAGTAGAAGACTTATAGGGAGAATGGGACTGATCCTGCTGCGAAGATGGAGTGAGAACCTCCATATATTGAGGTTGAAGACAGTCCAAGAATTGCTGAAGATGCTCTGGGTCATAAAAGTCCTTAGAATCTCCATCTTTGGTGATGCGAAAACGTGCTGGTTCAAATAGGCCATACTTAATGCCTAATTGACGTAATTGAGGTCGCATAGAGAGAAAGGCTTTCCGCCGCTCATTTGTTTCCTTAGAGAAATCAGCTGCCATATGAATCCGATGGCCATCAAAGGAAAAAGAACCTTGTAACCGAGCAGCAGCCAGTAATTGTCTTGTTTGTTCGTGACGAAGGAAACAGGCAATGATCGGTCGTGGCCGCGCAGCAGGATCATTACGTGGAGGGCCAAGTCTATGAGCCCGCTGTATCTCCAGAGGTGGAGTGAAAGAAATGCCAGTCAGCTTTGGAAGTATACGACACAAAAATGCACTGGAGTTTTGTCCTTCAATGCGCTCTGGAAAACCAAAAAAACGGATGTTGTCCCTCCTACTACGGTCTTCCAAATCAATGAGCTTGCTATGTAAGAATAAAAGGTCTTGTTCTTTGTTTGGAAGGGAATCAAATCGTTTCTCCATTGCCAGAACTCTGGAGTCCAGGGATTCAACCTTCACATGGAAGCTGGTGATTTCTGCTCTAATTGATTTAGTCTCCTCAGCCAAGGACGTGATTGTAAGGTTCATGTCATCTAGTCGGCGACTAACCTCAGATATTTCATGCAGAATACGCTGCATAGTTGCCGCCGACGCTTGCCCACCATTAGAGGGCGCAGCGTGAGGTGAAGGGGCCGAGGAGGATGCATTGCCTTTCGTTGGCATAGTAGTAGACTGTTTAAGAGCTTCTGCGAAAAGAAGTGGTTTAGGAGTCTTATTTCCTTGCTTGGCAGCAGACATTTGAAGAATAGGCTTGATGGAAACTTTGAAAATACGTGAAGGCGTCTTTCCGTGTGATGAAATACTTATATGTGAGCACAAAAAATATGGCAAAGTGTCGGAATATACAGAGCAGCACAATTAATAACTGTACATATATATGATAATAGGACACTGGCCCCCCCAAAAGAAGAAACCCATGTCTCACTTTCAAACACTGGAATGCGAAAGCATATTTTCAAAAAGTGGTATCTGTGCAATAACAAGACATCAATTATCGCTATAGTCAAAAGGGCACAGAAATATAGCAGTAATAGAATGAGAAACAGCGTATGTGCGCTTATGGCGGTGGCAGACAAATTTGCGATTATGACGAGACTAAATTAATCAATATTCCAGAATGCAGATTAGTCATGGACCATGCAGGAGCAGAGAACACAATTCCTGACTGAAAAAGTTGACAAGAGCGCTATGACGACATTATGAGGAGACACACTCTAATGTATGTCAGTCAGTCTGCGCTAAAGAGAGCCATTTTCATGAAGCACCAGCTTAAACAATAGTCAAAAAGCGCAAAATTGTAGCTGCAGTGAAGATGAGGGGAAACAACTCTCAAAGGAACGAAAGGTTCCGTTTTTTTTAAATTTCAGCTGAGCTTGAGGAACCAGAAATTCCAATTACAAGAGAGCCGTTGACCGTGTAAAGAATGGAATGCACAAATCCTGTGCGAAATGCGCGTCAAAGGTGCTACAACAGTAGTATGGGAGAAATTAGCCCTACCAGTAGCTGACGAACAGCGCGGCAAAAATCATGGTTCCTGTCAGAAACTCCTGAACTCTGAAGGAGGCGTTGCTGCAGGCATATTGAAGGAGGCGCGGCCAAAGTGAAACCAGGCAGGCGCCCGTTGTCAACATCGGGGGCGCGGCTTCATGAGGAGAGTGAGGCGGCCTGAAGGAACACGTCAGGCAGAGTGCGCCGGGCAACATCACCACAGAACATCGTCGAGGCGGTCAGCAACAGAGAGCCGTTGTCATGCCTCCGAAACCCGCCCAAATCCTGCCCCCCATCTTCCGGCTGCAGCAGGGCACGGAGAGGAGATTCCAAAGCCGGTGGAAGGTGAGAATATTCCGTTAAGGGCTCATCCCGCGGCGGAGCTCACCCGTCAGGCGGCCATCTTCCTGCGTGGCCAGACCACGCCCCCGACCTATATTTTTTTTAAATTGTCCGGATTTCAGTTCGGATTTATTTCACAAGAAAGCTCCTTTCTAAGAAAGGAGTTTGCGCTGTTAAAATGCGCACTTGTGTGTTCAGTGCGAGGGTGGTGGCACTGCCTGCTGCTAGGGCCTGCTCTTTTGCTGTGAGGGAACAGAAACGGCCCCAATCAGTTCTGCTTGGCTAGTGAGTTGGCACTTGGCAGCCATGTGCCAAACAACACTCTCCCTGACGCGCGTAAACAGACACACACAAACAGGGAGGCAGCGTGGCTTTATAGCTTGTTGACAACAAGAGGTAGGGACATGGCTGGTTTTGCGGCTAGTTGACGTTTCCTGTATTTGGTTAATGTGGGCGTCAGAGAGCAGCCCATCCAATCCCCCCCCTCACTTCCCCCAAAATACAACGTAACAACAAGCATTGGCATAGCCAATAGGTCTCGCTTTTGGGACCTTATAAGTATTTAGTTATGCAGCACAATATCCTTGGTGGAACAACATTAACTGTTGCATGGCTAAACACTTATAAGGTCCCAAAGGCGAGACCTATTGGCTATGCCAATGCTTGTTTTATATAGTGCTTCCTACCACACTTTTCTCTTTCTTAGTGTTTTCAGTAGCAGTTATTGCTTTTACCCTGTTCGCTGTTATTAAGCTTACAAATGCTGGAATCATAGGACGCTTAGTTAGTCTTCGTTGACTTACATGCTGGCATTGCCTGAATCAAAGTACAGGTGCGGGGAGGACCTGGGTGGATGGAGTGAGTCCCCTCACTAGTTTTAGAGAGCGGACACTGCCCCCATCAGCTTGAGTCGGAAATGTAATTCTTTTTATAAGAAACTGGAACTCGTGGTGTCCCCTTACTTGTACCCTATCTGTACAACTGTTATATTATAGCCAGGGCCAATGGAATTATACGTAGGGGAGGACCAACTTATGCAGTAGGTTGACTAAATTATGTGGCAGCAAAAGGCAAATAATGCTGCACATTTTGTGTTAGCATAAGCTTATTATTTTTGCTTTTTAACACATGTAAACACTTTTTTCAAATGTTGTACCTCATTATTACCAGTTTAACACTCCAAATACAGAAATAAGGAACATAGAGGGGACCAGTCAAACTTTAGGAAGGACCCTCCACTGTGCTGCAATGCGTTTCTGAATTTTTAGTAACTTTAGTTCCGTGGGAACTTAATTTTTTTGTTGTTGTTAAAATCTGCAGTTGATGGGTCTTTTGTGAAATGCAGGAAATCCATAATTAATGCGCAAACGCAGCAGCCTCAGAATCGCATGATTCCCCAGTGTCTTTAAGGTCATCATCTACTATTTACTGTGCTTTGAAAGTTGATACAATTCAATATGTAATGAAAAATGTGCTGTAAAATTCACCATTTTGGTCTGTCGTTTTCCAAAATCTTTTGGGGGGGAGAATCCCCCAAACCCCCTTAGAAGCGGTGGGGCTTGCTCGCTGCGCGCCGGACGGGGGCTGGTCTGGCAAAATTTGCCAGGGCTGGTTTCAGTTCCCAGTCCGGCCCTGATTACCTGGTCAATCTGAGCAAAGGGCGGCAGCTGCCAGAGGTCCGCCTCCGGGGCAAACGGTCTGTCCTGAATGATTTTACGAACCATTCGATTCCAAATTGCAGCCCCAAGCCGCACCAGAGGCGGACCGGGTGCCGCAAGCCCCCAGGCCCGCCACAACAATGCCCCGAGCTGTCGGTCCCCGTACGTACCTGCCAGCAGGGACCTCTCCCAAGAGGGATCCGCGTCCAACCAGGCTATGGCATGTTGCAATTGCGATGCAAAGTAGTAAAGTTCCAAATCTGGGATCTCCAAACCCCCTTTACCCCAACTACATTTCAGGACTTCTAAACTAACCCTGCATCGCTTCCCATTCCATAATAGTTGGACCAGCAGTGAATCGAGTTCCCAGAATACCCGGTGTGGAATTTCAAAGAAGGAGCCTTGCATGGTATAGAGACATCGGGGCAGGACTACCATCTTTATGAGTGCAAACTTACCCATCAGGGAGAGGTTAAGAGAGTTCCAAAATGTAATACTACCCTGCAACCCACGGATTATCCTCCCCATATTGCGCTGATAAAACCCCGCCTCTGACCTATCGACCCATATCCCTAGATATCGGACCATGTCCTCCGCCCATGGAAGTTCCAGCACCGGTCGTTGGTCCTCCCCCCAATTGATCTCTGTGTCAATCGTGTGAAGCTGTGACTTTGTTCTGTTAATGTAAAGGCCGGAGGCATCAGCGAATTGGGCCAACGCTGTTAGCAATGTCGGCAGTGATTGGGTCAGTCGACTCAGGTATATTAACGCGTCGTCGGCGTACAGTGACACCACATGCTCCGTATTCCCCACCCGCACGCCCTGTCCTACAAGTATCCTTCGCAGATGACACGCCAAAGGCTCCATTGCCAAGGCGAATAGCAATGGGGAAAGCGGGCAACCCTGCCGCGTTCCCCTTGCTATACTAAATGCGTCCGACACGTACCGACACGTGCCATCGGCCGAGCATATAGTAACTTAATCCAGTTTATAAACCCCTCCCCCAAGCCCATTTTAAGCAGAACCTGCCAGAGGTAATCCCACCTGATCGAATCTAACGCCTGTTCGATATCAAGGAACACCAAGGTGCTCTGTTGGGCCCGTCCTTCCACAGATTGCATAATGTGCGCCAGGCGACGGATATTCCGCAATGTATTTCTGCCCGGTATAAAGCCGGACTGGTCATCATGGACCAGCCGCCGAAGATAAGGGAGGAGCCTAGACGCCAACACCTGACTAATAATTTTAAGATCCACATTCAGCATAGAAATGGGCCTATAGGAGCCGGGGAGGAGGGGGTCCCTCCCAGGTTTGGGGATCATCACAATTAATGCTTCCCTCGTGGAGTCTGGGAGCGTACCACGTTTCTCAGCCTCCACTGTGATCTCTAGTAGTTTGGGGACCAGCAGTCCACCGCCACACTCTTTATAGAGCTCGGCGGGTATGCCGTCCATTCCCGGGGACTTTGCAGTCTTTAGGTGGGCGATAGCTGCCCGTAGTTCTTCCCCACTAAAGGGGCGCCCCAGGGCTTCCTGACTGTCCGTGTCTATACTGGGCAGTTCCACCTCAACCAGATAGGCCTCCACCGCCTCAAGGGCCGAGGGAGACTGTGTCTCAGAGTATATTTTACTTAAGTGGGCCACGAATACGTTATTTATTTCATGTTGGGCATACACCATCTGTCCCAGGTCGTTTTTAAGTGGCAAGATTGGGTGAGGCTGAGTCTCCGCCCGAATCAGGCTTATCCCCTTCCATGTACCATCGACGCCTACTCGTAGTTCTAGCATATTTGCCTAGCGAGTCCCATAAGTCTCCTATCCGCCGCCGCACGTCGTCCCCTTCAGCCGACCTCTTACTATTCGTGGGGAGTTCCTTTTCCAACGCCTCCAATTGTTCCTCCTGCCGCCGCAGGTCACGCTCCAATACTTTTTGTACCCCTACCTCCGTGGACCGACATATCCCCCGAACCACCACTTTCATTGCATCCCACTCAGTCGCCCTGGTGCTAGCAGAGCCCCAGTTGAGCTCCATATACTCATTCAGCCCAGTCGATATGGCGTCTTTATAAATCGGGTCGCCTAAGGCTTCAATATTGAGCCTCCATAGTGGTACCTTCGATCTCGGTCGGGCCAGTGAGTAAGCAATCAGGAGCGGGGAATGATCCGACAGATCTCGGGCTAGATATTGCGTCTCCGTTACCCGGTAGATCGCCGTCTTTTGAATGAAGAAGTAGTCCAATCTGCTGAAGGTATTGGCAGCAGGTGTGTGGCACGAGTACACTCTACGACTAGGGTTATGGTGGCGCCACACGTCCAGTAGGCCATAATTAAGAAGCATTTGGCTCATTGCTTCTCTAACACGAGGCTTGGCATCCAGTTTTGGGGGGAATCTGTCGAGCTCCCCATCCAGGGCACAATTAAAGTCCCCTGCCACCACCAATTCTGTATCAGGGTCCAGATCCAACAATCCCAGTACTCGGCTTAAAAACCCACCATCATCACTATTCGGGGCATAAACATTCACCAGGCAGATACTGCACCCATCTAGGGTCCCCTCCACCACCACATACCTCCCGTCAGGATCCTGTTTAACATGCAGAGCCTGAAAGGGGACTCCTGGTGCCACCCATATTAGCGCTCCCCGGGCAAACCCCAAGTAGGATGTAGCAATAAACTGACCCTCCACCTGCGTTGGACAAATTTAAGACAGTCTCCCCATAGGTGGGTTTCCTGGAGTAGAGCTATACTGACCCCATAGCGCCTTAGGTATGATGCCACCCGGATCTGTTTCACCCTGTTATTGAGCCCCCGAACGTTCCAAGTAATCGGTTTGTAATTCTGGTTATCTCCTGTCATGAGTGATCAGTTGTCGGTATCCCAGTCCCCCGTCTGTGGTGCGCGGACCCCCCATTAGTATCATAGCTTGCCCCCGCCTGAGGAGTAAGTCTTCGATCCCCTGTGTGCCAACATAGACCAGACCCGGCAGCAACCCCAACAAACCCCCAACTGAAAGCTCCAACTCCCCCCACCCTCAGGCGGTAGCCCGTCATTCTCACAACCAGTCCTGGTTTAAGGACTCTGAACCCCGCCCCAAAGCTCCACCCACACCCCAGAATACCCCTCTCAACTTGAAAGAACAATTACAACCTGACTTACCCACCCAAGTCCTTTTAAACTTCCATCCCTCCTTTGACTCTGTGAATCAGCCGACTGCCTGGCACCGTGCAACCCCGCCCGACCAAGGTCTAGCCAGGCCGCCTCGGCACTCCACAGCCGGTGAACCTAACCAGCGTGTAGGCGGAATAGTTTACCCTCTTCCAACATTTCTCAACCCCCCCCCCCCCCAAGTCCAGCGGGCTCAATGCCCGTGCACCATCGTCTCACAGTAAAGTCAAGTGCCCAGCGGGCCAAACCCGGTACTCACAGTGTCTATGGTGGTCCATCACTCAATCACAGCATCAGGGCTCTCCCTCATGTGTTTCCAGAGCCTACCACATCCGGGCCAGTGGCGCCCTCCAGATCCGACTGTGTTTCCTGCACCAGACAGAGTGGGGAGAACTGGTTCTGCGTCGGAATCACCTCTCTCTCCGTACGGAGCGTGCCATCCGGTCCCACCAGGATACGTCCCTCGTCTGCCCAATCTCGGTCCACCGCTGTCATCCTTCTTCATGACGTTGCTGGTTCCTCTGTCGATTGCTCCAGCGTCTCTGCTCCTGCCATCCCTGGTTTTGGTCCGGGCCGGCCAGTCCCAGCGAATCCATCCAATCTGCTGCCTCCGACGGGGTACCAAAGAAGTGGACTTTGTCTGCGTACTGCACTCGGAGCCTAGCTGGGAACATCAGGCTATATTTAATATTATGGCTACGCATCCGTCGTTTAACACACAGGAAGTCGTTCCGCAGGTCTTGCACTTTTTTAGTATAGGCGGGGTAGATGTGAATGTCTTGGCCTTCAAATCGAGGTGGGCCTTTGGCACGAATATGCTGTAAGATCATGTCCCGGTCCCTAAAGTTGAACATCCGGACAATCAAGGCTCTTGGCGGGGATCCTGGTTTTGGTGGTGGCCCCAGCGATCTATGTGCCCTTTCCACCGCAAACATTTTGGATAGCCTCAGCTGGGGGAACGCTCCGCCAATCCAGTCTTTCAGAAAGAGGTCCGCTGCCGGCCCCTCCGCCTTTTCAGGAAATACCAAAAAGCAGAGATTGTTCCGCCTAGAGCGTCCTTCGGCGTCTTCCGCCCTGTCCTCCAGTCGGGCCGTATGGTCCTGGAGTGCCGCCACCGTCTCCCGCAGCTGTCTGACCTCCGACTGCAGAGTACTCAGGTCTCCCTCCGTAGTGGTGACCCTGTCCGCCACCTTCCTGAGATCCCGGCGTAGGTGATTAATGTCAATGGCCATCCCATCCATTTTTGTTTCTAATGCCACCCTGGAGTCTCGAATCGCTGCCAATATATCTGCTTTATCTCGTGAGGCCGAATCCTGGTGGGCCCCCTGCTCCATGTCCGCACGAAGGCGATCCGCCGCTGTCGGCCCCAGGACCGTGTATTGCACAATTTTATTCGTCTGGGCGCCTCTCAGGGGACGGTCCTTCCCCATCGTCCGTGAGGCCGTCTTAAGGGATGACGCAGTGGCCCCTCCGTCAAAACGAACCAGGAAAGGGGTTCCCTCCAGCAGTCCACCTCCCCACTGGGGATTCAGTGTCGTCTACGCCAAGCAGGCCACCCGTCCGCCGCTCGGAGCAATTACCAGGCCTTCCGCCTCTGTTCTCCAGCCACGCCAGGCTGGTCTAGTGGAGTACCCTCGTGAGTCCGTACCCCGTACACGCAACTTGAAGGGGGGGACCCCTCACCTCACCTCCTGGGGTACAACCCCTGGCCTCCGGCACTGTGCACCACTGCCCAGCCCTCACACCTTCGTCAAATCTTGCTACCGATTCCCCTGCTGGAGTGGAGGTAGGCCTCACCTCGCCTCTTCCGCCTCTATCCGGGCCTATCTCCGGCCTCACGTTTCAGTAATGCCAGGCTTCCGGGGGGCAAGTCTTGCACTGGGCACGTGTGGGCAGCGCGCCTCCGCAGCCGGGCTCGAGATGCAGCCCCCTGACATCCGAGGCCCGCAGCCGGGCCCCCAGGCAGTCCCCACGTGGTCTTCAGGCCAATTACCAGGCAGGGCGCAACGCCGCGGCCTCGCGTAGATGTCCTCGCCGGATGAGGTCCCGCCTTCTCCCTCCTGTGCTGTTTTTCTCCCTCACCGAGGGCTGTACTGTAGGCACCGTCGCGCAGCCCGCTATGCAGGGCAGGGTCACCACTGATACACGTCTAACTCGCCATGTTACCAGGCCACGCCTCCGAGTTCAGTAGGGACTTAAGGACATCCACCATGTCACCGTACGTTATCCGAAGTCCAGGCCAGTATGCCTCACCATCCCATTTGTTATATCAGGGCCCATACACGTCCCATTAGGGATGCACCTGCAATTGTCACCTTCGCTTATCTCAACTCGTGTCCCAATGCAGATCGCCTCTCAGGCCTCCTCTCTCACAGCACGAGGTATGCCAGTGTTCTCCCCGGGTCTCTGTTCTGAGCCATCTGCCCTTCCTCCGAAGGCTTCTGGCCGGGTATCACCTCCACCGAACTGCGTAGGGAGTGCCCCGGCCACCGGCTACTTTCGCGAAAGCTACGGCCCAGATCGCCACGTCTGCTGGGTGCACAAGGGGGTGGCAGGCTCACCTCCAAACCGGGAGCCCCAGGCCTACAGTCTAGACTCTGCCAATCAGCGTGGACGCCGTAACCCCGCCACCACCACGGGCAATTCCAGGCTTGTGTAGCGGGATATCGGGTGGGCCGTTCACGGCGTACCTCCAGCACCGGGCTCGCGTAGAGTGCACATCCGGATCTCAAGGCTCAAATTGGCCGGGGGATCGGCAGCAGCTACTCGCCTCCGATTTTACCTCAACAAGGCCCCCACTCAATGCGGCGAGGATAGTGGCTCCGTCCGGGTCCTCAACTCGGGTCTCCACCCTGGAGCCTGTTAGAATTGGCTTACAGAGAGGCCCCCGATCCCCCGGCAAGGGCCGGCGCCGCCATCTTGCAGTCAGGTAACCCGGCGCGTCTCCAGGTTTCTAGAGACGATTTCCCCAACTGTGGACTGTCTTCTCACACCCAGTCAGGGACCCTCGGGGCAGGGGGGGTACCGATGCCAACTTCTTCGAAAAATATTATGATTCCGCCAGGATTACTGTAGGATTTTGCCATACGGGGCAGGAGCTTTGCCGAGATGAGACTAGCTGGCCATGCTGTCAGGCCACGCCCCCCTTGAAGATGCTTTCTTATGCAGTAATGAAGAAAAAAAGGAGGATAAGGGGCATAACATATTTGCCTAAGATCACTCAATTTGGTTAAGTGAGGAAGCCGGGATACATCCCCATGTTTTATGATTTGACTTCGTTCAAATCAGACATTAAATTGGTATTTATTTGTCTCTCCTTTTTACCTGAAATGTCAATGCTCTGCTCTTAAATCTTTTTGCATGAGAATTGAGCGTGATAGGAAAGCAGAAGCCACATGAAAGCTCGGCTCGTTTTGGGCTCGAGGTTTCAGAAGGACCTCGAGCTGAGCCAGGCATCTGGTTCGAGCCTTGCTCGCGCTTCCAGTGGCTAGCCCGCCTCTTTATATGGAGCAAACATAAGTTTTGCTTCCCGTGACATTTTGGTGAGTCGTTGTTCCTCAGTAAATTAAAAGAAGTTTTATTTTCCCTGTAAACAAGCTAGCAGAATGAATCTCTCCCAAATACTCTTTGCTGCTGTAGACAAAAGAGCCTGGAATCTCCTGCAGCTCTTGACTCTCACCCCTCCTACCCTGCCACTCCCACCTGGGAGTCACAGACGAACAGAACTGCCAATAAAATCACGACGGATACATGTACAGACCAGCTATTATTTGTAAAAATGCCCCACCTACGCCCTCGGTGGCAATACTATTTCCGGAAAGAGGTCACTGAGACAAATGAACTGTCACAGGTCGGTGCTTCAGAAGCTCGCGACGGCAGATCTCCAGAAAAAGACGGGGTTCCGGCAGAATAACAATGGCAGAAGGTAAGTCCTCCGAAATTCTTCGGAATATGTTTTTGAACAGCATGTAGTAAGAAGAGAGTAGTTAGATTATAAGAAATTGTCGGTTTTATGGTGAGGCTCTCCGGACAGCTATTTTATCATTCATGTTTTTCTTCCGTCATTCACGATGGAAATTTGCTTGTGTGTTTTTTATTTCACCTCTACACACTACCAGAAAGGAAAACAAAACTGCCAAATTATAGAAAGTTTAAAAAAAATGTCCATGCATCGCACAAACCAAAGAAGTTTAACATGTATCATTAAATTAATCTGCAAGCTTTGAAATCTTTGACATGCTTCTAAATGCCGACGCCGGTGCAGGGGATAAATACCGAAATCTCCTGTCGCATCAGCATAGAAATTAGTATTTGCCCATTTTTCATCTCAGTTGAACAAAATTAAGGAAGCTGGCATGCACACCATAAAACTAAGAGACAACCGAGAGAATTTGATCATTTGCAGTGAAGCCATTTTTGGAAGAAACCGACGCTCGCTCTATTATTTATTGACCATTTTTGGAGTTGCTGGAACATTATCCCGTATACGACTCTCTATAGAAGATTTGCCTGGGGTATATTTTTGTATAATTCCCAAGTTTCTTGTAAAATGCCAGAAAGTGACTTGTGTTTCTATGTTATGAAAAAAGTGCACTTAAACAGATTTTCGTTGGATTTCAAATTAAAAAAATAGCCTCCATTGACAAATAATGTATGCTGTCTGTCAAAGTTTCCTGACCATGACGATTTCTTTGGATTAGATTTCATGTAATAATCCGTAAAATCAAATGTATACGTGAACTATATAACTTTGACACGCTAGTCCCTGGATTAGGGTCACAGTGCCCTCTTTTAATTTTCCCCAATGGATTTCAAAGGGCACCAGGTTTTTTCTAGGTGTATAGTGCTTTTGAAAACGAACACTGCCTGCTTATATTAGCTACCTGCAAACAGACTAATGGTTATGGATAAAGGGGTGCAATAAGGAGCAGTAGCACCCCCCCCCCACCCCCCAAAAAAAATGTCTAGGGCCAATGTGCCTACGTCTGGATGCCTCAAAGAAATGGCTTATTCATCTCACATTTTCTGAATTATCCATTGCAATATTTTCTCATTTTAATTCTGGGGTAGAGTCCCTGACAAGTCATGTGAAATGGTTAAAGTACCTATTTTACAAAGTAGGTGAGTGCATGAGTTATTAAAAACAGTTAATATGCACTCTTTGAACAAGAATACCTTTTTGACTTGTGGATTGAAGTGGATATTTATTTATTTACATTAGTAGCGCCCGGACACCCTTGTTGGGTAGCAGTTTCATGCTTTATAAATCTTGTATTCATTCATTTATGCTGTGCTGATTTCACACAAAGTTAGCCCTGTTACAAGATTGTCCTCAGCAGGTTATTTGTGCGAATTGAAGCTTTGTCTTACCTCTGGTAAATGTGTTATACAACTCACACTCGAGTGAGCAAGATGTGCTGGTTTGTCTATTCTGGTAATTACACACTCCCATATTTGAGGCCAGATTATCACACATGTACCACATGCACAGAGGATTCCTGGGGTGTGTGCCCTGCTGAGGATGCACATTGGTATTACAGTTGGAACGCAAGGTCCATCCTAAAATACCAAATCCACACCTTCTCTTGTCGCAGGTGGGCATTCAAATGGGATTTCTCCCTCATTTGCATGGGTGCATGGCCCCATACTTAAACAAGTTCCTCTACCAAAGAGTATGCTCTAGATTGCTGAGGTGTGCATACTCGCAAAAATGCCATTGGTTCGTACTGGGTTTCTGCCATCCAGGTGGTTAATATTTAATGTGTACATCCGGAATGCCTGATGGGCTGAGTCTCGCAAAGACAAGTGCCCAAAGGAGGATGGGGTGTACACACAGACTCTGAGAGTGCAGTAGGAACTTTTTAGTGCAAGAAAGAAGCATGGGTGGGATCAATTCTAGATAGCCTTTGTACTCGGCAACTTGCCATTTGACAGCACGGACCGCAGTCTCCTAAGTAAAACAATGGACTCTGGTACCCACACTACCGGTCAAATTTAAAAGGACAAAGTGATTGGCCACCCCTTGCTGTCAAAAATGGCCCCAATGAGCATAAGACACTCACCCATCTCCCTTACTAATACCGCTTAGATCACCACATGAAAATGTAGAGTCCAAATCAATGCCTATATCTTCAAGGTCTAAATCCACATCATTTTGCTACCATTTTGGGTAGTCAAAGCTAAGGCCCAAGATTGACAGATTTAGGGAGTCTGTTTCAGAAAATCCAAAGTCACCATGAGTGTCTCCACACGTTTTCAAATTTGCATCTTAAAGAATTCTATGTGAGAACTAATATAACTGTGCAGTCTTTTTCAGCTTTGCATCATGTGAATAGGCTATGTATGGTTCAATCAAACATATTGGGTAGAACCCTCAGCCATTCTTAAAGATCTGGTTGTTCTGTGGTTTTCACAGATGAGAGAGTTTGCAAAAGGAAAGTAGACATAAGTAGTCTCTGACTCCAGATCACCCACTGATGTCACAGTCTCAAAGGTCTAATGAGAATTCGTCCTGAATCTTTACTTTCTGTGACATCTAAAATTTGCATATTGAAAAATCCTTCCTGTAAAAAGGTTTAGTGAGCAATTGCTCCTACACTTCCTGCCCCAGTGAGCCCACTGTTCAGTCAGCAAAGTGGAAGACAACTAGTTAGGGCTGTGCGGTGATATCTTCATTGGACATTGTTTTTGGAAGAATTATATGATTTCCCTTGACAAATATGGCAGAGGGGTCAACATGGATGAGGATGGAAAAATAAATGACATAAAATTAGTTTTAGTTAGTTATCTTTAATAACAGAAGACTCAGTCTACTGGATTTTAAGGAAGCTAGAGTGAAGTCGTTTGTAAAGATTTCATGAGGCGAACTAGTCGAGCGAAAAACATTCAACAAAAGAGGAGAGATGATTTATTAAGCGTGTGGGTGACACTGGCAGACTTGACACAAATTTAAGAAAAAAAGAGCAGTGGGAATGATTTAACGAGTGAGATAGGTGATGAAGGGTAAGAATACATTCTTTTGATTTCATGATTTGTGAAGCAAAGAGATCAGATTGGCGCATGGCAAATTCAGGGTCGGACTAGGGCATAAAATAGGCCAGGGCACCAAACTAGATAGCTAGAAAGATAGCCCATATTTGCAAACTGGGGCCATTTTGAGCTTTTAAAGACATGCTGTATAGGTGTTTTGCAAGGTATGGGGAACTCCATGCATTTGTGTTTGCTGCAGTCAATGTGTTTGGTAATTTCAGTGAAATCAAAAGTAAAAGCCATCACACAACCTCATAGAACAGGCCCACAAACAACCCAAAAAAACTGCCCCATACTGACATTTCAGAACAGCCCTTTGGCACTGCCAGGGTGCCCTGTAGGCCAGTCCTACACTCGACAAATTGATGAGACTGTTGGTTAGTTGCGGAGAAGAGGAAGGGTAAGGAGTGAGTTTGCATTGAAATTAGTGTCATGCTGGAGGGGGAAGGAGAGAGATATTGCCTGAAATTCAAGTGAGGAGAAGCTTGCAAAGGTATCTACAGAGAATAGGTGAGTGGGTGCTCAGGTCTTTGAGTAAATCTTTGTTACGCTCATTCAGTTATCTGTTCTTTTAGAGTCAGGTGTGTGTCCTATATCAGTACAAGGAAGGTGGTGTTGAGTAAGATGTCTTCTCCAAAAATCTCTAAATTGACCAACTAAAGAAATCATAAGCCATCATATCTGCATCTACAATTATAAAAACACACGTGTGTGAAAAAGAGTAAAGTTGCTACTGCACAGCTTTTAAAAGGAGTATGTGAAATGAAGATGTCCTTTGATCACATATCAGCCACAAACCTTTCTTGTTTATTTGATTTAATACATCCTAATTCATCAGTTTTGCCCATTAAAAACCAGCATTGGACTGGACTGAGCGATTTTGGAGCCGGTCAAGCAATTGTGTCTCCTATGAGCAGTAGTTGAGAGTCTTTAATTAACGGGCTAGGCTAGGATAAGATCTTTCTGGAGCAGTCTCCTAGTGACTCATTGTATCAAATTGGACTTGCTGGAGAATAATTGTTACATCCAGCTAATTGATGTAGAGAGCAGAGGCATTTTTACCTGCGAGAGACGTCCATCAACTGTCTTCAGCAAATGCACTAGAACCCCCATAAATGGAAACCTTCACACTTCTGTGGTTGGGAGTGACTCCTGGCCCATCCCCGACTAACAGAGACAATGTTCAGGGGTAACCCTATCCACTTTTGCAGCAGTTCCTGTGTGCCCTACTGCAAACAATCCAACAGTGCCTGTGTTTATCTAAATCCTACATGACAGAACCTTTTCTTTCTTGTACAACTAGAGCTTCTGTGCCCACTCTAGAGCTGTGGTCTGGGAAATGGGCAAATTCTCCCATGTGGTCACTCAAAACCAGTTCTAGGGGCAGCTCCTGTACCCCTACGATTGGTGCCAACCTGGCTAATTTTGTAAAAGGGAGGTAGGTCCAGGTGTAAGCTATATCTGCCAGTGACAGGGCAGGCATCCTTTGAAGATATGCAAATGGATCAGCACAACCCCCTGGCCATCCTGTCAGTGGAAGTTTAACTTCTCCCCTCACCCAATGCTTTTGTCTCAGCTTGGGGACCAATTCACCCCTAATCAAGGAGCTATTCAGCTACTGGGTAACTGATGGACCGCGGGGAAATGGGCTTGCAGAGGCTTTAGTCAGACTAAATCTAACTTTGCAAATGGATTGGGCTGGTGGTTAATACTTCAAAGAGTCCAAGAATTAATTTTTATCTTGTTACTAGGTGGAGATAAAACTATTTAACTTAGTGAAGGATAATGCAGATAAAGTGGCGCATTTGAGACGTTTGATCAAAATAATGCTGACTTCATTTGAGAAAACATGCAAATACTAAAGGATAATCCACAAAATGTTCCTTCTTTACCGTCATTCGATGAATCTTTGAATTTTGAAGTAACTGTAGATGCAGGTCCAGTGCTGTTTTAAGCCTAGTTTGATAATGAGAAGAAAGTCTAATACTGTTCGCTTCTCATATGTAGAGAGTGGCATGTGTGTGGCTGGTAGGCAAATTTAAATGTTTCCTATGTGGCAGGCCATTTTTGATCATAACCAGCCACAAACCTCTAGTGAGTCTTCTAGATAAAGGCAAATCTGATAAGCAATCCCCTTGTATAGCAAAGCTAGCACGTAAATTACACAAATGTGTTTAATATAGAATATATTCCTGGCAAATCTAAAGTAACCCTTGATTACTTGTCAACATTGTATGTCAGCCATCCTAGCTAATACCTTATATACCTTGCTAATTAAATGTATTATTAAGGAGTGGCCCTAAGAAAAAATATTAGATGTTGGCTTAAGACCATAATAGAAAATCAAATATTAATTAATTATTGTTGATGAAATAGTCATAAGAAATAGCGTGTTAGTTGTACCCATTTCTTTGAGGCCACACCTCCTTGCACTTGCCCTTGAACGTCCTGTGGAAATAACAGGTACTAGGAAAAAAATTCAAAGCAAACTACTGGTGACCCGCAATGGGCAGGAATGATTAAATGTATATATGTGATTGTCAAGTATCTGTTGATGCTGACAAAATTCTCAAAGTACATAAAAACTCACTTACACCCACAAGCTTACCAGAAGGATCTTGGCAGAAAATAGGGGTAGATATGATTGGCCCAATGTACACCTTACTGTTATTCTTGAGTTATGGTTATCGTGGTGGAATATTATAGTACATTGATTGATATAAAACTCCACATCACATGGAGTGCTGGAATTTTTCAAACAAACATTTTCTAGAGAAGGTTTTCCAAAACATTTAATCAGTGACAATGGTAACCAATTAATTTCAATTAACAAAGCACATTTCTTTAAAATTTATGGCATCACTCACATTCAGGCATCACTTTGCCACCATAAACCAATTGGTAAGTGTAATGGCTAGCTGTTTCATAAAAAAAACCATCCGATTTGCACTTAATAGAAATTTGCTCATAAAAAAATTCATTGAGAACACAATTCTGGATGCATCGCACAACACCACATAGCATAACTTCAAAGACCCCTTTTGAGTTATGCAGGGTAGAATTTCCATGTCAAAATGACATCCACATTGAATTAAGGGGGTAAGAAGGAGAGTGCTGTTGCCCATCCTGTTATGAAAGATACTTTGTGTATATGTGTTGAAAACAAACAAGGTAAAATGAATCAGTATTATGACTAGAGAAAGTCGCCAGTTTAAAGCAAACTATTGTTGGTGATATTGTCAGGATTAAATACCCGTCCAAACAACACAGTTGTAGCAAGTTTGGCAATCCTTTAAAGTTGGTCAGAACATCAGTTTCCGCGTTAATGTAGGAAAGCAGCTAGCAATGGTAACGACACACAATCTCACACTATAGCCTGAAGCAAATGGGTCCGAGAAAGTTCCACCAATCATTGACATTCTTGACAGAACAATACACATGTCCTCATTATCAGATGTGACTTATTTAATATTAGAAGAGATAGAAGATGTAATATCCTGCGATTCATATGTGTAATATTAATGTAAATCATATCCCAGTATCTCCTCTTGTCCTTAACCCCCTTTCCCTGCAAGTCTGTCTGATACATTCCTCATGTGCTGTGTTCTCATCGAAAACTCTGTGAGAGGCTATTGGGTGGTTGATAGTTGGGGGATTTGTTCCGAGATGAGGTGGCTTACAGATGGTAATAAAGTTTGTAGCTCTCCTTCACATGTGCCTTCCTGCTTACAACCAACTTGACGGCAGGGACAGGATCCACACGTCAAGGAAGAATGTTGATTGCACCTTTGCTCATCTGGAAATAACAAACGTTGGCTAAAATTACACATTTTCTTAACATTTCTGAGAGGAAAAGTACCCAAATCTGTGGAAAGCCATAGAATTCCTACAACCGCGCATTCCCACACTTCTCTTGATAATAATGGTACCCCTCTTGTGTGGCTGGGCCATTCACCTGCAACAAGAAAGGCCCCAAATGCAACATGAAGATATCAAGATTTTATCTTGAAAGTTGAGATGTTGATAGCTGCGGTATTTGAGTCTGAGCTTGTTTGCCCTTATCCTCCAGTTCCTGGAGTATTTCTTGATTTTATTCTGCCCGCGGCCTCCATGTCTCAAATGGCCGTCACAGCCGTGAAAAATATAAATGTAAATATAGTATGCTTTCCGACCCCATTAAGCCAGCGGTTCTTGGTAGATCGCCCACAGTCAGATTGTCTCCAAGTAGTCTGAGACTCCAACATTGGGAACAATGACGTTGGGAAATCGAGAGTGAGAGTTGGTCAGTGTAAGAAAAAAGGGCTTTTTGCAGATGTCCCACCACTTTTTGCCCCCATCTGGACTACTATATGCTGGTTTTCACCGCTGACAGTGCTCTGAAAAGTAAGAGTATGAGTCTCTAGTGCCAGTGCTCTTTACCTAAAACTGTTATGTGTGAATTGGCAATCCCAATTGACAGAGACTTTACCCCCGTATAAGTCCCTAGTATATGGTACAATGGGTACCCCGGGAATAGGTGGTAAAGGGGTGCCAAGGGCTGCAGCACGGTTTGTTCCACCCTGGGTCACCCAAGCAAATGACTGGTAGTGGGCCTGTCATTGCAGACTCAAGGAGCAGTGCAAACTGCTCGATCTCAACTGTGCTTTCACCATGTGTGGCACACTCACTGCTTTTAGGATATGTCAGCCACCCCTAGAGAAGGCTTCCTGTGCCCAGGAGGCAGGGCGCAGTATAATAAGAGTGTAGACGACATATAAGTGCAAGCTTATATGTCTCTATAGTGTCTTTTCCATTAAAGTACACCATAAGTGATAGGTGGTTCATAGTATAACATGGGACTTGTACCTGCTAACTCCATCATGATACCACCTAAATATGTAAATTCTGGTGTCAAACAATGTGCCTTCTGTCCCCTGACACAAATCTGGTGTCCAGGGAAGTCTGTCATGCAATCAGGTGCCACCTTAGAGGTTACCCACCTGGTTCCCCAGCTTCATGTGCGCTGGGTAAAAAAGGTGACCTACACCTCCGGATGTGGTCACCACAGGGGTGGATTAGCTGCAGGGATTAGATGCCCAGTTGGCTGCTAACTCACACACCCCCAAA
The DNA here is from genome assembly GCF_964204655.1 of Triturus cristatus. Classification (NCBI taxonomy): domain Eukaryota; kingdom Metazoa; phylum Chordata; class Amphibia; order Caudata; family Salamandridae; genus Triturus; species Triturus cristatus. Next base: position 1,535,289,552 of record NC_140590.1, on the reverse strand, counting down.
CCCTCCTAAATATAGGATTTAAGGGACCTCCCTGACACCGGAACCTCAGATCTGACAACTTACTTCAAAGAAGAACCAAGAGGGGCCCTGTGTCGCTGACAACAGGACTTTGCCCACCAGCACAAAGCAAAAGAGGGATACTTTGCCCCTGAGGCATCAGACTTGGAACTGAGTTAATGACCCCGTCCTTGGCTAAAACTCAATACATCTGAAGAGATGGACCCTTGTGGAAGCCAGAAACACCCTCAGTCTCCCCTGGACTAGTGGCACTAGTCACTTGCAAACTACAAGGAAAAACACTCACTGGATCCAAAGAATCTCTGGCCTTTGGGTCCTCCAATGGATCACCCAAATCCAAGTGGTCAAGTGCATTGTGGAAGTTGTGTCTAACCTGCCCCGAAGTTTCAGGCCACTACGTTACTCCCCTGGAACCAGTAAAGTTCCAGAAGCTTTTCATTGTGCTTACCGCAGCCAAGGCTTGTTGGCCACCAGTCCGGTAACCGACCTTCACACTTGATGCTGGATCTAACGAGAACGCCCTGCAACCATCATCCAACGTCAGCAGCTGTGTACGTGTTGAGTTTTTGCATTTCGGTTTTTTGCACCACCATGTAAGTGATAAAAACAGCTCCACCCGCGGCTCCCACTCAGCACCAAGGATAGCCAGAACAGCTCTGCACCCAGACTCCACGGGCTAGGTAAAGTTGATCAGATTGTTGTGGCCTGGTCCTGGGGCTCGCATCACCTTAACCTTAGAAGGGTTCCAAGTAATTCGACATGCAGGTGACCAATTGTCACTAATACATTTTGCCATTGACTGCAATGTTATTTTGTCTATGTATTTATTGCACTGATTTACTATTGCTTATATAATCTACAACTCCAGTTATATGTATGCTATTCTGATTGTGTTTGTGTCTAAATTAAGATAAAAATACACTCTATTTTTATAAATTGGTGTCAGAGTTCTCTCGAGTTGTGTCAAGTACTTAGTGTCCATGTTGATACTATGAAATGTTTAACACATGTTCCTCTCGTAGAGCCTGACTGGTTTTTGCCACTCTACCAGGCCTGAGCTAAGGATTTATTAGTGTGAATTCTAGGAGCATCTTTGGGGTATTATGATAATATTACATGCTAAAGCCACCCAGCCCTATCACATAATATTCTGCTTTCCTACAGTCAGTTTCCCATTCATGTGTCATTCTAAATGAAAACCTTAATGAGTTGATAAACCACGTGCTGTTAAGTGTATTAAAAAGCTCTCCATAAAACACTAAACTCTAACCTGGCCATAAATTCTGATTCAAGAGGTCACTCACAACAGTGAATCAACAACCTCCAACCAGACATTCTCTTTTTCTGTAGACTACACAGCACTGGGCCATTTAATCAAATCTTTTTTATTAATATCATAATAGTAATAATAACAACTTATATTGCTGATAGTGGCACAATTTTTGCATCTGCACTGTGAATAAAAGGTATCAGCATTTTATAGGATTAATATAGCCTTATAGCCCAGCGTAGCGGGCTTTATCAGCTATTAAAGGCCCGCTGCAGCGGTAAAGGCCCGAGCCGAAGGCGAGGGACTTTGACAAAGCAGAGGGACTTTAAAAGCCGGTATAGTCCTGCTACGAAGGGCTATAAGGCTATTAGAACATTCTGCCACTAGAGGGCAGAATGTTCTAACAAATAAAACGAAGCCTTCAGGGAGCGCGAGGGGATTCAAATCCCCTCAGGCTCCCTGAAGCCTTTGTTCACAGCCAGAGCTGTGAACAAAGAAGCATTGGAATGTCGGAGCTCCGAGTTTATACCAGCCATTATAAGCCCGGAGCACTCCATTGTTTTCAATGGAGCTTCCAACATTCCAATGTTCTAATTGAAGTTAATGGTTTTACTTTAGTATTAATTGAAGTTAATGGTATTACTTTAATGGTATTAATTTATCGACCTGGGAAGGGTGAAATGCTAATTTGATCCTGTGGGGGCTAGAAATCACGCCCCGGGTCGGACTCTGTTTATGTGGAACCTCTGAGTTCAAGGCCACAGAGAGGCGTTTTTATTACTTCATTTAGGTTGGGGATTTGGCAAAGTGCTTCGTTGGAGCACAGAGGTCCTGATTCAGAGTCACGTGAGTGAAATTACTGCATGGAAGTTTGCTGTGCCTGATACTGGGTTGGTCGTTTTTTCCACACCTGTTTTTTCCGGGTTGTAGGAGAACCAGACGCAATGCTTCCCGCAAAATAAATTGCTGGCAGCAACCAGGCCATATTCTCCATAGTTATTCTGTGACAGAAAGTAGCATACTTTGCTCCCTTCCTTCCTCTTCCCTCCCATACTCCCCTCACCCCATCTCATCCAGAGGTTCCCACATACATTTACCACCTGCTCATGACTGTACTGAACTGGGGTTGATTTACCACATGCTAATGTTAAAATCGCAAGTGATTTTACCATTACCCTTGTACCATCCAAGTTGTAATTAAGGCCTGTGTAGTGAAGGGGAAGGTTTATTTAGGAATTTGACAGGCGTGGCAGGTAGGCCTCCCTGGAGTTAAGTATTGTCATTCCAGGTCAGTGCATGGTCACCAAAGAGAGAGAGAGAGACTCAAGCAGGAGCTAAGAGCTGAGTGGTATCCTATCTGCTTTTTATATGAAACCACTGATGTCAATTGCTAAAATAAAAGTTGTGTAAGTCGACGCCACACAGAACAATGGAAAAAAATCATTCACTTTCCCTGTGGGTATTCTGTTCCATAAGGAAATGAAGCTAAAACTGCTTCTTCCTGTCCAATGGCAGCATACTTAGCATGCTCTTTTACAAACACTAAAAACTATAAAACTAGAATTATTAAAAAACAGGTATGATCGGTGAAGTAGGTGATACATTTCAGTGTATTAAACACATGGAAGAGCAAATCAGTGAGATCAACTGGCTTTAGGTCTAGACAGTAATTAGGGGAACTAAGTGTTTGATTACCAAACACAAAGAAATTCTGCACTTAAATACTAATTATATGTGTCCCTTCCCCAGACTTGATTCTATGCTATAATTAAGCAATGAAGTAAGAGTATGAATCATAGAAAGCCTGGACGGATAGAAGGGTGTGCCTAAAACTATTCATACAGTCTTGGTTTTATCCGCTGTTGATGTGAAAGAACAGTATATCTTCAAACGAGTTGCAAAGCTACACTTTGATCTCTTGATGAACTATGCACCTGTCTTTTCTCCTTCTCTGAAGTGCTGGAAGTGGCATTCCTAGACCTTCTGTACAAGAAGAACAAAGAACAGCACCACACAGATGACATAAGTGGCAAGCGACTGATCGTGAGGCGAGGGCAGCCCTTCACCATCAACCTGCACTTCAAAAGCAGGGGCTTCCAGCCAGGAGTGGACGAGCTCACCTTCATCGTGGAGACAGGTATAACTGGATGTAATCCTGCTCAGGGAAAGAGGTGTGGTTAGGCTCCATGAGGTGTGGTTAGGCTACACCATTCTAACAGCATTTCATCACAATGATTTTGCACCAAGTAGGGGTTTAAAAGACTCCACACTGCTCGAGGAGGAGGTGTGGTTAGGCTACACCATACTGAAAGCCAGACTCTTGCATCACATTGAACTTGCATTAAGTAAGGATTTAAAAGACTACAAAAAATGTTCCATATGTGAAAATCTTAAAACATATTTATAAATGATTAGCTATCAACAGGGAGTTCCACGTGACATCACAGACAATGAGAGTGAAGCTCGAGTTGACTATGATGTCACTTGGAACACCAAGATGGAAAACTCCCCGTTATAGGTTGGTAACTATCCATGTGCATAGGGGTGGATGAAAAAATTGAATGAATTCTGAAATGGGAACATTTCACACACATTTTTTCAACTCACATGTGGAGCAAAATTCAGGGTCAAAAACCACTTAAATTTGCTCCAAAGTTGTGCAGTTTACGTGGTTCATCATGGCAAAAAATTAGGTCCAGGACTCATGAACTGGCAGATCATGGGATTCGTGTTTCTCCCAGTACCTCGCTTTCTCATTAAAATCCACACGAATTGCACAAACTACTCATGAATCAAACAGTTTGTGGTTCATGGTCAGATGACTGCTTTTTTTTTGTCTGTGGTAGGTAAGAGCAAATTGGCAAAATTCTGTGTATTTGGATTGAAATTTGCATACCGTGGAATAAAAATAATTGCCTTTTTCCTTCTCCAACTCCCCCTCCCAGTTCCCCTATTTTCCTTAGGCAGCCTCCCTCCCCAACTAACCTACCCCGAAGTCTAAAATTATTGCACCTAACTACCCACATCAAATTGACTCCGCCTACCCACTAGGTCCTCTATTGGTCTAATCAGACTCTAGTTGAGAAAAAACCCCCATAAACCCCTTACTGGGGCCCCTTCCTCGCCTGGATACACTATCAAACTGGAGATAAGCCTCGATCCCACAGGATCTAACGCCTTCATTATCAATTTCCCACCTAACCTCTCTAATAATGCCGCCAAAAAACACAAACATCACATACTTAAGACTAGACCCGAAACTGTAATCTCAAACATCTACTTCTGGGCAAACAAGGGTAGTAGAGTTATTATAAATGATGTTGTTTTAAGTAGACCTAATGGACATAGGATTAAGTGGACTGTCACTAACTCAGACACGTATTCGAACAAAATCATTACTCTCTGTCTACCTGAGATAAGTAAGTGTCTTGATTTTAATGTTGGTCACTTAGGTATCTTACATTGTTTTAATAAAATTAATGACAACATCAATAAAGTTTTGACCACCTCTAACGTAAAGCGACATAAACAGAACAGCGGATGGTTCGATAAAGCTTGTACCAGGGCTCTACAGAAGCTAAAGAAAGCTCTTTCGTGTAGTCCCCGGGACAGGTCTAGCATTGTTAATCTTAGAATAGCCTACAAGGAACAGCTTAAACGTAGGAAACATGAACTTCAGGTCGAAGCGTGGGACAAATTGACAGTTGCGGCGGAGCAATCCAACAGTAAGCTCTTCTGGGATACCGTCAATAGTCCTTTTTTAAGGAACGGGGAGGCACCGACAATTACCTCCCAAGTTAGTAAGGAAAGTTGGGTTCTCCACTTTTCTTCTATTTTTAATTGTAGTGATATTTCTTGTACACCTAGTCTATCTAGCGATGTCTGGCCTATTATCCCCCTTAATATTACTCCTTCTGAAGTAGCACTTGCATTGAGATGTAGTAAAGGTGTTAAAGCTCCCGGGCCGGATGGAGTGCCAATCGACCTTTATAAAGCTGACATAACTATATGGGGCCCTGTTCTATCAAATGTTTTTAATGCAGCCGTAGAGGAATAGATTCCGTCAACTTGGGGGGAGTCCATAATAATTCCCATATACAAAAAGGGCCCTAGATCTGAAGCCAAAAATTATCGCCCAATATCCCTTTTAGACTCATCACTAAAAACTATGAGTCGGGTCTTATTGTTTAGATTAGAAGAATGGGCAGAGGATAATGGGATTTTGGCTCAATCCCAATATGGGTTTAGGAAAGGTCGGGGGACCCTGGAACAATGTGTAAACCTAGATCTTATTATTGGGAAATATACGCACGCAAAGCAGGGATCTCTTTTTCTCTGCTTTGCTGATCTTAGTAGCGCGTTCCATTTGGTAGATCATGGTTTACTATGGTCAACCCTTTTGGACCTAGGTGCTCCCCAGGCTATTATTTTCTTTTTGGCACGACTCTATGTTCAATTATCCGCAAAAATACGCTATGGCCAAGCAGGAGAATGTACAAACCAAATTACGGTGAGCCTTGGCATTAGGCAAGGTTGCGTGCTGGCACCCCTTCTCTTTTCTCTTTTTATCAATGCCATAGAAGCCGACCTTAAAAAAGTTAAATGTGATGCTCTGCAAATTGAGGGACAGGAGGTACCTGTGCTGCTTTATGCTGATGACATGGTACTCCTCTCAAGAACTCCCATTGGTTTACAAAAATTAATGAATAGATTTTCTGATTTTATAAAGGAAAGGAAAGGAAACTAAAACTCAATTACTCTAAGACTTTTATTTTACCGTGTGGACGTAAAATAAGGAATTTGAGATCCTTCCATAATGAGAACCATGAAATCCTTCTAGTTAATAAGTTTTGTTACCTTGGCATCATGTTTTCGAGTAACGGCCTGTGGTATGATGAGATTTTAAATGTTAAGGCCAAAATGGCCAAATGCGCTTATGGCGTTTTTAAATTTGCAATTAAATTGGGGTTGGGGCTATTGCCCTCATGGCGTGCTTCAGGTTGAGGAAAATGTTTTTCTAAAAAAGTTATTATGTCTGCCTTCATCTGCCCCCACTGTATTAATTCATAACGAGGTGGGGTTGAATTATCTAACTGATCTGATAGAGCTAAAACATTTAATGTTATGGAGATCGATTTGGATGAAGCAAGAGGCTGGGTTCAACAGAAGCATCATTAAGGATTGTCTCTGTTTGGACAATTGCCTACAAATCCCCTGGTTAAAATATGTGGTATCAACTTTTAAGGATTTTTTCAAGGTGAATATTTTGGAAAATACGAATTATGTGTCTGATTTTTCTAAGTCAGAATTTAAACACATTTTTTTGAGGGAAAAAGTTCATCGCCGCCATTGTAAGAATATGCAGATGGCAACCGTGGCTTTTTACTATTCACAGGAGCATACTGTAGGTTTCCAACTATACCTTTCCAAGGTTACCAGAATCTCGCATCGGTTAGTATTGACTCGGTTGAGGTTAGGTATCGTCCACCATTTGGTGGCTTTCCCATCTATAAAAAAATATCCCACTGCTCCTTGTCCATGTGATGGAGTCACTAAACAGAGTGTTGTACATTTTCTCCTTACATGTGATTTATACATGCATTTGCGCATTAACTATCTGAAACCACTTTTTAAGAAATACGGGTCTCGTAACTTGAAATCCGCTTTGAATTTGTTGTCTACTTTAAATGGGATAGATATATGTTTTTTTACTGCCACGTTTATTTTAAAATCTATTGCTGCTAGAAAAAGTATGTTTTTTTAATTTTTATGTTCAGACGGCTGATTATTTTTCTAAAATTCTGTTCTGTGAATCCCTCAAATTGTTTTTTATTTGGTTTATTTGCTTAGTAAGTTTTATATCTGTTGTCTTGTGCTTTTATGATTGTTTTTAATAATCGAATAAAGCTTACATTGAATTGAATTGGGTAGTAGAGTTAATGACCTCATCTTCTACACCAGAAAAAGAGCATGCTGGTGGAATGTTTTCTACTCCATGCTTCGAATATCAGGCACCAAAAAACACCTCATGGTCTCAAATTAACAACGGCGCCCTCACTCACTCTCAACGTCAATGCCATAATCACCCTCTATAACAATAGTATCATCCTAGTCCAAGCCTCCAATGTCAACCTAGTTAAGATGGCCAATATCTTCCCTACACTCAAAAACATGGTCTCGGCGAAACCCAATGACCCCTACCCACACCCTACCATTACTTACGACCTAACCAGCCCTCACCCACCACAGCCGGGAGGTCCGCACTCTCTCTAAAACATTTTTCCCCTTTCGATGATTACAGAACCTCTCTGTCCCATGTCGATTTGACCCAACCCTCTAGACCCCGGACCCAGAAGGCGAGCGACATTACGGGTTCGCTCTGCTGACAGCTCTCCAGTCCAACACTGACTGATTCTCAAGTGGAGAGATTCCTTAGTGACCTACTGCCATTGCTCTCAACGAAAGATCCCTCTTCCTTCATTCCTCTTTCCACACCACCCACTCAGCCAGAGGCCTGGCAATTGCCCTCCACGGACCATGATCGGCCAAACCCAGTCAATCCCGATTGGACCATCCTGGACTCAAAGCTCAATGACCATCCCACCCTCTCTCTTTAACCAACCTCGCTATCCAAAGATCATGGAACACCGCTAGGACCTAATGGTCAACTCCCCCCCCCTGTATCTACGCACCACCACCTTAGACCCCCTGGGCATATATCGAGGCTTCCCTTCTCCAACAGATCTCCCAAAATATCCTTTACCCCTCTCCCAGCACTCAGACTTGGTGGCGCTCCTAGTCAACATATCTCTCCAGTTGCACCTTCTCACTGTTGAACTACATGACTTGAAAGCTCTCTTAACTGAACATTTTCCCTTGATCAGCTCCTTCCTCTCCTCTGTGAATTCGCCCAGAGTCCCCCTAGGGTTAAAGCTCGCATGGGCCAGCTTTTCCCCCTTTGTCTCGAAAACCATACCCCTACCTAATGCCCCCTCCCGCCCCAGAAGACTGAAGGCCTACCTGGCGTCTAATGATATTGAGGACCTACTCAAATCTTATTCGCCTATGCTCGACACCAACACGATTCCTCCGGGGCAAATACAAGCCATCCTCTCTAACCCGAACAGAGAACCCCCTCACAATTTTAGAGTCATTAATAATGACAACCTCACGAGAGTGAACGTCATCCAGACTCCTTCCCCCCTTAAACCGGTACGACTTAAATGCGTACTACTCAACTGCAGATCAGCCAGTAAACACTCCTCCAATATCTTCGACCTCATCCAACACAATGAGCTAGACATCATCATCCTCACTGAAACCTGGCTAAATCCCGCCTCCACTCCTATCCTAGACCTCCTAGTACCCCCAACCCACAACATAATTTGTCTAGACAGGGCTCTGAAGCTGGGTGGTGGCCTAGTCTGTATTCATCGGAGCACACTCTCGGTGTCCTACTCGGAGTCCTCTACACCATCCTCCTTTGAATACCTATGTGTCAACATTTCAAAAAATAACCTGCCGGTGTGCAAACTTCACACTTTTTATCACCCCCCGGGGAAAATCTTCCTTTCATCGAGCAACTAATGGAAATTATCTCTGGCAATTTCGATTCGGTATTGTCCCAAATCTTCCTCGGTGATTTCAACCTTCACTGGGTTAACCCCAACAACCATGTTGTAACTTGCCTTAAATTATTCTTAAGTGATCAAGAGTTGATTCAGCATTGTGACCAGCCAACCGATAATAAAGGAGAAATTCTAGACCGCATCATCTTTAAAGGACACACCATCACATTGGATACCATTACCCTGTGTGATTGGTCCGACTACCACTGCATCCTCCTTTATATTAACAGGGAGGTGTCTATGAGGAAGGCTCAACCAACGAAATTGAAGATCTGGAAAAGAGACCTGAGATCTATCAGTACAGATGAACTAGCAATCTACTGTAAATCTGCCCTCTCCGCCCAAGCTGACATGTCTGAGGTTCAGGTACTCACTCACTTTTACAACTCAACCATCATGGATGCCATTGCACCACTCCAACAAAAAAATGCCTCAACAAAAATATCCAAACCATGGTTTAACGACAATTTAAACGTGGAACGCCGCAACCTTAAGGCAGTTAAACCATCCTGGAGATCCAAACCCTCCTCGGATCAACCAAAAGTCCTTAGAGAGGTTAGGAGCTCCTACAACAAACAAATCATGAGCACTAAGGCAGACTACTTTAGATCCCAACTTGATCAAGCCGCTAACCGCCCCATGATACTTTTTGAAATGGTTAAACAGCAATCGGTGGAAGCTCCAAACCACTCAGATTCTGGAGTCAGCCCACCCTCATGCGACAAAGTGGCTGCTTTCTTCACTGAGAAATCAAGACTCATCAACATTGAACTCGCTTCTAAGACGGCTCTACTGCCATCCACTGGGTCCGCATCACCTCCTGCCTTCTTAGAGAAGCTCAAACCTATCAGCCTGAGCACCAAGAACAATGCTTCATGGGGTACCTTTACTACCTTCAGTGACAGAGACATCAACAAGATTATTCAGAGTATCAACCCATCTAATCACTTTAGCAACCCTTTGCCTCCTTCCATCTTCAAAGAAATCAAGAATGTCATCATCCCCATCTGGAAAAAGATTGTCATCGCGTCAATCTCACAAGGCATGATTCCAGATTGCCTAAAAGCAGCTCAGGTATCACTTATACTAAAAAACAATAATGCAGATAGTGCTGACTTTAACAACTTCCGTCCTATCTCTAACCTCCCCACCCTAGCCAAACTCCTAGAAAAATGCGTCCAATCAAGACTCTATGCTCACATAGAAAATTTCCAACTCCTGGACCAGCATCGATCTGGCTTTCGGAGTGGGCACAGCACTGAATCGGCTCTCATTCACGTTATGGAAGACATTTTAAAAATGCTTCACCAAAATGAATACTGCCTCCTAATGCTCCTTGACCTTTCCTCTGCCTTCGACACTGTCAATCACGACAAACTCCAATCCATTTTGAAGAACAGGATGCGCCTCTCTGGTCAGGTTTTACAATGGTTCTCGTCCTTCCTCCACCACAGATCACAAAGAGTCAAGGCAAATCACTCTCTCTCTCCCAGCCCTCCCCAGTATCCATGGGGGTCCCCCAAGGGTCCAGCCTATCTCTAATATTCTTCAACCTGTTCTTGGGACCATTGGCTAATGCACTAAATTCCACAAACATTCTCTTCCATATGTATGTGGACGATACGCAACTTTATCTGAAAATCTCCTCCCCGGATAACTACCCTAACATCTACTCAGAACTGGTTAACCGAAAACCACCTCCTGCTCAACACCTCCAAAACAGAATTCCTTCTCATCTCTCCTCCGAATCACATCCCCAAGCTAGACTTTTGGTTGAACTACCTCTCTGCCTTCAACTGCTCCCGCCTCATTATCGACTCAACCAAATCTCTCGGAATCACCATGGACAAGCATCTGAACATGAAGAATCATATCAGCAATGTGTGTAAGGGAGCGAATCACCTGATGAGGATACTCAGAAATATCAAATCATTCCTTCCAGAAGCTGATTTCAAGCAGGTGGTCCAAGTGCTTGTTTTGCCAAGCCTAGACTATGGCAGTGCTACGCTCTGTGGCCTCCCCAAATATACCTTAGCTCCACTAAGGGAATCACTGCACGCTGCAGGCAGATTGGTTACGGGCTCCAAAAGAACTGCGCACATATCCCCTGTCCTAAAACCCCTTAAGTGGTTGCCCTACGAAGCACAAATTCAGATAAAGATTGCTTTTCTGTCGCACAAAGCCCTCCATTTCAAAACCCCCAGTTACCTAGTGCAAAAGCTTGAATTATCCGGAGGTGGTAGACCCTCAAGAAGTGCTAACACTTTCCGCTTGAAACCACAGATCTTTAGCAAAAAGAGAAATTGCCACCGAGCCTTCTCCGGCGCTGCCCGAAGATCTGGAACTCTCTTCCACCGGAAGTATTCAGAATCACCTCCACTGTCGCTTTCAAATTGGAAGCCAAAAGATTCCTTATGAACAAGTTCTTACCTTAAATGGGATAGGATCATCTGCTTAAAGTCACTGATCTTACAACCGTAAGACCTCCATTGGATGTTACTCTTCCTTACCCCATCGTTTGCTCCCCTCCTTGCCCGCTATGTACCAGTTATTGTATTATTCTCATTTGACCCTTTTGTCCTGTAATTTTTCTGTGTATTCTTATTTGATGCCGTTATTGTATTTATTACCTTCCTTCCATTCTTTTGTAAAGCACTCTCATATCGTTCGGGATCTGGTTTGCGCTATATAAAACTTTATAAATAAATAACATAAATAAATACTAAATGTACCCTATGTATCAGCTGTGTAGAGGTACACACATAAGATACAAGAGATAATGCGTGCTGATTACAACCGCATCCCAAATCGTACCAACATAAATCTAGTTTATGACCTTTAATCCAAATAGTATTACAAAGTTAGCCCCTAGGAGAAATGTATTTATGCGAAAAATGTACTTATGTGTAAAATGTAAGAAAGTGCTCTGTGTAAAATGCATGTAACTACTGTTTATAAAATGGATGTAATAACTGTTATTGGACACTTAAGGAACGGACTATAACTTTAACCTTTCCGCTGCTAGGTATTTTCCCCACAGAATGCTAAGCCCTGTTTTTAGGTATATGGGGTAGTTTGCATTTAGGCTTCCATAACCCTTTTTTCACACCAGGTATCTATGCCAAATTTATGTTCTTTTTTCCAACATCTTGGGGACTCCAATGGTACCCAGGGTTTGTCGATTAATCTGGAAGGGACTGAATTTGGTTTTTTTTTTGAAAAACAGGAAAAAAGTGTTCTACAAAAAAGCTTCTCGTTTTTCTCCTAAAAGTGGCATCAACGAAATGTTTGATGTGCTAAAGTCACAATTTTCCCGGCTTTCAGGTGCATGCAGAGATGAACAAAATTTTTCAAAGAGGTAGCCCATTTTTCCTAAATGTTGTACTTTCAACCTACTTTGAGTTTGTGGTGAAAACCAGAGTGAAACACATAGGTAATATCAGAAAGTTTAGATTTCTAAAAAGTAGACAAATTCTTAATTCAGCAAGGAGCCATTTTGTGAAGATCCCTAAATGTTTTCCCAAAGAAACTAACTGTTGAAATAAAAAATATTGAAAATGAGTAGGAGAAAATGGCCATTTGTGACAACGTTTTCTTTTTTAACTTCAATGGCTGATTTACAAAAGCAGCATACCATTACGTCCTCTCAACCCGTCAGGTTGCATGGATATATAGGGTTTGTAGGTTCTACAAGAACCCAGTGCCAGTAACTGAACTGCACCGTACAATGTTTTTTAATTGTGTAGCGAGTATAGAGCAATTCATATGGTAAAATAAAAAAAATGCAAAATAGGCATCAAAGAAACCTATGTATTTCTGAAATGGACACCTAGATACAGAGTTTATGAGCAGTAGTTATTAGTAAATCTGTGGGTACCCATACTACCATATGATTCAGAGGTCACTTATCAAAATGTCTTCTTTCTAACAAACTGCCTTACATACAATGGTAATAACAAATATTCTACTATTCTACATTCCAACATGTCTTCCGTTAAAAATGGTACCTCATGTGTGAGTAGCCCAAATGCCTACGACAGGAATAGGCCATAGACACATAACATTTTTCCCACTGAAAACTGACTCTTTATTTCCATGTGGTTAGCTGTGTATTTTAGGCCTTAGCTCAGCAGGCACCTAGGAAAATCTAGCAATCCTGTCCATTTTAAAAACTAGACACATAGGGAAATTCAGGGTGAGCTGCCTTTTGTGGCCTGCACCTGTGTTCTTACCCAGAAACCTTTGCAACCCCTGATTAATAACACACATTTTCCTCACAATTGTGTGAGAAAAGCGTCTGGAATCTGCAGGGAGCCATACATTTCCTACCACCTGACATTCCCCCAAGTGCCCGATAAAAAGGATACTTCACTTGTGTGGGTAGGGCTAGTGCCCACAACAGGAAAGGCCCCAAAACACAACATGTACACATCACATATTTTGACAGAAAGTAGACCTTTTTTTCCAATGTGGCTAGCTGTGGATGTTGTGCCCTGACTCAGCTGACACCTAGGGAAACCTAGCAAACTTGTACATTTTTTACAACTAGACACTCGGGGGAATCCAGGGTGGGGTGACTTGCGTGACTTTCATACAGTTTTCTTACCCAGAAGCCCTTGCAAACCCCAAACTTTGACTAACAAAAAACATTTTCTTTACATTTCTGTGATGGAAAGCCCTGCAATCTGCCAGAAGCCTCAAATTTCTTACCACGTACCATTTCCCCAAGTCTCCCGATAAAAATAGTACCACACTTGTGTGAGTAGGCATAGCGCCCACAACAGAAAAGGCCCCAAAATACAATGTGGAGATATCAACATTTCCTGTCACAAAAATGATCTGATTCGGCAGTGCAAGTAGTAGCGGGGTTTTTTTTAACGGCCATCCATGGGAACCTACCAAACCCAGACATTTCTGTAAACTAGACACCCAGGGGAGTACAGGGTGGTATGCATTGCATGTATCTCACAAAGTTTTCATGCCGACAATGCCCTGCAAACCTCAAACATTGTCTAAAATTGCACATTATCCTTGCACTTCTGTGACGTAAGCTTACAAGTCAGCAAGAATACACAAATTTCCTACCACCTAGTGTTCTTCCATTAGTACCGATAAAAATGTTACCTCACTTGTGTGGCTGGGCCTAGTGGATGCGACAGGTTCACATCAAACCAAGGTCAATCGGAGTCTCACGGAGCGACTCTCATTTACCCTGTTTTGATTTGTGTCTGTTGGGGGCACTAAGCATAGCCATGCAAGCGGGGTTGCATTTTTATTGGGACAAGAGGGGGAAGCTGGGTGGTAAGAATTGTGGATCCCTGAGGTTTCTGGAAGCTTGCATAAGAAATTCAAGGACAATGTGCGATTTATGTCAAAGTTTGGGATTTGCACAAAATTGTGGGGAAGAAAATGTTGTGGGATCTACACAAAGCACACCAGCCTAGACCCCCCGTGTGTGAGGCTTTCAGAAATGGCTGGATTTGGTAGGATTCTCTGTGTGGCCGCTGAGTCCGGGTCCAAACACAAGTGGGATAACATTTTTATCGGGCAAGTGATGAAAGGCAAGGTGGTAGGAATTTTGTGGGTCCATGAGGTTTCTGGATTTTTACTTCACAGAAATGCAAGGAAAATGTAAAATGTTGGTAAAAGTTTGAGATCTGCAAGGCTCTGTGTGTGAGAAAATGTAATGGGATCCACATAAAGCACACCGTCTTCGACTGCCCCCAGGTGTTTAGATTTCAGAAATGGTTTCCCCAGGTGGCAGCTGAGATGAGCCTGAAAAGTGCAGCCATTCAGCATAGAAGCAGGAAGATATTGGGACTAGGCTCATCTCTGATACCCATATATGTAAAAAAAACAAATAAAAAAATGTCTTCTTGCCATAAAGATGGAGATGCTTTGGTCCCCAGGGGAGAAGAAAAGCTTTATTGCCCATTCTGGGGTAGTAGTAGTAGTAGTATTGGTGTGATGCCAGATTAGGTCACCCTAGCCTTTCTGTCCTGGGGCAGATTTTGTTTGAACACTCTCAATCCACTCCCAAGGGGCAAACAAACTGATGCACCTGATGCACCTGTGCTGGAGTGGGAACACAGCTTGATGATTTGGGATTTGTCCCC
Source organism: Triturus cristatus (assembly GCF_964204655.1). Lineage (NCBI taxonomy): Eukaryota > Metazoa > Chordata > Amphibia > Caudata > Salamandridae > Triturus > Triturus cristatus. The sequence continues at coordinate 1,535,274,520 of NC_140590.1, read as the reverse complement.
TGGTTTCTAGTGGCCTTCATATCCCCAAGAGGAAGATTTTGGGTAAACACCCTCAACCTTCCACAGGGGGGGCTGAAAGACTAATGCACCAACTCTGGGGTTGGAGCACGGCGTGATGCCCAAGGGGAAATAAAGGGTGAATTGAGAGTGTTTACCCAAAATCAGCCCTTGGTGGACAGTGAGTCCACTTGACACCAGGGAAACATATTCCCCAAATTAAAAAAGCAGAGGGGGCAGCTCACCCATGCATCGACCCCTACCCCAGTCCAGAATAGGCAAAACTGTTTTTCTGACTCCCTATAGCAGATTATTGGTGAACACCCTCCAACCCCTTTTTTTTTAATATGGCTCAGAAAAACCTCTCTGGAGTATAGTGGGGTTTATTTCCCACCAGTGGGGCAGACTAGCATTAAGGCCTCTTATCTTATCCCCATGGGGGACAGAAAGACTGTTTGGGTCATATTGAAGGAGGAGGCTAGGCCCAATGTGTTCCACCCCCACACCTTGTAGCAATTAAAAAAAACTCCCTTGTGGCTAGTGGGCTTTCTGATGCTCCAGCAGGGCAGAATGGAGTTAAAGCCCGCTTATCCACCCACTGAGAGGGGCAGAAAGAATCTTGCAGGTCATTCAAGGAGTGGGGCTAGGCCCAATGTGTGGGCAGGCCACCCCAACCTTTTTTCCACAAAAGAAATCTGTGGTGTGTAGTCGGCTTTGTGTCCTCCTTGGGGCAGATGGGAGTGAACAAGCACCAATCTACCCACAGGGGGTGAAAGACTTTTGGGCCTGGGGGATGGGTGAGCATTACCCCTTTGCCAGGGTGCGATCTCCCCCTCCAAATACACTCCCTGGTGATCTAGTGGACTTTCTGCCCCTTGGAAGAAAACATCTCCTATCTGTCTCCAACGAAGGCAGAAACACTGCTGGGGGTAATTTGGGGGGTGTCGACTAGGCCCAATGCATGGGTGGGCTGCCCCACCCATTTTCTTAAAAAGAAAAAAACAATACCTGGTATCAAGTGTGCTTTCTGCCCCCCCCCCCCCCACCCCACTCCCTGGGCAAACTGGAGGTAAGAACCTCCAATCTGTCCCCAGGGGATGTCTGGGAGGGGGAGAGCATGAGCCAATTGTCAGAGGGGCCTCTCCCCCTCCAAATACACTGCCTGGTGGTCTGGTGGGCATTCTACCTCGGTTAGTGTGGAAGCCCTTCCCCAGCTCTCGAGGCAGAATACAATAACAGAAAATCCATCTGGTGCTCGCACCAAATGGATTTCCTGCCTCCTGTGCCAGACTTGTTGGAGCCATCCTTAGCACCTTGGCACTGATGCAGAGGGCTGCTCCAGCACGTACATAAGACCCAAGAGGTTAAAATGTCTGTAAATATTGGTTGAAAAATCCCATCCCAACACCTGAAACACATTCTGTGAATTGAGATTTATTTACAAAATGTTATTCCACTCTAATACTTGTCTTATGATACACTGCTAAATATATTGTACCCTGAACATATAATTATTGAACAAAATGTACTCTCTCCTATATAATTAAATTTTGTAAAGGGCTTCGACATCTTGATCACAAAGTCCAAGCTATGTAAAACCACAAATAAATAAATATTATGCTTGTTCCCTCTAGTCATGAGAAAGGTGAGGAAACTCCTCCTTCAAATCTCAGTGTTTGTTTCATTGCTCTGACCCGAGAGCAGGGAAAATGAATTTCGTCAAAGCACTGAACAGCCAGTTTTTAATTCCAGTAATTGTCTAAAATCTATCAATGGAAGCCACACATGAAAAATTTGTTTTCTGTTTGTTCTTCCAACAACCCTTTCACAGAGGTGCTCAACATAAATCTATGACGTATTGTATTAAAATGCATCAGGCCGTCAATGAAGTTTGGCCACTGCAGTGACAAAGTAGTCACCACCGTAGCCAAACCTACAGTCCACCTGCATTTAAATCGGGTAGGCAGACCACTGTGGTGGCAGGGAGGGAACTCCATTGCTGTTGCGAGGGAGTTCCCTCTTACCCAACATCTAAATCATCCCTTTAGCTTGTTGTGTTTCGATTTAGATGTCCGTACATAGGTTTTCCTAAATCAAGTCCTTATATAGGTACAATTCGCATTGCCCTTATTTAGGCATAGAATCCTAGTCCTTATTTAGGTATTAGCCATGCTATCCAAATACAGGCATGGTCATCTACATCCGTCTATCCCCACATCAGAACGAGTTCTTAGAAACCAGACCCTTAAGCCATTGGTACTTTCCCTAGCTAGAATTATTGATTTCTACAAGAACTCATCTATTATGCATGAACTACTATTCCCTAGGGGTTCATTCATGACGTCTTTATCTGCCCAACTTTACAGCAATGCTAACATTCCTAAGCACCTTCCAGGTATAAATATACCTTCCCTTACCATGGCAAACCACGTCTCGGCTGCACAGCTTGATACGGCTCGCCACGGCAAGTTCGGAAGAATTCGAGCCCGCGCCTGACGCACGGACCGGACACTGTCATCCCTGCTCACAGAGAATCCGGCTTCCAGTGTTCTTACTCCCTTCGCAGGGTGTTAGAGTTTGAGACCCGGAAAGAGATTCCCACCTCTCTCACTTCTATAAAGAAGATGAACCACCTGAGGAATATATTCCCTTCAGGGATGCTAAAATTCCACTCACATACCAGGAACATAATCTCTGGTTTAAAGGCGCCCTAAAACATCACAATCACATTACCAGGCTCGGTCCACTAGGTAGACCAGGAGCAACATGGCCGATTTTAGCCGGCTACACACCTCATCCTGACATCGAGGAGATGTCAGATGATGAATTACTCACTCAACTTAAAGAGTTAATAAACATTTTCAGACAGTTTGTCCAATATGTCATGCGGACTTTCACAGTCCAACCACCATTAACCATTCCAAACCAAACCCCTCACCAGGGGAATACACTAGAAATTATTCCACAGACTTTGCAAGCAGTCATGGGTAGGGTGTAGTGTTTTTGAGATATGTTATTTATATACAGTGTTATTTTTAAATATGTTATGATTTAAATTCTCGTTATTTAATTTAAAATCATTTTAAATTCAAATGAAAAGATATTGTTTTTTATTTCATTTTTATTTGTTTTTAATTTGGGAGAACTGGTCCGAAATATTATTATCTGGAATAATAATTATTATAAATAACATGGAATGTGATAGTGTTGGTTTCTGAATTATTTCATTGTATTTGGTATATTTTTATATTTATATCCTAAGTTAAAAAATATATATATGCACTCAAAAAATAGTTTTTCGAAGGTAAAAAAATGCTGGAATACTACTTTTAAGCATATTTCTAAATTCATTTAATGTCATTTTATAGTGAATAATATTTAAAATATTTAAAACGTGTTTGTTCATAGGATTATTTTAGAAATGTTCATATTTTGTAAATATACATTTATTGTTATGCTTGGATTTAAAACATCAATCTTGATCTTACTGATTATATGTACTTTCTCCAATTTTTGTTGAGCTGAAGCCAGAATAGTAATTCTGATTTCACCCACACCTTCCCACCCAAGATATATGCATTTTTCTAATGTTAGGACTGAAACTAGACTAGTAAAATTGATCCCACCCCCAAAATATATTTGCTTTCTCCAGTGTTAGGTGAACTGGAGTAAAAGTATTAAATCTGACACCAACCACCAATTATATGCACTTGAATTTAGAATATTAGTTCCTATTCCTTACTCCCCAGTTTATGAACTTTGTCCAATGTTGCTGGAACTGTATTTAGAATAGTAAGTTTGAGCTGCCCACCACTCCTCCAATTATTTGGGCTTTTCCTAAATTTTGTATGGCTGGATTTAGAATATTAAATCTACCCCCGCGCTCCAAAGAATTTGCAATTTCCTCAGTGTTAGGAGGGCTGGAGTAAGAATAGTAAATCTGACCAACTAAATGTATGCACTTTCCTCAGTATTTGTAGATATGGAATTAGAATAGTATATCTGGAACCCCCAGCCCCCAAATAAATGTGCCTTCCCCATTGATTGCAAGATTGTTTTTTAAATAGACACTCTAACATTGCCCACTTAATATATGCACGTTCCCCAATGTTTGTTGGACAGGAGTTAGAAGAAAATAATTTTAAGCTTGTTTGAAATCAATTAAGTAAGTAAAGTTAGTTTTATTGTATGACTAACTAAAATGTTTACAATATTTGTGGTCTCTCAAATTCAAGGCGAAATTGCAGCATCATTAATTATAAAAATAAACGGCCTCTTAATTATTGATGTCCCTACAATATCAAGGAGAGTAACACACCATCTACTAACCTTCAATGGATCTTGGTTTCCTTTTCATGGCCTGCAGGGGATTTTACAACCCAATGTTTACTTGGTTATGGCCATATAGCTTGCTTATAGAGTTGATCATACTGTGGGCAGGTATCCAGCTATACAAGATATACATTTCAAGAAGTGGCCTGTGAATTGTGGATCTTAACCTTTTAGGCACTCCTCCAATACATTCGGGCATTTGTGTACTTTTAGATTGAAATAAACTGGTCTTAAACTGATCTTAAAAACAGTTTTCTGAGTGGAATTAATAGGTACATAGAATGTGGGACAAAGACTTTGTGGCCACTTTACATATTCAGCATATGTGATCATGTTCGCCAGATAGCCCACAAGAGTGGTAATCTGTATTGGGAAGCGGCCCAATCTTATTCTTATTAGCTTTCTTTTCTGTATCAGAGACTGTGACGGTCCAGATATTTTTGTGTTGCAGTTTGTCATAGGATCTGATACCATCCACTCATGGACTTTCTTCCCAAAAATCAGACCTATCTCCGTCTGTGGACTGTAATTTAGCTTGTGGTATTTTACCAGATTAGGTTGTTGTTTTGGTTGGAGGCTCATTTTCCATACCTGTGAGGTGTAGGTAATTTTAGGCTGATGAGCTGTAGGTGTTCCACAGTGTTTTTTCATGTTTTCTTGGAGTACTGCTCACCACACCAACTCTTTTAAAGAGTTGGGCTGGCACGCCTCAGTTTCAAGAAGTAAGTTACATATTTGGCATGAGGCATTTGTGTTTGTTCTGGTAGCCTTAACTCCAGGTATAACTGCGCTTGCGAGGTGCTGTGGGGCAAATGGAAAAACAGCCTATAGGTATGGCATGGGTCATCTTGTTAATTTGCCATGGAATGTTATCATCCCATAATTGAGGGTTTGCATTCGTTTTCAGTTCACTGTTTTAAGGAGGACACAGATGTGTGGGCATGGTAAGCTTATAAGTAGACAGGCAAATGAGTATTAAATGATGATGCTTTGTTTTTTAGGGCTGCAAGTTGTGTGATGGTGCCCACACATTTCTCTAGCCAGACTCCTAGATAGTTTTTGTTTCTAGCTTTTCTAATGTTAATTCCATCTGTTTGCCAACATCAATTGTGATGGATCTTTTGGCCAAATATAACAATCTTAGTTTCATCTTTATTTATCTTTAGATTTTTGTTTCAATAATTGTTCAATACATTCAGAGCACACAGAAGGCCAAAGAAGGTTTGGTCCAATATTTTAATTATTAATATTTAAATATAACTGTTTAAATATTAATGTTTTTAATTAGCAGGACAAAATGTAAACAAAAATGTTAACAATCTAAAGCATATTAGCATATTGTCCGCATATTGTAGATTGTTAACATTTTGTCCTGCTAATATTTGAGGCAATCTAGTTGAAGTTCTCAGCACCTTATCTTTATCTGTAGATATCGATTAAAGAGAAGGGAGCTAAAATGCATCTTTGCTTTAGTCCCTTGTTAGTATTAATTTTCTCTGGCAAAACCCATTGCACTGTTAGTCTCATCTTAACCGAGGCGTCAGTGTAGAGGCCTATAATTGCTGTCAACAGAGATGTGTGGTCCCACTAGATATTTTGATTTTCCCATAACATTCCTCTCTCTATGTTGTCGAAAGCATTGGCAAAGGCAATAAAAGCTGCATTTAGTAAACACCCCTTCAGTGTCATTGATTTATTGATCAATAATGACAATGTTAATAGGTTGTTCTCAATGCAGCTTCCTTTTTGGAAGCTGGTTTGGCTATGGAGAAATTTTTTTGTGCTGCGGTCTATTGTTTGAGTTCGTCATTTACGATTGTAGCATAGCATTTTCCCTTGGTATCCAGCTATGCAATTAATACGTAGTTTCTTTTGTGAATGGGAATCAGGAGTGAGCCTTTACAGCTACTAGGTATTGTGTTTGAGAAAGTGTAGTTTTTGTGGGAGCAGGGTCTGGGCCCCAAACGACAGGTTTGCTTTGAACATTGGTGCTGGAATTTTATTGGGTGTCGGTACTCCATTACTGCAAATCTATATTAAATCAAACCTTATTTAAAATATTTACAGTGGTTGAATGAATTTATAGTGGGTGTTCTGAGATATATTAATTTGGTAGAAAACATTATCTTTATTAACTATTAAGGGGCCAATTCCGATGTCGGTCGGAAGGGCCTCCGACTGCTGCATTTTGATGCCCAAAACCCATTGCTTACCGACTGACTCGGTTTCTAAGAATCCGACTGGAAATTCGGACCACGAAGCTTTCTGAAATGCCGAATGGAGCAGTTCGGAGCGATTTCCTAACTTAGAACCACCTGCCCCATTACGATGCGTATTTCCAACTCACCAAAACTGTCGGGCCAACCACCGTGTCAGAGCAGGCGGAAGGGGATTATCTCACTCGGAATCTCGCCACAACACACTTCCTGCGACCTCTGGAGTCCATCATGCATGTCATCCCTCTACTATACATCTACAATGAATATTACAATCCGAACTGACGCTGTCAATGCTTTTATGTTTGAACAGGAATGCTCTTAGCCACATATATGTATGTATACCTCAATGAATGGATGAGTACGCCACAGCACACAAATAAACATTACAGGACAACAGGACATCAATGCGCTCACAAAAGTATGTCCACAGAAACATATGCACTGACATCTGGACCGCACCTAGATTCATCAGTTCCCTGGGCAGGACCTGAATATCTGAAACGCATATAAATACCACAAGATGTCATGTCATAGAAAGTCACATTGCAGGAAGTGACATCATTTACCATAATTACCTTACTATTTTTCAAACAACATGGCAACAAGCACCTTATCTAGTCTGTATGTTTTGAAATTGGCCAACATAATATATAAACCCCACATGAACATTATGACAATATATATGGCTGATCTACCAAGTAGCAATACAATACATCCACCCAATCCGATGGAAAAGCTAGGCCTAGTTTGTTTACAATCTCACACCTCACTTAACCTGATGCACCAATTGTTGACAAATCAATACATGACTCCAAACACCAAATTGACTAATACAGTCCAAACTGGCCTGCCACTCCCCCATCCACCGAATCGCGCAGTCCCACATCCTGTGTCCTGATGAGTACAGCAGTGTCTGAGCAATCATCCACCAAAGCCTCCGCTCTCCACAGTCTCAGCCTCACCGCAGGGCAGGTAGCCAGATCATTACGGGTAGTCACAATCAGCATAGGGTGTTGGATGGGTCAGGAGTCACAACATGTGATGGATCCAGCATAGATCCAGAGCAGGACTCAGACAGATGAATCTCTTAATACAATCCCTAGCATGCACCCAGGACTGCTTGCATGCACACCTCACTCAAATACATTGGGACACAACTCATTTGGGGTCCCATATGCTTTGCCGGGCCAGGTTCACATGCGCCTGGTGGACCAGTGTCATTCCTCCACCACTGTTCACTGAAGGCAGCCTGCGGGGCATGAGCTAGGATACCTACCTCTACAGTCAGGACATGGTATCAAAATGTACCACTTGGAGTTACAGCACTCAAAAAGGTCTAAAGTGATAAGAGTCCACACGGAGCAGGCTTCAAATCAGCAGGTCAATAAAAGATGGTTCACTATCCAAAACCTTGAGGAAGGAAAACACACATCTCAAAACTAAGACACTTTCTTACATACAAAAGTAAGAGACAGGGAATTGCGTTTGCTGGCATATTGCTAAATGCATGCACCTGCACAAAAGTCACAAGACATTTTAACATTCAAACAAATCCCTTACTATCAGCTCATTATCATGGTTTGGGCACAAATTGGGATGGATGTAAATCAGCTTACATTAAGCAGGCAATGCAGAACCGGTCAGCTGGGCATAACAAACATTCATCATTGAGAGAAAAGCATACCACAACAGGGGCATATGGTACAATACTGCAACAACTTCAAAAACACGATAACCATAACAAGATAGACGAGCAGAGAGGGATTATGGGCATTTAGAAGCTCAGCATTCCACATACATCACAGTCAACACATGGGTGTGAGACCGTGGCCTCTAGTACAATAGCCATTGTCAACAGTTGACATTGTAGCATGTGTGAATTCTAAAAGACACCCCTACACGTGACCGAAGGAGGAAATGTCAGGCAGCCAGCCTGCCTCACATGACAGAGCAGCTGCCTCATCTAGCCATGTCCAGCCGACCTCTGATAGGTTCATGATCATGTGTCTCTGACCCTGACCCTGCAAAGTCCTTCACCCATCCAGTGGCTCTTCCTGTGCATCCTGTAAGTCCTGTGACAAGTTGTCCTACAGCTCAGCGATTGCAATCCTGTTGAGGCACACAACTCACTCCCTGTGCTGCGCAGTAGCCTCAGCCCTACACCATTAGTGAGTCGGTGCGCCCAAGTGTTGCCGTGTCGGGACTGCAGTGGCCGAACAATGCATGCAAATGTCCTTACGTGTGATGAGCATTTACAAATCCATCCTCTCATTGGATACCTTTAAAAACCTCATCTTCATGAATATACTTATCTGCATCCCCTCCAATGGAAGGAGGTTGAACTAACCCCTCACTCGACCAAGTACATCTGCAAATCCGGACCACAGGTTCTCAGCATACAGCCATGCCCAGAATATATGTATCAAATATAAAATAGGGCAGGACAAAAACTTTTGGGGTCAGACAGCTGAGGTGAAACATGCCCTCTGCCAGATGTCAAATTGAATGGACTGGAGTTTGGCATCACGAGATACTGTACATCAGTAGTGCCTAGTGTATTCCCACTCCTCGGTCGTGAGGGTTCGTAATATATCAGCGTCTCATAGCCAGCGAGTGGGTGACAGTGGGCATTCTTTATGTGTTCAAACACATCAACAAATAAGATCACCAGTCTCTGACTTCCACCCATGATGTGCAGGGTGTGGGTAAGAGGGGGATGCGCCAATTCGATGTCTGTAACTCTCCACAGGTGTCCCATCTCAGCTATCAGTGTGCCATGTGCCAAGAAATGGCGCGCTAGAATGTCAGGATTTTCCTGCAACTGGCCAAAGGTAATGGGCTCCTGGACCCTTAATAGGGCCCCCACTGATAAATAACAGACAGAGAGTACGAGATCATGTCCCTCAGGCCCTTTGAGCTCAAATAAGCCACTTTCACCAGACTGTCAGTTCCACAAGGAGCACCATTGAGCCCGCCAGCTCCTCTGCCCTGCATGTTGGGAACATGCCCACTTCGTACAACTGCCTCCCAGCCAAACAGCACACCGGCTATTGCAACGGTGCTGACACATAACATCCCATAAACAATACACACCCTGGACAGCCTTCACACAGGCAGATGCAACCTCCGCAGAGCCACACTTATCCTGCCACTATTGCAGATCAGCTCTCACAGCATGGTGTCCAACTCTGTGGATGTAAAAACAACAGCAAAAACAACAATTGATTCAGCCAGGATAGCTTGATTCCAGTGGCATGGAGAGCACGGGACTCACGTCTGAGCATACCCGTCCCACTCGGGGTGACAAATGCAAAAACAACAATTGATGGACAGAATGCAGAACAATGTCATACATTCACCCCAGTACAGAGATCTGGGCCTAAATCCATCGTTTTTTTGCTCACCATGCCATTCCAGTTTGAAGCCAGCCATATGCAAATCAGTCTTGACCCTGTGCCTCATGGGAACAGTCCAGCCCGAACTGCCAAGCCAGCTCCTCCCTGGACTGGAAACAAGCATCCTAGGACCGGTTTCGGGGTTTCACCCCTCTTCAGCCAGGATAGCTTGATTCCAGTGGCATGGAGAGCAAGGGACTCACGTCTGAGCATACCCGTCCCACTCGGGGTGACAAATGCAAAAACAACAATTGATGGACAGAATGCAGAACAATGTCATACATTCACCCCAGTACAGAGATCTGGGCCTAAATGCATCGTTTTTTTGCTCACCATGCCATTCCAGTTTGAAGCCAGCCATATGCAAATCAGTCTTGACCCTGTGCCTCATGGGAACAGTCCAGCCCGAACTGCCAAGCCAGCTCCTCCCTGGACTGGAAACAAGCATCCTAGGACCGGTTTCGGGGTTTCACCCCTCTTCAGCCAGGATAGCTTGATTCCAGTGGCATGGAGAGCACGGGACTCACGTCTGAGCATACCCGTCCCACTCGGGGTGACAAATGCAAAAACAACAACTCTGTGGATGTGGCATGAGGCACAGCAACCGCTAGGTGATGGGAAAATTACAAGATGCAGGGGATCATTACCATCTTGGAAAGTCAAATACATCCTTGGCCTGTAACTGGGAGAGTGCTACAAAACTCCATCTGTGTACATAAGGAGGATATGGCCCTGCTTAGATTTACACAATGAGATACTTTGCATCATGACAGTTACAGTTCACTAAGTACCAAAACACATGAAGCTCACGCATAACCCTCTGCTCACCTGCCTTCACCTCTTGTGGAGGATACGCCACACAGAGGGCAAACTCGAAACACTCTTCAAATCTGATAGTCTCACAGAAACTCTGGAATGTCGATGCAGAGAGACTGAATATAGAGCAGCATGTTGTCTGCATCAATGGATACTACATGTACCTCATCGCCTAGTCTAGTGGAACTCACCATGCTTACCACCCCTGATAAATTTGCTGGGCTAGCGGCTACATTGTTACAGCAAAAAACAGTGGGGAAAAGAGGCAGCCCTGACGTGTCCCCCTAACCCAATCTAAAAGAGGGTGACATGTCTATTAAAAAACTTGACTTGGGCAGTGGGCCTGGTATGAAAAAGACATATGTGTTGTTGCAGCTGCCCTGCAATGTCCAGTTTTGACAGAGTGGTAAACATGTATACCCAATCAAAGGAATTGAATGCCTTCACCAATTCCAGCACTACTCCGGCTACATAGGGATTCCCTGGACCAGCTACAGCACCCTATTTTGGCTATGAATGTTAATTGTCGTGGATCTATCAGGGATAGAACGCTTTTGAACACCATGCACTAGATGCAGTATGTGTACCAGCAGGCAAGGCGCCTCTACTATATTAAGGATTGAAAATCCATTATAAGCATGGTCAATGGATTGTAGGATGTCAGTTTGGCCAGGTCACTGTTGGCTTTTACCAATGATCACAAAAAAGACTTCTGCATGGATTATAGTTGATTCCAATCAATCAAGGTGGCTGGGGAGAGCTACGGTCACCTGTGGGCAAGTACAAGCTTATAGGCCTTGTCGAGCCTGGACGGAAGGCCATCCAACCCTTGAGTTATCAACATGGCAATGCGCATAATCACTTTGTGTATCTCTGGTACCAGCCAACGGGTTGGCGATCACTGCACGTGCTGCCAGATCAAGTACAGGCAGATTCAGTCAGCCAGGAATGAGGAAACATCTACCTTGCATTGAGACTAGGGGGGGAATGTATAGGCCACGACAATACACTGTGAAGTGTTCCTGAATTGTTGCCTGACTATTGTGGATCATCTTTATCTGCTAGGTTGTTGTAATGCAACAGGGGAGGCAGGACAGGAGTTGCCCTGACTTATCTCCCTCCGCGTGCATTTCAGCTTGTCATGTTTCAAAGTAAAAGCAACGCAGTTGCTCAATTAGATGGGTGTGGTGTGTTTGAGCATCTGTCAGCGTGGGTAACATCCCAGGCTGCAACTGGGCCACAGTTTCCTGCTGAACTAGTGGTGCCTCTGTTTACATCATAGCCTTGTGGATATTGGCCCTAGCCACCACAAAAGCCACAAACACCTGCCACTCAATACCGCTTGTAGTGCTTCCCACTCCAACAACCTAGAAGTGGCTGGGTCCCAGTTTTGAGCGAAATATTTGGAGATAGAATCCCTCAGTAATGAGCAAAATGCAAGGGCCAACAACAAATTAGGATTAAGTCACCATGTGTGGACTGGGGGGCGCTGCACACTACACCCAACGTGTATGTTTATTGGGTTATGTTCCGAGAATGTTCTTCACAGGTATTCAGCATCTAGCACCTCAGGCTGTAAGGTGAGCTGCTAACACATTATTCAATTTAGAATGTGCAGATTGTGTACTGCAGAGTAGTAGGAGTACTCATGGGTCTCATGATGAATGATCCACCAACAGTGTCTGAGGGACCAGTGCGCAACCCATTGTGTACGGCACGCTGCCAACACTAGTGAGGATGCCGGGGGGGCCGAATGTCAGTTATCAAATGTTGCTCTTGGACACAATTGACATTGACATCCTCAAGCTAGGGGATATGGTTACACCTGGTGAGGATGAGGGATAGGTGCAGAATGTAGTCCGGTTTATCCACATTCGGCACAGAAACACTACCCCATTTTCTTGAAAAACATCAAGGAGCCCCTCTGCAAAGACATATTGCCCTCAGGCTCCATGGCACTGTCTAGTGGGATAAATGGGACTCCTGTACGGACCCACACACGGGCTACCCTGGCTAAACCAGATTAGATTATGCAAAAATATTGGCTCTGTAAACACTTCTGGAACTAGGTCAAATGTTTCAGTGTCACATTGTCTCTTGTTACAGTGCAATGGATCTTTTCCAGCACATCCAGATATACAATCACAATGCTTGTCTCTTCCTTGTCGTCCCAATACCTCTGACATTCAAAGTTATAATGCCATGAGTACATGTGCGTGTAGTGTACTAGGAAGTGTGGGGAGGTGTTACTGGAGTAGTCTGCCCCCAGGTGGCCCACCAACACACATCCTAGAGTTTTCACTTGGAAGGGCTATGGGCCTCTAATCAATGGACTGCCATACAATGATTCTGCCTCATGAAAGTAAACATGAACCCTCAACACCTCCAAGGGGAAGACTGAGCAATCAGTTACAACATCAACTTACAAAGGTAAACAATTATGCCCACACACAACTCAGCCACGGTAAGGCTAGGTGGAGGGAACGTGTCCTGTGATGCCAATAGCTTTTGCATATGCTAGTGTTCTCCTAGCGGCCATGTCAACAATTCGTCATTAACAATCAGTGGCAGACAGCAAGCAGAAGCTAACACATACTACATCCTAAACTTTCATCTGGCAACTGTTTTTGCATACTTACATCTACCTATCCTCTCCTTGTGTACATTTCAACATTACCTCTTGGCCTGTATACTTGTGCTGGTATGACCCCTTTCACATCCACCTCAAAGTACATGCTCATCTCTCAACTGATCCATCATACACAAGCTCTTTACAATCACCCTCTGGTGCTGCCATCCTTAAAACCATTTATGCCCTCCAATCCCTACCCTTGTACTCTAACTCTTCCACCCAGACACACATTCTCATTTTGGTGCTGCACCTCTTATATCTACACCAACATTCCCAGCACCACTCTTCACCACTATGTACACAACACTTCTCCCCTTCATGCTATGTATACAATGTACTGCACTCATTACCTCCTCAGCAGACGATAATCATATCATGTCAAATGTACACCTCTCATTCCCATTTTGCCCTCACTAATGGCTTTGACCGTACTTTTTTCACAATATGCAGCATCATATCAAACTCTGACATTACACTTAACACCTCACCACATCTCTTATCCAGACACTTACATTGCTCAATTAATCAGCCCTCATTCATTCACCTCTCACAATTCAGTCACACTACTCTGCTTAAGGCCTACTAATAGACATTTGACAAACTAGTGCATTCACAGATCCAAACACAACATCCATCTACTAGCCAACACCTGGCATTTTCTCATCCAGCACCCTAACTTACACAACTGGTATATTCTCTTGACATACACCTGTCCACTTTGTTTCACTTAAAACATTTAACCTTGTCTCACTGTGGCTCTCTCACATCCACATCTCAGTTCCATGCTCCATACCTCTATTGACTTCTGCATATTAACAACTACCTTTCTCAATAAATCTGCCTTTTCACAGCCATCTCTCACCGTAGTGCCACAGACTGCAGCTCTCATCTCCTGCCAACCTCTAACCTTGTCTAGCTAGTTATACCTCAATCACATCTACCTATTCCTAGTATACCTCACCCAGGCTTTAACCAATTTTTCAAGGTCCCGCACTTTGATATCCACACCCAATCTTTTACGAAAATTCACATTGTAATAATGAGGATACTTCACGTATCCTATCCAAGAACTGCCTTTGACCTTGACACCTCCTTTCCACTCTCATAAAAATTGTTACTTGATCTGCCCCTATTACCTCTGAGTCTCCCCTTCATTTCTAAAATAGAAACACAAGTCACTCTCACCTCTACCCTTGTTTAGCTAGCTCAGTCCCTACAACATAAACCGCTCCAACAACATGTGCCTCCCCTGTCTGTCAATTTAGTGCTTGGTGTAACACAGGCTCCTGTAGCACCTGAACAGCAGACAGGCCCACAACACTCCTGTGCACTCATAGTCTACTTGGCTTACCACATGTTGAACAGAGCAATCCACTAGCCATAACTACCCTGCAAGTTCATCTCTGTGTGATATTGGTCAGCATCAAACATATTTAAAAAGTACTCCTTTATTTTCAATACACAAATGACTACATACACACATATCATATGCTCAACTACAAATGATGTGTGGGTTAAATTCTATAGTCCTAGCTCATACTAACAAAACAATTGTCAGTGGAAAAGATTGCAAACATCCAAAATCTCATCCATTCTTCACTCTTCTCACTCTGCCCTCATCCCTTTTGTGCAGTGCCCATTTGCTACAATGCCATTATGTCTGTGGAACTTCAGTTGTGTGGGCGTACCATAGGAATCCCCAATGTTCGTCCAGGCGAGACAATTTCCTCAACAGTCTCGCCAAGGGAGTAACGTAAATGTTAAACAGCATTGAGCTTAGGCATTAGCCCTGCGGTACTCCCTTGGTCACCTTGGTGGTCTTAGAATGAAATGGGCCTAGGTTAACGGTCTGTGTTCTGTCGGACAGAAAGTTGGATAGCCATTTCTGTGCATTTCCTGTGATGCCTATGTCGCCCAATCTTCTGAGTGGAGTTTGGTGGGAGATGGTGTTGAATGCTGCGGAAAGGTCAAGCAGCACCAGAAGCACCGCTTGACCCTTATCCAGCATCCTGATGTTGTCCGTGACTGCCACCAGTGTGGATTCTGTGCTGTATCTGGGACGGTATCCCAATTGTGAGGGGTCTAGGCAGTTAGTGGATTCGATGAAGTCTGAGAGGTGTTTATTAATGTGTTTTTCTACAATTTTAGTGTGAAGGGGAAGAAGAGAGATGGGTTGATAATTGGTTACGTTTTCCATTGAAATTTTGGGATTCTTTCTAATTGGAAGCATCTGCGCAGTTTTCCAATCTAGAGGGAGGGCCCCTTCCTTCAGGGAGCTATTTAGAATAGAGCAAATGGGGTTGGCTAGTTGTTTGGATAGAGTGGCGGCTATTTTCACAGGTATGAGGTTAAGTGGGGATCATGATTTGGTGCACCTTAAAAGGGCTTCTGTACCTTCTGTTGTGAGTAACGGGAAGTTCTCTAGCGATCGAGAGATGGGTGGGATAGGCGGGAGTTCAAATTCAAGATTAGTTTAAGGATCTATCGAAGAGGTGATTTTATTATAGATCATGTCGATTTTCTGAGTTAGATGGCTAGCAATGTTGTCGCACAATGTTTGAGATGGGGCAGATGCAGTATCACAGGCCTAAGGGTTTGTGAATGTTTTTAGGATCTGATAGAGACTTTTCTGAGAACTCCCTGCTTGTTCAAGAGTGGTTGCGATGTGAGATTTTTTAAATTGCGGTGGTAGTGAGTTATAGCATGTTTAAATTTTTCTATATCTGTTAGGTCATGTGAGTGCCGCCATAGGCGTTCACATTTTTTGCATAAACCTTTTTCTAGCTGCAGGGAGGCCAAGTATCATGGTGCCTGGCGTTGTTTTGTGTTAGTGGGGCATTGTTCCAGAGGGGCTAAGCTGTCTATGGTTGCAAGTAGGCCGGAATTAAAGTGGGCTAGGCATTTTTCAACATTTTCCGATTCTGAGTGTTGAGGTGGGCAAAATGCAACTTCAAAGTGTGCTGGTGTGATTGTATGCCACTGTCTGTAGCTTTTATTTGGATAGCATTTGGGAGCAGGCTGTGCTTTGGGGTTGTTAATTTGGAACTCAACCATAGAATGGTCCGACCATGTCAGGGGGAGTGTAGCTACGTAGTATATGTCGGGGGAGTTAGTATTATGTCTAAAGTGTGTCTAGCTTGGTGGGTAGGGGTTTATTTATTATGGTAAGATTCAGTGCAGACAGTTCTAAAGGCAGTGCTCTGTTGCTGGGCTCGGTAGTCATTAGCATTTATGAGGCCATGGGCAGCTGTCCACTGGCAGCGTGAGCACCCGGATTTGCACAGAGCATCCACCCTGAACTAAATCCACTCTACACCACTCTTGTTACAAATCACTGAGTTCAATCTGCTTGCATGAACTGAGCCAAGAAGGAGATTGTTATTGTGCATTGTCATGCAGCAAAGGTATACCCTCATCTGTGTCACATGAGGGGCTAGAAGGGGCATTGGATGACCAAGCACAGACAAATGTTGTTCACTCATAATGTACTGGCAGGACTTGACCAGGCCTAGCATTACCCACAGGGCAATTTGATTTACATATAAAATACCTGTTAAAAATGAATAGACTTTGGATAAATGTAGGCCACATAGATGACACACTTTGACCATGATGCACCCAGCAGTATCCCTTAAAAAGTAGATGACAAATCTTGGACACAACAAGCACAATCCACTAGACAGTATTGTGAAAACTCCTATTCACTATGGAGCTAGAGCACATATGTGTCACCATAAGCAACGATCTGTCCCTCAAAGCTCACATAAGCACCATGATCTCCACCTGCTTCCTGCAACTACGCAAAATAAGGAAAATTAGCAGGCTCTTATCCCAAACTCCACTAATCCAGGTTGTGATAGCCTTGGTGCTATAATCACCGCCCCAAATTTATTGCGGACCGCATTTCCCGATATACACCCTCTCGCAATCTCTGCTCAGCCCATCTCCACCTTCTCGCAGTACCCACCTTCAAACTAAAGCGGCAAGGGGGCTGCAGGTTCACAACCCTTGCACCTCGACTATGGAACTCCACCCATTGGAAATCAGATTAAGCACAAACCTGATCAAATTCAGAAAGTCTCTCAAGACTTGGCTTTTCTCATGCGCCTATAACTAGTCTGCCCGGACTGCGATACTCTGCCTCATCAGCGCCAGGAAAACAAACGGTGAACGAGCGCTCTACAAGTCACTTTTAAAATAACCTAAATTATATGTCTATCACAGCCTTTGGCAAATACACACCGTTTGCCATCTTAGTTACAAAGTTAGACGTGTCATATCCCATCTCAGAATCATCATATGTCTGAAACGACAACATTTAGAACTAGTGCCCATATGTGAAATGCCCTAGCAAGTTGCTCAGTTGGGTAGAAAAGGTAGACACGTACTCATGACACACATCCCTATGACTACACACAAACAACCCCTGTCTAACTAGAATACACAATAAGTTTCATCAAAGGAACAATATAAAGCTTGTCACAATGCAAAACAAAGTAGAATAAACCACAAAACCACAAGCCAGAAGTACCACACATTGTGTCTTGGTCACAGTTAGCTTGTCACACATCCTCTCTGGCCATGTAGACACACTCAACTTCACTTATCTCGCAAATACTCATTGAAAAGCTTGGACAACATATTGCAACTAACAACAGCCTGGGATAGGGCCTACATCCCCATCCTGCTGCTTACCATACTCTGGTCTGGTGCATCATATTTCTGGGTGTATTAGCAAACGCAGGGCCATGTGTGCGACAATACAGAATCCAAAGGAACATCACATGAGCATGATGTGGCCTATGCCCAGTTCACAGAATAGGGAAATGCCCATACTCTCACACTCTAACTACGGCAAAAGGCCAGATTGAGATGTACATTACAACGCTAGGTACTGTACAACTCTACAATCACAGCATGTCCTCACTAACATTCTAATTGTGTGACAACCATTCATGTACCATACGCTGTGTACACATTCAACTAACACATGCAACAATTGTGTCCCTGTAAAGACAGTAAAACACTGTAAATTACTGAGCCATGTCCTGGACACACACACCATCCACATGACGTACCCAAACAAAATCAAGATGTAATGACTCATCTAATTTTAAATGCACTGGACAAAACAGACCACAGCACAGACACCTTGCCTAACAGGAATATCTGTAGAAAGAGGAGTCTTGGAAGGCAACAGGGTCAGGACACTGTCAGAACAAAACCTGCCTTAGACTCACCATAGGCACAGGAAATGTATCAAATGGGTCCATGGCCTTGAAAGGGTATTAACCTACAGTGGCATGCCACCTGTGGCAAGGTTGTCATTCCAACTAGTTAACTAGATCTATAGAAGGCACAGACATGGGTCCACCCCTATCAAGTCACATACAACAATTGTACCATTACTCTGTGTATATATGTGTGTCCAAAGTCACAACCATGTAGTCGAAGTCCATTTGTATCTAGGTGTATTGATGAGACAGTTGTCTTTCAGCCCATTACAAACATATGCAGCATGCTTCTCCTAAACTGTTGAACTTTGTCACACTTGCACTATGTTGACTTCTGAAAGCATGAACTATGTTGAAGAGGACTTTTCAACACAAAGCTCTGTGATTACATGTCACACTCCTAGTCAAAACGAATGTTGACATATACACCCAGCCAATATAGGAACAACATTCTAGACTAGTGCTCACACTCCATGCACCATATGCAATCCATGCCATACTAACATCATTGTACACTTATATCACAATTCACACATGAATGACAGTTAACAATAAATCCATTTTGGGGATACACAAATCTGAAAACAAAATTAGAACATGCTTTATTCAGCAAAATAAGGTAAAAAATAAATTATGAAAAAGGCCAATGGCCAGTCCAATAAAGTTCTTCACACTCATGGGCCACAAAGATCATGCCCATCTTATCTTGCCTGCACTAGTCCTGCAAAGGGACACCTGCCACGGGAGGGGCATCTAGCGGGCAGGCCAGGCACCAAGGGGATAAGACTAGGGAGGACTGGGTTGGGTTTTGGGAGGGATTTAATCAGGAGGAGGGGGTTGAACAACTGCAGTGGTATGGTCAGATAGAGGGGGGTTGGACAACTGCAGTGGTAGTGTCAGATGGTGGGGGTGGGACAACTGCAGTGGTAGGGTCAGATGGAGGGGGATGGGACAATTGCAGTTGGAGGGGAGATGGGCTGGGCTTCACGAGTTTAGGGATTCAATTAAGTTGAAGGGTCTGCAAGTGAATGGGGAGGGCAGGTGATTTCTTGAGGCGGGATTTGTTGGGATGTGGAAGTCTGGGTTTCAGGAGGGGGTTGGGACTTTTTGGAGCAGGGGATTTTCTTTTTGGTGAAGCTTTGGGGGTACTTCTTTATGGTGGGCAGGGGGGGTCTGAAGTAAATGGAAGGGATGTCAGCGTAATTTTCCTCTTTTTGGGAGGTGGTTTGGAGGTTTGGGTAGGGAAGAGGTCAATGGCAATGAGGTGGAGGTTCTGGGCAGAGTGGGTATGAGGAGAGGCAAGGGTAGGGGTTGTGGAGGCAGAGGGTTGTGAGGTCTGCAGCATGTCTGTTGATGCTGGTGTGGTGTCTGTTGGCATGTCTGTGGTGGTGAGTGTGACATCGGTCTTGTGAGTGTGCGTGTGTGTGTGTGTGTTTGCCCTTATAGCTGTGTGTTTGTGTGCTGCTTGCGGATGTTGAGGTAAATGCATGTTTATTTTTGCATGTGCTTGGGTCCGGGAGGGTAGTCAGGACTGTGGATGGGGAAGTGGCAGGAGGGTGGTGGGACAGCTGAATTTGAGAGAATGCTGCCGTCAGTGTGGAGGCTAGAGCCTGATTGGATTGCTGTGGGGCAGACATGTCTGAGTGAATGCCCTCCAGGAAAGATACCATTCGGGTAAAGTGATTGGTATACACGGAGGACATTCAGCACTGCTGTCTGCCCCACAGAGATCTGCCTCAGGATGTCGATGGCCACAAACTCAGGGCAGCAGGGGAAACAGAGGCAGGGGATGAGTTGCCTAGCGTGAATGAGATGCCTCCCCTTCTAGGAGAGCGGCAACGGACAGTGGGCTGGGAGCAGCTGGGAGGGTGGAGATGGTAGGGGTGGTGGTGGACTCTGATGGAGTGGAGCCAGTTCCTGGGTCATCCACCACCACATGGGAGTCCTCACTGGAGCTTGAGCTGGTCATTGAGATGACAGATGGGCTTTCAGACGTGCCCTCAGTGAGGCTCCCCTCACCCTCCATGCCACTGGTTCCCTCCTGCTTGATCTCAGCACAGGAACCACTCTGGCTATCTGCTTCCCCAAGTTCTGTGTCACTGTCTCTTCCGCTGGCAGGTTTTGATGCTGTGAACAAGAAGTAAAATGAATCACATGAGTCGCCAGTATGCACTTGACATATAGGTTTCATCAAAACTCTTCCAAGATTACACAACTACATCAATCAGACTTGTGGGTGAAATATTTGAAACTGTTCGGTAAATATCACATGTTAGTACGCTAGTAAATCTATGCACCCTCACACACGATGATGTCAGCCACACTGTGTGTAGTAAATTCAAATTCTGCATCCACAATGTCTACTACATCAGTATGTACCAGCTGATGTATTGTCTTGCACTACTGACGGCCTTGTGTCATAACTTACCTGGCTCATCTAATGCATTAGACCTCATAATAGGAATATCAGTCACACAATTGATTTGAGACATGGTATCCATTCTGCAATCCCTATTCATCAACTTAGGAACCATTAGGTCTTGTGTTCCAGGTCACATATCTTTCTTGTCATATATCAAGCTGGTGTAGTCATTGCATAGGTCATATCACACAGATCACATTGATTTTGCTAATGTGTCCAGCAGCTGAAGTAGTTGTTTGTCAGGTCACATGTCTAACTCTTATTGTGGAGACACCAAGGTAGTAGGCATAGCTAGGGTGAAAGGAATAAAGCCCACAGTCTTGTGTAATTTATGCACAGTGTTAGATAGATGAATCAGATTATTGTCCACATTGGATACATTTCACTAGTTTGCCATGTAAACTCAGGTAGGCACACTGCCAAGTCCAATGACTGCATCTTACCCATGCGTCATGTGGATCACTATGCCACTGGGCTGTCTGGATGGATGCATTGTCTGTACAAACTATTAGTCCTGAACATCTTACTTTCGTACCATTTTGTCAAGACTGCAAAAGTTCAGATTTATAAAGGCCAAGTCGGAATGTCCCTCACTTCTTTTTTGTATCATGCACACTTTGTACAGCTTCAATGCTATTGCTTTACATCTCATTTTGGTAAATTACTTCCGAATGATGCTCAGGTGACATCTCTGAATCTAACAGTAAGGCAACCAAAGCATAGTTTAAAAAGCATCAATGTATGACCAGTCAAGAGCATTTACACACAGGAGAACCATTGTGAATGTGTATCTGACATCATCCCTTTCAATCAAATCCCTGTTTTCACCAGAGACCTACTTTGTTAGCCACTGAATGGTATGTGTTGTCACTATTAAAGAGTCAAAAACATGGACTCGCTCTTTGGAATAAAAAGGCTGGAATCTTACATCAAATCATGTTAAAGGCCAGTGTGACAGGTGACATGAGTTAGCAAACCTGAATTTTGCCCATGGGATACATTGGAGTACGCTGGGCACCAGTGCTGGGACTTAACATTAGCGCACTGACCAATCACAACTCACCAAGCCCTCAACATAGACATTACATACCTGCTACCTGGATGTATCATGGGATTTCACAGTTGAGTGCTCAACATCAACATACTTCACAGAGTTGGTGTGACCACACAGAGAACCGTCCAGACAATTGTCAATGTGCTGACACATGTTGATCACTTACAATCGTTCGGAAAGTTATCTCCATGCACATGCTGTTTTCATGCATTCAGTTTGCATGAGCTTGGCACTACTGTCAATATCCTGACCATTTTATCCTCACATGTTCCAGATGAAAGGGGCATAACCATGCATCTACTTATCCTCGTTCATCTAACAACTCCTCTACCTGAGAAAGGAACGAGCCGCACTCCATCCGGTGATTAAAAGGTTTTATTTCAAAGGTGGCATTTCCTTCCTAATGCATTTCGGTCACATCTTGACCTTCGTCAGAGGGGAGCCACAGCAACTCGAGGTAAAAGCAGTGCACCAACACGAAGCTTGCCTTTTAAACGAACACTGTTTTTCCCAGGTGGGCGCCTCGTTAAGCTGATTTTAGGCATGCTGGTCCATGTAGTGCGCTGTAAACCACACAATTTTAACCCTCCAGTGGGCGCTGCTGTATGCTCCATTTACCACAACCTGGTGTCCCCAGACAATTAATTTTGAACATTGCTGGGGCACCAAAACCAAAATCTATTTCTTGGCAGCACCAAACACCGTACGTGTTTCCACTTCCACAAGCAAGGTCTGTTGTCGGGTGATTACTGGCGCTCTTGTTAGGCGGTGCGTTGCTCAGGGCTGGACCAAGCCGCTTTAACTTCTAACAACTCCTCTACCTGAGAAAGGAACGAGCCGCACTCCATCCTTGTTCATATGCATCTTTTAACACTGAACAGTGGTTTTGTGTGTCTTACAACCTGAAAAAGGACCAGCAGGCTAAGATACTTGCACGTGCATGGGTTATTATGTTGTGCAACAAAGCACATACTCACCCCCTCCTTGCTGCTGTCTGGCTCTCAACTGCACATCCAGGTCAAGGAAGACCACCGCATGGATGCATAGTATGAGGGGGATAATAATCATGGTCATGTTGGTCGGAATGTTTCCGAGAACGAGTCAGTCGGACGGTCTTTCTGACCGACATCGTAATCAGCACCTAAGTGTTTTATAGTGTTGCCTTTTTAAATACATTAATCTGTTTCATTTGATAGCTTTTGTGTTGTTTTTACTTATGTAACATTCTTAATATGTTACATGTAAATATGCTTATTTAAACATATTAAATGTATTTATATACTTTTTAATAAATATGAAAGGTATATTTTAAATTCATATTTTAATTACAACTATAGTTAATTAGTGTATTTCTTTACAGTAGTATGTTTAATTTGATAAGATATCAAAACCATAACAGTGTATACCAGGAATAGAATAGTTCAGATATGTCAGACTAAGAATAAGAATTCTTAAAAGAGGAGACATGCGGGGGAAAGAGATAATGGTCTGGCAAAGAAATATATGCACGTTAAAATTCAACTACCATATACATGAAGAAAAAATATTTGTGTACAATTAACATACTTATTATAAGCAAAATAAAACAGTTTAGTAATCTAAAACTTCTTATTGTAAAATATATTTAAAACATCATAATAAAGGTATATTATACCAGAGAGATGTATTCACTTCATCAGCAGAGCTATCCTTATCATTTCATAAAATGCTGGAATTATTAAGAAATATTTTGATAGGTAGCCACGTTTTTCACTTTTAACAGCAAGTGATTTGGGTGATACATATACTCTATCCAATCGTTAGGTAAAATATACAGCATACAGCAAGATTTAAACATTTGCAGAATTTTTCCAATTAGTTGTTTTGTTGTTTGTGTGAAAATGGTTTGAGAAATACTTCCTAAGAAAATATTCAACACTTTATATGGAATGTTAACATTAGGGATCATTTAAGGTGCTTACAGATCATTTTCCATAACTTAGATATATATCAAAAAGCAATTAATGTGCGCTTAAAAATCACTTTTCCATTCTTTAAAAGTCCAAGATCTATCATGTGCTCTAGTTTTCCATATTGCTAGTAAAACAGGTATTTTTTGCAGCCTATTATAAACGTATATTATTTTGGCTGTATTAGCTACCCAAGTTGATTTATTAATTTGCTCCTGTATTTTGTTCCAGTAATCTATAGACCAGTTAACTTCCATATTGTCTTCCCATTTCACCTAACTATTACATATATAAAATATAACGTTATTTTGGTTTAAATTACCTTCATCCAACATATCAGAAAGCAATTTAGAAATAGTTATGTTTAATGAAGAATATTTCCTTTCAAATGAATTTGGTACTTTGAAAGCATCTCCGATGTTTTCAAAAGATATAACTTTGTCATCAGCCAACAAATGATGAACCTATTTGAGACCTTTCTCTCGCTATGTTTCCCAAAATATTGTTCTGTAATTTACTTTAATATTTTTGTGATACCACAAAAAGGAGTTTATTAGACCTGTTTTCTTTATAAAATGAGAACTAAAATGGTCTTAATAATTTAAATGAATAGGGTGTTACAGGTAATGATAATGAGATGTTTTGACTGTAAATGCCAAAAATACTTTAACTCTATAAAAACTTTTGATTAAAACATTCTTTCATTTCTCAAAATTCTCATCTCTAGTTATTTCTCAGTTGTCTAAGCTGACCACTATTGGGTTCTGTTTTCTGCTTCTCTCAACATACATTCTATTAAAATCTCTTGCCCAGGTTCCACTGATGTGACATGAGCTTGGGCTAAAATGATGTTCAATGATTGTTCTGCTGTATTTACCTAGTTCTCTTTTTTTCCTCATGAAATTATTGATAGCAGTGTTGCAAATGTTAGATATTTGAGTTTTCTCAGCTTTGTAATGCCTTCTTCCATTTAAACTTCTTCATTCCTGTTGAGTTTTCTTGAGGGCTTGACTGCATCTATATAGCAATGTACATTCCTAGAAAGGGATTGGTATTTTAACTACTGCAGCTCCTCTGAATCTCACTACCATATGGCCTTTGATGCCTACAGAGCCTTAAAGTGATGAGAGAATCATACTATGCAGCTAATAACACTTTTCCTGTCACTTCGAGGTTTGTCTGTAGCTCACCTACGTCTGGATCACCTAATGATGGATATAACTAGATCTCTCCTGTTCTCAGTTAAATCTGGTTCTTCACTTCTACCCTACCTTGCTTACATTCTCTCAGTTGCTTCAACCCCTAATTCCACAAATCCTCCATGACTTTCTGATTTCAGCCGAGTCTCCCTCTTGCTCCCCTCAGTTCTTGAAAAGAATATTACCCAGAGCATTGCTTACTTCCTAATAATGAATAACTTCTTAGGTCCTGTTCAGTTTGGAGTTAGAGCTCCTCACAGCACCAAGCCTGCTCCGTCTGAGGTGTGGGTTTATTTTGTGCCGCAGAGGAACTTCCACCATTGTTGTCCTCAATCACTCCACAGCCTTGACACTGTGACTCATTCAGTTCTCCTTGAGCATCTGCTTGCTCTTGGTAGGAAGGCAATGTGGTTATCTGACTCAAATCTAATATTAACCAGATCATTGCTTCCTCTTTCGACTTCTAGTAAACCACTTTCATACCAAAAAGCCTTGTAATTTGTCTCTTTGGTACCCCATAGCCATTGGTCTAGCCTTCCCAGCTGAGTCTACTGAAAGAACAACCTTTAGAGAAGCTTCAAGCTCTACAAGTGCTAAATCAATCAAAGCAAAGCATGGCACCAAATATTAAAAATACTAAATATAAAATATTTCAGTGGTCACACTACATATTATTTTCTCTCTGCAGATTAAACAATCAAAAGGCTAAATGCTTTGAAATCACTGTAGGGAAGAAGCATTTTCATGTGAAGTAAATTATGTAAATGTTAATCAGACATCATTAATCCACAAGCCACCAGTAAAAATGTGATTTTTAGACAAGGCAGTGTTCCCCAGTATATCCATTTCAAAATAGTCAAAACCAATGATTGAACAGTAGTTTGGTCCTGGTTTATGATGTTCAATACATATGTAAACTTCATCCAAATTCTGCTAGAGTCACTGTAGAAACCCAGTTATTGTTCTTGGTGTAATTAGATTGACAGAGTGAATGCTATGAGCCAATGGTCTAAAGCAATATCACGAGGCTCTGCCGCAGACTGTGGTGGGGATGAGCCCCTGAGGCTATGGTAACTCACATATATTCATATGCTTTAAGAAGAAGTAGGACCCCCTGAGGGTTGAAGAAACCCAGGCACCGGGTGGGAGGGAGGCTACATGGGCCTGGGTTACACCCTTGCATAGGAACACGATTGTATGGACAATTTGCTAATTGATTTTATATTATCAGTGTTATCCAGGTTGTAGAGTATGGAGATGATAACTCCAATTTAAGGTGGATTTGTAGATGCCAATGTGGTGGAGGTGCCCCTCCTCACTTCACTGCCATAAAAAAATCTGTAATAAGTAGAGAATTCAACCATGTCAGTTGTAATTCTTCCCACACTCAAAATTACCAATGGTAGAGTAAATTTAGGATGTGGCACTAATACAGTAGCCTAAGTTTCAAACCAAAGATTGGTAACTAGCCATGAGATGCAGTGTTTGCGCACCAATTGCCACATGCTTTTTGCTAAAATCTGCAGCACTTACCTGCACACATTTTTCCTGGATGCAGACGTGTTCACGCAGTGCGGCCAGAATGTCAGTCTTTGACATCATGGAACTTTGCTAGAAACTTAGGTTCTATTAAGGCTACTATTCTTCATGGTCTATGTGTCACATAAGATATTTGTCTTTTAATGTTATTGAGTTCCTCACTTTATAGAAGGTCAATGTATACCTTTGTGGGAGATTCCTCACTTTTTCCTAGCACAATATACACAAGGAAAGGAATTCTTTAAGTGTGGTGTTTCCAGGCATTTTGTAATATGGATTCAGCTCTCAATGAATGTTAAGAGAAAAATAAGAATTTCCATGATACTTTGAATGAGCTCTTAAATGCTCTGTCTCTGCCAAGAAAAGAGCCACTTTGGTGTTTAAATCCCCGGCAGATATCCCACCATGCCCTAGAACAATGGCTGAATTCAACCAGCATATATATGCCTTTGCAATGTACCCTCAAACATGGGCTTCAAGTGAGGGTAGCCAGTGGGAGCAACTAATACCCCAGGCTTGCATTTTTGGTACTTCGAGAATTGCTCCAGCTACCCCTGGTCTCAGTGGTCATTAGGGTAGGAACAGGAAGAGAGAGTAAAAGGGGTGATAACAACTATGTTTACTCTCGCTAGTAAACTAACTTTGCATTTTCACTAGCCCCTTAACAGTAAAAGGTGCATGGCAACCAATGGGATAAACTGTCTAATCTGTGATACGGGGGCTATAAAAGGGTCATTGTTGCTATTATAACGACCTCAGGTTTTTGGTGGTGACATTCATGCCCTCAAGGTGGATTTATATTGTCAGTGACCATGTTAGAGGCCTCTATACCTAACAGGGTGCCATCCCTAGTCTGTTACTGGCACCCTCTGTACAATTCATAAAAGGTAACCATCACTTCCATCGTGGTCTTTCACATTTGCAAGGCCATTAAACCTAGTGTGTGTTTCGTTCTGTAACTTGCCTTGTGTCACCTAGAGGTTCCATTTGTGAAGTTATGGAATGTCAGGCAGCAGTTGCAGGGGCCATAGCTGAGATTTAGATGTGCTGAGCTGCTGCTCCTTCTTTACCATAATAAATACTATTTATTACATCGCAAGCTGTATGTCATTTATACATGACAAATCGGCGACGAGCTGTGGTTTATTAAGGAGTATTGCAAATCGATTTGAAGCTAGAAGGAGCAGGAGCTTGTTGGAGAAGCATGTTGGGTGTGCTGAGGCTCGTTCTCGTGTTCGTTCTTATGGATACAGGGTGGTAAACTTCACCAGACTCTCTTTTATTCACCTGTGCAGGTGAGTGATTTTTATTATTACCACCTGGCGCATTGGCAGTGACCCTTACCGTTGCTCCACAGTGTGAAAGCTGAAGCTTGGCAACCGTCAGCATTCTCATTGGGTCTGAACTCTTGTTGCCATCAGTGACCTGTTCAGCGGGACATGAGAAGTTTCTTTGGAGTGGCATCAGTGAAGTAACAAGGAATTACCTGTGACATCTGGAAGCGCTGAGACTCTTGTGAGAATGTGAGCACAATCGCGCAAGGTTACTCGACATGACCCCGGCGTGACGGCCATCTTAAGTGTGGATATGATCCAGATTTCAAGGGAACTTGGCATTCAAAACTGTTATCTTGGAAGGCGTTGTCAGTTGGTACTGTGTGCACATTTCTTTTTTAAGGAATATTTATAAACTTTGGAGCTGTAGTCACATGTGTTGATTTACAAGTAAACATTTTTGTTTTGCTAAATACAGTACCTTTAATTGCATGCTGTGCTACTTCATCTGAAAGTTTCTGCACTATTTTAATTCCAAATTAATGGTATAGTGGTAAAGAGTGGACAGTGAACTCATCCAGTTGGCACTGGTGAAGTTTCAAAACTGGACAACTACACTATTAACCTCACAATGAATCAACCTACCTTCACACTCAGTGCCCCTCAGTCGTTCTGGTAAGCTGACTCAGAACCTTCCTTGAGATGGAGTAAGTGGAAGGAGTCTTTTTTTAAATTATACAGCCATAGTGGGCGCTCAAAATGATATGTCACCTGAGCAAAAAAAAAAGGATTCTTTCCCATTTAATAGGTCCAAAGGGGCTAAAGAATTACACTCAAATGTAGGTGACATTGTCGGGTGGAGAGATTGTGGATGTGTTCACTGAAGCTATCAGATATATAGATAATGCTTTTGCTTCCAAAGTTTGCATAGGGATTACATGATACAGGTTTTTCAGAGAAAACAAAACAAAGGTGAATCTATAGATGAGTGTGTTATTGATGTATATAAGATGATAGGGTGTCAGTTTGGTGAGTTACAGAATGACGTGAACAAGTTGTGATTAATGCATGTAATCCTGCTACTCAGTATTCAGGAGCATTTATGGGTGAATGGAGATTCTTCTATTCAAGATATTATGGCTATAGTAAGAAAAGTAGAAACTTTTAGCAGGTGTGATAATGATTTGAAGTCTGAAGGAAAAGTGACAAAGAATGTGGCTAAGATTAGATCTAATTTTAAAAATAGAGTGGATACAGGGCACTCTTATGGAAAAAGTTATTTAAATGAGCCTCCAAGATATTACCAGTGTGGTAATTAGGAACACTTGGGATCTGCTGAAACGTGCCCTGCAAGAAAGGTTAAGTGCAGTGGGTGTGGTATTATGGGTCACTCTGCTAAAGCATGCAAGGACAAATTATAGGCACAAGAATATTAAGAATAACATTGCAACTGAACAAGATGATAAAGAAGCGTCTGAAAGTGAAGATGGGATGAATGACAATATTCGGAAATTGAAAGAAAGTCTGGTTTTGAATATTAAGGCTGGTCATCTGCTTGTTGGAGAGAACAAACCTGAGTGTTGGATAAAAATTTGTGGAATTCAGTTAAAAATATATGCGGACTCAGGCTCCCTGTACACTATAAACAATGAGGAGGCTTGGAAAGACAAATTTGTGAATAAGCTGGGTGGGAACATTGTTCTCCACAGATATTCAACCAGAAGGGTACGGAGATGAAAGTATTGTTGTGCTTGGTTTCAGATGTTTTACATTTGGATTTAAGAGCTGTAGTACATATCTTAAATTATATGCTGCTAAGAAAGGTCCACCTGTTTTAGGATGGTATGACCAAAGAAATGCACACATTATTTTGGATCTGAACAGTAAAGATCAAGTCTTAGTAGGAGATGATGGTACTAAAGTAGGAGACTCAGTGTTCAAGAAATATCCTAAGGTTTTTAGTAATGCAATTGACAGATTACTTGGTTTCGAACACAAAATAACTTTAAAGATAAATGCTTCTCTTAGGATGCATAAAGTAAGGAATATTCTGACTATATTGAGACAGGATGTGACCAAAGAATTGGAGAAACTGGTGTTGGCGGACATAATTAAGCCTGTGGTGGCTTCTGAATGGTTTCTTCCTTGGTAGTTGCATGACACAGCAATGACAAGTTACGGTTTGTCTGGATTCATGTTATCTTAACTACAACATCCTTGTTGATCAGTTTCAATTTGCAAGATAAATGAAATGTTGTCTTCACTAAAGGGAGTTTGTTGGTTTTCCATGATTGATTTGTCTTCGGCTTACCATCTGATTCATTTAACAGATCAGTCTAGATGTTTATCAACTAATATAAAACCTGAATGCTGTTTCCAATTTAAACATATGCCTTTTGGGTTGGCTTCTGCGATATTTCAACCTTTGATGTTCCAGCTGTTTGGGAAGATGGATGGTGTTAAATTCTTTAAGGATGACACTCTAATTTTAAGCAGAACAGAATCTGAGCATGACGAGAAATTTGAGAAAGTTTGGGGAATATTGTAATATAAGGGGCTTAGGGCCACATGTACGACTGAATCATTTTGCGAGTCCCTATTTGTGAATTTTGCGACTCGCAATTAGGAACTTACAAAATGCACTGTACAAATATGTCTCAGACATATTTAGTGATTCCTAATAGGATCGCACTTGACCTTACCTCATCAATGTTCATGAGGTAGGTCGCAATTTGAGACCCATTGTGAATCACAAACAAGCATTTGCAATGCAATAGGTCTCTCATTTACAAAACTCTTTTTAATGTGACACCTATTTCATTGCAAATGCTTGTTTGAAAAAGCACCCCAGGCCGTGGTTTCACTTTAATGGCAGCTGCATCCCTTTCCTTAGACACAGCTTGTCTAAGGAACAGGGCGCGGCCGCCATTAAGGTGAAAGTGCAGCATGGGGCAGTTTTTTTAAAAAAAGGTAATAAATGCTAAAAAAAAAAACACATGTGGGCGCGTTCGGTGCCACAAATAAACCAAAGGCATGGCTGCCACTATATGAGCATGCCATCCTATAAAAAAAATAAAATTAAAGCAATAGGGGAGAGCTGTCGTGCCTACAACAGCAGACAGGAGAAAACCATTTAAGCAAATAGTGCTCGGAGGCTGTAATTAAAGCCTACTGAGTAACAGCACATGTAACAGGGGGTGTTACAAAATAAGATAAGGTGGTACTGAGGAGGGACGACTAAGCCTATTGACCAATGAAAAGCCACACCACAGCTTCCAAAGGACAATGAGACAAGCTAATGAAAAATATGAGCAGAGAGTGATACCTGAATACAACATGCCTCGCAGAGCAGCGCATGCGCTGCCCAGGCTCGACCTAAAGAAGTGTTATTTTTCTAATTTGGTTTTGGATTTATTCTGGAGTGCGTCTCATTTATTGCCTCTGTGAGTTCAACAGATGCTTAGCACTACCATCTGATAATTCTAACTACTCTCCAACACTACCATAAAAGTGAGTGTTAGTATTCTCTACTTTTGCGTCTGTAAGCCTATTGGGGACCAACTGGACACTCTGCCCAGTGCACATCTTTTTAGGACACTATAGAGAGAACCAGCGTCCTACACCCACCATCTGTGGAACTCTTGTTACTTGCTCAATGTAGCTAGAAATGGGAGTACTGGAGGTGCTCCAGCACCCCTGGCTTCACAGTATGATAGTGGCTCTCATTTGTGGCTAAAAAAACATAATTTCTGCCCCCCCTACACTGAAAATTATGTTTGCTCCACTGTCTAATGCCTCACTGAAAAAGAAAGACTTGTCTAAGGCAGGAAAGGCTGGTGCTACTGCAGCTTTTGAGGTAGATTGAGTGGTTGTACTGATAATAATTGCTCAGTCTGTCGTTCAGTAATGGCTGCCTCTCTGGGGTTTTAGTGACACGTCAGATAAAATAGTTTATTTTGAGCATTTGAACTGCGTTTGGAGGAATAAAACAGCTTCTTCAAGTAAACATATGTCCAGCCTTACCAAGTAACCCTCTCCACATTACTTCTTCATCTTGGAAATTCGCAAGCATATCATTTAAATATTCAGCATCTTTGTGATTTCCTATTCCCAAGAGCGCTCAAATGTAATAGTGTTAAAGAGGCTGCTGCAGATACCAGGACATTGTGATAGGTAGATGAATAGCTTCTGTTTTGTAAGTCAATGGCTAGCTGACAGGAGCATCTTTGCTGCTAATAAGTTAATCTAAGACTTTGTTGTGTTGTTTTAAGTCTCTTTTCTCGCTTAAGTGCAGGAGGTTTCATCAACATAGTAGAAGAGGTGGCACCATGGTTAACTACAGTCATAAGAGTAATCTGTCCAGTGAAGGAGGGTGCTCATTCTGAGGTTGTGGTAAAAGGCAGGATATAAATGCTTGGATGTCTATGGATGAACAAGTCAGACTCTTTGGTTTTCTGAATAATACTTCAGAGTCCCATAAAACGAAAAATATCAGCTGTTGTGCAACCAATGTAAGAGTGATTATTGGATCAAAAAGAATATAGCATCACCTTGTTGGCAGGAACTTGGAAGGCTTATGCCAATATTCTACATGCCCAGTCATACAAGGCATTGTTGCAAAGTAAAGACTCACTTAGTTGTTATGCACGTTCAGGTTTTTTTCCTACACTTTTGTGGGGAAGATGAGTTGAAAGCTTTGTGGAGGAGTGTGTTGCATAAAAGGGCAACATAAAATAGCTTATATCTGAGCCAAGGGCTACATGGGCAACTACTAAAACCCATATGGAGAGAGAGACCATGCAAAGGGGAAAGCTGCCTTCTCTCACATTCACGTCCACCATGTTTCATGTCCACAGTGATAGCTTTGTGTACACTGTTCATTGAAAGAAATGGCTACACCTGTCACACACTCAAAGTGAAGAGGACACATTACCCAACACATTACCCAATCACTGAGGCTGTTGGACATGGACGTGGGGGTTCATGTCTCACCTCTGGGTACAGCCACGATGTACTCAAAATAAGAATCAGTAAGGGTGATATGTCCTTCCGGGTCACTGGTGGGAGTCTTCCTGTTCTCTGTAGCAGCAAACAGCTTTGCAGTGGATTATAATGGATGTAGGGATAGTTCCTTAGATTAGTGTCCACTTGGGTTTGCCATAGCAAATATGTAGAGGAACAATAGGAAGAAGAATGTACAAAGGAGTACTTGTGCAAAGAGCTCTGGCCCCTACCGCCCCTGATAAGCATAAGGAGAGCTTTGCACTCATGGCGTTCTGATGGTGCACAAAAGTACTGAACAATGACTTCAAGTCCAGGGCTTTCAAAAGGGGGGCGCAGACCTCCCAGCCTCCATTATTCCTTTAGTCTTGACCATCATATCTACAGCATTTATGTTCAGCCTGGTGTATGTACAGACACTGTGGGAATGAATACAATTTAAGTGAATGCTGTGTTCTGTGTTTTTGTAACGCAACATCAACAAAATTCAACAAGAGGTTGAAATCCACCGAATTTTTCCCTGTTGAAATATCTACAATTTTCATCTATCTGCGCAAAAATATCACGCATCTGTTAATCTTTTATTGGACAGAACAGAGCTGTTAGTTTCTATACTTATTACAGATTGAAACCAAGAGTCATGTTTTCCAAAGTGTGTGCAGGTGCAGAGCCCCAGAATCGTGACACAACATGATGCAACGTTTGGTATGACGGCACAATTAACCAGCATCTCTAGGGGCACTCAGAGATCCCTCTTTCGGTTCCCGGCCCTGTAACCTGGGTTGGAGCAAATGTTGTTGTTTAGAGATTCTGTACCAGAATGGACTCTGATTCACATTTTCCTGAGAGTTGATGGCGCTAGAGGACGAAGATTTTGCCATCTACCACATTTGCATAATTAGAAACTGTAAAAAGAGATGTTTTTCAGTGTCAGCAGAATGTACTCAGGATTTAGCTTCAACAAATTAAATATGCTGGCTGTAGAGAGCAATGCCTGATTATTACTCTTAATTAAAACTACTTGGAATGTAAACTGCATTCAATTGGTCTGCTTTTAAGTTCGGTTGGTCTTTGTATTGGGCTTGCACACTAAACAAACAAGGAAAGAGAAGCACATTCCATGACAACATTTACGTCTGTCGTGCTTTAAAATGCTAAATTTCCAGAGCAATGGAAGCTCCACAGCGAGAGATGTGTGATATTTGTTGCGCTCAGGCTATTTTTATACAAATCTCTGACCCAGTGAGAATGGTGGCTTCTCATTGGACGGAGGATAGTGCAGTGGCTTTAAGATAGAGCAACTAATTTGCATGTAGCATGGCGGCCGGCCGTAAAGCGGGGAGAGAAAGACGCAGCGTCTATTGTTGACACCAGGCTTTATTCTCGAAAATAGGGCGGGTTGGTAAGTGGGAGGGTTGTTATAAACAAAAGAAAGAAAAGCGCTCGTCACCATGTTTCATCAAAGGGGCCGATCGTTTAAACCAGTAATGTGAAAGTATGAATGGAGAGCGTGGATAGCAGGCAAGAGCAATGCATTAAAAAAAATAGTGCTCAGAGGCAGTGATTAAATGGTGTGTCCTCATGGGAGGGTACAAGAAGAGACAGGATGGTACTAAGGAGGGACTACTAAGCCTATTGACCTATGAAAAGCCACCATTTACAAAGGACAGTGACAGGACCCAATTGAAAAGATGGGCGAAAGGTGGATGGAGCTTCATGCACCTATACCGAATACAGCATGTCTCAAAGAAACAGCGCAAGCGCTGCCTATGCGAGACCTAAAAGCACAGGGATGGTGGCCTGCTGGGGACAGCAGACCACCATGTCTGTGTTTGCTTTTAAATAAAGCAACTTTTTTTTTTAAATGCAGCCCTTCGTCCTTAAAGGAAAACAGGATGCGTTTCAAAAAGAAAAATATTTCAGTTTCACTTTTTAAGAGTAGGCAGTGGTCTTTGGGACCACTGCCTGTTCTTAAAAAAACCTTTTCACTGCCATTCACAAAGGGAAGGGTTCCCCTAGGAACCCTTTCCTGTTTGCAATTGGCTTACCACCTACTTGAAGTAGGAGGTAAACTGCGAATGTTTTGCGACTACATCACGGTCGCATAACATTCTTACATACCCCTGCGACTTGCTTTTAGGAAGGCACGCCCTTGACACGCTCCTTCTTAATACCGACTCCCTAACCCTATTTTGTGAGCTGGTAATAGGTTACCAACTCACAAAATAGGTTTAGTACATGCTAATCGGCTCTTTAGCAGTCAAAAAATCTGAATCTCCTTTTGCAAACACTATAACACGTCGTGCATGTGGCCCTTACTGTTGAATTCCCGAAATTCTTTTTAGTGAAAATAGTGCCACTTACTTAGGTCATATAAACAGTGTAGATTGAATTAGACCAGAAACATTGTTTGTAGACGCTATTCAGAATCGCAAAAAAGGGCCCTTTAGCAGTCGCAAACAGCCCAAATCTCCGTTTGCGACCACTAAAACGTGCCGTACATGTGGCCCTAACTGTTGAATTCCCAAAATACTTTTGGTGAAAATAGTGCCACTCACTTAGGTCACATAATCAGTGTAGATGGAATTAGACCAAAAACAATGTTGGTAGACACAATTCAGAATGCACCAGCCCCCAGTTGTAAGGAAGAGGTTAGAACGATTATAGGACTAGTTGAGTTTTGTTCTAAGTTTATAGCTAAGTTTGCA
This sequence comes from Triturus cristatus, assembly GCF_964204655.1. NCBI lineage: Eukaryota > Metazoa > Chordata > Amphibia > Caudata > Salamandridae > Triturus > Triturus cristatus. The sequence continues at coordinate 1,535,238,749 of NC_140590.1, read as the reverse complement.
GAACGAACTTTCCATATCAGACAGCTTTTGAAGAGCAACTGTACATTTGAGTGGATGACTGAATGTGATTTAATTTTCCATTTCTAATGTAGCTAACTTAAGTGGATTTGATCCCAATGTGTCCAGTATCATAACTACAGATGCTAGCAATAAAGGGTTGACCCCAGTAGGGGAGGATGGAAAAAAGTGTTTTATTGCCTAGGCCTCAAGATCTTTATCTCCTATTGAAGAAAAGTATTATGTTATAGAAAGAGAAACATTGGAATTTGAATGGGCTGCAGAACATTTCAGAGCATTTGCTTGGGGTAGCCCTTTCACTTTGAGATGTGACCACAAGATGTTGGTGAGAATTCTTTATACAGATGATACGGTTAATGCTTCTGCCACAGTTGCCAGACTATCTATGACATTACAGAATTACAACCATAAAATTGTATATGTACCTGGAAAAAAATTTGATTGCATAATTTCTTCCTAGAATGCCAAAACAAATGGAAATTGTGAGGATGATGTATGGAATGAGTTTCAAATTTCTTATGTTCATGAGAGCAGAATCCCTGCTTTTGCCATGGATGTTTGGCCGCAAGAATATAGGAAAGATGATGTGTTGTCTCAAGTCTCCAGTTATTTAAAGAATGGGTGACGCAGTAAATACACTTTGTCTGCTGCTTTGAAGCCGTTTTGGGAAGTGAGACCCGAATTGACGTATAATGGCTGTGAGAGGAGACAAAGTGTTACTACCAAGTGCCTTACGTAAATGCATAACTGAATTGTGCCACAAAGGTCATTTTGACATCCTAAGAACTAATCAAACCGTTAAAATGTAATTGTGGTGGCCTGCCATAGATTTGGAGGTTGAGAGGGTTGTGCATGCTTGTTTGAGTTGTTTAAAAACTTTAAGACCTTCTATGGTCAAATTTCAAATGCCTACATCTCCATGAGAGAATGTGGCCATAGACATTATAGGTCTGATAGGGGATACTCAGAAGTATGTATTGTCCTTCATTGGCTTATTTTTGTGTTGGCCTGTTTTGAAGATTTTGGATAAAGCAGAAAATGATTCAGTCTTGCGTTTTCTGGATGTGTTGTCTTGTGAAGGTATGCCTGCAGTGCTGCCAAGTGATAATGGTGTATAATTTGTGTGTTACAAGGCCAAATACTATTTTTCTAGACTGGGCATAATAGACCTACGTCATTGTACAATCCCAATGGTAATGGTATGATTGAATGTTTTTTTTTAAAGTTATTAAAAGCACCATCCAGTTAGCTATGTGTGTAAATCACAATTGGGAAGCTCACTTGAAGAAAATGGTATGGGGTAATCATGTTTCTAAGAATGAAGCTGAGTAATTTTCTCCTTTCTTGCTAATAAGGAATAGAAATCCGAGAAGTAAACACAATCCTGGTTGGTTATTTGAAGGCAAAGTGCAGAATTGATCTGTGGAGGAAGTAGATGAGAGAATAGTTTCAACTCAGCTCAAGAATAATTTACAGTATGACAAGAAGCATAATACCAAAAGTAGTACTATTACAGTTGGTCAATGAGTTCGTGTCAGGAAACCTGGTAAAGTTACCAAAGGGGAGAGTCAATTTTGTGAACCCATGAAAGTAATTGAAGTTTTGAAGAATGCTGTGCATTTGAGTGATGGGAATGTGTGGAACTTAAGAAAGGTTGTATTAGGCTCCACTGCAGGTGCATCATCTTCAGGAATAGTTACCTTATTCTCAGTATAATTATTTGGATGTTTTTGATCTGTGTAGTACTCATGACGCTATGGGTAGTTTAAATCTTTGGAAAATAACTGTGATGTTTCTCCAGTGTAAACAATTATGATGATACCTTTGTATCAACTTCTGATTTCTCAAAGGAAAGTGATGTGTTGGACTATGTGGCATCTGGAAAATCTGAAGTACTGAGGCGTAACAGAAGACCACCTGGAAAGTTAGGAGATAACTGTTGTGAAGAATAATTATTTTAATGGTGCTCATAATTTTATGTATCTTGATCCTGTGTTGTATGTTTATGACATTTTTTTTTTTTTTTTTTTAATAATTCTAGGTTTGGTTGTGGTTTTGGTTGAGTTCTTTATTCTTAAATGTAAGGGAGGAGGGAAATGTGTTATGTGTGTATAATTCTGAAACTTGTCTTATGTCGCCTAGAGGTTCCATTTGTAATGATATGGAATGTCAGGCAGCAGTTCCTGGGGCCAGAGCTGAGATTTAGATGTGCTAAACTGAGCTGCTGCTCCTTTTCTTACCATAACATGCACTATTTAATACATTAACAGCTGTATGGAATTTACACATAATAGTGAGCTAGTTTCCTAAGAATGGGTGGCTACTCAGTTACAATTTCTATTACTGTTGCTCCCACCTTAAAACCAGGGCCACTGCAATTATGTGATTCTGCAGCTGTGGCGTTTCTTGCAAAATTATGGATTTGCTGCAAGGGCCACATAATCCCTCACCAGCTGCATAATCCGCAGATTTTAACATAAATTGTTTCTACCTCAAAGGGATCAAAAGTTTCGAAAAATGTGGTGACATTAGTTCTTGCACAGTGGAAGGCCCTTCACTAAAGGTGACGGGTAATCTTTCGGTGCTTATTGCTGTATTTCGTTGTAAACTGATACTAATGATTAGAAATATTTGTCCAGACAGTATAATGTGTGAAAATGACAAAACAATTAAGTAATAGTACCACAAAATGTGCCGCATTACATTTGCATAATTTGCCTTTTCTTGCCGCATAATTTAGATAACCATGCCGCATAATTTAGTCCTCCCTTACCCATTAATTCCAGTGGCCCTTCTTAAGACCCTGGCAGAGCAGCCAGAGGCGTGGATTGGAATACTGAAGTTTTGGGCTGGATTTTCAAAACTGCCCGCATTAAAGTCAGGGGGCATTTTCCAAACAATTAAAAAATGCACCAGAGAAACTTTAACTTCATGCGTACACATGTATGCAGTCCACAACCTTCTAGCGTTGTACTAAAAAAGCGTGGTTAGGATGCTCTGTCTCTTGAGGGGCTAGTCGATTGCAAGACAAGAGCTTGAGGCTCATACATAACTGGGGGCATTAAGTCGCAACCAGGTTTCTTACACCAGTGGGAGCTGGGTACAAAGGTCATCAATTTATCACTGCAGACACAGAATATGTAGACATTTCGAATTCCAATTAACAACCTGAGGCCAAATGTATGAAACAGCCATCTTGTGATTTCCTAAGTGTTATTTTTTGCTATTCTCAATTAGGACATTGTTAAATGGCATGCACACTTGCAGGCCAGCCGATATTTGCTACTCGGTAATGAGATGCATCGCTAAATAGGAAATCGTGGTTTGCAATCTCCTTTTTGGTCACAAATAGCGAATGCAGTTGCAAATTGCAACTACATTAAAAACAATTGCGATTCTGTTTCCTGGGTCAGGGAGATGACCCCACAAACAGGAAGTGCAACCCAGGAAAAGCCAGGAGAGTAGGCAGAGTGAGGAGGGGGAGAACTGCTGCACAATCCAAGTGACCTGAGAAGCCCCAAAACTCAAATAGTTACCACAAGAATGGCCAGGCAACACACAGATAATGAGGCATGAGTGAGAAAGTGCAAATTGAAGGTCACTTAAGAAGAACTGGCAATACTAACCAAGGAGTGCTGCAACAGCCATGAGCAGCTGTTTGACTGTGTATTTATGACTGTACCTGAGACCCAGAAAATCTGGAAGGGCATGCAGCAAAAAAATAAATGGTATAGGTGTGGCACAGCGCTCAGTGGAAGAAATATGGAAGGGGTGGTATGACCTCGGGCCTCGCATCAAGGAAAGGGTGGCAACTGTGAGAAAGTGGGTTTCTGTTGCAATAACCCCCCCCTTTTTTTCTTTTTTTGTTGCCAGACTACTGATGCTCTTTGACTTGGTGGGCCCTGGGCACCTGCCAATCAGGTGCCCAGGGCCTGTGTTCCTTCCCAAAAACTGCCTAACAGCCAAAACCCAATTGGAATCTCTGGCCACATGTCAGCCCCTGGTAAATGGTACCCTAGGTACCCAGTGCCCTGTGACCAGAGAAGGCCTCTAAGGGCTGCATCACTTATTGTGCCACCCTTAGAGGCCCTCTACCCTGACACACACACACTGCCTTTGCAGGTTGAGTGTCTTGGTGCAGAACAAAACAAAGAGTCGACTTGGCACACATCCCTGTGTGCCATGCCCACAACACACACTGCCCTGGCATACCTCAGTCACCCCTCTAGCTGGGTGCCCTATGCCAGTGGTGTGTGTACATGTGCATGAGCTCTGTGCCCCTACAGTACCCAGGTCCATTCCTGGGCACTGTAACTGCAGTGCTGTCATTAGGAGTATATGGTGCTGGGAGGTCGTCAAAACGAACTCCACAGCACCATGATGGCTACACTGAAGACTGAGAAGTTTGGTATCAAACTTCTCAGCACATTAAACCCACACTGATGCCAGTGTGGGATTTAATGTAAGATGCACAACAGAGGGCAACTTAGAGTTGCCCCCTGAACCTAACCTACAATCCACGTCCTGTCTGAGGGGCTGCCTAGGCTGCCACACAGCAGACATGTTGCTGGACCCCTGGGTGGAGAGCCATCCGCTCTCCTGGGTCTGCAACAATGCACATCCTGGGCGAGGTGCTAGGTCTCCTCCCCCAGGATGGGCAGGGAAAGCTTCAAAGGCACGCTGCCTTTTGTGAGCTTCTCCAGGCCACTTGCTGTACTCAGCAACTGGCCCCCACCGGTTCTGACCCTCACTCTGGGGGAAGACTGGTGGGAAACCCCAAGGGAGGAAAGGGAGGAAAGGGAGTGTGCCAGCCTCTGCCAACCCCACCCCTCAGGTGGGGGAGGCAAGTCGAAGCACATCTCCGGGCTCTCGCCATCTTGAAGATGGGGCGCCCTGCCCAATCAGGACTAGGCTCCTGCCCCCCTCCCACTGGAGAGTGGCAGGATAGAAGGTGTACCCACCCCAGGTAAGGGACCCATTGGTCCCTGCCCTTTACCTACCTGTAACGCCCCTAAATTTAGTTTTAGGGGCACCCTGAATCTTCCTTCCTCAGATCCCGATACCGAAACAAGCAAGAAGAACAAGAAGAAAGAAGACCTGCCATGCAGCTGCTTACAAGAGGACGTTACAACAAACAAATGATGGACGGAATGCTGACAATGCAGACATTCTCCCCCAGTCAAGAGATCTGGGTTAAATCCATCGTTCTTTTGCCCACTACGCCACCCCAGTTCAGATATGGCCATATGCAAATCAGTCTTGACCCTGTGCCTCATGGGAACAGTCCAGCCCGAACTGCCAAGCCATGTCTTCCCTGGACCGGAATCAAGCATCCTAGGACCGGTTTCTGGCTATCAGCCGTCATCAGCCAGGATAGCTTGACTCCAGTGGCGTAGTGAGCACAGGACCCACGTCTGGGCATACCCATCCCACTTAGGGCGAAAAGCGTTACAACAAACAAATGATGGACGCAATGCTGACAATGCAGACATTCTCCCCCAGTCAAGAGATCTGGGTTAAATCCATCGTTCTTTTGCCCACTACGCCACCCCAGTTCAGACATGGCCATATGCAAATCAGTCTTGACCCTGTGCCTCATGGGAACAGTCCAGCCCCAACTGCCAAGCCATGTCTTCCCTGGACCGGAATCAAGCATCCTAGGACCGGTTTCTGGCTATCAGCCGTCATCAGCCAGGATAGCTTGACTCCAGTGGCGTAGTGAGCACGGGACCCACGTCTGGGCATACCCATCCCACTTAGGGCGAAAAGCGTTACAACAAACAAATGATGGACGGAATGCTGACAATGCAGACATTCTCCCCCAGTCAAGAGATCTGGGTTAAATCCATCGTTCTTTTGCCCACTACGCCACCCCAGTTCAGACATGGCCATATGCAAATCAGTCTTGACCCTGTGCCTCATGGGAACAGTCCAGCCCGAACTGCCAAGCCATGTCTTCCCTGGACCGGAATCAAGCATCCTAGGACCGGTTTCTGGCTATCAGCCGTCATCAGCCAGGATAGCTTGACTCCAGTGGCGTAGTGAGCACGGGACCCACGTCTGGGCATACCCATCCCACTTAGGGCGAAAAGCGTTACAACAAACAAATGATGGACGGAATGCTGACAATGCAGACATTCTCCCCCAGTCAAGAGATCTGGGTTAAATCCATCGTTCTTTTGCCCACTACACCACCCCAGTTTAGACATGGCCATATGCAAATCCGTCTTGACCCTGTGCCTTATGGGAACAGTCCAGCCCGAACTGCCAAGCCATGTCTTCCCTGGACCGGAATCAAGCATCCTAGGACCGGTTTCTGGCTATCAGCCGTCATCAGCCAGGAAAGCTTGACTCCAGTGGCGTAGTGAGCACGAGACCCACGTCTGGGCATACCCATCCCACTTAGGGCGAAAAGCGTTACAACAAACAAATGATGGACGGAATGCTGACAATGCAGACACTCTCCCCCAGTCAAGAGATCTGGGTTAAATCCATCGTTCTTTTGCCCACTACACCACCCCAGTTCAGACATGGCCATATGCAAACCAGTCTTGACCCTGTGCCTCATGGGAACAGTCCAGCCCGAACTGCCAAGCCATGTCTTCCCTGGACCGGAATCAAGCATCCTAGGACCGGTTTCTGGCTATCAGCCGTCATCAGCCAGGATAGCTTCACTCCAGTGGCGTAGTGAGCACGGGACCCACGTCTGGGCATACCCATCACACTTAGGGCGAAAAGCGTTACAACAAACAAATGATGGACGGAATGCTGACAATGCAGACATTCTCCCCCAATCAAGAGATCTGGGTTAAATCCATCGTTCTTTTGCCCACTACGCCACCCCAGTTCAGACATGGCCATATGCAAATCAGTCTTGACCCTGTGCCTTATGGGAACAGTCCAGCCCGAACTGCCAAGCCATATCTTCCCTGGACCGGAATCAAGCATCCTAGGACCGGTTTCTGGCTATCAGCCGTCATCAGCCAGGATAGCTTGACTCCAGTGGCGTAGTGAGCACGGGACCCACGTCTGGGCATACCCATCCCACTTAGGGCGAAAAGCGTTACAACAAACAAATGATGGACGGAATGCTGACAATGCAGACATTCTCCCCCAGTCAAGAGATCTGGGTTAAATCCATCGTTCGTTTGCCCACTACGCCACCCCAGTTCAGACATGGCCATATGCAAACCAGTCTTGACCCTGTCCCTCATGGGAACAGTCCAGCCCGAACTGCCAAGCCATGTCTTCCCTGGACCGGAATCAAGCATCCTAGGACCGGTTTCTGGCTATCAGCCGTCATCAGCCCGGATAGCTTGACTCCAGTGGCGTAGTGAGCACGGGACCCACGTCTGGGCATACCCATCCCACTTAGGGCGAAAAGCGTTACAACAAACAAATGATGGACGGAATGCTGACAATGCAGACATTCTCCCCCAATCAAGAGATCTGGGTTAAATCCATTGTTCTTTTGCCCACTACGCCACCCCAGTTCAGACATGGCCATATGCAAATCAGTCTTGACCCTGTGCCTTATGGGAACAGTCCAGCCCGAACTGCCAAGCCATGTCTTCCCTGGACCGGAATCAAGCATCCTAGGACCGGTTTCTGGCTATCAGCCGTCATCAGCCAGGATAGCTTGACTCCAGTGGCGTAGTGAGCACGGGACCCACGTCTGGGCATACCCATCCCACTTAGGGTGAAAAGCGTTACAACAAACAAATGATGGACGGAATGCTGACAATGCAGACATTCTCCCCCAGTCAAGAGATCTGGGTTAAATCCATCGTTCTTTTGCCCACTACGCCACCCCAGTTCAGACATGGCCATATGCAAATCAGTCTTGACGCTGTGCCTCATGGGAACAGTCCAGCCCGAACTGCCAAGCCATGTCTTCCCTGGACCGGAATCAAGCATCCTAGGACCGGTTTCTGGCTATCAGCCGTCATCAGCCAGGATAGCTTGACTCCAGTGGCATAGTGAGCACGGGACCCACGTCTGGGCATACCCATCCCACTTAGGGCGAAAAGCGTTACAACAAACAAATGATGGACGGAATGCTGACAATGCAGACATTCTCCCCCAGTCAAGAGATCTGGGTTAAATCCATCGTTCTTTTGCCCACTACGCCACCCCAGTTCAGACATGGCTATATGCAAATCAGTCTTGACCCTGTGCCTCATGGGAACAGTCCAGCCCGAACTGCCAAGCCATGTCTTCCCTGGACCGGAATCAAGCATCCTAGTACCGGTTTCTGGCTATCAGCCGTCATCAGCCAGGATAGCTTGACTCCAGTGGCGTAGTGAGCACGGGACCCACGTCTGGGCATACCAATCCCACTTAGGGCGAAAAGCGTTACATCAAACAAATGATGGACGGAATACTGACAATGAAGACATTCTCCCCCAGTCAAGAGATCTGGGTTAAATCCATCGTTCTTTTGCCCACTACACCACCCCAGTTTAGACATGGCCATATGCAAATCAGTCTTGACCCTGTGCCTCATGGGAACAGTCCAGCCCGAATTTAACCCAGATTTAACCCAGATCTCTTGACTGGGGGAGAATGTCTGCATTGTCAGCATTCCGTCCATCAATTGTTTGTTGTAACGCTTTTCGCCCTAAGTGGGATGGGTATTCCCAGACGTGGGACCCGTGCTCACTACGCCACTGGAGTCAAGCTATCCTGGCTGATGACGGCTGATAGCCAGAAACCGGTCCTAGGATGCTTGATTCCGGTCCAGGGAAGACATGGCTTGGCAGTTCGGGCTGGACTGTTCCCATGAGGCACAGGGTGAAGACTGATTTGCATATGGCCATGTCTAAACTGGGGTGGTGTAGTGTGCAAAAGAACGATGGATTTAACCCAGATCTCTTGACTGGGGGAGAATGTCTGCATTGTCAGCATTCCGTCCATCAATTGTTTGTTGTAACGCTTTTCGCCCTAAGTGGGATGGGTATTCCCAGACGTGGGACCCGTGCTCACTACGCCACTGGAGTCAAGCTATCCTGGCTGATGACGGCTGATAGCCAGAAACCGGTCCTAGGATGCTTGATTCCGGTCCAGGGAAGACATTTCTTGGCAGTTCGGGCTGGACTGTTCCCATGAGGCACAGGGTCAAGACTGATTTGCATATGGCCATGTCTAAACTGGGGTGGTGTAGTGGGCAAAAGAACGATGGATTTAACCCAGATCTCTTGACTGGGGGAGAATGTCTGCATTGTCAGCATTCCGTCCATCAATTGTTTGTTGTAACGCTTTTCGCCCTAAGTGGGACGGGTATTCCCAGACGTGGGACCCGTGCTCACTACGCCACTGGAGTCAAGCTATCCTGGCTGATGACGGCTGATAGCCAGAAACCGGTCCTAGGATGCTTGATTCCGGTCCAGGGAAGACATGGCTTGGCAGTTCGAGCTGGACTGTTCCCATGAGGCACAGGGTCAAGACTGATTTGCATATGGCCATGTCTAAACTGGGGTGGTGTAGTGGGCAAAATAACGATGGATTTAACCCAGATCTCTTGACTGGGGGAGAATGTCTGCATTGTCAGCATTCCATCCATCAATTGTTTGTTGTAACGCTTACAAGAGGACGACACCAACTGACTTGGCCCCAGCCCTACCGGCCCGTCGACCCTCGAACCTGCTCCTGCTATACCCCGGCATCTCCAGTGGTCAGCAACCTCAAAAACCCCGGAGGACCTGACTGCCTTATGACTCTTAAAGACTGGGACTCCCACGAGCAGTGGTTCTGCTCAAAGCAAGTAACAAGCCCCTGGTGCCAACCAGGAACAGCGACTCATGCAGACTCTGCACCCGCCAAGCCTGGCCTGTGCCGGAGTGGACAAAGACCACGAGGACGTGCCCCCGGTGACTGTGACCCCGAATCCTGCACCCAAGGACCCACCTCGACGCTCCTGACGACGCCTGCAGCCTCAGAACCAGGGACCCTTCCAACCGCGACCAGATGAGGGTAAGATTTCCAAACGCGAAAAGACACCCCTGCACCCGGCGCCCTGTGGCCCCCTGTGCCCAGCTCCTGGGTGCCTACCTAACCTAGAGCTTACCAACTTACCTCTCGAAGTGGTGGTCGCACCTGAAGAATCTTTGTCCCCGAGCTTGCAGCCTTTGTTCATCACTGAGCTTCTCCATTGAAATCCATTGAGCGCCCGATGGCTCAAAAGCACTCTGCACCCAGCCGCCCGAGTGCCCCTGGGAGTGCAACATCTATCCTAATCTACTTCCCCACTTGCCCTGAGTAAGTGACCAGGAGCCCGGCTCCCACAGCCACGTGGCCTGCTTGCCAGCAACCCTCAACCAAAGGCCCCCTGCCCGCCATAGGATAACATTGGGCCTAACTCTCTCTGCACCCGGCTGTCCCTGTGCCGCTGAGGGTGTAACAACTATACCTACCTGACCCTGGGAGACCCCTGAGTCTATGCCCAGAACTTTAACTCTGCCAGTCGAGTACTTACCCAAAAGCCGATAACTCACTTCTCTTCCATAGGGTAACATTGACTGGTTTCACTTGGAAATTCTTCTAAGTGTCGAGTTTTGAAACTTTAAAATATTCACTAAAAATCAGCCGATCAACGAAAATGAAATTACTCACCTGCTATCAGGAGAGATCCCAGTGCTGGATCTTGGTGCCCAGCACTGACCCTGAAAAGTAATTACAACCGTACTTACCGCGGACTTGATTTTCCTCCACAGGATAACATTGCCTGGTTTTTGCCAGAAATTCTTCTGTCGATTTTTGAAACTTACAAATATTCCTTAAAAATCGCCTGTGTAACAAAAACGATTTCTTTCAACTGTTTACAGGAGATGCACCAGTGTTGGATCCAGGATCCAACACTGAGGAAGAAAAAGTAACGATAACCCTACTTACCTGCTAAGTGAATTTCCTCCCATAGGATAACATTGGTGATTCTATGTGAAAAAGATACTGTCAACTTTTAAAATACAATAATATTCCTTAAAAATCATACTTGTAACCAAAACGTATTTACTTACCTGTTTCCAGGAAATGTCCCAGGACTGAATCTGGGATCCAGTCCTGTGGTTAGAAAAGTAATCCTAAAAGTAACTAATTGCATTTACTTGGAAATTCCCATTGAGCTCAATGTTATAATTGTGTTGTCTATTGCAACAACTGTATCTATTTCATTCAAAAGTCTATTGCCTATTGAAAGTATTTAACTAAAGCATCTCATTCTGAGAAAGTATATTTTGATACCTATTCTTGGTTCTAAAATAAAACAACTGTATATTTGTATTTACAAACCATTGGCCTAGAGTTCAGTTCTTGAGTGTGTGATACCATTTGCTGACTGAGTGTGTACAACAAATGCTTTACACTGTCCTCTGATACAGCCTTACTGCTCGACCAAGCTACCACTTTAGAGAGTAAGGTTATATCTAACTTTAGCCTCTGCCAAACCTCTGGGGACTGTGGACTCTGTGCACACTGTACCTATTTGGGAACAGTATACACAGAGCCACTTTCTTACAGCAACACGCCTGAGTGAGTCCCTGGCAACAGGAAGTGGTCCATCAACTGTACCTCCACCCATGACACTGGAGGCAATGGTAGCGACTACCCTGGAGCCAGCAGCAGTAATTGGTTTTGGCAACCTTGACACTTCTGCATCTGCACCATCACAAAGTAAGTGTACATCTATATAACTGTATACTACATACATGTAAACATAGAACTGATACAGGCTGATCAGTACAGGACCATTACATAGCTTAAGTACCCCTTATGGTGCATCATGGGACTTGTAGTCAAATGATTAAACACTAAATTCAGTGTCATACATTTATTACATCATATTGTATAAATAAAGGCAAATGGGTTCCCCATAGAATGACATTATTAGCATGCTCATTCTTCAAATAGATGCACCTGAGCATGAAATGGAGTGCCCAATTGATGAGGGAGAAGATAAGGCCCAAATGGTGGAGGAAGATGCAGCATTGGTGGAGAGTCTGTCCACACCACCTCATGCCATTCCAGCGGTGCATCTTTCTTGCCACAGCCACCTTCATTGGAGGTTAAGATTGCCATCCAGCCGCCCACTCGAATCCAGTCACAAGTTGGCAGGCCCTGACACCAGCGTACTGCTGTGCAGTCCGTAGGTGCCGTGATATTCCTCATGTACACCAGCCTTCTGTGTCCCAGGCAACTGCAGAACAGCAAACAACGTTTGGTGGGCTTGAGGCGTCCATGGTGCAGATTCAGCACCTGCAGCACAAAACAAAACAAAATAAGTCAACAGAAAATTGCATAACATTCAGCATGCAATATCTGTGGGTTTCATTACAGTGACCACTAAAATGGACAACCTAACTAGTGTCCTAGAGAAGCTATGTACACATGTGGCAGAGGACACTAGCAATCAGAGGTGCAGAGAGAGGAGCAGTGCTGTGCGTATGGGTGCCTTAGCAATCTTTTGGAAGGCTTGTACATGTCACCTCAGCCTTATCAAAGTGCACTGTGACACTACTGGTTGAAATGAGCCACTTAAATGGGGATATGTCGAGGGGTCTTGGCCAGATTACCACTTCAGTGGAAGCAATACATAGAGCGCAAATTGCGAGTGAGGTGGTTGAAGGGCAACCTGATAGTGAGGTATTGTCGAGTGCCTGCAGCATTTCTGCCTCAGATGCATAAGTGCTGCGGCGCAGTAGTAACTGTACTCCTGCACCCCAACACGGTGGCACGTCCCATTCTGCACAAAGTCACAGAATACATTGCGGGATACCGATCAGGGAGTGACTAAATATATGTTGTTTAATTTAGGTTGGTGTTGTAACCAATTTAGATGTTGGACCTCATGTTGCATACATTTATGTGTAACAGATTAATTTGCAACAATAGTGACACCGGACAAAAAAGGTATCTTTACTTTGATAAATCATACTATTGTGTAACCATTTTATTTCAATTTGTTGAACTACTCATGACTTAGCTTGTGAAGTACTGTATGGTAATGTGGTTCCAGCGCCTTCTCCCGTCCACTGCTCTGCTCTGCTCTGCTCTCTGTTGGATGCTGAACTGCTGGGTTGGGTTCTTCATCCTCGAAATCGGCTTCTGACCCCAAAATGTATAGGCCTCTCCTGCAGGCAATGTTGTGTAGTATGGCACAGGTTGCTACCATCTCACAGGCAATTTCTGAGTTATATTGTAGGGCACCACTACTCTTGTGCAGGCAGTGAAACTGCGATATCAGGAGCTCAAATGCCCGCTCAATGACAGTCCTGGTGCGACAATGTGCAATGTTTTAACTCTTCTTATTCTGGGTGGTGGGAGAGAGGTAGGGTGTGAGAATACAGGGGCATAGGGCATACCACTGTTACCTGAAAAATATATTTTAGTGAGGCAACATACATTTTGTGTAGTTTGGGAAATTACAAATATATTTTGACATTTATTTTCCGTACCTAATAAATATTTGTTATCAATCTCCCCTCTTTCCAGTCATCTGTAAATTCTTCTGTGCCAAAACATGAGTCATGGGTGCTTCCAGGATATTATAACACAATATCAGTGATTATGTTATGGGCATTGCATGCCACTTGAATGTTAAAGAAATGGGTATTTTTGCAGTTCCTAAATAGATATTCAATATGGAATGGTGGGCATATGGCCACGTGTCCCATCTATACACCCTATGACATGGGGTAACTTGGCACTCCTGTAAAATTGCAGTTTAGTACTCTGTATTTCCTGCACATTCCTGGGCAGGTATATGTGGCTGTGGATGTAGATAAGCATGATATCTAGGAACCTCCTAAAGAAACGCAAAAACGCACTTTGAGACACCCCTTCTGCAACAGCTATCACATCCTAGTAACTTCCACTAGCTAATAGGTGTAACAAGCACAACACCTGAACATGGGTGGGAATGGAATTGTTGCGTAGAGTACTGCTTTCTAAATGTGGCTTTAAAAGGTCTATGATATCCAGAAAGACAGTGCTATTTGGCCTGTATTGGTCATACATTTATTTCTTCATCTGTTTGTTGGAAAAGGGTCAGCGTGGCTCACAAGAATCCTTTCTTGTCTCCTCCAATAACGCACATCCTCCTTGCTATCAGGTACAGGGCAGCCATTGTGGACAGCCGTGATGCATTCTGGGCAAGCTTTAATAGTCTGCACCCATTTACCAGCTGGTTTGAATTGGTGGTAAATTGTGATTGCGCAGGATTCTTATATTAGGATCTCCCTAAGAATCCTTGGCCGACTGGACCTTTTTACCTGCTGAAAAGTGTAAAGGGGAGAAAACCAATACGTTCAAATCTAGACAGTGAGGACCAATGAACTTAGACTCGGAAAGGGTCACTGACTCCAACTTCAGGTTTAGGGGTTTATTACAAAGCCAAAAATAACTGAACATACAAGCATCTCATAATGAGGTTAAAAAATACATGGGCACTAATACAAAATTCATCCTACGCACCAGTCTGATCCGGTGAAGCATAAAGAGAATAAGCAACTTCAAAAATATCAAAGTAGCAATGACTGATCCAACATCTAAATCAGTCTTCATTAGTAAATACAAAAGAAATCCGTTAATCTGTCCCTACACTATCACTAAAGTGACATCCCTACTTAGCATTTCCCAGGCAAGATCAGAAAAAGGTGTCAGCTCGTGAAGACTTCCTAAGTACACTCACGTTGTATGGGTCGGTAGCCAAAGCTACAGAGTTCGTTCTAAGTCTTCCTTCTCAGTATCGATCCCTTCCTTCAACCCTCGAACGGCATTGTGCTCTCTCTGCAATCCTTCTGCCTCTCTTCCCTCGGGGCACTGTCCCTAATACAAAATGCACAATAGGTAGGACACGCCTCTGAAACACCTCCTCTGGCCAGGCACCTCTCGTAGGTAATGTTCCACGAAAACTTGTACTTCGCCCAGCAACGGTTGGTGTGTCCTTGGGTCTCAGGCTTCTTCAGCGAGAAAGAGTATTGGCTCTCAATTATCGACATTCCAAGATACACTGTTGCGAGCCTCCTCCATACCTAACTCCTAAAACAAAGGGCGTCAGTCTAACTAACGAAGACGGTGTCCTTGCACCTGCAACAGAAGCATGAGTACAGCATATCCTTGCACGCACATGAATTTCGCTGACTGCCTTCAAATGAGAGCTTTACCATGGAAATAGGTTTCAGGCCTACATAATTTAGCTAACATAAGAGACGAATAGGCCTTTCATAGCAAAACGTGAACACCCATTTAGGCCTTTACACATCGAAAATTACACACATTAATAAATGTTACATCTGCAAGCACTATGCTTCATCACATTAAAGCACAATCAACCATTTATACATGTGCAGACTTTAATATGGTGCACGTTTAAATCTAATACATTACATTACATTACAACTGAGCTACTTCATTAAGCAATTGCATTGAACATCGGGGATTACATAATTCCATCTAAATGACATTCTACTTTCTTAAATGGCACAAACTAATTTTCGATCATTACACCTACACATTTCATTAATACTGCATTTCTAATAATCACAATTTAGTACAACACAAGAATATATACAGGTGCGGACTATCCATGGTTATGATGCACCCCTACAAATTTCAGAATATCATGATGCGCTATCAGTTGCATGTGCAAACGGGCAAGATAGCGACTATTCGCTATTTATGACTCACTTATAAATACTGTTTGTAAGTCAGTATTAGCAATTCCCTAATACCGACACGCTATATGCGTTCGATAAAAATTTGCGAGTCGCTAATTGGTCGTATCACAATTTTAGGTTTGCAAATGGCTTTCGTACATAGCGTGTGGCCTTTTTTCCATTTGCAAACCAGTTTGCAACTGACTTGCAACCCGCAAATCATTCGTACATCTGACCCTCATTACAAGCTTCCCCGTAATCTCGATTCTCTAATGCAGAAAACCGGGGGCATATTATCAAGAAACGGTGTTAAGATTATCGCCGCTTTAGCGGCAGAAAACTGCCGCTAAAGCGGCGATAATGGGCTTGATAATATGCTCGTGAGAATTCCCATAGAAGCCATTGTTCTGGTGTCAACATGGGCTTCTATTGGAATTCTCTGCGGCATATTATCAAGCCCATTATCGCCGCTTTAGCGGCAGTTTTCTGCCGCTAAAGTTGCGATGATTTTAACGCCGTGCTTGATAATATGCCCCTCACACCTTCGATGTTTTCTCAGGACATACTTTTTCCTTCGATGTTTTCTCAGGACATACTTTTTCCTGTGACCTGCATTCGGAAAATATCAGGGTGAAAGTCCTCGACATGATGGGAAAACATGCTGTAACTAGTACTAAAGTGCAGATGCTTTCAGCTATTCCACATTCTGGGAAAACGAATAATTGCGCGTTAATGCCGCACCCCTTAATGACCGTGCCGCATGGTATCAGTTACTACGTCAGCTCTCCGGCAAAACTCGCAATGAGGAACTAAAAGAGAAAAGTCGGGCGTAAACTGAGTAAGTGCATGGCAGACGTGACTGACATCGGTAGGTTACTCCCTTTCGATTTCGTAATCGGAAAACAGGAGCTCTTCAAAACAATAGAGTGGGCGCAGCACACTTTCACAGGCATTACAGGGGTAATTAGGCTGCCAAGCCTAACACCCCCACCCATCCCAGTGCCAGCCTGAGTCAGACACTTGCTACTTACTGCCAACCACTTCAAGTACAAAAGGTAATTGTTTCCGACCTCAGAGAAACCGAGAGCGTCTCCAAGAAAAACATGCCCTTTTAAGAATGTGATCTGCACCTTGCATACATTTCAAAACGAATGATTGCAGTTTTTGGGTAGTCTAACAAAAAGCGGAAATGGTAAATATTTGGATGTACCCACCATGTGTAAATGCGGGGTATTCTTTTGTTTCACTCATGAATACATTCATTAATATTTAAGCTGTCAGGATCAGGTTTTAGAAGCATTCCTTACACTGATAGGGATAAATAAATATGATAGTAACCGAGGGAAGGAAGTGGCTGCACGCAGCCTTTTCCTCCGACGTGGCTACGTCACCTTATGGCTGAGGTCATTCAGGGGGCATATGTGAATCAGCAGAGGTGTGGATTCGCCTTTTTCACGTCGCTCCGGATTAAATCCGGAGTAGGGTCCCTCTGTGTACATTGCAGGGTGGCCCCTAAAACTTTCGTTACGCCACTGGCAGCAAGTCCTCCCTCTGACCTTATCAACAGAAGGTTTCAAGGATGGTTTGTAGCTTGTTTTCAGCTGAACATTGTGGGCCGAACCAAAAAAGAATTTTAACTGGCGCTATTTCATGATACGTAAAAGCAGTGCGTAGTAGAGGTGAGTTAACCGCCGAAGAGCTCGAGCTAGGCTCGAGTCGAAGTCTGCCACTGTCTCAGCTCGAGGTGCGGTTGAAACCTCGAGCCCATAACAAGTCGAGCTCTCATTTGGCTTCTCCCTGCCACTCTCACTTTATCCTCATGAACAAAGATGTACAAATAAAGCATTAACATTAGAGGTAAGAAGGAGAGACAAAATAGATACCTATTTAGTGGCTGATTTGTACAAAGTGAAACCAGAATACCTGGATTCATTACGGCTTCCTTGCTTAACCAAATTGTGTGATCGTAGGCAAATATTTCATTTTAACAATCCTACACTTTTGTTTATGTTTTCTATTTCTTGGGGTATTCACAGACTTCAAGTTTAATTATTTTACTAATAGTAATTTTATGACTGTGGAGACTCCGCTGTCAGGACTTAGAACTCCACACAAAAAAAAAATATGACAAGCATATCTTTTTATGTGCAGAGTCTCTTCCATGAGTCTGGAGTCACCGCAGTCATAAAAGTTCTATTAGTAAAATGTAACTTTTCGTTGGTGAACACCTAAAAAACAAGCATTGGCATAGCCAATAGGTCTCGCCTTTGGGACCTTATAAGTGTTTAGCTAGTGCTATTGGCTTTACCAATGTATTTAAGCTATGTTGTACAGCAGTGCGGCTGCCAGTGCTCCCCCGGTGCCGAGACGGTCCGTATCGGGCTATCCATTTTTAACTTCAGGGTGGAGGGGAAAAAAACGTAACTCTGCAATTGTAAAACCCATCACTGCTTTTGATGTAACTTCAAAGAAACTCATTTTTCAGTTTTGCATAGCGCAACCATGGAGTGCTTTTCATGAGCACCAGTTACATTGCACATGGACATAGTCACGTTGTGAATCACACCATCTCAGGCTCAAACCGGTTAGCCTTACGCTATAACCTCGCCCACAAAAACGGAAGCATTTTCAATATTATATACAACAAAATCATATTTGTTGCTTGTTTACCTTATATAATTTCCAACCATTGACAAAGCCAGTAGCCCTGGCTGGTTGTAGGTGTAATGTTACTTGATGTGCTATATATCAAGATGAATGGACAGACGCAGCAAAATACCAGTCATGCGGAGCCTATGCTAAGCACAAGTTTTTAGATTAAGTATTTTAAGCCATGCCCCTATAACATCGGCCACGCCCCTACGAGAGACCCCCCTCAACAGTTTTTTCATCCCACTTGAAGCCCTGTTGGCAAAGACATTATTATATCCAAGCTGCTTTGTCGGTTCGGGATTAGTATGACGTCACTTTCATACTCTTCCGTGGGTGACGTTAAAAAGAAGTACACAGGCTGCAAATAATACACCAAGCCTGCTCCTCCCCTGCCTGCCGTGCGGGTTGGTTGTGTTACCCCTCTCCTGCCTTGGCCAAGTCTCTGGTTTAGTGTTCTAGCATTGTCAAGGTGCAGGAAGGGGGACCTTGGCTTCCAGCTCCGAGCAGCGTGCCCGAGCCGGCTGCTCAAGTGCAGTCATTTATAAATGAGGGGGGGGGGGAAGCGCCCATATGTGGGAGCATCTGGAGCAGGTTAGCCTCTCATTGACAGGGGAGAAATATTGCCGTATGGTGGAAAAAAATGAAGAAAAAAATGGGTTGCAGTGATGCAAAGAACAAATTGAGCGGTTTGAGATACATAAAATCATGTTTTTTTCAATTTGTGCAATTGTGTTTTTTTAATTCCACCGATCTGAAAGTGTTGTAGAAATATTCCAGAGGAGTCGTTAGTAAAGTTACTCTAAACCAAAAGCAGTCACACGCCGAGGGGACCAACAGCCCCTCTCGTGAGGTTACAGAACAAGTCTACCTTCGGGCTGTGCAACATCTGTGTCGGACAGGGAAGGCGTATTCACTCACCCAATGTGCGACACAGAGCACCCCCTTATCACTCCATGGTAGCTGCACCCCTGTGTGATGATAAACCGGATGTAAATGCCATATACGGATCACTTGTGTGATAAGTAACCTCCCAAACTAGCACACAACAAATAATACACAACAGCCCTGGGGACCCAACACCCAATGGCATAACTTACAACGACGGGGCCCCCTGCAGAACGTGGTGATCCCCCCCATACCTCACAGGCATGCACAGAACTTAGGGTGCATGGAGGCCCCCTGGAGGATGGGGCACTTCTGAGCCACAAATACTGCGCCCCCCCACACCCGACAACACCTTGAAGCTACCATAGTGAGACCACGCTCAGCCCTGCAGGCACAAACACCCACTGAGAAACAGCAAAGAACCTGTGTGACCGAGTTCACTTCCACCCTGATGGAAGAAAGGCCCGTGTCAGTGTATCTACAGGCAGCGGGGCAAGACCACCCCCACTAACAAGTGAGAAGGGCATGTTCAGCCCTTCCCTTGCAGGGTGCATGTGCACTGCTGCAGCCACACTTACCAAATGTGCTGCCTGCTGCTGACACAATTCACAACCTGCTCTTGCTGGGGCCCTCAGGAGGCCAACAGAGCCAGCCAACTGTGAGCACATGCGAGCATCCTGCATGAGGCGGCAGGCTGGAGGCAACAGGGTTGTGTCCTGCCTGGAAATTTTGTCTTTAAATCCTATGCAGTTGTGTACAGTGTGACCAGCCTCACGTGACTCGCAATGCACCATATGCCATTACTGTTGTAAACAACATCCTTAAGGCTCAACACCTGCACTAGCCTGTATACTAGTGTTTAAAACCTGTAAAGTTATGACTAAAACATTTGACAAAGGGGCTTAGAAGTATACAGTTAGGCACTACCGTGCCCTGCACTGCGCATGTCCATCTGGCCTCGCCCCACCCTGGAGAGACACTGGCCTTCAGTTACAACACTCCAACGCTGCTTGTGACAACCCAGCCTCTAGGCACAAGCGTCCAAGTCTGCACAGCCAGATGTTAATTCACTGCACGGCTCAGTTTATCACAGAAAATAATTCTCCTCTTGGCCTGGTTTTGAGATTCTAGTTAGTCCAGACCTAACACTGGAATTAAAAAGCATGTCAACTCATCGGAACATGCCAATTCACACTTCATTTGCTTGTATCATCAGGTAGGGATAGGTTAGAATGCCATTAAAAACTGTCATTTCTTATGCTATTCGCCATTTTAAATGTATGTTTCAAAGGGGAAAATACAAACTTTTACTAATTTTCTAATTCGGAGAGTGGCCTTGGACCAAAAATACCAGCCACGACTTAGAATGATTGCCAGGCAGCAAAACTGATGATGGTGCAAAGTAGAGAGGTGCAGAGAGCACTGGCATGGAGTACAGTGGTGCAGAGTAGAATAGAGTGGTGTACAGTGCAGTGACATAGAGTGCAATGGTGTAGAGTGCCGTAGCATGCAGTGGTGTAGCATGCCTTGGCTTAGAGTGCAGTGGTGCAGAGTAGTTTATCATTGAGTTCAGCAGTGGAGAGTGCAGTCTTGCAGAGTAGAGTGGCATAAAGTAGAGTGGTGCAGAGTACATTGGCCAGAGTAGAATAGCGCAGTTTAGAGTGACGCAGAGTAGAGTGATGCAGAGAGCAGTGGCATAGAGTACAAAGGTGTAGAGTAGAATAGAGTGATGTCGCATGCAGTGGTGTAAGGCGCAGTGATGCAGGGTGCAGTGGCATAGAGTGTTGAAGAGTAAATTGTAGTGGCATAGAGTGCAGTGGTGCAGAGTAGTTGGCGTAGAGTGCAGTGGTATAGAGAGGATTGGTCTTGAATAAAGTGGTATTTAGTGCATTGGTGTGGAGTACAGTGGTTTAGAGTAGAGTGGCATAGAGTGGTGCAGCGTAGAGTGCAGTGGCATAGAGCTCAGTGGCAGAGAGTGCAGTGTTGCAGAGTAGACTGTCGTACAGTGCAGTGGTGTATACTAGAGTGGCCTAGAGTTCATTGGCTTAGAGTGCAGTGGTGTAGAGTGGGGCAGAGTAGAGTGGCGTAGAGAACAGCGGCATAGAGTACAGTGGTGCAGGGTAGAATAGATTGGTGTAGAGTTCGGTGACATAGCTCACAATGGCGTAGAGTGCAGTGGTGTAAAGTGTTGCAGAGTAGACTATTGTGGCGCAGAGTAGACTGGTGTAGAGTGCAGTGGCAGAGAATGCATTAGTTTTGAGTAAAGTAGCATTGGATATGCAGTGATGCTGAGTGGAGCGGCGCAGAGTGCAGTGGCACATAGAGCAGTGGCAAAGAGCAGATTGTTTCAGAGTAGAGTGGAGTGGTGCACGGTAAAGTACAGTGATGCACAGTAGAGCGGCGTAGAGTGCAAAATAGGGTGGATTGGCTTAAAGCGCATGGGCATAAATTAGAGTGGGACAGAGTAGAGTGGATTAACGTGGATTGCAGTAGCATAAGAGTGCAGTGTTGCAGAGTAGAGTGTCATAGAGTGGGATGGTGCAGAATGGAGTGGTGTAGAGTTGAGTGTTCAATGGAGCTTGGTCCAAGTACAGATACATTGTTGCTTAATTGGTATCCTTCCGCTGCTGGCATGCCATGAGCAGTAAAAGAAAACTTCAGTTTCAGCGATGTATCTCGAGTGAACGCCCATTAATGTTTGTATTCCGTTTCTGATAAAAGCAAAGACACGATGAACAAATACCTGCAACGACAAATCTCAGCCATGAGTTTCTGTATTATAACAACCAATGGTTTTGTTTATTGTTTGACAACTGCCAGATTTGTTTTTTCGATTTTTTTAACTATATTAAAACATTTTTGCATTATTTGATATTTTCTTCCTAACCGAGCTGCGGCAACAGCACAGATAGCTTGGCTTGCCATAAAAACTACAACTCCCCATGCACACTTTGGAAAGCACCCCACCTCCAGAAACTTACAGTCCCTTGCATATCTATTACACTTCCATCCTAAGGCACCAAGATGAAGAAGAGCCTCCCCTCAGACTATGATGAAATCACAGTACCCTTGGCAGGCGCGCAACACCCATTGGGCTCACGGGGCTTCAGCCCCCCCGTCATGTGCGTCAGCCCGGCTGAGATAGCCTCGCGGGCTGGCGTCCGTCTGATTGCAGCCGCACCCGAGTACTTAACAGGTCTTTAAAAGACCATTTACTCGTTAATGAGGCTTTTGTTGTGTGTTCACCCCCTTCTTACAGCCACTCTGCCTATGGCTGGAAGACTTATCCCCCCGAAATCTTTTTCAGCCCCCCCCGAAATCTTTTTCAGCCCCCCCCGAAATTTTGCTCTAGTTGCCCGCCTGACCCTTGGAGTAACGTCCAGAGCCGTCGACTTTGGTACTAGGGAAACAGGTTCGGCATTGGCTCAACATCCTTGCCTGTAAATGAATATGCCCTTGTGTAATGTAAGTGATCCTCATGTAAAGCTCTCCAATGCATGTCATAAACACAGGGAAGGCTATTTATTAAACTCTGCATTACAGGGGCAGGACAGGAATGTGTTGTATTTAACACAATGCAGCGCATTCCTGACTTTTCACCAGTGCAGGCGCATAATTTGCTGCCTAGTACCACGCAGGCACCCTTGCACCATGGTGCAAGGGTGGCTGTGTTGCATGCAGGAATATTTTTGTGTAGGAAGGGTCACCTTCCTGCACAAAAACAATTCCCTGAGAAATATTTATTTTTCTATTGCAGCACACATAGAAAGAGGAAGTAACGGTGAGAAAGTTACGATGATTCACCTCATATTGCCTCCCCTAGGAAGTCGTAGCTATTTGGCGCATTCCCAAGTATACCATTAGTGGTAAATATGGTAATGCATCAAAATCCATGGGAGTTGCATGGAAAGACCCACGTAGCCCCCATTGAATGCCTCCCTGGGGTAGAGCAACGCAATGCAGCGATTTGTGCTGCGTTGCCTTGCTTCTGATTTATCAAACCACTCAGGGCATTGCAAAGTAACCTTGCGTGGCTTGCTAAATTGCATTTTAGGGTTTGCGTCGCGTATGCACCTTGTTGCGTGGTGCAAACGTAATGCAAACCCTTGATAAATATGCCAGAGAAAGTGAGCGTGTTAGAACATTAAGGGGCTTATTTACAAGCCCCTTGTGCTGCCGGTACATCACTTTTCCATATTAAAAGTGACGCACCGGCGGCGCAAGAGGCATGTAAATAGGACCCTAACTGTTTTACACCTCTGTGCTCCGCATCACTCTACCCCACCCTTGTGTTGCTCTATTCCTCGTGAGCTGCTCTTGCCATCTGTTCACCCAGCCCTGCCTCCTCTGCATCCGATCCTACAGTTTTTCCCCCTAAATCTGCTATGCTGCTACTCTGTGTGTATAACACAAGTAATCCGTCTGCGCCAGTCAGGTATTGGCTGCCAGTGTGGCTGCTATGCTTCATATGTGAAAATATACAGGCAGATCTATGTTGGAGTTGCGCCACTATTACGCCGCCGTTGCGTCACTTTTGTGACGCAGCGGTGGCGTAAACCCTGCGCCACGTTGCGCCCTATTTACATCGTGACGCATCTATGGAGATGCGTCACGGTGTAAAGCCCTGCGCCACATGAAACCTGCGTCAGGTTTCATGTGGGCGTTTCCACACAGGGGGGGCGTTCCGTCGCAGGAACGCCCCTGAAAAGTGACTCAGTGAAATCTATAAGATTTCACTGAGTCACTTTCCCAACGCTGATGCGTCAAAACCCTGCGCCTGCTTGAAGCAGGCGTAAGGCTTGACGCACCATGTTAGGTATGGGGTAGGTTGGAACAGTGCTGAAGTTGCGTCGCGCTTGCGACACAACTTCAGCACTGCACCAACCTTACGCCGGCAGATACGTCACGCAACTGCTTGTCCTTGCGCCACGATGCACCGCATTGTAAATGCGGCGCATCGCGGTGGCGCAAGGGTAAACTTGCGTGACGCATCTTCCCTGGCGCATCCATGCTGATTTGCAGGGATGCGCCAGGGAACATAAATCTGCCCCATAATGTGCTATGCTGACTTAACAATTTTGTATGATTAGTGAGGCTCTGGCTGAGACTGCACACGTTCCAAATGCTCTGCGTCATGCGACGAATATTGCGCAACTTTGCCAACATTAACAAAGACATTATCAGATCTTCAAGAATAGCTACAAAAAAAGTTAAGAACTCTCTTTTACAATATTCATGCTTTCGTTCAGTGTCACGTTGATGGTTCTAATGTTGAGTCGCCAACATTAACTAAATGTTATGTTATGTTATGTTAATGACTATCTTAAAGAACTGCACTTTCTTCCACTGCCATTTGTATGAACATGAATGTTGGCGCAATCAGTTGGACTTTTACCACCAACAGATGCTTTCTGGCAAACCATACTCAACTGCAACCTGATTGAGGCAATTAAATTGAATGCCATAAATTGGATTAATGTAACATCTGCAATTTGCAGCGCTTAGATACAGCGGTTTTCTATTATAAATGGTATTTATGTGCCAATTTTAGTAATCCCGAAGCTCCAGTTCTTAATGTGTATTGATTGGTTTTGGTCCAGGATAAGACACTGTAAGAGAGGAATGCAGACAGGCCAGCCCTTGAATGTTATTGGCCTCTACATATATCTCTGACGAGGCTCCCCGAAGCGCTGTTATAATTTTTATGGAGGTGGGCTGCTGAGGCAGAGGGCCGGCCAAACATTCATGCGCACTTTAGGAATTGCAAACCACTCCTCCACTCCCCTGCTCTGTCAGCAGAGTAGCCTCGCCATTCCCCGCCGGGCAAAGTTGCCGCGCCTGCAAATGGAAAAAATAAAATGATCATAACTTTCAGTTATTATAAAAAAAATTCCTTCCACTGCTGAAAACTAGTGGAGGAATGCTCCTCCGCCTTAGCGGAGAAGCCGCCACTGTGTGCAAGAACTGTTGTCTTTGTCAATATGTTTTAGTCATGATGTACAGCTGCGGTACAGCAAGGCTGAAAGTGAATAAAAATAAAAGGTGCTATGATACAGTCAGTGTTCCCACTTCATAGCGTTTTTTTGTTTATTTTCAGCCATGCTGTACAGCAGGAGTTCCTCTACAATATGGCTAAATAACACACTAACAAAGCCAATAGCTATCGTATAGGCGAGACATATTGGCTTTGCCAATGCTTGTTTAATTTTTGATTGACTTTATCATATTTTACGTGATATTTATGTATGATATACATGGCAAACATTTTCAGAACTCGGCTTGTTCATGAGCTCTTAGATCCTTGGCTCAGCTCAGTTCTGACTCCGCTCACCCTGTTAATTTGTTGGCCAACCCTCCTTTAGTGCGTAGTGTAAACCCTTTTTACTGCTGTATTATGAAAGCAGATTTCTGAAGGCAGGAATATTTGTGCATGTTTCTTGTGTGAAAAGGTTGTTACACTGGCGAGGCATTATGTTGTTTAGAATTCTGTGTTTTTGTGCTGTATTTTTGCAACGTGATGCTGTTGTGTTGTATTCAGTTTTGTTGTGGTGAGTATTGTTATCTTTGATTTGTGTTGTTACGTTGCTTTGTGCATGTTCTTGTGTTATGTTCTGTTACTTACTTTAGATATGTCAGTAAACGCTACTGCTGCCTTGCCAGACAAAAGCAGCACGTACCTTTGAAGTTCCTATGACAAGTCACCGTTTAACACACTCGAAGTCAGAAAATTAAAGCTTATCCAGCTCTTCGACCACTTAAGACATCAGTCAGACCAAAACTGTGGCAGAACCTTTATTTTAACTGCCCTAGTGCTCACTTTATATGACCTGTCTTGTTATGTTACCCAGAAGGTAATGCAACTACAATGAACGTGATTGTGGCTAGTTATGTAAAGCGGAATTTTGACTAGATGGCTCATTTAATATCAAGGAAACATCTACGAGTTGTCGCAATCTTGACGCTTTAATATATAACAACAATAAACATCCTAATATTGCACCCAGAGAAATAAGCATTCATCTTTGACGGCCGGACCCTCCTCCCTGCCTGTGTTACATTCTCCAATAGGAGCCCAGTTTCATGATTTTAAAAGGAACTGAGATTGTGATGTGTCTTTATTGTTACAAGCATTGATAAAGGCGAAGTCGCCGAAACGCGTCTGCTTATTGTGACAAATAAATGGCAGTATTGACCCCGTGTGTGCCCGTTCTTCTATGTGGAGGAATTCTTTGAATGTTTACGTGAGTGCACCCTCATGCCAGTGCACCTGCCCTATAGCAGTACAGTGACTTAGGTGAAGTTGGAAACGGATTAGTAGAAAGTTGCTTGAACCATCGTCGCAATTTGCAGTGATTTGGCCAGTGTGAAGTTGATCAAAGGTCAAGGATTATTTAATCTGGGGAAGAAATGTCACCGGACAGACTTCCTGCGCCCCTGGGTTAATCAACTACAGAATGGTGCTATCTGCTGCAGGCGAGGGGCAACTACCATGTTGTAATTACATTGCATGAGTAGACACTTCAGCAATTGATGGGGTGTGTAGGATGTTTTAACATCCATTTGATAAGGAAGAACTGCTCCCTTGAGAGCATGTGGCAGCCCATACAGGGCGAAATGATGAGGAAGGACCCAGAAGGGGATTTTTAGCATGTCATAAAACTACAATGAATGTGACTGTGGCTAGTTATGGAAGGCGGATTTTTGACAAGATGGCTCCTTTAGTATGAAGGAAATATCTACGAGTTGTCGCAATCTAGACGCTTTAATATATAACAACAGTAAACATACTAATATGGCAGCCGGTAGAATGAGTATTTATCTTCGACGGACGGCCCCTCCTCCCTGCCTGTATCACGTTCTTCAATGAGAGTGCAGTTTCATGATTTTAAAAGGAACTGTGATTGTGATGTGTCTTCTTTGTTACAAACATTGATAAAGGCGAAGTTGCCGAAACGCGTCTGCTTATTGTGACAAATAAATGGCAGTATTGACCCCGTGAGTGCCCGGTCTTCTGTGTGGAGGAGTTTTTGTAATGTTTACATGAGTGCACCCTCATGCCGGTGCACCTGCCTTGAAGGAGTTTGGCAACATAGGTGAAGGTGGAAACGGATATAGATAGATAGATAGATAGATAGATAGATAGATAGATAGATAGATAGATAGATAGATAGATAGATAGATAGATAGATAGATAGATAGATAGATAGATAGATAGATAGATAGATAGATAGATAGATTGATAGATAGATAGATAGATAGATATATGCGTGTGTATATGTATGTATATATGTGTTTGTGTGGGGGTAAAGACCCCTTATAAGGAATCCGTCACCCCGCATGAAATTACAAAGCGGTCGTCACAACGACCGCGTTGTAACGACGCATACTATTACCCCGCAAGTCGTAACAACGACTTGTGGAGGGGGGAGGAGGGGTTGGATTTAAAATCCAACACCTCCCTACTGTCCGCACAAACTGGAGTTGGAATAGTAAATTATACTATTCCAACATCCAGCGCCCCCTCTCCGCAAGTCGTTGTTACGACTTGCAGGGTAATGGTATGCGTTGTTACAACGCAGTTGTTGTAACAACCGCGTTGTAATTGCATGCGGAGTGAAGGCATGTGGAATAAGGAGGCATATTCGTGATTGTGTGTGTGTGTGTGCATGTATGTGTATTATATATATATATATGTGTTTGTGTGTTACATGTTTAAGTGCTTTTATTGTACGAAATGCATGGTATTAAAACCCATATCACAAGGAACCTGAAAATAATTCATGGTTGCCCGTCAAATATAGACTTTATCATCATCACAACAGCCACCAAACCATTATGGAGATATTTAACATTGTCAGGGCTGCTAAGATTATTCAGCATGAAGGATCAAATTATAAGGCAAAGTTCTCCAAATTATGCAGCAATTTATGCATATTATGCTGTATATTCTCTAACAGTATTATTTTCATCCATTTGAGCTAAAAATATTTTGCGGAAATCTGAAGCTTTTGCAAATATGGTGCCAATATCATAAATCCATAATTATGTGGGAAACACTAGTGCCACAGAATCTAAGGGCCTGATTTGGATTTTGGTAGATGGGTTACTTCTTCACAACAGTGACAGATATCCCGTCCGTCGAAACATAAATCCCATAGTAAATAATGGCATTTAGATTTCGGCAGACAGGATATCCGTTGTCTTCGTGACAAGGTAACCTGTTTGCCGAAATCTAAATTAGGCTCTAAACCTAAATTCGCTGACTCTCGCCATTGCACATTGTTTTATTAATAATTTTTTAAGAAAGGCCAACAAAACCTACACATTCATACTCCAATAAGTGCCCTTTCTTAGCTGCACTTTGAAGAACACAGCTTTTTCAAGATAACTACCCTAAAATAAACATGTGATATGAAAAATACATAATGGCTACCATGTGTAATATGGTCTAATATTGATTTACGGTTTATGATGTTACCAGAACACTGTGATGGAAATACTGGACCACATTAAACAGTTAACCGTTATGTATCTTTTATGTATTACACAGTGGCAGTCACCACTGTGTAGATATGGTTCTCTGTCCATTGAAAAGGCGTGTTTTGGTTTGTATATAACTTTTGAACCCATGCACGCACTTGCACCAAATCTGGCAGTTGCATGGTGTAGTTAGCTAAGGTGTGGCAAGTAAATGTATATGCAGACCTATGCAAGAGAAAAGAAGTTAAGAGGCAATGAAAAATTATGTTTTTTCCCAAACAACTGAATGGAATCAAACTAAACTTGACAAGAAACTAGAAGGTCAGCTTTTGTTTGCTATAAATCAGTTTATATGCTTTTGAGATACACATTTTTTGAAAAATTGACGAGCAGGTTTTAAAGTGTTAACACTCTTGTGTACCTGTGTCATTTGTGATCCTCAATACTTCTTCACCCAGAGAGGGATCCTGATTGTATGAGGGTGTTTTTCTCCTGTTGTTCCTTAGGATCCATTGCTCCAGAGTTGGTCCATCTGATCTGAGTAATCTGATCATGACATGGGGCAAGATCCCAATATTCTGAAAAAAAGGCCATATTGGTACTTGTATTTTAGTTTTTTTCATTAGGGCATGCCAAGGTTTCATGCTGCTAAAAAAAGGAAAAAAGAGTAAGCATGTAAGAGGCAGGTGGCCACCTCCAGACCACCCCATCAGGTCAAGCATTGTAGGGGGATCCTCAAAGTACCCCTTAGAGAAAAAACAAAAAAACATGCAAATGAGTCGTGGAATCCGTGGATCTTTTTGGGGATTTGAAATACCCTGACACTGACACCTATCCATCCTCAGGTGGGTAAACTGGGCTCCAGACCTTGAAGTTAAGTTCCCTACATAAAATGTTGAGAAAATCAACAGATTATATTACCATCTTCAAATGCATTACTGTAGAAAATGTACGACACCACGCATTGTTATAATCACTCTTGTAAGCAGCAAGAGGATTTTTCTTTTCTAGTTCTAAGGAAAATACACTTAGGTTGTTGTTCACTTGACATTAATGATTTCAACTGAATTATTGCAAGAACCTTGAGGCATTGTTATACACGGGCATGCGAACATGTTGGCCTGTGAACCTTTCCTTGTAAAGCACTCTGATACTCATTGAGTCAATGTTTGTGCATCATAAAACTGCAAATAAATAAATCATCCTTCCAACGCTTGTCATTTATTATTAAAAAACAAGCTACACTAGCTGTGCTAGTGCTTTTTAAGTAAGACTCCTAAACACCCAGCATATGTAATCCTTACATTGGCTCATCAAATTAACAGAGTTTTATGTTATGTTATGTTAAGGGAGCTTGTATAGCGTACGGTTATCCTGGGGTGTCCTGGCGCTGAGCGTACCTGCTGGTTTCTGTGATGGAATATTACTGTGTGAAGAGTCTGGTTTCCAGCCCTTTTCTGAATGAGAGGAGATCTGATGAGTTCCTCAGATGGAATGGGAGCTCATTCCAAGCTTTGGAGGCACATGTAATGAAACTTCTGTCCCACTCCCCCCCCCCCCCCCCCTCCCAGCTGGCCTTTTTGATCGGGGGAATTCTGACTAGTTTTGCCTCTGTGGGCCGCAGATTCCTAGCGGGCACGTACCATTTGAATTTCTGCCTGAGATGGTTAGGGCCAATTCCATTGAGGGCTTTAAAGGCCATACAGAGGCCCTTAAAACGTACTATTTTCTTCACGGGGAACCAGTGAAGTTGTGCCAGCTCTTTCTTTACAGAGACATATTTGGGAGTTCCTGTGAGTAGTCTTGCTGCTGCGTTTTGTGCAATTTGCAGTCTATTAATGTGCTTTTTTTGGGTATTTAGCAGAAGACTGTTGCAGTAGTCGATCTGCGCCATAATGAGGGCTGGGATCACTGTTCTGAGACTGCTCTCATGAAGAAAAATCTTTATTTTCCTTATTATCCTAAGGATTAGGAAGCATGCTGAGACCACCATGCTTATGTGATCGCCATAAGAGAGCTTATTGTCCATGATCACCCCCAGGTTTTTTGCTTTCCTGGTGAGTGGGGGCACACGCCCAGCTCTTCTGGCCACCACTCTGGCGTCCACATATTAGGGTTATTTCCCAAAATAAGGACCTCTGTTTTGCCTGAGTTTAATTTTAAGCAGTTGGCCAACATCCATCCTGAGATGGCCTTCATGCAGTAATGAAATTGAGCCCCAGTTTCCTTCTCTTCTCCGTTTCTGATTGACAACACTATGTGCGTATGAAAAGGAAACTGTGCCCATTGCAAAGCATCCGAAGAGAGAGCAACATTGTAAGTGACTTGTGCAGCTCAATGCCATCAATCAGCTGAGTCTCTATCTGCTCTTGGGAGGCATATACAGCTTCTTGCCAGAAAGTATGAAAGGTGGGCTAGGGAGGGGTGGCACTTTAGAGGAGCGGGCACTGGGTTCATAGAGTAGTAACTAATTCGGCCCTGGGTATTGTTGGACCTGGATCAGTGCTCCATGTTGTAAGAAACCATATTCCCTTATGTCCCCCTAATCCATGCGTTTGCCACACTCCCCCTCCTTGCCCATCACTGTAAATTCATCATGAAAAGCAACAATCTGCATTTTTTCCGCAGTGTTGTGTTTCACCCACCCCCAACTTTTGTACATAACACATCATTATCATTAAAGTTGTATTTTCATTTCTGCGTTTTCTGGATACTATATTTACTGTGAAACGTCTTCGGAAAAAACATGAACAAAAAAATCTTGCAGTTAATGACCAAGTGCAAAAGAGAGTCCAGGCATCCCTGAGTGACCTTTAATGTCGGAGAATAATGAAATTAAAGACGCACAGCAGCTAATCTTCAATTCAAATAGTCCCTTCAAAAGAAATATGATAAAATGAAGCACAGTCCTTTATCCTAATGCCAAAGAATAGCTAAAGGTTAGGAGTCAATTTAGAAGAAGAACCTGCATTTATACCGAATTATTGTACATTTAGTTGCTTGCGAAGTCTTTCTTGAGACCGGACTTGTTGAAATAATAATCATTTTAGCTAAACAACAATTTCCTCCGAGTGCCCTCATTTTGACAGTCATAAGAGTAATGCTTGTCAACTTTCTGAAAGTCACAAGGATTCTGAGGACAATGCATGGAAATCTGTGATAGGTGGTAGATTGCAAGCGTATTCCTGGAAAAATCTCGTGATATTCCCAATAGGATCCTATTCCTACTGTCCAGAGCTCTCCATCGCAAGCGCATATTTATATTTCTTTTTTTCCCTCCACAAGTAAAATATTTTTCACCGTGGCAACACCCCTTCGCCTATACCCGAGCAAATATGTGGATGATCCATTCCTCTTTCCACCCTGGAAGAGGAGTTACACCAGCCCATAGCTAGAGAAAAATCTCCAACCATTACCAATGTGGAAAGTAGAAGGTGAGGAGTTTCTGAATGCTGACAAGCTACCATGTTTGTGGACATTCATAAACCTCCAAGGCAAACCATGCCCAGGAAGGCAGATTTCACATCCCTTGAATGGGATTGATGGGTGCAGAGAAAACCACACTTCTGACAGTGATCTCTGCACACGTAAATGGGCTTAGAGTTGCAAGAACACTCTTTCTGAATTCCGAGCATGCATAAGTAAGGTACATTTGGCCGTAAACATAGGTTGATGACCAAATTTACCTTTATGTATCGGCCCTTCAGAGTCTTGCAGACTAGTAGGTGTTTTCTGCCAAAATCAGAGTTTGACTGGTCACTTTATATGGGATTTTATTTTGTGTACAAAAAGATTGAACTTAGTTTCTACATTTCGTCTTTACAACCTTTGAAGAGGCTGTATAAAACTAAGCAAGTTCCTCATTCAGATGAGGAATTGGGAACCAGTATATTCACCATCAACTTCAGTGTTGACTGTGTGGCCTTGTTAAGATTAGTTGTAACTCAAAGGTGTAACCCATGCGAAAAGCTACAAGAGGCAGAGTAAAGGTCCTCATTCTAGAGTTTAGTTTGCTATCTAACACCAGGGGGATGTTCATACTGTATTTATTTGCCTTTCAGCAGGTCTGAGGCCCTCTTTTCGTAGTGTTTTCCCCCTTGGTCTGATGGGATTGGATGCTTGTAGTGTGGGTCTGATCATGTGATCAAGCCTCACAGTGCGGCATCTGTGACATCACAAATGGAATTTTCAGACTGGCTTGATCTTCTTCTCCAGGAGGGAGATAGGGGTTGTTGGTGAGATGAACTACAGCAAGGAGGTTGATATGACGTCCCATGATCACAGAGTCACATACAGGAGTCAACACAGCTTGAGTCTTTGTTAGTGCTAGCTTTCATGCACTACTTGGAACCTCTCAGGCTAAATCAGGGAGCGACCCAGGTTCCCGGAGTCATGCCTGCCCCAGGATAACCACCCCTCAGAATAGTGAATCACCGGCAGTCAGAGTTGGATTTCAGATTTTTATGTCTCTGGGTGGATTCACAGGATCTAAATATGTGCCACTGCTTCGACATGACTCCATACTGCTGATAGGTGATAGACTGCAGGTAGGACGAGTGAGTGATGAGTGAGTGGCCACTAAACGACCTCAAGAAGAGTCTTTGATACCCCTTAGACTGGTGTTGGATAGTTTGGTTTGTCTCATCCAGTCAAGAGACGCATTTACATTATTGCCCCAGAAACTTTGAGAAAGGATGAGGTTTCTATTTTCCTCACGGGAACTGTGTTTGTTAGGTGATACACGGAGTCAGTGAGGATTTATGAAGAGGCCTACAGCTCCACTGAATTGTTTGTTCTGGTAAGTACTGCTCTCAACTCCAGAAGGGTCTTGGAGGCAGGTGCGGCTAGTGTCAGGGAAAAGTGGGAGGTGGGGGACGGACAATGACAGTACACAGAAAAATAAAACTCACCTGCCGCCCACCGCATTGCCGCTCTCCTGCTCCTCTGCAGCACAGGCCGAGGCTCCCAGACACCCTTATGGCCAATCCAGTCTAATGCTGCTGGCAGCATGGGAGAAGCGCCGGGATTGGCCTGAGCGCCCTAGATTTGCTCTCTCACAGGGACTGGGAGCCTGTGCCTGCTGTCTCCAACCGAGCAACGGAGATCAGGTTGGAGACATCTCAGCGTGCATGCCAGTTTGGCTGTCCTAAGACAGCTGGCCAAACCCACATGCGCACTTGACAGCAGTGCCCACCACTCCTCCTATTCCGTCATCACGATGGCCTTGCCTCCTAGACTAGGCCCTATAGAGTAAAATTAAATGATAATAAACCTGTGTTATTATCATTTTATTTGACAAGTTTCTGTGCTGGCAGGAGGGGGCGACTCTTCTCCGCCATAACGGAGAAGCTGTCGCTGCTTGGAGGGGTTTGGGGGGGTTACAAGGAAACAGACTCTCACAGGCTGGGATTGCAAAGTTTTATGCCTCACTGAGAAATGATGCAGGATTATAATCCTACTCAACTAGGTTTGAAACTGGGAGCTAATGGCCATGAGTATTAATAAGGAACTTTGAGCTAAACTTGTCCGAACAATGGCATCAATCCCAAAGATAGGGGGTTTGGGTAAGATCCCATGTTATCAGTGAACTCCACAAAGATGGAAGAAAACATAAGGCTGAAGCTGTCAGATAAACCCTGTCAGTGTCCAAGTCAGAAGTGTCATTAAACAAAGCTGCACCCACCAGGATATTACCCCACTATCCACCACGCAGTGAAATAATATTAAAGCCCTTCGAAGTAAGCGATCAACTATTATGGGAAGAGTGGGCATGAGTGAGACTCGCAACTGAGACCAGCATGGTTAAATTCTGGGTGGGCCAGAAAGTCCTATGGGCTCTAATGTAAACATGGTTGATAATAAAAATGTTGTTTAATGAACAAATGGAATAGTGTGCACTTAAAATATCAAGTCAGGACAATGTTCAATAATCAGTACTGATCTGGATACATTTGAGAATGAAGTGAAGGTATGATGAAATAAACCAAACTTAAGGAAAAAGACACTTTGACTCACCAAAGTTGTCTGATTGATGTGAAGGATAAACACCCCGAACATTATTGTTTGGTTTTCAGTCACACTGAAACTATATCACCACAGGAAGCATAAAAAGAAATCAAGTCACTGATTCCATTACATTGGGTATGTGAGAAAGTATGGGTCAAAGGTGAATGAGGGGTACCTTGATGAACACATGCTAATTCCCTGGTGTGAAAAAGGCCGATATATGCTCAAATCCACGCATAAATGAAGCAATATAGATGGTGGTTGTCAATGACGGGGTTGTTTTCCACCGGCGGGTCCCAAGTGACATGAGAGGCAACAAGTGGAAAGCACTAGCTTTCTATGAAGTTTCATGAAACCACGAGGTAGAAAACTCCCATTATTGATAGCCACCCTGTGAATTACCGGTAAAGAAGAGAGTTGTCATGGGGACCCATGCACAAAATGGCCTTCCTATCCTGTCTGTCGGGACCCCTCCTCAACCTGTAAGTATTTCTTGCCCTGCCCCCCTCCTCCTCCTTCACCCCCTGGCCCTCTCACCACATAAAAAAATGCCTGTGTCCTGCCATTCTACTTCAACCAAATATTTTTTTTAAATACCTGCCACCCTGCCACTCTCCTACTACCCCTTGAAATGCCCTTCTATCAATTCCGACAAGATACTAAAAAATAAATACCTTGCATCTTGACACTCATCATTATCTACTTCATCTGCCTTCCTCACCAGAGTCCTGACTTAGTGAGCAACTCCGTGGCTCTGTAGCAACTTTCTCGTAATGATGAGAACAGTCTTGTTCCGACGAAGAAGTTCTCTTTATTCATCAACCCCAATGCAGTCACAACATATCCAAGTGCAAGACAAGAATGCGGGCAACATTCCATGACCTAACATTTATATGTGGAACATGGAATGTAACACTACATTCTAAGCAAGAGATTCTGTATGTGACACTGAACAAATTACATAACAACAAATTAGGCAAACGGGGAGGCATATGGGGTGAGATCCGTGTGCCATACCTTGGATGGGAAGCTGCGTTTCTCGAGACCTCCCAAAAGGCCAGGACTAGGATAGGCTCGATGCCAAGGTCAAGGGACAGAAGTTGCTCCATTTACAAAGCCTCTGCCCCCTACTCTGAGGCATAAGTTGATATGTGGAAGTAGCTCAGAGTTACAAGTACCCTGCAGCAGAGAGAGCCGGAGAGCGGCCCCTTTCCATGTTCCAGAGAGGCTGTATGGTGTCTCGTTTGGTTTCCTGGGAGGCGGTGTCTTTGAGATGTTTGGCCACACCATGAACCAGATGGATCACAGTGTCTCCTACGTGGGTGAACAGGCAGCGTCTAGGTTGCATGCAGCAGAACTGACGGAAGCTCCAGGAGCTGCTGTGCACATGGCAAGGATCTGAGAAAGTGACACCTGCCCTCCCATGTGAAGATGATAGCGAATGGATGGTCCCACTGATAATAAATGTTTAGTTTCTTAGTTTGTCAGTGATAGGACGAAAGCCCCTGTGGCGGTGCCGAGTGACGAGGTAGAGGTTCTGGACTAGCTAGATAGCGTGTCCATGGAAAATCAGGTCAGCCTTGCTCCGTGACATCTTCAGGAGGGCTTCAGCTACTTGGTCTGTGAAGAAATGGACCCACGTCAGGATGTCCAAGATGGAGTCAGGTCACCCTGGAGCGGGCGCCACTCGATGTTCCCTGTCCAGCATCATGGGGGAGTTTATTTGTCTCCACAAATCGTCAGCAAAGGTTCCGCTGTAAAAGCCATGATATCTCTATGATCTGGTCCCCTAGGCTTCCCCCTCCACCCCGATGCGGATTTTGTTCTGGTGATTTGTATTTTCCAGGTCCCCTTGCTTCATTTGGAGTTCAATGTGCTGTTCTTTCAGCTGCTTCAGCTTGCAGCAGAGCATTTCTTGATCTTCGGATCTGGCATCCACTGTTCATTTTAAGTCATCAACACATCCCCCAATCTTGTGGACATTGCGTCAAATGTGTTAGATGCAGGATTTAAAGTCTGTTTTAAGGGAACTAATTTCAAAGCAGATTTCTTGCATGAAGCGGTCCATATAGCCCTGAGAAATGGGCACTGATGTAGTGCCACCTGCCGCACTGTTAGAGGGGGGATGCAATAGCTCCATGTCCACAAGGGGTGGAGAGCAATCTGACTGGATTGTCCTTGGTAGATCCAATTGACTTGTATTTAGCAGATTTATAGCGAGGCATGGTCGTCACCCCAGAGGTGCCCAGAAGGGGTAGCCTTAGTGTCGATTCGGAGCCGCACCCGCGCCCTCTGTGGGAAGGTCTTCACAACGTTGGCTTTGGGACGGTATGAGACCATCTGTATGGCACAGCGGGGCAGCAGAGGCAAGGTGCCGGCGGTCCCCAGATGATGCGAGAGAGACCCCTCCTCTTCAATCCAGTGGATGGTACCTTCAGGGGCATGGAGCTCGCAGGGCGCCTACAGTGCCGAGCAGGGGGTAGGGGATGACAGGGCGATAACGTCCCCTAGTGCAACCCCAAGCCACCAACCCCACCTCGAAGGCATCAGGAAGATCAGGTGAAGGTGACCTTAGATCAGGTGAAGGTCAAGGTGACCTTCCTTGGCCAGTGCTCAGTCTATAGAAAGCCTCTAAAATCGCCAACTTTCTCAGGCAATCCAGGAGAGGTGTTGCCATGAGTTCCCTGTGCCGAGAGAGCAGCCTTGACAGGCGCACACCCCAGACCTCTCCCACGGGCACAGTCTCTCCTCCACCCGCTCTGCACAGACAAGGCCCCCAGTCACCGGTGTCTTGGGCCTTGCCCCCTCACCAGCAAAGTTGCATAGCTGTCGCAAGGGTCTTCACCACCATAGACTAGAAAGGGCAGGGGGGCCAAGTGGTCCACTTCTTCCCTTGCAGCACCCCCCTCGCTCCAGTCACAGCTTCTATCATGGGGCACCCGAGGGGGGGACAATTTCGGGGCCATAGTGGGTCTTTCAATACTCGCGATGCAGGGAGGGGTATGCCAAGGCCCTGCACTGGTATGCAGACCTCTCAACCCCCCCAGGGTGTCAGGACTCAATGACGACACTAACTCGCTGGTAGACGCATTGGAGCCCACAAGGAGGGGCTCTCGAATACTCCTAGGCTGTTGTCGCCTGCTGAGTCCTCCTGCAGGTGTGTCCATTGTGCAGGGTCACGACTATGCAGATTGGGGCTCTCAGGCCACAGGACTTCTCCAGGCCCAGTGACAATGACAATCAGCGATCTACACTGGAGGCCCAGCACAGCAGTTGCTCACAGGATAAGGCAAACCTCTGCCCCGGGCCCTCTCCCTCCTCGACCTCGTCAGGAGACCAGTACATAGAGGCCTACCACAATATCACAAAAGATGGTGGCCTCTTGGGGACCGAGCCATCTCAGCAGTCGCGACAGTCAGTACAGCCACCCCAGGTGTGGTGCTGGGCACCCAATGTAGTCCCGTGCCGCAGTTTAGCGTACCATTCTCCAAGGCGGGCAGAATACAGGCGACCCGTCTTGCACCCTTGTCAGCCCAGCCAATCGCGGCACAACTGCCACAACATTGTGGGTCTCGCAGCTAGGATGAGGCTGCTTGCAGATGTTCACTTTGCCTATGCCAGGATCGAAGTTATGGGGCTCACTATTCCCCTACGCATGCAGGGGGTGCAAGCCCCATGGCTAACTTTGTGACAGTGAGGAGTGGTCTTGGTTCTCAGAAGGTGCTGGAAGGTCAGCGGGGGTCCATAGCCAAGACAAGACAGGTCTTACTCCATGCCCTGTTAGGCCACAGCCCCCATTTCAATATGTGTTAGGTGTCAGAGCACAAGCACTGGGGCCTGGTTAGCAGAGTCTCAGTGCATAGAGTCTAAAAACCAGCAGCATCAGTGTAAAAAAAAACAAATTTAGCATGATCATGCAAAAAGAGGCATTTTCCTACAGTTTCCCCTTGATTTGTGTTGTTTTTTCTATAACATCGTATGTCTTCCTTTTGGTTTGCATTTTTTAATGTAATTTCCTCATACTTTAATCATTTGAATTGCGAAGTGTTGGAAAATGTAATTCCTCAACTTAATTCTGTCTCTTTAAAAATAATGTGACCTAGATTCTAAGCCACTCAGCTGCCTATAAAAAGTATTCAATGTGATTGGACAATAATCCACATTGCTTAGTTATAAAATATGTTTTTTCCTAACGTTTCCCAATTTGGTTTTCTTGTTTTCATACAAAGGTCCATGGCCAGAAGTGACCTCGCAAACTAAAGCTGTGTTTCCGCTAGCAACATTGGGAAGCAGGAACACATGGAGTGCTGTCTGTGTAGGCAAGAGTTCCACTGGTCTGGCTATCTCTCTTTCGGCTCCCGGTAATGCTATCATTGGCCAATATATACTGAAAATTCAAGTGTCTACCGGAAACAGAAATATTCTCTACCAACTGGGCAAGTTCTACCTTCTCTTTAACCCCTGGTCTCAAGGTATGTAATACCTAATATGAATTTATGTAATCCAAAAAATACTACAAAAAACATAGAAGTATGTTTGTCCTATAGTAACGTTGGGCAGACATAAGTATTAACTGTGAGAGAATGCTTAGTTTTCATGACATTGTACAATCGTCTTCATTTGGAAAAAACATATACATACATATATATATATATATATATATTCACTTAAAAAACCATAGGTTTCACACATGTTATAGTTAGCTGGACATTTCACTCGTAAAAAACCAATGAAATTCCCCCGTTATAGTTAGTGCAGGCAACTATAACTCATGCGACCGCAATACTCTGCTGATGACGTCAGATATTACATCACTGTATTTAGACACTTATTTACCCATGTCTTCTTCCATTAATCTTTAGCTATACATATATTACAAATATTTATTTTTCATAAAGACACATATGTCATCAGTGATGTAATATCTGACGTCATCAGCAGAGGATTGCGGTCGCGTGAGTTATAGTTGCCTGCACTAACTATAACGGGGGAATTTCATTGGTTTTTTACGAGTGAAATGTCCAGCTAACTATAACATGTGTGAAACCTATGGTTTTTTAAGTGAATTTGCAAGGTTTTTTAAATGCTAATTCGTAACTATAACGTGTGTGAAACTTATGGTTTTTTCAGTGAATTTGTACGGTTTTTTAAATGCTAAGTTATGTATTTATTAATTATTATTTTTTTTCATGTTTTACACCGTGCGCGCACCGTGCGTGAGCTGTGGGTGCTCGGTGCACTTCGCGCACCGAGCACCCACGGATCGCAGTGCGTGCCGTGCGCGCACGGTGCGAGCACCTCACGATTTAAAAAAAATATATATATTGTTTTTTTCTCCCTTGGGGGTCCTTCTATGACCCCCTGACCAAGGCTAGGGGGTCAGGAACTGTCCACTCTGCCCCCTTTTCACGTTCTCCACCTTTTTTTTTCACCCCCTCAGACTGCGAGAGACAAAATGGCGGCCGACACTTCCTGGTTTCGACCGATTCGAATGTTTACCGACATCTAACAACCAATCAGAATTGCGCTCGCGCTCGGCAGGGTGCGCGCGCAGTGCCCACACGGTGCGCACGTATAGATATTGATATGCTTTTAAATGCTATTTTCTCAGGAAATACTGAAC
The DNA here is from genome assembly GCF_964204655.1 of Triturus cristatus. Taxonomy (NCBI): domain Eukaryota; kingdom Metazoa; phylum Chordata; class Amphibia; order Caudata; family Salamandridae; genus Triturus; species Triturus cristatus. Next base: position 1,535,198,435 of record NC_140590.1, on the reverse strand, counting down.
AGATTTACACCAGACCTGCAAAAGGCACTTCCTTGACCTTATGGCTACCGCTCTGCCAAATTTCAGGTAATTCTGTTCAGCCGTTCTGGCTGTAGCTGCGACTAAAGGTCCTATGGAAAAATGCATGGGGAAAACGTGTTTTGGGACCCCTCCTTTTTCTCGGCCCCCGCTTGACGAATCACCCCGAGACTTTCAGGGTAGGAGCTGAACGGAGCGCCCCATTTGTTTTGAAAATTTCGCGAGGAGTCGTCAACCGGCGCCAAAGTCATTCAAAATAGAATTTTGAGATTTCCTATGGAAACTAGGTTGTAACTATAACTATCTACTGGCGACCGCCAGTAGATTATATATATATATATATATATATATATATATATATATATATATATATGTGTGTGTATGTATATATATATGTATGTATGTATATAATAATCGCCATTAGGTAGTTATAGTTAGGATTTAGTTTCCTCAGGAAAGCATTTTTTGACTTGCCTATAACTTTGGCGTTATTTGACAAATCTTCATGAATTTTTTCAAAACAAGTATCAAGGTATGTTCTGTGTGTAATGCAAAGTTTGGGGGTGATCCGTGCAGTGGGGACTGAGAACTTGGGGTACGAAATAAGGGTGCATATGTAATGTTAATTCCCATAGGAACCTTTAGCCACACCTACAGCCTGAACCGCTGTATGGACGTACACCAAATTTGGCAGGGAGGTACATGTTGGTTCAAGGAAGTACCTTTTGTCTATTTGATGTAAATCCATTCAGTAGTTGTGGAGAAATTTAAATTGAAAATTATAGTGATATCTCCAGTTGCGGAGCCTTAGCAAAAAAAGACGAGCTCATGCAGGGAAATACACCGCTCTGATTGGCTGCCAACAGTTCAACCAAGAAGTGTTGCCAGCCATCTTGGGACACGGCTTCACCATTACCCCCCCCAAAAAAAGTGAAAATAAAAAAGGGGGACAGGGTAGGACTACCCTGACCCCGAAGACATGGTCTTGGGGTTCCCCTGGGACCCCACCACAGCATAAAAGCATTTTTTTGTTTTTTTAAACGTTTTCCGCGAAATGGTGATATTCGCCACTGGGACCGCCACCCCCCAGGGCACACTTTAAAAAAAAGTTTTGCGCGAAGGGCCATAGGGCCTCCCCTTCTGCCCTGGGGACCGCCACCTCACCGGCTCACATATTTTATTTAAAAAAACAATGCAGGGGAGGCCCAATGGCACAAATACAATCATTAAGGGGGTCAGTTGCAGCCCCACGGCCTGGGGGACCACCACCTCCATGGCCCTGGTGACCGCTACCCCCCAGGACAGGGTTCAGCAATGTCTCGGGGTGCGGCAGTTTGCCATGGCTTGGCGTCCTTGGGGGTCCTGTTACCTCCAGTAAGGCCCACACGCCGGGATTGCTAAGAGGTGTTTGAAGGCCACGTCCCCCTTTCTCCACCACTCTGCAAGCGGGCTCCTGGCGCACAATTGGTTAAGGGATGAAGTGTACTTTACTTCTGAGGGACCTAGGGGGCCAAGAAGCCCTCCTGGTACCTCCTGTACGTCCTACACAGCGGAATTCCTGAGAGCTGGTCAGAGGCCCCGCCCCCTTTCTCCACCACTCAGCAAACGTGACTACTACTTTAAAAAACCATAGAAATTCACTGAAAAAAACAAGCGTTACAGGGACGTTGTAGTTAGGAATTAGCCTTTGAAAAACCTTAGAAATTCACTGAAAAAAACAAAGGATACTGGGACGTTACAGTTAGGAAATAGAATTTAAAAAACCTTAGGAATTGACTGATAAAACCCAAAGGTTACAGGGATGTAATAGTTAGGCTCACATTTCACTTGTTCAAAAAAAGAGAAATTCAGCAGTTATAGTTAGCTGAGCTACTAGAACTTGCTCCCCCGCAATGCACTGCTTACAACCTCACATATTACATATAGTTAGCTCAGGTCAAAAGGGGATAAGCTCATCTATGTCGAAAAGGCATCTCTCTGGTTTGCAGGCACGTCAATCCATCGGCAAAACCAACCCTGACACATACCGGAAGCAAAATCGGGGTTGGCGATAAGAGCAGTCATCGGCGAGGGAAGGTGGTCAGGCCCGACTTAACCATGTCGTTTTCCTTGAAAACCGCATTTGTTACCAGCAATGAATAAAGGCCGTCGGTTCTGGCCTTGCGGTGAAGCACTTTCCATATCTGCGTGCCCATCACAACTTGAGCAAAAAAGGCCCAATGCTTTTCAAAGAGTTGTCGATTCCACTCTACCAAAAACCATAGCTGGGCAGCCTTGTAATAACGAAGCAGCTGGGGTACAGCAAGTCCCCCTTCCTGCTTTGAGCAGGAAATAAGGTGTTTATGGAGATGGAGCTTATACCCAAATACATTTATTGATATACAGTTGAAGGGAACAGATAAAATTAGGCAGAGGGGTCAGGGGTAGAGTCTGGAAGATATATAGAATGCTAAGGTGAAGTGCAAAGAGCCTAGCTTAAGAGTTCAAGGAGACGTCCCCTAACCTCTGCCACGGTAGTCAGGATTTCCCCTGTAAAGTGTTTTGAAAAGAGAATGGAAACCCCACCCTTTTTAGAAGGACCAGATGATCAATGTTGGCATGTAAACCGACTGGACTGCATTCTGTGAACAGCTTTAGCAATAAGGTGGGTCTCTTACAGAAGACAAATATCACTGCCTGACTGTTCAAGGATACAGAGGATAGCTGATCTCTTGGTGGGATTATTAAGACCCGGACTTTGAGGCTGACAATCTTAAGCCCCAGGCAGCATAAGGTGGGAAGGGAGGCTCTGAAAAGGATCCCCCCAGGGCGTATGAAGCACACAATAAAAGGCTGACATCCAGTACAGATAGCCAGTATCAGATGCGCAAATTACCCTAGAATGGATCGCAAAGTGAGAAGGAAAAAGAAAAACCCCAAAACAAATAAGTAAGGAAAAACAGTCTGCAAACAATCGTAACATGTCCATCAAACATGGGAACATTAGCGGAGAGATGGATCCATCAGTCATATCTACAATCAAGACATTGTTAGAGCCTCACGGCACGTCCCCACTACCCCGAAAACCAACAAGTAGTGACGTCTAATCTCCCGGGGTTCAGGATTCCCCAGTCCCAGCTCCTTTTCTCGTTCTATGGTCTTAGGGTCAAGGCACAAGCCATCAGGGGCAGATTTGTATCAGGTTTGGCGATGCCGGCTAGACATCAAGCGATCTCGTGTTCCAGAAGGATGAGCATCTTGGGAGGGGTGTTCTAAACCAAGAAATCTGCAAGCTTCAGAGAGGGATCTGATTTGATGGATCCTACCTTCAAGGTGAAAGATAATACGAACCAAATGTCCCCAAGAGTAGGAGATACAATGTCCCTCAGGTGAGCCGTGACTGTGCGGAGGTAGCGCCGTTTCTGATGTGTGATCGTCTCTAAGTCTTGATACAGTTGAGGTGAGTGACCCCTAAACTGAAGTGGATAGGCATATCGGGCCTTTCTCAAGATCGATTCTTTACTTTGAAAATCGTGAACACATACTAAGATGTCCGCCTAGGGGTCTTCACCGTTCTCGGCAGTCCAACTTAATGACATCAAACAGCTTAATCGTCACTTCAGCCGGGGTCCCTAAGATGAAATGAAACAGAGCTTGCACATATTCCTCTAGATCGGCATGTTCTGTCAGTTGGAACACCTTGAATATTGTTTCTTCTAGACCTGTTTTCAATGTCTTCGAAGTGAGCCTGGAGGTCAATTTGTTGTTCCTGGAGACAGAGCACCTTCTGCTGTAGACCCTCGTCTTCCTCGTCCTTTCTAGTGACTCCATCTTCTAAGGCGATGACCTTTCCCCTACTTCGTCCAAGTCTTTTTCGGACCTTGCATAAGTTCGAGTAGCGGTTTCCTTGACCTCCTGCAGGTCTTCATGTAAAGAGGTAAACAGGGACTCCATGAGCGTGCAAGTGACTGGGCTCTATGTCTTCAGCTTAAGTTGGAGACTCCATGCTCGCCATAGCTGTCTTGTCACCTGTAGCACCCCCAGGGTGTCTGGGAGCGGTCGTTTTTACGAGCTTCATCAAACAACAGGAGCAGCGTCAGGGGGTGGATCGCAGCAGGGGCCGGGTCCGGCGTAAGAACACCTAGTGACTGCAGTTCGCCAACCACTCACACTCAGTTGATCGTTGGTGTTCCCAACAGAACCACTCACACTACTGCTAGTAGGCAGACCGGATCTCTGCCCAGTAGCAAGGAGGGCCTGAGCGTAGCTGCCCTAAGCAGGTGCACCGGGACTGGGCACACCACTCTCAAACCAAATGATTGGTGCTGTACAGGCGGTGAGGACAGGGCTCCAGTCGCCATCTTGGCCGTGCCCCTATATATATTTGTATAAACAACTTTCCTATAAGGAAATGGGAGTAGGCCAATTATTATCTGGCATGTGGGGAGAGGTAATGCTCCATTAGAATGCTCTTGAACTTTATAGGTCAAGGCTGAGTGCTCCTTCTTAGTAAAATAGAATGCCTTTGTACAAGGTCTGTGTACATCAACCTCTTTACCAGTACAGGGTATAAAAATGAGTCTGAATAGTTGTATACTTAAAATAATAAAAAAGAAGACCGCTGAAAATACATTTTACAAAAAAGAACATAATTTACTGAAGCATTAATCACTTTATTCCTTGCGAGGGGTATGAAAATTGCCAGTAAGCCCGCAATCCCTTCGGTTGAAATGATACTAAACTAGTAGTATGTTCCTACCTGCGGGCCCTGCGCTGCCTGCAATCTTGACCAGCCACATTCTCAGGGAGCCTGTTATGCTTCGTATTTAGTCGTAATCAGATTTATGTGTCCAGGTTATATGGGAACCCAATAGGAACATACAAGATTAACACTGTTCAGGCTTAGTTTTTATTTTATTTTTTATTTAGGTTGCTACCATCCTTTACTGTCCTGATGAAGACACCACATGAATGACTTTAAGGGGTCGAAATGTCAACCTTTTGGGTTCCACCAATAACACTGAGTGTTGAACTACATAAACCTAAATGTGTTGGGTTCCTAAAAGTCTTTTTGTCCTAAAGGCATTAGCATTTTCTGCTGTGTATATTCTAAAAATCATCAAATATATATTTGGCTCACTTATTTTCACTTTCACAGCGCCGTTACTTGACGCACCTACATTTTCTGGATTTTGTATAACTGTGCCTATTTTGAAAACAGAACATTGATCACTGATTTAATGCTGATTGGATAATGTAATAGGTCACAGTTTGAATGATTCCTAGAGGAACACTGTTTGCATTATAACTTAAAGACTATCATTTTGTAGGCTTCTCACATAGAAAAGGATAAGTAAGAGATAGAGACAAGGACAATTCTTTATTTGTTTTATGTGTTGAGGTCTGGGATTAACACAAAGGCTTCTTCTTCATTTATTTACCTTTTTGCCTTTTATGCTGTTATTTCCCAGACGATGAAGTCTATCTGGAGAATGAGGCCCAGCGGCAGGAGTATGTTCTCAATGACTATGGCTTTATCTACCAGGGCAATAAAGACTGGATTTTTCCATGTCCATGGAATTTTGGCCAGGTAAAGTACAGCTCTTTTGGCAAAGGGGTGCCCAAAACGGATTGTGTGTGACTCCTGCGAGTCACTCTTTCTCTATCTCTTTGTTTCTGTGTGTCTCTCTCTCTCTTTGTGTGCCTCTGTAATGCTGCTGTGAACATATTTCTCTATTGTTAGTGAGATTTTAACCACAGATCCCGAAATTGTTGATATAGCTCCGTTGATTAGTGTGGCTTTTGTAAATTCATAATGCTCATCATGGGTTTAAAGCTATAATTCTGACACGGTGACTCATCACTTTTTAGAATTCATAATGCATTAATTGTGATCTCCATTAATTCATATTGGGATTTTTGTCTCTGCTTAAAACTAAAGTTGGCAAACATTTCTGCTGGTGGGTTTTGAATTGCAACACACTTGATTCCCTGGACCTTTCCATTAATTAAGGATCCTCATAGATTAGAGACATGCAAATGAACTTCAAATAGTGGCCTTGAGAATACCACATTTCAGAAATAATTAGATTCTTGTTTTTTAAAGTAGAATACAAGCTTTAATGTTATAACCAATTGTTATTTATTATCATGTACCTAAACTGTGATCAGACATACTCCCATAGACATCTATCCAACTCAGGCATATTCTGGAAATATTTCAGGAGAGGTAAAAGTTTATTGCTCATCTCTTGGAAAGAGAAGCACATACAGTACTTTGCTGCCGTGAGTTGCACATAACACTATCAAAGAAAGTGCAATTGCAGGAAACGTCAAAAATTGACCCCAATGTGTTTCAAGCACTCAGCCACTTAATAATACTGAGATGAAATTGGTAAATAGATATACAATCGAAATGCCCCTTGTACTGATAACAGGTGCATCCTGTTACAGCTGTAATTTCCAATATTACTGGAATCTTCTGTAACTACTTACTTATTCATTAATTTGTGTCCCCATTAGAGGTCTCCTAGACTTATTCCTCTCTGCTTTAGTATCTGCTTACCAGTGGATGACCCTTATGCTTTCTTTGCCAAAAGATTATACCGTGAATATCTGCATCCTCAACCACATGTGTCTATTTCATGAGGTAGGGTTATGCCATATCTGGGTTTCTGGAGCTCCACAAATTGAAAAGTAATGAACTAATGAGAACTACAATTGTGATCATGGTACATTGTCATGAGAGTTAAAATGAATTAACACAAAGCTTTTGATGAAGTATGACAAGCAAAAAGGAGCTAGTTGGTCTGAGGCTAAATAAGAACTTAATGAAGAAAAATTGTGTAACACTAGTTGATCTATATTTGAAACCCAGCTTCTGTTTTTGCACCTCAGTCCCAGAGTTTAGTGCTATGTAGGACAGTGTGCCATATTTTTATGGCCTGTGAGCATTCATAGAAAGAGCACCACAGGGGCAAAACTAATGTTACTCATATGTAACCCCCAAAATGTTCTCTCTATGGAGTCAAATACTTTGACTAGAAAGCCAAAGACTATACAAATACATAGGCAGCATCCTAAACTAATTTACCTTGCAAAACATTTTGAAGCTACTTGGTGCCTAAAATATATTCTCCATGTGGGCAACACGTCTCAAAAGAATGCCAAGAAGCGTGCACGTTGAGAGTGAGAAGCACAAACGAATTTAACTACTGGCAAAATAATTGCAGTGCCAGATATTAACTTTCCTTCTATATTTTTTGAGAGTTTGGTCTGACAAAAAGAGTGTCTACAGGAAAACAGTGTTTGTATGTCAGCATATTGGGTTTGACAATATAAGCCTACAATAATACTGCATTCACTATATCAACATAATCGGTACATCAACCACTACCACCACATCGCAGGGTATGTATATATTCTCTATTGTTTACTCCACAAATGCCTATTGAGACCTGTCCATGTATAATTCAGTGTTTGCAATATTTTCGTCTTGTGATATAACGCATGCAATATCATGAGGGCATACCACCAGAGACGATCCTGAGTTCTGGAAAAAGCTATCTTTCATAACATTAAGGCTTGTATTCTACTTTAAAAAAAACAAGAATAAAGGGCAATATTGGTAAGCAACACAGACAGAATACCACTTTATATAAGAAGAAATCTTAGAAATCAAAACGTCCCTCAGACATAACATTCCTTAAGGATTCCTAGGAGGATTTAGATATATTTTTGGGCAATTCGAGGAACTCGTCCTTTCCTTGAAAGATATGTAAACATAGTGCACCCTTTAACGTTTCCATTGAAGTCCGCAAAGGAAAACAGATAAGACTAGCTCTAGGGGCGGCGCTTCAAAATATCTTAACACACTGGGGCACGCAAACAATACCCACAAACACAGGTTGGCTCCATAGATTATGGTACATTATGGGGATCGAACGCATACATACCTCCCTCACAGATTCTGAATCCTGATTTAAAGAGGGTTTGGAAGCCTCTTCTGACCCTGCTGTCAGCTGAATTTAATGAAATTATGTGCCCGAGGTACCTCCGCCTTCCCCGTCTAACGGTGGCGGAAGAACCACTCAGCACAGATTGAATCTAGCTTGGAACACTCTCGACACACCAGTTTCACCATGGAGCTAGGCAATATGATTACCAGTTCTGGGGAGGGAAGGGAGGGAGGGGGGAGGGGTTACACTGTTTACATTTTCTTGCGGTAAGTTTTTCACTTCCTCAAGTTATTCCTTTTTCTTGTTCAAGAACAATGAGAGCCTCACAAGCACAAGGTGGATTATGCTGATAACACTGATAACAGTAGTGCTAAATGTAATAGAAAATATGTTAATGCCAAGGTGTTAATTACGAATTGTGATGCAGAGATACAAATATGTATAATGAAGATACTAAAAAAAAGAGTTAAACCTAAACATAGTATACCTAAGAATAAGAATAGTGGCAAAATATTCAGTTTTAGAATATTTAACTTCTCTCACAAGAAGAAAATCCCAGATAAATGTCAATCCTCCTTAAATTTCCTAAATGTTTTTGTTAATATGCTGCACTATTTTAACTGGATTAGATGAGGCTGCAGTCCCATTTCCTGACAATGAAATTCCCAAATTATGTACTTGACCTCATGATAGAGGTATAGTTTTCTTTTTATTGAGTGTTTAGTTGATATCCTAACTTAAGGCTCTGTTGTAGACATCCATACTGTTTAAGGCCCACAAAAGGAAAGAATCAGAATAGGATAAGAAGAGTAAGATAGCCAGAGTATATGTCAAGGAATAATGGGTGATCGTGATACCCAATATCTCCTACGATTTTGTCCTTCATATATACAATTGCTAAGACATCAACAGCCAGGTTATTTATCCTCAAAGTGGGGAGAGGCATTGCTGTCATGGTGAGCAAAAGAACGATAGATGGAACCCAGTGAACCCAGATCTCTTGACTGGGGTAAATGTTTTATTTGCATTAGATAACATCTATATTCAGATCAATACCAGTTTGATGACTTGCCACCTGATGTTGTATTTTGTGTGTTTTTTCTTAACAAAATGTGACGCAAGTGGCGCTGACATCACCTTACATAGTATCCTTCTTTTGTGTTGTGAAAGTCTTGCGTTTATTTTCTGCGTAGTTTGTTCCACGTAGATTTGATCACAGGGGCACTAAAAAGCATAGACAATGTGGATGTTGCAGTTCGTAGGTACTCCTTCAAAGTGTGGGTAATGTCCCAGTGGATGAATGACTTAGTATTGTATGACGATTCACATATGACACAATTGCACACTTAAAGTGTTCCACAATCTTATTCTGTCCCCATAAGCAAGGTACATCAACAGGTTTTCTTGGACCGTCTGTGTGGACCAAATGACCTCTAAAGTTTTTGTCTTTCCTAAAGGAAACGGGTGGTGGTTTGTTTGAAATGCCAATAGATTGAATTAATGGCTAGTGTTTTCTAACAATTATTGTGATGGAATTACTTTGCATACAGAAGGTAGTGAGACACACTAATCTGCCATACTTTTCCTCTCTGGGGGGGGCAATAGAAATTCTCTGGGGCAATAGCATGCTCGTTTGATAAAACGCTTTAGGATTCTGGAAGGATAGCCCTCAGTCTCAAGTTTTTTGGCCAAAAGATGGGCCTCATGAAAGTAGCCCTTTTTAAATTTACAATTGTGGCAAAGGAATTTTCCAAAAGGGAAGCATTATTTTAGGGTATTTGGGTGGTGGCCAGAGTATGTAACAGGTGTTGCGAGCAGTTGGTTTGTAATAGAGGCTTGTAGAAAGTCTGCCCTCATATACCACAATTATAAGATCCAAAAAGTAAATTGAGCAGTTGCTGGAATGAGAGAGGAATTTGAAGTTAGAGGTTGACAAGTTAAGCCAATTAAAAAAACCTGCCAAACTACCATGGGCCTTGGAGCACCAGAAATCAAAAATCCAATTCTTCGTCACAGTTGGCACTTGTTTATTTCTTTTTCCACCACTCTGGCCAACACGTTTTTCGTTTTGTAGAAAGATTTCCTCAGGGCTAGAAAATCACACACTATATAAAAATAAGTTACACCTTTCATACCCAACAAGCATAAACATATTTTAACATTAGTGCTACAGAAATAGAAAGTCCCATATGCAAGATCACCAATCTTTAAACTGCTCAAAAGCACCCCTTGTGTCAAAACAAGCAGCACACCATGTCAAAGAAGATGATAGATAATTTGGGAAGCAAACCTAACTCATTTTGATCTGATGCTCCCATAACATGGTCCATTCAGTGTTAACCACACAAAAGAGAAAGATAAGAATTGAGTATCCAACAGCGTTACAACATTCATATAATTGTTGATATAACAAACAGCTACCCACACACAAAAGGTAAAAAGAAAACCCTTATAAGTCACCAGTGCTCATAAGCCTTTCAAGTGAACATGCAGTTCAACTTTTCAACGTTAAATTTGTACACTCAAAATATTTACAAATAACGTGCACTCGCCTCTAGGACAAAAATACTATGGGGCCAATTACGATGTCGGTCGGAGTTTCCTCCAACCTACACTATGGCAGAAACGGGACCGACCACCTGATTACGATGCGACCGAACACTGTTCGGTCGCATACTTCAATTTCTCTATGGGAGCTTGTGCTACGGCCGTAAACCTGCCGTAATACAGGCCTCCATAATGAAATGGGGGGGTGTGTAAAGCCCTGCACCCTGTGCAGGCACCCCATGGTGCTGGCCACTCAGTGCAGGGATTTACAGGGGGCACCCTAGGTACCCCCTGACCACCAACCACTGGCAGGGGAGGCGAGGGGGCCCTGCTAGAGGCCCCCAAATTCACTGTCCGACAGCCTTTACGTGTTGGAAAGGCCAGCACAGAAAGGCTGTCGGAATCCGACATTGTAATCCTGACGGCGGAAACACCATCCATAGGGGATTCCAGTGCGGGTCCTACCAGCTGGAAAACTCCGAGAGCCGGTCGGAACCGCGTCGGAATGACGGGCCGGTTTTCGCTCCGACCGCTGATATCGTAATTCGGCGGTCGGACTGCAAAACGACCGTGTCGGACGGAAAGCCTTTGACCACGGTCAGAAAGCTTCCGACTAGCAGTCGGAGGCTTTCCGACCGACATCGTAATCAGTTCCTTTATATACTTTAAATCATCAAAATTATCTAGAAACAAATCCACATGGGTTTTGGCAAGTTCTCAATATACCACAAGTTTGGTTAAAGAACAACAACCACTACACCATCAGATAACCGTAAGTGTGCCCCTCTTATGTCATCAAGTTTCCAAAGCAGTTTTGTCTTACAAAATTACCCAAATCACAGATATATGTCTGTTTTCACTCAAATGAACCCATTGCCATATTAATCTTTGGAAATAAAAATGATTCTTGCCACTACATCATAGATAAATAATGCAAAATGGTTGCGATGTAATCAACGAAGTAAAGTTATCTACGAAAATGAGATAAAATAGAATAAAAAAAACACATGAGCTCCTCTCCCCTATATTACTACAATATCAATAAACCTAACCAAAAACCTCAAAAAATCACAGTGCCTACAACCAAAAGTTCCCACACGTTCCAACTACCTGTTTATCAGCAAAGACATCTGTAGGGGCATAAAAGTTGATGTACTACAAGGGCGCTATCTTGCCCTCGATATTTATACATATGAGAGTGGAAAAAGGGACACATGCATGCCTCGAGTACCTGTCCGTACATGGGCACCATCTTGCCACATGTTCAACCTGCCAATCTGCAAGCCAAAATGTCTGCGTGGCAAAAGAATCAGTGTATTACAAGGGAGCCATCTTGCAATTGATATTTCAACACATGAGAGTAGAAATAGAATTACCTACCAAAACATGCCCTGAGTACCTACCTTCTCATAAAGGAGTCCGCGCCTGGAAGTGCCGACATTGCCTGCAGCGCTTTAAAGTGCACAACTCACTCCTGCTGCGTGGGACAAGGTATCCAGTTGGAGACCGCTGGGGGAATTCAATTCCCATAAATCCACGTCCCTGGAGGCTCCAATGTTGTCCACAGCACTATAAAGCACACAACTCACTTCCGCTGTGCCGAAAAAGAAATTGGTTGGGGGCTGTTGGGGGACTTCAAGACCCATAAATCCACACGTCTGGAGATGCAGACACTGCCCACAGAGCTATAAAGCGCACAGCTCACTCATTGCGCTGGGCGCACCCTGAGCTGCGCCTGGGCAAAGACTGTGCCAAGAAGGGACCCGTGCCACCCCCTTTACATCTGCTTTGCCTATCCGGTGTTGTGGGTGAGTTGACTTTGAGGTCTCTTCTTTCATGACTTTTTTACACATCCCTTTTAGTTTTGGTTGTGCGTACTGACTTCCAGGGCTAAATCGATCCTCACCTTTTGATATGGGGAAGAGGAAAGGGGAGTCCACTAACATGGCCAATAAAAGGCTGTGAACACCGAAATCGATATTTACTTTCCTCAATAATATGGTGGAAGTTTTATCGGAGGAAATTACTAATGTAGAAGATCAATTGACACTCAGTTGTCCCGAGGCTGATTTTGTATCTGCCCAAGCAGAGACCCTGTACACTACTATGCCTACTCAGGCCCGTTTCATCTACAGTGATATGCTGACCGAAGGAATGGACACAGGGGTGCATCACAAGAAACCAGGTCACGCGCTGAGCACTATATTAGACAAACCTCCCAAGGAAGGAGCTGGGGCAAGAAAAAAGGTTAGTGTGTGATCTAGTCAGCCCAACTTGGAAAGCAAGTCAGGGAACAGGGGGAATTCGGCTCAGGCCACATCCGCAGCTTTGGAACCTTATAACTGCCAAGCTCTATCTCAGAGTCTGGCCACGAAACATTCTGTTGCATTTGATGCGCTTAATGTTCGTTTATCAAACTTGGAAGAGATGGTGGGTAAGCTGGGGGGGGGGGGCCCTAGATCATATTTTTCAGCTTGTAGAGAAAATAGAGAAGGTGTTGTATAGTTCTGGTAACCAGCCCAAAGTTTCCCATGGTGTTTCTAATGCCACTTTATAGGGTTTGCCAACTGACTTTCCCTTTGGTGACCCCTCCGCACCCCAAAAAGATTGGAGGCAAAAGGTGGAAGTCCTGAGATCCTAACTGTGGCTATTGCTAATAAAAGTAAGAAGCGGCCAGACCGTCATCCAAGTCCACAGTAGCCCGTAGTAGTTCTCCCCCTAGTATTTCTCTTCCAATTAACATTGAGCATACAGTTTCTGGCCCTTCATGCGGAGAAAATCGCCACCCTCTTCCATTGAATGTTACTCCAGAGGTCAATCCCTGTCAGTTGGTCATTCAGGCCCCCCCCCTCGTCTCAACTCCTTATGTCCTTGTGATGACAAATGTTTCCCCTTTAAAAGGTAATAGCACAGAAAACTTTGAGCAGTTCAAAGACAAGGTCACCCACTGGCTTTCAAAATGGGTTACCTCGGAATTGCCCTTATATGAGGAGATCATCACTGCACGAAGATTTGGTTGTGTAGGAAACACCACTAAGGGCCTCATTGCGATGTCAGGCAGAGTTTTCTCCGCCCAACATCGTCTCGGTCAAGGGACTGACTGACTAATTAGGACGCGCCCAAACACTGTTAGTTCGCATTCCTATACTTCACAATGGAAGCATGTATTCTGGATGGAATGTATAATCCTTTGTAAAATAGGAGGTGCAATTCATCCCTGCACCCCGTGGCAGGCACCAAGCTCTTAAACCTCCAACCGGAGGCTGTGCATCTAAGGGGGCCCTGCTGGGGGCCCCCACAAAGAGTTCTGACAGCCTTTCTGTGTTGGAAAGAGCGGCACTGAAAGACTGCCGAAACCCGACATCGTAAACCCTGGTGCGGAAAGAGCTGCCCTTGGGATTACTGGCCGTATTCCGACTGGCGGACGGGGTCTCTGGGCCCGTCAGAAGCCAGTCGGAATGACCATTCAGATTCCTTTCTGACCGCCTCCATCGTAATAAGGCAGTCGGAAAGGAATCTGACCGGCATATTACGATGCGGTCAGAAAGGCTCCGACTGACTGTCGGAGCCATTTCCGACCGCATTGCAATCAGGCCCTAAGTTGTGCCATGGTGACACTATTGTTATACATTTTTGGGATGCAAAGCGGATGGGTCATATATTTTTCAATTTTGGGAACAACACAGCATTGAGCAGCAATATTTTAGTACTCTCTCTAGGTTTCTTGTACCCATAACACACAATGCTAGATCTGTATGGGGGGATGTTGCCTTTTAGACAGACTTATGGTCCTCCAACCTTACCTTCCTGAAATTTGAATCCTAGTATATAGCTTAAGAATAGATTTGAGCCTCAGACTCCGCTTAATGATCAGGATTGCTGCCTCAATACCTTGAGACAGCAGTTCTGGCAATTGAAAAGGCTCTCAAGGTCTTCAGTTAGAATGTAGCAGGGGTGCGTGATAAAGTCTTGGACAAGGGTTGCATGAAGATGTTGAATAACTTTGATATCATCTGTCTGCAGGAGCCCTGGGATGTTCAGGGGTGCCTGTATATGGAAAGTTTTGCTACATTTTTTGTTTATGCAACTCCTTCCACTCATGGGAGACCGAGGGGTGGTCTGGTGACTTTTGGGAATTTGTGCTTGGATTGTAAATTAGATAGAGTATTATTTAATTCCCTTTAATTCTAAGTGTTCTCCTGATCTTCCATAACAATTACAGGCTGTTAATCATGAATACTTACAACTCTGTCGCGACTAGAGAAGCTTTGATGTCATTTTGGGTCTTAAAACGTTTTTGGATGACTATTTGTCTGGATTATCTAATTTCACAATGATTTTGGTATTGGGAGATTTTAATTTGCATCCTTGTATGTCTTGTAATAACATCAGGAACTTTAGTAACTCATCTCCTTTGGCTCCTGCTCATTTTCAACATACATGAGAGGGAGAAGGGTTAAACAATTTGATTTCTGACTACAATGTAGTTAATCTGCTGAATAGGTTGGAACATAGTACTGCCATCTTGGTTCCACGTTCAAGGGGAAGGGTCATTGACTACATCCTTGCCTCAGCTTGTCTTTTTTTCTCTCATAAATTTCAAGGTGGTATGTTACGTCCAGAGTGATCATAACCCTCTTTCAGCTACCTTCTACTGGTAAGATTTATGAAGGGACACATCACGTATATACAAGGGGCCAATATAACTACAGAACCGGGGTGTAAGATTAGTTGGGCACAATTTGTCCGTGATTTTGTATTAAGTTTGATCTCTTCGAGTCATTCTGATTTTCTTATTTGTCTTAATGAAGATGCCCCATTTGGGAATCTTTTTCCAGTATTTGCAGCACAGCAAAGCTGGTCCTTTCCGGGTCTGGATCGGCATTACCCCCTCCCAGTCATAAATAGTTCGATAGGAGATGCTCGAGGGCCCATAGAGACTGCTGGCGGCTCTGCATAAAAAGGTGTGGATTCATGAAGTGGTGATGAACGCTATGGTCTGAAGCCTGAAAAGAGCAAAAACATTAACTTAAGAGGGCCTGGGAGAATGTACTTGCCACTTGTACCTTGAAGGACAGTGCAGCTTTTTGGAGAGTGGTGAATCAGACCCTGTTTGGTTATTAGCATCTGTCTAACATGGCGCTGGCAGTCACATAACATGCTTGGACTAGCCACTTTGAGGCTATTTATGATTCTGACGGGCTAACCTCTCTCTTCCCTAGTACTCAGGTGAAGAAGATGCTTCACTTTCGCTGGGAGGAGGTGAAATCTGCTATTTTTGCCCTCTGTTCAGGGAAAGCCCCAGGCCCTGACTGGGTTCCTGGGGATTTATATAAATCTTGTATTAATCTTTCCATTTCCATATCCCCTGGCTAAAAACCATTATGAGCAATATGTGAGACCTTGGCAGACCTGATCTTTTCTTTGATCCAGGTTGTATTGTCAAAGCGGATATTGAGTAGGTCAAATAGGCCTTTACTGCCAAGGTGGGTGCAGAGAGGGAGGCTATTGCGCTAGCTAAGTGTTCGATGAGCTATTATTATATGGTCAAATCAACTATGGTTTGGAACCTTTTCTCACCCTTGATATGTCCTGGAACCATAGAAGGTTGTTGACCCGTTTTAGATTGAAATTGATTTCCCAGTTCATGTTTGCCAATTACGGTTGGCTTAAATTGTCTGAGTTACCAGCGTGTACGTGTGCTAATGTTTCTACCCCTCACTCACTGTATATTGTTCTTATTTGCCCTAGGTTCAATACATTTAGCTATAAATACATCTGCCCTCTTTTGTTACCATTGAACCTTAGACAGTTGCAACCAGCATTATTGTTTTTACAATTTTCATCTACTCCCAAAATATGTTTTTCTTTATCATGGTTTTAGCAGATGTTTTAAGATGCTGAGATGTAATTATTTATTTTATCTGTTCTTCTACCTTGTTGTATTTTTTAATGTTATACACACACAAGAGAATTGGGGGTCTAACAGCAGACAGCGCAAAAGATAAAGAAGAAGGAAGTTGGTGTGTAAAACCAATCAGACCCGGACGTTCTTAGAGCAGAGCGTGGATTACCATCAACCTTACTCATTCAATGAGGTAGATAGTGAGAGCAGAAATCCTCTCATGATCGTTTATATCATCTGGTATCCAACTTAGGCAGAGGTATGTCTCTTGATCATGGAGACTGCCTCGCTAGTTAGAAGCTCTATTGCTCCCTCGGGCTGATGAGTATGAGTCAAAAAGACACGTGAAAAACTGTGGCATCCAAACTAAGTAAAAGTGCAGTGCAAGAAAGACAGTGAAATCTAAAAAAGGTTGTGTAGAGAGTACGATGTAATTCAATTCACTCCGCACACCTTGATTAAAAAAGTGTATCAAAGTTTTAAGCAGTACTAACTAGTTGCTGCTAAATATGGGTCGACATGTTTCAGCCAACAGGGAATATTGCCCACGGCTTTCTTCAGGACCTTTGTTCTTCGAAATTATGCTACTGCATTAGGTTAGTACACTTCCAATAGTGAAACGTGCCCACACATATCTAATATAAGAAAAATGTGAAACTAAACAAACAAACAGGGTTGTAATGAATACGACCTCAAAGTGTCCTAATCCTCTGAGTCACAGGGTGCAAGCATCACCTATGGAGATAGGACAATTAACACACAAAATCCAACCTCAAACATCAACAGTGCTGTCTTCAAACAGGCCCATTATGTAGGTCTGCCTGTTCATTGCTGTAAAGGAATCTACACAATGCTTACCCCACGTGATCTGGGATTGCACCTCACCTACCCTGGAACCTGGCTCAGGTAAAGGAGGCCCGCTCTAAATCGTGGGTGACAAAAACAGAAAATATTCTTAAAACTGAGAAAACCCAAAGTCAATCTCAGTGACTATCTTGCGTGAAATTAAACGCAAAATGCTTTCGCTCTTTACTAGTGTGCCCTCCCCCTCAGTTAGCTGCCCATACCAAACCACCAACTATCAGAATGGCACCTATTTGTTATTAAAATACCAAGAACCATGGTGTAGCGGTTTTAAATCCATGAAACTCGCGTCTAATTCAAGATCAAATAGCTCTGCTTAAACATGCTGTCCCCACCATCTCTGATACTACGAGATTAAGTGGGTCACTGTAAGGCTAACACATGTTAGTCCCCACCGCCCCTGCTACTGCGAGTGCGAGATTAGGCAGGTCACTGTGAGGACGTCCCAAAAATACCCTCAATGGATAGACTGAGACAGTCAGCACGCCAACACTTACCTGTCCGTCGTTGCCCCAAGTATTACCGAGCAGGGTGGGAGGCAACGATCAGGACCAGGAAGTTTGCTTAAATAGCGTGAATCAATTAACATGAGACGCGCCTAACGCTGCGTGACCTTGCCGTTCCTCGCACACGACGAATGGTTACAGAACTACAGAATGATGTCATGCCTCATGGGAAATGTAGTACTGCTTCTGGCTTGGCAAAAACCAGCGCGTTCGCGAAATGCATACGTGGTGTAAAACCACGTGCAGTATAATGTTTAACGAATGCCCAGGAAAAAGGCAGCTGCATAAATTCATGCACCGGTGTCAGCCGGACTAATTTAGGCTAGATGCGAGACACCAAAAATGAATCAAACTACAAAATGGTGTCAAAAGGGATGAAGTTGTAATTTGATTGTCTCCTTAAACAGTTGCAATTAATTACATAAAATTTTTTTAACTTACAGAAAAATTAACAGAAACGCGTATAGCGCTACGTGACCTCGCCGTCACAGGCGCGCGGCGTTAGGTTGCTGGACTCCAAAATGATGTCATGCCTCATGGGAGATGTAGTTTGGCTAGTACCTCGTCAACAAACAACAGTGTTTGCTGAATAATCTCGTATTTGCAGACCACGTGCAGTATAATGTTTGTCAAAATAACCCAGACAAATGACAGCTACATAACTTAATGCACCAGAGTCAGCAATACTAGTATATAAAGATGCAACTACAGAACGCTGTCATGAGAAGTGTAGTGTCTGTACTGTTTCTCTTAATCACTAAGGTTGCTTTTTAGGGTGTATTTTGGTAGTCTGTTATACTATTATATTCTTATGAATCTTATTGTGTATGAGAGGGATTTTTTTATATTTATTTTCTGATTTTTGATTTTTATCTTTTTTTTGGTTTTTCAACTTATTATCCTATATTGTTCCCTCTAAGTGCTAAGAGCCAGAAAGATATGATGCTAGCTATCGTTCAGCACCATAAAATGCATTTGCGAACGTCATTTTTGTCATCACAGGCCCAGGGCACAGCAAAGAATAGAGAATATGTACCTCATTGTAAAGATAAATCAGTACCTCTAACTAGATGCTGGTCCAGGGAATATCATCATTTAGTCCCAAAGTGTCACACTGGAGCCTATGGACCCATTTCTGTTCTATAATGAACAAGTATCTGGAGACATCACTAATGTGTGGCGGAATCATCGGTTTCTCCAGTACTGTCCAGTGGAAATCTTCTGCAGTGTGATTAGCCTCTGAAAAATGCCTAGTGAGTCTAGTAGTCAACTTACGGCACCTGAAAGTGCTCTTATGCTCCAACATGCGTGACCTCACCTTGCGGGTAGTCATCCCCACATACCTAGTTTGGCAAGGGCATGTAAGTCGATAGATTACATTACTACTGTTACAGTTCGTAAAGTGGGTCTAGATCCAAGGTCTATTCGACCCTATATCTATTGACGAGGTATTGGTGGTTTGTGGGCAAACCGAACACCCCCCGCAAGGGTGGTGTCCAGTCACAGCCGGTAAATCCCATAAAGTGCCCAGCGATTCAGTAGGCACAGCGTGCGGTTGATTCATTTTTGGTGTCTCGCATCTAGCCTAAATTAGTCCGGCTGACACCGGTGCATGAATTCATGCAGCTGCCTTTTTCCTGGGCATTCGTTAAACATTATACTGCACGTGGTTTTACACCACGTATGCATTTCGCGAACGCGCTGGTTTTTGCCAAGCCAGAAGCAGTACTACATTTCCCATGAGGCATGACATCATTCTGTAGTTCTGTAACCATTTGTCGCGTGCGAGGAACGGCAAGGTCACGCAGCGTTAGGCGCGTCTCATGTTAATTGATTCACGCTATTTAAGCAAACTTCCTGGTCCTGATCGTTGCCTCCCACCCTGCTCGGTAATACTTGGGGCAACGACGGACAGGTAAGTGTTGGCGTGCTGACTGTCTCAGTCTATCCATTGAGGGTATTTTTGGGACGTCCTCACAGTGACCTGCCTAATCTCGCACTCGCAGTAGCAGAGGCGGTGGGGACTAACATGTGTTAGCCTTACAGTGACCCACTTAATCTCGTAGTATCAGAGATGGTGGGGACAGCATGTTTAAGCAGAGCTATTTGATCTTGAATTAGACGCGAGTTTCATGGATTTAAAACCGCTACACCATGGTTCTTGGTATTTTAATAACAAATAGGTGCCATTCTGATAGTTGGTGGTTTGGCATGGGCAGCTAACTGAGGGGGAGGGCACACTAGTAAAGAGCGAAAGCATTTTGCGTTTAATTTCACGCAAGATAGTCACTTAGATTGACTTTGGGTTTTCTCAGTTTTAAGAATATTTTCTGTTTTTGTCACCCACGATTTAGAGCGGGGCCTCCTTTACCTGAGCCAGGTTCCAGGGTAGGTGAGGTGCAATCCCAGATCACGTGGGGTAAGCATTGTGTAGATTCCTTTACAGCAATGAACAGGCAGACCTACATAATGGGCCTGTTTGAAGACAGCACTGTTGATGTTTGAGGTTGGATTTTGTGTTAATTGTCCTATCTCCATAGGTGATGCTTGCACCCTGTGACTCAGAGGATTAGGACACTTTGAGGTCGTATTCATTACAACCCTGTTTGTTTGTTTATTTTCACATTTTTCTTATATTAGATATGTGTGGGCACGTTTCACTATTGGAAGTGTACTAACCTAATGCAGTAGCATAATTTCGAAGGACAAAGGTCTGAAGAAAGCCGTGGGCAATATTCCCTGTTGGCTGAAACATGTCGACCCATATTTAGCAGCAACTAGTTAGTACTGCTTAAAACTTTGATACACTTTTTTAATCAAGGTGTGCGGAGTGAATTGAATTTCATCGTACTCTCTACACAACCTTTTTTAGATTTCACTGTCTTTCTTGCACTGCACTTTTGCTTTGTTTGGATGCCACAGTTTTTCACGTGTCTTTTTGACTCATACTCATCAGCCCGAGGGAGCAATAGAGCTTCTAACTAGCGAGGCAGTCTCCATGATCAAGAGACATACCTCTGCCTAAGTTGGATACCAGATGATATAAACGATCATGAGAGGATTTCTGCTCTCACTATCTACCTCATTGAATGAGTAAGGTTGAATGTAATCCACGCTCTGCTCTAAGAACGTCCGGGTCTGTTTGGTTTTACACACCAACTTCCTTCTTCTTTATCTTTTGCGCTGTCTGCTGTTAGACCCCCAATTCTCTTGTGTGTGTATAGTCTAGTTATGGGGATTAGAATCTGGGCAGGTCTATAAATATTTTTCCCTTAGACCCTTTCTCTAAGTAGTATTGTTGGTATTTTTTAATGTTATCATGAGATGAATTTATGTATTTGCACTTTTATGATTTGCATTGATTAAATTTAATAAAGTTTTCTGACTGACTGGCCCATACACAGGCGCCATCTTACCACATGTTCAACCTGTCTATTTTCAAGCCAAAACATTTGTGAGGCCACAAGAATAGCATACTACATGGGTGCCATCTTGCCCTCGATATTTAAACACATGAGGGTAGAAATAGAACTACCTACCAAAACATGTCCCAAGTACCTATACATGCACGGGCACCATAATGCCTTCTGTGCTTGCAAATATACAAATAGAAAGGGGACTGTATACCAAGATCCCAAGCACCAATACCTTAAATGGCCACCATCTTAACCGTCAACAAATAATGCCAGCATAGCTAACAAACCGCATTACTCTGATATAAAAAAATATATATATAATAATTAAGGTAACACAGTTTAGGTATAATAATACCTAGAAGAAAAGTACCAATCCAGAATAACAACCCTTAATTTAAATCATTCTAACCATTGTTAAATGCAGACATATTGGCACACATCTATTGTGATCTACAACACTGCTCTAGAAACCGCCATGTTGATGAATATAATCAATGAGACACAATAATATGGTGTAGCAATCCTTTTACTAACACTGCTACATTTCTTACAAAATTACATGTAATCTAAAGCAGGGGAGAGAAGGAGTAAAAAGCAAGAACATAGAACAAGGTACCATACATGTCCATGTACCAGAATCCCCCCTAAAAACACCTTTCTACCACAAATCTATGCTATCACCAGCACCAGTGTGACCTAGATATGTTTTGTGCATGCAATTAATGATAATCTCACCCTTACAGTAGAAGGTGAAAAAGAACAGAACCACCCCTAACCCTCCCCGATTAATATCAGTGACCATGTTAGGTAATTAGAAATGTTTTGTCTTTGTATCGTATCCATAAACAAATGTTGCCATAGAAAGGATTGGTATTAATATCGTAGATATATTTCTTCTCAAAATCAGCAATATACAGAATGGCAACGTTGAGGGTAAATGAAACCCCCATACATGTCTCCTTTGTCTGCAAAAGATATTGGCCATCGAATTCAAAATAGTTATTTGTGAGTACTAGGTTAAGGAGTTTGATGATTAAAATCAGTAGGTACAGTAACCTGGCCAAGGCGGCTTTCAAGGGCATCTTTGATGACTCTGATACCATCTAGCTGTGGTTCATTAGTGTATAAAGATTCAATAACTCAACACATTTATAACTCAGTTTCTTAGGCAGACTGTACGTCTTCAATCTTACTAATTATATCGCCACTGTCCCGTACATACCTTCTAGTAGACTCCACAAACTCTTTGATGAAAAATATCAATATATTTCTCAAGAGGCTCAAGAACTGAGCCGCAGCCGGAGACAAAAGGTCTTCCAGGTGGACACTGGGTATTCTTATGAAATCAATGTCCTTGGTGACTTGGAGTTGAGAAATTCAAACTTCTGTCTGCTTAGAATTCCTTCTTCCTTTCATCTTGTCGTAATTTCTTTAATTATTTTTTTTCGATCTCTAGCAGAGGGTTGTTCTTAAGGGGTCTGTAAAAGGTAAGATTGGCTAATTGACGCATTACTTCCTCTTTGTAAGAGGACAAGTTTTGAATAAAAATTCCTCCAAACTTGCCGGCAGGTTTTATCACTATGGTTTTGTTGTTCTTTAATGTTACCAATGCCTGTCTTTCTGCAAGGATAATGTTGCAAGATATGTGATCATGTCTGTTTTTTCAAATTAGAGACCTCCTTAAGAACCATAGTTTCAAATGCCAAAAGTTCAACTGGCAGTTTGTTTCTTGGAGGGTTGAACGTGGAAGGGGGTCTTAGTTTAGTAGGATTGAAACATTCACTGAAACTATTCTCTGTGAAAAAGGATTTTAGTCTTATTTTACGTAAGTATTGGAGTAGTTCCAATTGAATGTTGAAAAAGTCAATTTTTTCCATAGGTACAAAAGTTAGGCTTTTATTAAGTAGGAAGATCTCCACTGAGGACAAAACATAGTCAAATAGATTGAAGATAGGGATGAGTTCAGACGAGGAGTCTGTAGTAAATGTGGGGGGTCTCAATTGGTATGATTTTCTCCTCATCTGTCTCTCCCCTGTTCGAAAATTCCATTGTTTGCCCTAACAACGACCTCTGCCCCTCCCTTGGTTTGGTTTGCCTAAAAATGCTGGGTTGTATCCTGGGGCATGTGATTGGCCTGTACTGGTACCTTACCCAGGGGTGGCATCTTCAGCTGAACTACCAGAGGGTTCAGAGATAGTAATAACTTTTTGTTACTTATATGTCCGTATTGTAGTTTTGGTTGAATGTAAAACCCGTCTAGTAGATATGGGTGGACTTTTTCTTTGCTGAAGTTATTAATGGTCTTTTGTTATATTATTGTCCTTCCTATTTTGTTCAGTTGTGTTAAAGTCAGAACTAGCTTCACTTTTCCAAAGCAGTGAGGTGTGCTATTGTATCACTCCCAAGAATTTTCCTTTTCCATTCTGAGATAATCTCAAGCTCTTTTTTATTGTGTTCCAGGGCTCTATCAATACTTTTAAGAAGTGCAGACGCGGTATTTGTGAGGAAAATAGGTTTATTAAGTAATATAGGAGCAACCCCTGGACACGTCTTCATCAGCAGCAATGCCCCACCAAGTGAAGTCCAGTCTTCCAGAACACTGGAAGACTAGCAACCATCACTAGGCTACCAGGCACAGCTGCTAAGATACAACATATCTCCCCTTCCCAAAACAATTAAAAAGAAATACAGCAATACAAGGAAAACATCATAACAAGTTGATAAGTAAAATAGAAAGCATGACAATAAATTCGGCAAGAAGATAAACATGGATAAAACAAAGTCCGATGCACATGGTTAATAGCACTCATAGGACCATATGCATGAACACATTTTCCCATAGACACAGAATGGGCAAAACCCTTTGATGCATCTGGCCCATAGTCACTTTGCCACATAGGCCTCCCCCTGACCCGTGATTCCTTATGCTTCACGTCGACCACCCCATTCGACGTACCATCATCCAACTTCTTCATCCACATGTCTCGCTCAAGGGTATTGCACAATGTAACTCTGCGGGCATTCCACCTTTTACCATTGGACAACCACACATTATTACCTGATACTTTTGTCACACATTTTGGCACCGACCATCTTGACACATCCTTCTTCTGGGTACACATATTACTGGTTCTTACCCAATCTCCCACACCAAACACTCTCCCTTCCCTTTTTAAATTATCATTGTGCCTTTTTACATACTTGGTCTGGTGTTTCTGAACCCTATCCATCAAATTCTCTCTGTCCAAATGACGAGTGAATCCCTTGAGCATCCACGCTAGGGAAACTCTAGTCCCAGGCTCTCTTCCCTTTAAGAGCATGAAGGGAGTTTCCTTAGTGACAGAGTGGTGTGTAGTATGGTAACCCCATAACATTTCCTTTACTACCTCTTTGCAATCACCACCACTACTCTCACAGAATTGCACACATTCCCCTAATACCCGGTTAAATCTCTTAACGAGACCATTCTCTCTGGGGTTGTAAACAGCTGTGGTGTGGTGTGAAATGCCCATTTTGGATAAATATGCTTCAAATCCCTCTGCCAGGAACTGAGGACTATTATCCGTGACTAATGTTTGGGGGCAACCTTCTCTGCGGAAGATTTGGTCGCAGAATTCAATGACATTGGAAGTTTTTATTTCAGCAGAGAACGCTACTTCCGGCAATTTAGAATGATAGTCAATCATTACAAGCGCATATTTGTCCATAACCCCTTTAGAAGAAAAATGCCCACAAATATCCATGGCTACCCTTTCCCATGGCTTACTGGGAAACTTGGTTGGCGCAATGAGAGATTCTTCAACCCGATGGGACTTGTCCCTGCTCATACAATCTATGCACCCTCGTGCACACTTTTCCACTTCCTTGTCTATTCCTGGACACCAAAAGGTCCCTCTAGCCCTTCTCTTCATTCCCGACATTCCGCAATGTCCCTCTTGTAATAAGTTGTGTAACCTGGAATGCAAGCCTGCAGGCACAACTAATCTGCCGTCTCTGCGTACCACACCATCCTCAACAGACAGTTCTGACCACACCATCCAGAATCCGCCAAATTTTCTTTTCAAGTTCACATTAGATTGGGCTGGGTTGGCTTATTACTCCAATATGTCTTTCATAATGGCATCCTCACTTACTGCTGACCTCCATTCATCCAGCGTGATGGCACCATTGCAAGACTCAGATACGCTGGCTACCACACACTCATCACTGGTTTCATCGTCATCCTCTACATATTGTAATGGCAACTGCGACAAACAGTCGGCATTGATAGTGCGAATACCAGGGGGAAGTCATACTCTAGTAATCTGTATAACCACTTGGCAATCCTGGGTGTTGCCTTTCCAGCCACTTTGGTGGTAAACAGGTCTATGAGAGGTCTATGGTCGGATCCGATCTCAAAATAGGTCCCCCAGACATATGTTTTGAAATGGTTGACACCCTACTAACATGCTAAGGCCTCCTTCACAATTACAGAATAGGTAGGTTCAGCTCCCTTTAATCTGCGAGATGCAAATGCTACCACACGTTCTTGACCAAGATGTTTCTGCATTAAAACAGCTCCTAACCCATACGCACTTGCATCCACTGCGATTATACTTTGGTCAAGAGGATTGAATGGTTTTAGTGCTACTGCCTTCACAATCTGCATTTTGATGGCATCAAATGCCTCCTGGTATTCATCCGTCCACACAAATGTAACACTTTTCTTCATTAATACTCTCAAGACATGCACCTTGTCAGCAAAGTGTTGGACAAATTTGGAATAAAATTCTGCCAGCCTAAGGAATTATCATAATTGTTCTTTGTCTCGTGGAGATGGCGCGTCAGAAATGGCGTCCAATAGTTTCTTTTTTGGTTTAACACCTACCCTTGACAAAGTGTGCCCTAGATAATCTATTTGTTCCACACTAAATTTGCATTTATTGACACCCACAGTTAGGCCAATGTCTTGTAATTTTTGTAATGTTTTGTCCAAAATATGATCGTGTTCTTCCTGATTTGAGCCCCACACCAAAACATTGTCTTGAAACACTAAAACTTTAGGCGTATTCCCCAATATCTTGCACATCACCTTCTGGAAAACAGCAGAGGCGGATGCTAATCCGAAAGGTATACGCACAAATCAGAAAGCGCCCTCCGGTGTTATAAATGAAGTGAGGTGCTTTGATGCTGGGTGTAACCGGACTTGATGGTATGCACTTGATAGATCAATCAAGGAGAAATATGCTGCATTGGTGACGGACGATACCATCTCATTGATATGCAGCATGGGATAATGGTTGACTAAGATGTTACGATTGAGATCTCTTAAGTCAATACACATGAGCAAATTTCCATCAGATTTGCGTGCCAAAACAATGGGACTAAGCCATTCTGATGACTCTATCGGTTCCATGACTTGTGCCTCACATAACCTTTGTAGCTCCTTCTTCAATGGCTCCCTGAGTGCAAATGGGACATTCCTTGCCTTGTGTACACAAGGGACATAGTTGGACATCAACTCATTACAATGTTCGAATTTGGTCAAGCAACCAAGCTCACTTCTAAACAACTTGGGGTATTTCGCACTCCATTTAGATTTTACATCATCTTCAGTTACAAGTACCTGTTGGGGTGATTGAGGTCTAACACAACCCCTAACATCTTTTGCTCACACCACCCCAACAAGGCTCTTCCCTTTTCCACCACATACACTTTTCTACTTATTTCCTTGTTTTCATGTGAGAGTTTGCAGTTAAAGAAACCTATCAAGGGAAGCTTAACACCGCAATGGCCCACAGGTTCAATATCAGGTGAATTCAACTTACATTTACCAACCTTCTCCCACATGTCTTTACTTATGATGGTGTATGGAGAACACGAATCTGCCCAGATTGAAATCATAGTATCATTGATTCCTAACATGCATCTTGGTGAATTGTACCCTTCTTGAGTCTCATCAATAGTATCCTCAAACACTACTAACACTTCAACATCAGATGAATCTTCTTCGCTGTACTCCCTTATTGTATGTACTGAACGTTTCCAATTATTAGAGGATTCAGCTTTACACATACGTGCAAAGTGACCAACTTTTTTGCATTTGTGAAATTTTTCTTTGATTGCTATGCACTTTTCAGAATCAGCGGTATGTCTCGTGCTGCCACACCTTTAACATATACGATTGTGTTTAGGCTGACATTTTTAACAATTTTGTCACTTTTCTTACTGATATTTTTATCAACTGCACAAACTTTAGTAGACTCGCTCTTATCCTTAACTTGGTTCAAATTCAGTTCTTTGACATATCTAGAGGTATTCTCTATGCGTCTAGCCACTTCTATTGTTTTTTGTAGAGACGGATCTTTTAGGTCTAGTAATCTCTCTTGAATTTTGATGTTATTTGTTCTGTTAATAAATTGGTCCCTTATTATTTCTTCCCATAAATCCTTAAATCTACAAGTTCACACAAATGTTCAAAGTACAGAAATGTACTGTTCTACTGATTCACCTGGTTGTTGAGCTCTAGAAAATAATTTGTGCCTCTCAACTACTATACTGACTTATTTACCAAAAATTTCCTCTAATGCTTTTACTAATTCTAAATATTTATCAAAATTGTCTTCTCTGGTTTCCTCACCTTCTCCACCTTCTTCACCCTCACGGTTAGTGGAGTTTACTCTAGCGTGTATGGGTAATGTCTTCAGCACCTTCCTACCCTCAATTCCTAGATTATGTTTCAATAGAGCCACCTTTCGGGAAGCTACAAACTCCTCCCCACCGATTGCTTCTAAATACGTATCAGAAGACTCCAACCTATCCAAGGCATTGTAGGTTCCCCTGAGTTCTGTAAAAAATGTTGCGGGGCAAGAATAGACGACAAATGCCTTTCTATAACTCTATCGCCTTCCTCGTGTACACTACACTTCTAGGTATCACTCCAACACTGTAGTTATTTTGCCTCAACAATTGTTGCTTAAGCACAGTTATGTTATGGTTCAACAATTGTTGCTTAAACACAGTTATGTCATGCCCCACGATATTGCTTAAACACAGTTATGTTATGTCCCACGATATTGCTTAACACTATTCTTGCATATAGAGATCACAAAAAAACAAGTTAAAACAAGCGATATAGTCACCGCAGTCCCGACAAGTTAAAACAAGCAATGTAGTCACTGCAGTTCCGAGATGTTGTTATTGTATTGCCCCATTTAAATCTCCAGCTTGCCTTTGCTGCTGACTGTGAGCTCCGTGCGGAATTAGTGTTCCAATCCCAATGCGCCTTTGGTGAAACGGTATCCAGCGATGCAGACGCTCTTGCTGATGCGCCTCGGCTCTTCCATGTTGCTAAGCTCCTATGCAAGAACGCGGTGAGGCTGCGTTTGTCTCTGCGTTCCGCAACTGTCCTCGTGGTCCAGCACTCCCACACTCATCTGACATCGGCCGTCCTTTGTTACGCCTCCTTCGTCACGTCTTCAGCCGCCCACACTCGCCTGACGTAGATGTCGTCATTTGTTGCACCTGCAGTAGCTCCAGAGACTCCGAGACAACGGATACCACGCGCTGCCCAATGGTCTGCCGGTGAATGTTTAAACAAAAACTCACGACCGGCACGTCCAACACCATACAACCGCTTGCCACTGCCGGGGGTTGTCACAAACTTGCTGAAATTACTGCCGCTGGTGCAGTCACAGCACTTCACACACATCACTCAATGTCGCTGGCACAATTCAAGCATAACAGTTGTGCCACTGTCACTCCCACGTACCGTAAATTCACGATGTAAACACACCACCACCTGTGTCCAAGTTCAGCACGTTGCTTAGCGAAGTGCTCCACCAAGACTTGATTTTGACGATTTTAGTCTCATCCAGAGGCCGCTCGATTCTTGATAGATCTAATGGTTATCCCTCACCCGTTTAGTCTGCATTCTGCCATCCCATCGTCGTTGCCACTTTAAGAAGTGCAGACGCGGTATTTGTGAGGAAAATAGGTTTATTAAGTAATATGGGAGCAACTCTTGGACACCTCTTCATCAGCAGCAACAGCCCCACCAAGTGAAGTCCAGTCTTCCAGAACACTGGAAGACTAGCAACCATCACTAGGCTATCAGGCACAGCTGCTAAGATACAACACATACCTAATACTAACCAGTGGTGTGAACATGTTATGGTAACATAGCTGAAACCTTTTCAAAGCATAGGACCATTGGTGAAAATCAAATGGGCATTTCGTACTTGTAAACCTAAGGGAATAGTGCTGTATTTTAAATAGTCAGTCATCATCAAATTGCGTGAAGTGTGGTGCATATATGTTTCTTGCGGCATTTCCCCAATTCATCTAATAATGTCTGAGCTCCAACGGTAAATTCATGTTGGGCTCTAATAATGATGGGCCACTTATTATTTTAGCAATATATTACTCCGAGTAGGTAGGAATATCCCTATCACTCATACTCAGTATAGGGTGAAAGAGACGTATGACACATCCCATAATTCTGATCCTTCTGTAAACAATTTGCACAGGGACTGGACTTAATGGTCTACTCAAAACTAGGATATAATTAATGAAATGGGTTTATAGATTGCATTAGCTGTTCTCTCAGTTTTGAAATTAGTGATATCAAGACTGTTTTAAGACTGTTCTAAAGCCCATTGATAATCTCAATATAAACTTAATACAGATAACAGGGCTGGATGATATTTTGAATAAGATTCCGTGAAGTCCAGAAGTCTTATCTAGCTTTAAGGTTCACTCCACTTATGATGGACTGCAGAGGATGTCTAATTGTCCAAAGTCCATGCCTGAGATTCGTTCTGCAGCCAAGAGTGGAGAGGATGTGGCCTAACGACTAGGGCGGTCGATCTCAAATATGGGGAACCGGGTTCAAGTCTTGGCAATGACGCTCAACATCCTGTGATTCTGGGCAAATCACGTAATCTCCCTGTGCCTAACACAACAATGAATGTGTCTTTATGTAACACAACTGGTGCTCATGTAAAGCGCTCTGATACCTCCGGGTCAAGTTCAAGCTATATAAAACACTGGAGAAAAAAAAAAGAGTTCATCAATGACATGCATTGTTTAATAGAGTTCTGTATACCTGGTTAATAAAAGTCAGCCATTAATTTATGATAGCATCACAGCCTGCAGCCAAGGGCTACAATGGTTTTTAATGGCTCTCTTTATCAGTTATTAGCACACGCCTTACGCAATGCTTTATACGAGGGGGGAGGGACTGTAACAACTGGTATAGCGCGAGGCAGAAGGGTATAAAGCTACTGGAACATAACGCCCACATAGGGTAACATTTTCTAAGTTAAACAGGGAAAAACAGAAAGAAAATAATTGCAATGTCTGATGGCCTGTACCAACCATTTTTGCCCACTGCGACTCTTCAAACGAGCTCCTAACATTGCAATGCTCACATAATGTTTGCATTTTGTAATGCCAATATGCAAGGCTGAGCCTTACTGACACAATAAGGGTGGACTTCATCATGCTGTAGCGGCTGGCCGGTTAACTGCTTTGCCCCATTCGCCAATTAAACTTATAAATTTACTGTTTGCTTTGTGAGTTGAAAAGGTCTACTTCACTCTGTTAAAAGGTAACTTCTTAAGGTGAAGAAAGAAGCTGAGGCTTGAGGTGAGAAGTCAGAGGTTTATTCTTAGTAGTAGGTACAAACAGCTCATCCACCCAACTGTCA
This sequence comes from Triturus cristatus, assembly GCF_964204655.1. NCBI lineage: Eukaryota > Metazoa > Chordata > Amphibia > Caudata > Salamandridae > Triturus > Triturus cristatus. The sequence goes on along the minus strand of NC_140590.1, from coordinate 1,535,167,554 downwards.
GCAGGCTAATGATATCTCTGCCCTTCAAGATTCTACAGCTGGCTTGGTCCTGACATTTCAGAACACCAAACATCCCAGAGTGAGATATAAAGATACGTCTTAATACAGAAGAAGAAAGCCATTACAACACACTCTATGTTGCTGCCTCTTATACAGGTTTTTTCAAACAGTTGTAAAACTGCCAACTGAATGTTTTCAAAACTTCTGCATTTGATTCGCAATGCAGCCAGTGAATTATTTAATGTCTATTGACATCTGATTTCCAATAGTTTTGTGTTTGACAACAAAAGACGCAAAAGGCAGTCCTAACTTTTCTCACATGTATCTTTAAAATGAGTAAAACCAGTTGTACATTTCTGAATTGGGAAACTGGTTTAATTATGTTGAGTGGCCTTGCTGGCTTGCTGCCTCTTCTTTTTGAAATGACAGCAGGGTAGAAGCATAATTGAGAAATTGAGATGCAATTTTCTCTTCCTTCTGAAAGGTTGGGGACAAACAAATTACAAGCGGCCTGATATTCGGCCTGCAATTCCCGCACCACTGAATCACTGATTCTGAGGGTATTGGTAATTTCGAGAGGATGGGATGTCTAATGATTTCAAGATAATGAGGAATTCCACACTAACCCCTGCAATATTTTGGCATTTCAGTGCTGTTTCTCCTGGACAGAGTTTAGGACAACAGGCATTTGACACACTTGATTTTGCAGTAAAAAATGCCTGTGTAATATTATCTAAGTGGGAAGAGGGGATTTCAAGGTGTGGTTAACTTTGAAAGCTTATGCACTCCCTAGTACGTTTGTATCACTCACAAACTCCTCACTTACCATTTCCCACCAAATGTTCCCAAAAAGAATGTCAAGGGTTGGAGAAAATCCATTACCAGGGCCTCCACCAGAAAAAATGTTCTCCCTGTAGAAAAAAAATGGAAGTGGAAAAATGTGCTACTGCACAAAGATGCTTTTCGCAGTGGGGAATTGTACAGTGAGTTCAATGCCAATGCTCTACAGCGTATTTACTATAACAAGTGTTCATTTAATCTTCATAATCTCAAAAACATTTGTTTTTCTGCAGTTTGAAGAAGACATTGTTCTTATATGCCTGAAGCTATTGGACAAGAATCTAAACTACATTCAAGATGCCTTCACGGACCTGTCCCGCCGAAATGACCCTGTGTATGTGAGCAGGGTTATCTGCGCTATGGTGAGACATTAGTGATGTCATCACTGACTTTGTCATGAGTGATGTAATATGTGAGGTCATAAGTAGTACACTTCTAGGGCATAAGTTATAGTTAGCTCATGTAACTATAACTGCTGAATTTCAATGGTTTTGTACGAGGGAAATCTGAGCCTAACTATAATCTTAGTCTTTTTCAGTGAATATATATACATATATATAAACTCCTCACTGTACCAAAAGATGCCTCCAACACACCTTGTGTCTCGAGGTATTTTTGTTGACCCCAAAATGACAACACAATGAGTAATAAATGAGCAATAGGAGCCGCTGATTTCTTATTCACTGCTCCTTGATGGAGCGCCCCGGAATGCCCTGCAAGGGCTTTTTTTGTTTATATGTTTGTGACCTTGGTGGTGTCCCCTAGAATGGGGAGGGACCCACCAAGCCTTTTTTTAATGTTCCTGGGGGCTGCAGGGAGTCCAGCATGCAATATGCAGTCATAAAAACAACCACAAGAGGTCCCTGCACTCTAGCTGAAGAGCATACAGCTCCAGCTCAGAGTGCATTTCAAAAATATGGTAAGCTCTTTTGGGGTTATGGATTTAATGACTCAGGAGACTTACTGTTTTTGTTTAATGCTGCTCAGGTGCTTCTGCACTCCCTGTAGCTCCCAAAACATTGTGGTGGTCCCCCTGCCTCCCTTAAGGGCACCACTAGCAAGCACAACATATGTACTTCCATAAAGTCTTAGGGCATTATGGGGCACTCCTTGCTAGGAGCAGTGAATAATAAATGAGTGGCTCTTGCCGCTCATTTATTATTCTCTCTTTTTTTTAATTGTTGTGGGTGTCCCAGTCCAATCTGGGACACCCACAGATTTAATTTTTGGTGGGAAGCCATGGAGGGAGCCCCAGTGATCCAGTGGCACTGCCTGCTCTCTGCAAGCGACCCTATTCATGGTACCAATGGGTTGAGAATGTGAAACAAAATAGTTTTGGGAGCAGGCACTGCCCCACTGATCACTGCCTACTTTTAATAAATAAAAAGTGCATTTATCACTTTCTTTTTTGAAATACATCCCATTTTCTTTTAATGGAAATGGGTTGCAGTTAAAAAAAAAAGATTATTTAAAAGCAATCACATACATGGTGGTCTGCTGACCTCAGCAGGCCACCATCTCTGTGATGGCTATCATTCCTAGTAAGTTGCAAACTGTGACCTATCTCATTAATATTCGAGAGGTAGGGCAAGTTGTGACCCACTGAGAATCACTAATTAAAAAAAATACATACATTTGGAATCACTCTTTGTTTTGTTATTCAGCCTGGCACTTTTTCATGCCCAGCATTAGTGCCTTCAATAATGTGTAAAAGTAACATAGTATTTATTTTGTAGATCAACAGCAACGACGATGATGGGGTGCTGGAAGGGAAATGGAACGGAGATTTTTCCAGTGGAGTTTGTCCATCGACATGGAATGGAAGCGTTGCCATCCTGCAAAAATGGCTAGAAAGCGGCCACCAGCCCGTGAAATACGGGCAGTGCTGGGTTTTTGCAGCCGTCATGTGCACAGGTAACAGTGCAGAAACCCAGCAATTGTTTCTTCACTTAAAGACCTAATTAAGAAAGCTCAGGTTTAAATAATTAGAAATCTCTGCTCTTAGAGGAGATTTCTAGATTTTTGCAATTCGCAAAGAATCTTAGGAGGAGAATTGAAAATCTGTGATGTTTTTAGATTTTCAGAAGTACTATGTTACCAAAAGAGGAGAATGCAGATACATGTAGGGCTGCATATTTGACAAGACCAAAGCCATTCAAGTCTCTTTGTTAACCAGACTATGAGCAACTTACAACAGTTCATATTCCACATTCCAAAGTAACCCCACTGAATAGCAACCATAATAAAATGCAACCAAGCCTATGTACATACTCCAAAAAGAAACTGGAACATAAAGACAACTATATTGAACAAAATGAAAACTCACTCCATTTCCTAAGCCCCCTGCCATCAATAAGTTTTTCTCATCCATTCCTTTTTTTTAATTCTGTCTGTACTCGTCTAACCTTGGTGACCAACCTACACTCAGCATATCACCTTCTTCCAAAACCATCACATTCTTCTTCACCTCCACCGCTCTTCTAGGTTCAAGAACCCACCCACCCTTTCAGCACATGCTGGAAATCTTCACTATCTCCAGATCCTCCACCTTAAATATGGGGTTGTTATATTTTCTTTTTCAGCTTGGAAAGGCACTGTTTCTTGCCTTTCACATTTCCAAAGCGCAGATTGTTCCTGACTAATCAAAATACCCTATTACTGGTCAAAATCCTAAACATATGGTGAAGGATAATCCACTATACTTGTACATTCTCTACATTCATAAGTGCTGAAATTCCACAAATCCCAATTCTTTGAATTAAGATATAGCATTTACTCTCTGAAATTGGTTTTATTGTTATCTCAATTTCCATAATAAATTCGGAAAATGGGATCCTACAATTATACATGCCTAATTTTTGTTTTCAGGATGTACCTTGATGTAGCAATAACTGAAACATCTTGACTGTAGTGGCTGTGACCTGTTGCCAGAGCCATAAAGCTTCCTTTCTCTGAGGCATCCAGCTATAAAGGAATTGTTGTTATGTGGTTAGCCAGTACTGCATTTCATATATCATAAGGAAAACAGGGAGTAGAGGTACTCTCCTGAAACTTGAGAATGTGCATTCGAGGCTTTGATAGATAGTCTGCCTGGTGGTTTGCTTTCTGATCCTCCCCTCTAGGTCATCTATAAGGGCTCAGCTGGGCTTCCCCATGTCATCTCACAGCCTGCTGTCTCAAAACATTGGCTTCCAAATTGGAGGAGTTTTGGACCCATTGGAGCAAGTTGAAAGAGCAGGAAAAAGAGGGTCACCAAGTGAATATCTTAAGTGTATGTTCTCGTAAACTGATTGTCTTATGTTTATTTACATTTAGTACTCAAAGTACCAACCATACTTTTACAGTCAAATGCAAAAAGTGCTTTTTATTTGGGCCAGACTTTCATTATAGCTTTCAATGATCCCTTATTAAAGGGTACAATTGTTTGTGCAAGACACAACAATTTTGCGTTGAGAGTAGTATGGCTCCCTTATTCTTTCATCCCAAAATGATATTGGTGTTAACCCGAAGAAAAATTTAAATGAGGCAAATTTGTGCCAAAATCCTGAACTTCGGGAAAATGGGGAAAATTGCCAGGAATCTCACCAGAACTACAATTTCCAATGCTCTGAGACAATTCATATCTGGTCATACCCTTACCACTTAGGACAGTATATCAAACTCACAAAAGGTGATGGGAGGAAAGCTTACAATAAGTCAAACCACTAGCAATCACTCAGACATGGAAATGTCTGATGCACACTTTGCCTCTGGAATCAAGCTGCACCTGACTGAGGAGCCCCAATCAGGCAGAACTGGCCTGGGGTTGCTTGTGTTCCAGGTCTGGGAGGACCTGACCTGAGCAGTTCGGGCTGGGCTGTTCCTGTTGGAGCAGGGTCAAGACTGATTTGCATAGGGCTGGGTGCAAACTGAGGTGGTATGGTTGACACCAGAAGGATGGGTTGGAATGCTACCCCGAGCGATTGTTAGTGGTTAGACTTATTGCAAGAATTAATCCCATCAATATTTGTGTGTTTGATCAAAAAGGACTGATGTCAGATAAAAACGTATGGCCGTACGCAGTGCTTGGGCTTTTTTGTCTGGGCAGCTGTAAGAAATGATCAGGAAGGACATTAGGCTTGTATAATCAAGCCCACCTTTACTCTCTTTGGTCTTCAACCCTCTGCAAAGGGCAGATGGGTCTGCTTCCAGGTAGGGCTAGTGAGGAAAATCTGCATTTCACAAAGAGGTAGATTATTTCCAGATATTTTGTTACTCATCCTTATGGATTTTCCATGTTGAATTTGACAAGCTATTTAAAGAACTCCATCCCTACTACGTCTCAGCTCTACACATGCCATATGTAGTGAGACCATTTATCTAAATGGCGTCAATGAGTACCTGCTACATCAGGGGTCTCATACCTGTTATATAATGAGGGCTACTTCTGCTCTAGGAAAATTATCTCTAGGTACTAAAACGTTTTGTCACTGCACACTATTTACATCCTTTGTTAACAATGCACTGGTAACCACCCATATATTTCAGGCCAGGTTACCAGCCGAAATATCAGGAAAAGCATTACTAATATACAACGCCTCCACATGACTAATGAAATGATACCCGAAGCAGCAAGCACCCCCTCACACAAATGACATAACCACAGCAATAAGTCGCCCCAACTCAGCTTGAATTACTATTCAAACATCAGTTTTAGATGGGCATATCAGTTTGTGAAAATAGTTTTTTTTTATCCAAGCAAATACCTTTTCCATTTTGGGCAAAAACTCAATTTTCCCAATTTTTCATTAAAGAAACGTAATTTTTGCCTTCAAAATACAAAGTTTTAATTTTTAGTAATTACACAGTCCCAAAAATTCAGTTTGTCATTTTCAACAAGTTGTCACATGTACAAAGGCTTCAAATGGACAGAAAGCATCAGTCATGGCCGTTATTATGCCGGAGGTGGCCACAGTTATGCCAGGGGTGCAAGAATGAGGTCAGTTATGGTTGCAATATGTCAATGATTTCTGTCAGTATGCACAACTAGACCAGGAATGCCTAAAATATATCAAGAACGATAATTATTTTGCGAGGGCCACACTTATGCCAACATTGGACACAATTGTGGCAGACATGAACTGGAGTGATGGGGAAAAACATGTATTTTTAGTGGTCCTTAACACCAAGCTTAGCTTATCGGTAGTAACACTGTTTATCAGTGATACACAATGCCAAATCCACGCACACAGACTCATAAATTCGCTCACATAAATGCCTGTACACGCAGCGTGCTAGACAGCCTCAGAAGTGGATCTCAACTCAGGATCCAGCCCCTGCTATCCTCAGCATCTGGTCCCCAACTGGTCCCCAACTAAGGACACTTTCTCTCTCACACCTTCTGGACCGCATTAAGGTAACTCTGCTCTAGCTCCATCTCTGGCTACTGCTGACACTCTTCTTTCCTGGGCCATTCTACACACAGTGTGACTGGTAGAGTGGAGCCTACAACATTTCCAAATCCCTTGTGACTTTACTGGATTTACAGTGGATACATATGGTCTTGTCTCTTGCCCCCTTTCCAACACAGTGTGTGTATGTGTCTTAGCATGGGGCCCTGTCATTGGCTGGCTACCTGCCACTCTCCAGGCCTTGAGATCAGCAGTGCTATATTCTCTAATGTACACACAATCCCTGAATGGTGCAGTAGGCTGAGCTTCCCTTTTGAGAGCTACTTGAAGGGTGTTGGTGAGCTACCAGAAGCTCCTGAGGTACTATTTGGAGACCCAGTCAGTCAAAAGTCTTTATTCGGTTTAAGTGCAAACCATAAAAGCATACTACAATATGATGGATAAAAGACGAAATTCATTTCAAATGATCTATAGCACCTATACACATATAAAAACAGCTAAATATGCAATTTAAAAAGGAAAAACAATCCCAATTAAAAAGCATTTAAAAGAGGACACAATTCATTTCCTCAAAAATCTAATGACAACAGATAAAAAATTTGCAATGTTAAAAGTTTCCCAAACATCGGTTAACATTTGAAGATGGAGAAGAGCAGGTCTCACCTGCACAAAACCTTTGTTTTTTAAAATAGGGAGTAAGAAGCGTTTCCTAATGTCAATAAAGTGCTCACAAAAGAAGAGAAAGTGTGTGATATCCTGTTGCGAAAAATTATCACAGGAACAAGGGCCGAGATCCTCTACCCTTTTCCAACCTTTCTTATCTCCAAACAATAGGTGTAATTGATTTAGCCTAAATCTAGTCAATAAAAAACGGTGATTTGCATTTGTGACATATCCTAGGTATGGTTCCATAGATGGTGTTGTTTTACATAGCTGGTGGGCCCTGACAGTAACCTTTGTCAGCTCATTTCCTTCCCGATCCATAGTAGCTATGTACATAAAGGTTTCCTTACACCATTTTATGTCTCCCTTGACTAGGGCTTCTGGTGAATGGTATCAGCTAAGAAGTAGACGATGTTTTTGTCTACTCCATAGGATAGGAGCAAGGACCACAATTCTGACCTATTTACACGGTCAAAGGCCGATGACAGGTCCATAAAAGCTACCAAAAGGACTCCCTTCTTGGCCACCGTGTATTTGCCTATTAATAATTGCAAATTTATACATTGATCTATGGTGCCCATCCCTTTTCTAAATCCATACTGAGCCATGGAGAGTGTTCCTGATTCCTCTAACCAACCTGTCAGTTGGGCAAGGACCACCCTTCCCAGCACTTTCACTGAAGAATCTATTAGGGATATCGGGCGATATCAACTCGGGTCACCTCTGTCGCCTTTTTTATAAATAGGTATTATAACCGATTTCGCCCAAGTGGGAGGAAGACCCAGTTGACAGGCATTAACAAAGACATTGTATACAATTTTGGACCAAGTTTTTATGTCTGATTTAAAAAGGTCTGCCGGGACTCCATCGGGTCCCGGTGCCTTATTGCTTGTCATTTGCATGATGGCATGTGTAACCTCTAATTCTGTAAAAGACAGAGTATAATCCTCCAAGTTTAGTGTAGGGGCCACCCTTGTCCCATCTCCATCATACACCTGTTTAAAATGACTAAACCATTTTTTTTCTTGAATACCGCAGTCAAGCTCATTGTTATTTTTGCCATGAAAAAAAGGCTTATTGACCACGGACCAAAATTTGGCACTATTTTTAATTACATCTATAGATAAAAGTTCATTCCATGCTTCCTCCCTAATTTCATTTTTACGCTTACTCTGTGCCTTTTTATAAGCTTTCCTGAGTACAGCGATTTCTGTTTTGTCAGATGGCACAGCTTTCAATGCTCTCATTAACTTCCGTTGGGCTGTTGAGCAATTATGATCAAACCATTTCTCCCCGTTCATGGGTTGCCCCTTCCATACTTTTTTAAGGTCACTATTGACCTGTAAGCAGATTTTACCATAGGCTACCAGGACCTCATCGCCAGTAATCCCGTCTTTCAAACAGGTAGACATTTCCTCCCCAACAAATTTTCGTTAAAGTCCTTCGGTACCACTCGGCACCATTTCAGACGACGTGTTTGGTCAATGGGCCTTATGTCCAATATTCCAGCGTCAAGAGTGTCAGATTCTCTTTTCCTTAAGTCGTCAGACAGGGTCAACTGGACAGAATTATGGTCACCATAAATAGACCAATTGACCCTGTACTGACTCACACTATCTACTAGAATTGTACTAACAAAAACATAGTCAATGGTAGAGCCCAAGCCACTTCCTTTGTATGTTGGGATATCATCTGTATGATTAGCGGGATAAACCAAAGCATTTCCAGCGAGGAGCTCCTCTAAGTACATGCCCTGCGGGGTATGTTCAAAATGAATATTTTCCTGGTTTGATGGACCTAAACCAGGGGTACTCACAAACTTTCTCTCGGGGGCCAAATTTACAGTGTGGTTTGTGGCCGAGGGCCGCACCTGTGGGGGCGGGGTCAGTGGTGGAGGGGGCGGGGCTAGAGCAACTAAAAAAAACTGACCATGAGGTTGAACACAGACCCCTGCAGCGGACGCATTCGTCCACTGAGCCACCAGACCCAGCATACACACACACACATATGTATACAGTTCATTGGGGATTTGTCCATCAGAAGAACCGCACTTGAACACAAGCTGCTTTTCCCCACAAGCTTTTATTAGGTATGGTTCGTCGCGCTTGCCTGTAATTATTCACACCTGACTGAGCCCGACGCGTTTCGATGACTCTCTTCCTCAGAGGCTCACACAGTCAGTAGTATGCGAATGAAAGTTCCCAGAGTCCTTGTTTGGCAGTATATCGTACGCAACGTACTGTCTCATATAGAGCAGCCCATTTGGTCATACGACATACTGCCAAACAGGGACTCTCTCTCTCCCGGTCTCACTCTCTCTCTCCTGGTCTCCCTCTCGCTCTCTGTCTCCCTCTGTCTGTGTCCCTTTGTCTCCCTCCCTCTCTGTCTCCCTCCCTCCCTGTCTCACTCCCTCACTCTCTGTCTCCCCCTCTCTCTGTCTCCCCCTCTCTCTGTCTCCCCCTCTCTCTGTCTCCCCCTCCCTCTGTCTCCCTCCCTTTGTCTCCCTCTGTCTCCCTCCATCTCCCTCCATCTCCCTCTGTCTCCCTCCCTTTGTCTCCCTCTCTCTCTCCCTGTTTCCCTCTCTCTCTCCCTGTTTCCCTCTCTCTCTCCCTCTCTCTCTCCCTGTCTCCCTCTCTCTCTCCCTGTCTCCCTCTCTGTCTCCCTGTCTCCCTCTTTCTGTCACCCTGTCTCCCTCTGTGTCCCTCTGTCTCCCTCCCCCTCTCTCTCCCTCCCTCTCTGTCTCCCTGTCTCCCTCCCTCTCGATCTCTCTCTCTCTCTGTCTCCCTCCCTCTCGCTGTCTCCCTCCCTCTCTCTCCCTCTGTTCCCTTTCTCTGTCTCCCCCCCTCTGTCTCGCTCCCTGTCTCCCTACCTCCCTCTCCCTCCGTCTTCTACATCTCTCTGCCGCTCTCTGTCTGAGAACTCATTGTCCTTGTGACGAAAATTAAACATGCACCCTTTCTAAAACCTGCAAAGTTCTACAGGCCATGCTGACCTGTAAGTGGTAACTGGTTGAAGATTAGATTCTGTGTGCTGATTTTTAGCATCATCGGTGATCTTTGGCAGTTGCCAGCCCACAAATACAAGCCCCCTGAATATGGGCCAAACGTACTTTAATAATATTTTAATGTCATTTATTTTGTAAAATGGAAAAGAAGCACAGTCCAGCAACATCAGTGGACAATTAAACAATGCTTCATTTCTCATGTTTATTCACATCTTTGCTTGGAGCAGTATGTGGCAAGAAGGAATATCTATTTACAATCATTTAACCACCTGTGTGGCAGCTCGGGATGAGACAGCTTCCCGGGCTTGGGTGGGTTTGGGGAGGCCGCATTGTGAGGCCGCAGGTAGGGCAGCACCTGCGATGCTAGCCTGTTCGCCACAGAGGGGTAGGAGCAAATCGAGGCTCGTGGGCCCTGGTGAGAGGCATAAGAGATGCCTACGGTGGTGTGCGGCCCGCAGAGGAGAGACTGCTGAAAAAGCAGGTCCTTGCGTTGCTGTTCACTCGTCTTATCTCCCATCGAGTTTTAAGGGCAGAGGATCTGCGAGAGGTTGCTTGGGTAACACAGGCCATCAGGCGCGCAACACCCATTGGACTCAAAGGGCTTCAGCCTCCCCTCCCACCCCCGTCGCGTGTGGCAACCCGGGATGAGACAGCCTCGCTGCGCACACACAGCCGCACCCGAGCACTTCACAGGTCTTTAAAAGACCATTTGCATGTTAATGAGGCCTCGCTGTTTCACCCCTTCTAAGAGGCCCTGCAGCGCCACTCTGCCTATTGCTTAAAGATTCAGGCCCCCCCCTCCCCCGAAATCAGCTCCACTCTGCCTAAAGCTTAAAGATTCAAGCCCCCCCCCCCTTCCCCCCGCCGCCAAAATTTAGCTCTAGTTGCGCCTCTGCTTGCGAGGCACTGGTTTTGCGGATGCTTCTTTACCCAGTGAATGCGGCCCCCGAGGAATAACAACAGGCGGAATTGCAGTTGATTGCCAACTGTCTGTTGTTTTACACGAGGGCCACATGGAAAGGGCTGGCGGGCCGCAACTGGCCCGCGGGCCGTACTTTGAGTACCGCTGACCTAAACTATCCCACACAAAACAATTGCTAAAACAACGATGAACATTAAAATCTCCAAGCACTATAACCGAATAGGGATTCTTATTATTATCATTATAGATTTCCAAGAAATCATTAAGACTGACTAAATGTTCATTTGGCGCACTCTTAGCAAAAGAATTATAAAAATTAACAATAAGCCAATTCCCGTTTGAGTTGGTTTGAATTTCTACAGCAAGGCAAAAAGGCGAACCTGTCTCCACTTTACTATAAGTACCCTCAATTTTCAAAGAAATGAGGGTTAAGAGTCCGCCTTTTGCCCTCCCCCTGCAAGAGGGCACCGCAGCTGACCTGAAAGCAGAATACCCATCCAACAAAAAGGTACTTTCCGTGTCCCAGGTCTCTTGTAGCCCAATAATTTCACAGCCTAATAAGCAGTCCCTCCACAGGAGATCTTGCGCTTTACTATTAAGCCCTGCTATGTTCCAACTAAGGACCCTACTACCTACAAACTGGGATGGCACACCAGCTGAGCTTTCCATCATTAGTATTCATCTCCACAGTCATGATATTTGGGATGCCCTCCACCCCCGTACATAATTGAATTTAGTTTATCCCCTGGTCCTCCTCCATGGTCAGAGTGGGAGCTTCCATAATAGATATAGAAGGATCCCAATCAAAATCGAGTCAATCATTTGAGTCTAAATCACTCAAAGGTTGAAAACGATTATATGTAGCAACACCATGGAATGACTGCCCTTCGGACATAAATACTCTGCCCCTCGAGGGATCATTAATAGGATGCTTTGTTTGATGCCTATAGAAGTATCCCAGTGGGCGGAGAGTGATACCCTGGTCAGTGTGAGGGAGCAAAGAGGCTCTTAACAGGGTATTATTAACCAGGTATGGATTTCTGAAATTTATTATGACACAATCCCCCTTAGTGTTCTTACATGAGTGCCCTATCCATGAGACTCTCCTGGTAGTTAATATCTGATGTTTGGAGACCCATATGCTTGCTAGATTACTCATCCAAGTGATACAGACATTCACATCGCAAGCTTTGCTGAAGAGGGGGTCCATTTAATCTAACTTACATTTACAAATAAAGGAACAATTGCTGTTGCCTTTGGTTATCATTCTTTCATTCGTTTTGTGGTATATATAGGATTAATTGATTGGTATTAGACTGGATCAAACTTTCTTGATATAAAAACACAGGATCCATATTGGGTTTCTTGTTTGTTGGGTGTTAAATGTTTTATACAGGTAAGAACATTTCAAAGAATATTCAAACTTTTGAAAATTCAGGCCTGCTGAATTACCAGTAGATGGACATATGCAACAGACGTAAGACTTTATTTTTATAAACGCCAAGAGGCATGACCAAGTAAGTTGCCCATCCACTGCATTGGTTGTCCTTAATTTCATAATACATCTTTTAAATGAAATGAGTAACAGAGTACACCCTTTCCTTTAACTAATGCTGCTTTCAGAGTGGGGGAAATGTACAGTTATTTAATGGTAATTCAGAAAAAGAGAAGATGACTCTTTAAATTAACATACAGCCTAGAAAAAAGTTGGTAAATTAATATGAAAAATATTGAATTTTAACTGGGGTTCAAATTATTATTTTTTTAGACGGCGTGGTATTTGCAAAATCATATCTCTGTGATGCTTCTCACCTCCTCCTCCTCTCTCTTTCTCCATGTGTTTCTTCTCCTCAGCTTGATCTCCTGACTTGCCTTGCTGTTGTAAATGTATTCCTACTTTGTTTGGTTCAGTTAATGATGAGCACGTTTTTTAATAAATCAATTACCTTTTATTTTCTTCAGTCCACCACTATTCATTGCCTTGGCTACAGCGGTGGGTGTTCCCCTCGTTTTAAGTGTATTTCATAAGTTACTCTAACTTTGCATACGCTGATGATTTGATTTGACTAGGCCGCTACTTCTTTTAGGAGACTTCTTGGGCGAATAATCTGCAATCTGACTTTCTCAAGTTTCACACCATTGTAAAATACAGGCAAGCGCCCTGCCAAAAGGGTGCAAATGATTTTGCCGCTGTTGGTAAAACAGTCCCAATTAGTAAAAGCATCCTCTCACGTTCATCAGCTGGGGTGACAGGGAGGCACAACGAAGAAATAAACTGTACAAAATGGGTGCAAAACTATTTGTGCACAATGATCCTCATTTTAGGCACAAAACTCAAAAGAACTGTCAAAGCACCAGTAATTTGTTGCAGCGTGGTTTCACATCTGGAGTTTACCCCGAACTAGTAATGAGGGACCTAGCTTAATATTTAAGGTGTGAAAGGATTTCGCATTGGCGCTAATGCAGGAGTTTGAGCCTGAATTATCCTTTGGCTGAGAGGGTTCTTCGCCAAACTGAAGGCCCGCCTGTCTCATTTAGAGATATGTGGACCTTAAGTGTCGATGGTGGCTGACATGTACCGTCGACGGCCCAACAGAGTAAGGGTCATCGGTAGTTTGGCCATTTCACTGTCCATCATTGTCAGGTAAATCCTGCCATAAGAGGCAGTTTAAATTTTTAAAAATGACTCCCATGCAAGGAGAAAAAAACTCCCACTTTGGGATTTTCTTTTTGAAAATAAAAACATTGAAAGTTTGCAGTACAGCTCCATTGTTGAACCAGTACTTCTGGTAGTCAATGGTGCTTGTAACTTCCAACCATACTGGACACTGCCTTAAAGGAGGACCAGGCTCAGTTCTCATCTCCATCATCCTGTGGTCACCATGGATTATGATTGCGGCATATAGGCAAGCATCAATAAAGTAATAACCCCCTGCAAGCAGCGATAGTTGTTTTGTGTCTTCCTTTTAAAGAGGATGCTCAAAGCAGGGACTGACTGTTGGAAATTAGACTTTAGAGATAACTATGGTAATAGAAATATTGAGGCCAGAAAAGCTGTGTTGAGCACTCATGCTGCCTATAGGTGACCTCCATTGAAAGTACTTTTAATGGTTAATAAGGTCTGTGGTAAGGAAAAACATCAAGCACCAGGAATTTCATTACTACTCCTGTGTGTAGGTTTACTAAGGTTTGTGCGGGCCTTCATTCAATGTAACACATTTGTTTGCTGCGCATGCTGTCCTTAATACTAAGTGAGGTAATATGAGGTACATTTTGCGTGGCATTGTGCCCACGACCACTCATGCAAAACTTTAATAAATCTACTCTTTGATATTGGAGGAATACAGAAAAAGATCAGCATGCAGAATAATTTAAATTAATTTTACATGAAATGTGAAGAACTTCTTTTTTCCTTTTTGCTATAGTTATGAGATGTTTGGGAATTCCCAGTCGGGTGATTACTGGTTTCGATTCGGCTCATGATTGTGACTCGAACCTGTTGATCGAGGAATACTACGATCACACCGGCAAGAAACTCGCCAATGAAAGCGACAGCGTATGGTGAGTGTTATTGCCAAAGTAATAATCTCAAAGTGTTGCTTTTGTGTCTGATCAGCCCTCTGTCTACTAGAATTTTTGATCCAGGCAATTTAAAAGGCTTTCTTGCAATCTCCTCTCTCCACCTTCCATATATACTGATAAAGCAGTCATAAAGTAGCCAGGAATGGTTAACATTATTATGATTCCGCCATTGGAAATTATCATCTTCGCTTTTAGTGTTCAGGAAATGACACATATAGCCATTATAAGTCATATGTATAATGGTTTTCATATAAAGGCAAAAGACTGTCTCTGTGGAATGACTATTACATTTCAAACTGTTGAAGTCATCAATAAAGTTTGTTAAAAAAAAAAAAAAAAAAACATTATTATGATTCAGACACTGCCAAGCTTTACATTGTGACCTCAAAATATTATCCCAAAACAGATTCATGCTTCAATCATAAAAACTCTCTCTGCAGTCCCTCCATGTTCAAAGTAAATCAGACTTCCCAAAAAGTGATATGAACTGAGAAAGGGAAGTCGACGTTTAAAGCACTCGGGGACAGATGTACGAATGGATTTTGTGAGCGCAAAGGCTCCGATTCACAAAAAAGGAGCCTTTGCAATCGCTAAATTACCTTTCGTTATGTACAAAATCCATATTGTGATTCGGTAGCATATGTTGGGTTTTCAAGTACATACCAAATCATGTTTGGAAGAGGCGGTTTTAGAGCAGCCCATTCCAAATAGCGACTCGCAATGGGATGTATTAATATTTTGCGACTGAATCCAGTTGCAAAACCTTTATATTTTATCGACTATCTATAAGTAATGGAACTTAACCAAGAAGGGGTTGTTGAAAAAAACCTTTTTTAGAAGTATGCAGTGGACTAAGCACCACTGCCTAGTGTTATAAAAGTTGTTAAACTTTGTAACACTTTCCTTATTTTTTTTTAAACGCATCATGTTTTCCTTCAAGGAAATCGGGCTGCATTTCAGGAAAAAAAACTTGCTTTCTTTAAAAGCAATCACAGACAGGATGGTCTGCTGACCTCAGCAGGCCACCATGTCTGTGAGGCCAGAAAATAATAGTGGGTCGCAATTTACTACTTACCTCATTGATGTGCTTGAGGTAGGTCGAATTGCAACCCACTATGTTTCTGTATTTTGCAATCTGACCTATTAGTACATAGGTTGGTTTGAAAAAATATCATTGGATTCTCTAAAGGTTTGTGAACATATTGGGCCACTTTTAGTGAATACAATGTTCGTACATCTGGCACTTTCTGGGCCAGAAGTACTAATTACTGGTTGCAAAATACTGGTTACAAATTTACAACCAGTATTTTTGCGACCAGTAAAACATTTTTTTTCGTAATTATGCTATATACAAATAGATTGGTGTTAGAAACTGGGTTTCTGGTAGGGAGAAGTGTGCACCCTGTCCAGGCAGGTACCACAATTACGAAGTATTCCTGTTGGTCAGAACTGCACCGTAACCCCCTATGGACCGCGTTTCTGCCGTTGGGATTACCATGTCGCTTTCCAACAGCCTTTCCGCGTCGGCTTGTCTGACACGGAAAGGCTGTCGGAAAGTGACTTTGGGCACCCCTACGGCTGATGGCTGAGGGGTTACCTAAGGTACCCCCCTGTAAAACCCTGCCCTGTGTGGCAGGTACCATGGGGTGCCTGCGACAGGGTGAAGGGTTTTCCACACAGACCTAATTTATCCATAGGAACCTGTGTTACGGACGGTTCTCAGGCGTAACACAAGCTCCCATAGGAAACAATGGGAATCCGACCGAACAGTGTTCAGTCGTATTGTAATCTGGCGGTATACCGCCGACCGCAAATTGGTCGGTCGCGAATCCAAGACAGTGTTGGGCAGCGGCTTTCCACCCAACATCGTAATGAGCCCCTTAGTGCTAAATACGTAACAAAGAGGAGGTGCTGTTCATGCAATTAAGATGCTTCAATTTTGATGCCTAAGTTGCAAACTTGACTTTCCTAACACAAACCAAACAGTGGTCTGTGGAGGAAATGTTACTGATTTTAACAAACAGTATCAGTGGCCATTTTCTTCCCCAAGATAAATGATTTTATGAATGCAGACTAATCAACAATATGGCGGTTTTGGGGTGTGGCTGGCAGCCGAAGGAAATGGCCGCCGCCTAAAGCACCTACTTCGTGCCCCAGGCTATTCCTGGAAAAATGCCCACACTCATCCGCAGGCGACGTGAATAAGGAGGTGGGGAAGGAATCGGAACCACCCAGGGTCAGAACACATCGACCGGAATCTGACTACTGCATGCGAGTGACCAGGTACGTCACAGAGACCAGTGCGGCCCGATCGTCAAATTGAAGCTGGGGCCTCTAGTACCAACGAGGCCGGCAAACCAGGCTGTCGTGAATCATATAGTAGGCGCCCAACCAGCGTGTCCAAGGCTCACCACAGGCCTGAAAGCAGCACCGCTGACGTACACAGAAGCCAGCACCCTGCGATACCTTGGGGGGAGGATTGACATCACAGGGGACCGCATCCGGTCCCGCGGACCAAGTGACGGAGGTCTTGCCCACCCAGCTGATTTGTGCTCATCCCGCTGATGTGCGACACACTACCGCCCAGAATAGAAGCCAGGCCGGCCATTGGGGCCCGGTGTGAGGTCTGCCACTCGCCACCACACACAGGTAAGTGCACCGGCAAATAGACATAGGAAAGCCGAAAGGCTACATGGGGTGTTGCACCACACAGGCAGGCAGCGGTGACTACTGCCAAACATTCACCTCCACTGCGCGGGGTGGCACTAGGCCCAAAATGACGGGGAAGAGTCCAACATAACACGCATCAAACAAAGCTGGACAAGTTAGCATGGGTCAAAGAACAGACGGAGATGGAGGAACCTCCAAACGCTTCAGCTGACAGCCACACAGCAATGGAAGCCAAAGACGTCACACTACAAGACATTATGGCCACGCTGAATAGAGTGCATACATCCCTGGAAACTCGTATAGACTCCGTCTCAGTAGAAATCTCGCTAATTTGTGCAGACCTGAAAAACATGAAATCGAGAGTAGCGGAGGAGGAAACCACGACAGCAACCCTCCATGAAGAGTCCAATACTCTCCAGCGTCAAGTACAGCAATTGCAATCTGAAAGTAGAGCGATGACCGCGAAACTGGACGATTATGAAGGACGCACAAGACGCGACAATGTCAGGATTATTGGTGTACCAGAGAGGGCAGAGGGGCCGGCAGCCGACCTGTTCATGGAGGACCTCATCCGGAATCACCTGCAACCACGAGGTCTCTCCCTACACTTCTCAGTGGAGAGAGCCCACCGCGTCCCGGGTGGTAGGCCTTAACCGGGAGCCCTACCCAGGCCCATCCTGGCTCGCATCTTAATTTTCGGGACAGAGACGTTATCCTCCAGGCATCCCAAGCCGCTCCACCACTACTCTTTGAGCAAAGTACGATAACATTCTTTCCGGATCACACAGTGGCAGTAACAAAGCAAAGACGTAGCTTCTTTGATGTAAAAAAAGAACTGAGGAACCGTGAGCTCAAATAATCCATGCTATTCCCTGCTAAATTTAGAGTGGAAGTGGAAGAAAAGGTGTGGTTCTTTATGACACAGCAGGACGCACAGGAGTGGCTCGAGGGATGGCGCCAAGTCACAAATACCGGAAAGCCCCGGAACCTGCATGGTAAACACCTATCGGTGGCAGCTCTGCCAGGAGCGAAAGGGACAACACCCATGAATGTGACTTGGGGCCCGGGAATCTCGAAGTGATAGCCCCCCCCCCCCTCGGGAGACAGAGAAATGGAGTAATAAACCACTGATACAAGGACCTCCTCGAGACTGCGGAGATGCTATAAGACCAAGACGGCAGCGTCATACTTCCCGAAAGGGCCACTGTGCACCAGGTGCTTACGGAGAACTGAAGCTGCTACAAGTGGGCTAATGGACTAGATCCGGACTAAAGTACAGTTTTGTTGATGACTCTGCGATGTTCCCCACCTCTAGGTGTTTGTTTTCACTCATCACATCATCGCCAGTTCAGTGCACCAGAGACACGGGATGGTCATGGGGGAGACTGGAAATGCTCCCCAACAGAGGTACCAGGGAAGGGTAACAAGCGCTCTGCACTGTTGGGGAGGCGTTTAGTTTTAAATCCACCATGCAGGGAAGCAGGGAGGGGGGAGGGATGGGAGGAAGGGAGATGTAGTTATTGTATTCTTTGTAATGTTTGTTTGACATTGTCCACAATACGACGTGACAGCCATCGCACACGGTTCCAACTCTGATACACAATTCAATTCACTCATGCAGATGACTCACATAACACAGATGACCACACTGATTAATGATACCACACATACACTCGCTATGCACTCACCGGGTGATCGACACCTACCACTTATCTCATGGAATGTGAACAGCCTCAGGGATAAGTTGAAGAGAGGCCTTATCCTACAGTACATCAAATGCCAGGCACCAGCAGTGGCCCTACTTCAAGAGACTCACCTGGTGGGAGCAACGTGTAAAGCCCTGGAGGACGGAAAGTCAGCATGCATGGCTATGACCAAGCTGGTCAGGGGGTGGTACGGCGGTGGCATAGCACTTCCAAACATACAGACATACTACTGGGCCTCACAGCTCATCGTGCTTAATCAATGGCTTCACTCTCCCCAGACTGACCCAGCTTTTTGCATGGATAGACACACCCTGGGGGAGGAAGGGGTCACGAGGGCACTCTACAATAGGACCCGAAGGACAGACCTTCTAGGCCCCACCGCGCACACAGTTCAAATATGGCACACAGTCCGTAGAAAATTGGGCTGGCATAACACAATACCACAATCCACCCCTCTCTGGCAGACCGGAAAACTAGGCATACTGAGCAGTTGCAAAGGGTCCAAGAAATGGGACTTAATAGGCATCTCCAGGGTAGGAGACCTGTGGAGCAAGGGGAGAGTTATTACATTTGCGCAGTTACAGGACAAGTATGAGATGGCACCCACTGAACTGTTCCGCTACCTCCAAATCAGTCATGCACTTATGGCCATCATCCCCCCAGTCACTACCCTCCCAGAGGCTTCTCCACTGGAAGGCAGGTTACTCATAGAGCGTATCGACAAAAGAGTCATATCACAAACCTACCAGAAAATAGTTAATAACCAGGCTGACCCTACACAAAGTCTCCGTGAGAAATGGCAGGTAGACATTGGGGAACTAGATGAATCTGACTGGCAGGAAGCACTGGAGTCTCCGCGAGAGGTGGCAATACCCTGAAGACTGCGACTGGTACAACCTAAAGTGATTTACAGGACATATTTAACTAGGACACTGTTAGCCAAAGTAGGGAGGGGTGACACCCCACTCTGTCTGCTAACATGTGGAGCAGTGGGTAAATTCTGCCACACTATATGGGAATGCCCGGCTATCAAACTATACTGGGAAACAATCATGCACACTATAGCACGAGTAACCGGGACTCCGGTACCACCAGAACCCAAACGATGTCTTCTGAATATATGGGAAGCCACAGACCTCAACCGCTTGGCCCAAGACTGGGAAACACTGGGCATGACAATAGAAAAACGCAATGTAGCCAAACACTGGGGAGTGCAAAATGTGCCGACGTACGGAGAATTGTGCAATGACGTGGATTGGGCCATGGTGGCGGAAAAAGCAGTGTATATACTCAGAGGGTGTCCCAAGAAATGGGAGCGGGTGTGGGGTGGATGGAACAAATTCCGAGGAAATATTTGTACAATACCGTCAGCAGGACTATCGTTAGATGATAGTTATTAATGTAGTATACCAGTTAATGGGCTAATTTGCAATTACAGTTTCTTAAGAAATGTACACAAATGACAGAAAAATCGGCTGTGGTGCAAACCGCCTGAATGTTTGTACATATCTATACAACTGTATGAGTGATGTTACTTGCAAGTCGAACATGCAATAAAAAGATAGTTCTAAAAAAAACAATATGGTGGTTCGTCCATAGTCGTAATTTTAGAGGCATGGGCTAGAAGTGAAAATTCCAGTGGGATGGTAGTTAAAATGTAGACAACACCCAAAAACTCATAGGCTTGAGGGTAGTGGCAAACAGTTTTGAGGCTGTTACTCTCTTTGGAAATATCACCCTCGGGAGAGCGTGCACCAGGCTTGCTAACATGACCTTACAAAGAAATAGGTGAGAAAACTTACTGGCGACGTGAAGAATGCCTACTTGAGATTTGACTATTCAGCTGCCACTGTATATAAAAAGTCATTTCTCTCTGACAATTTTATCAAGAGTAAAATCCACTATTGTCTCCACTTTTGTTATAACCCATTGTGCAGTACACAATATTTAAGTATTTGTGCCCCATTTTCAAGGGGTTAATATAGCATTATAGAACGCTTCTCTGAGGGTTATAACAGTTGTTAAAGCCCCTAAAAGTAAGTTACAAGCCTGATCTGCAGGCCTGGGCCCATAATTAAGATCAGAGACCTTAACAACCTATATACCCAAAGGCAGAAGGGGGGCTATTCTACCCACTGAGGGTAACATGTTCTAAGTTATAAAAGGAGAAACAGAAAGACTAGCTTAGGAATGTTGAAGCAGGTCTGTACTAGCCATTATTGGCCCTCTGCAGTCCATTGTCTTCATTGGAGCTCCCAACATTACAGCGTAGGTTTACAACTTCTGCACCAGGTGTGACTGCTATACGTTGTAGGCTGAGCTGGGGGCGAACGCATATTTTCAGGAGAAAGGCAACTAACAGCTGTTCATACCTGACAGAATGTTGACAATAAGGCTTTTAACACTGGCTGCCCTAATGCCACCCATCCCAGACAAAAAAAACAAAAAATGCCCATTGTCAATGTATGCTGTATGTTCTCTTGTTACTGAAATTAGAATGGAGACAAAGAACATTAGCTAGGGTCGGGATCCTAAGTATTTGGATGGTCTGAGCCACTTTTAGTTTTCTATGCAGGGTTCTAAATCAAATTAAAAGCCACTTAAAGGAAGGAAAATGTTTCTGCGATATGTAACATGCAATATGTGCCTACATGGTATATCACTGGAAAACCTATTTTTGGGGTGCTTTATGTTTTTTTAACTGCAACATATAACCTCTACGGGGTACCTCTTAATTCTGGTGCTGGTCTTTTTAGGAATTTTCATGTGTGGACCGAATCCTGGATGGCTCGAAAGGACCTCCCTCCTGGATATGGTGGGTGGCAAGTTCTGGATCCAACCCCTCAGGAGATGAGCAAAGGTAAAAACTGCGGCAATAGAAAATACGTTTCTCTAAAATCCCTTTTTCAAAATGTAGATGAGTGTACAGATATTTTATTTCCTTCTACTTTTGCTCTAGGAATATACTGCTGTGGGCCTACCTCTGTAAAAGCTATCAAAGATGGAGAGCTTAACATGCCCTACGACTCCCCTTTTGTATTTGCTATGGTGAATGCAGATTGTATTTCTTGGAGAGTCCAGGGAGCAAAAAAGGAGAAACACTTTCATGACTCCCGCTTGATTGGTCACCACTTTAGCACCAAGAGCGTTGGCAGCGATCATCATGAAGATATCACTGAGAACTACAAGTACCAAGAAGGTATGTTAGAATGGTAATAGAAGCTAGCTCTATGAGGAGTGACTCAAGATGTTTAATTGATTGTTGCTTTTGAAGAAGGAAGATACAACTTCCTCCCTGACAAAAGCACATAGAGGTGGCTTTCAGCAACACACTGAAGGAACATAGGATTTTCCTGCATTCTTATCCCTCTTTTAGCCAAAAATGCTTCCAATCACCTATAGAATACCCCAAAAAGGTCTCCAGAAACACATGCTTTAAGAACATACAATTTACCATCCTACACAGGGCATACTTAACACCAGAGCACCTACACCGCTTCTACCCAAATACGCAATTCCTCTGCCCCCGATGCTCGGCTCCAGCAGCGGACTTCAAGCACATGTTCTGGGGGTGCCCCACGCTACAACGGTACTGGGATTACATTCATGAGACGCTCCGTGCAACCACAAACATCTCAGGGGTCACTTCATGGGAGGCGTGCGCACTAGGCGTGTTTAGAAGAAGAAAAACTGATAAAGTACAGGTCCGATTCATGTCCCTTTCCCTACTCCTGGCAAAAAGAGGAACAGCCATGAATTGGCGAGCCCCGGAGTGACCCCCAGTGGAGGCCTGGGTGGGAGCAGTTAAGAAATGGGGTGCAGCAGAGGAGGAAGCGATACGAGACGAGGAAGTGAAAGGAACACGTAAACACCACATTTCCATGGCATGGGCACAATTAATGTACCAATTTAGCCAACAAGCCACATGAGACGAACCAGTCGAAGCACCCCAAACCCATACTACACCCATCACACTAATAGGACCCCGCGACGGGCACACCGAATCGGAGCGCACACGTACCAGTGTCGCCCTGTAGCAGTTCTTACATGTGATCACAACCCCAGGTTAATTTAGGGGAGATAATCGCCCCGCATCCACAGCCGTAGGCTGTCAGATCACCATGCAAACTTAGATAGAGGACCTACTCCCCACCCCCATCTGCAGCCCTCCCCCCCGCTGTCCCCGTATCAAGACCCCAGTTCAACACCCAGATTACCAGTTAGAGATACAGGACAGCAGTTTGGTATCGACACTAGTTGGGAGAGGATATAGCCCAATCAAGGGGACAGAAAATCACGACTCCCAATGACACCAAAGATAAGCTTAGCTCCCACATCAGGGTACATGTTTATAGGCACCCTACGAAGCCACACAAGCAATGTAGATTACCTCAATATGCATGTACTCCTTGGTCTATAATGACGATCAGCGGCAATTATGTATGAAGATCACTGCCAATGTACAATCAACAGTCAAACCCATGTCAATCTATCTAAGCATGTTATTCACGTATGAACCTGTGCTTTTCTGTATCTAAATTGTTAAGATATAATAAACAAATTTAAACACAAAAAAAACAGTGTACCACATATGAATATATTAAGAAAATATAACATTTGCTAACAGACCTCCTGAAAGGACGAAGATCTCAGCGATGAAAGCGCTGAATAATTTCTTATACTCAATTCCTACTGCTATTGCTGAGGTTCTCAATTGATTTATTGGACTCAGTTTCATAGGTTTATGGCCAAACATGGCTACATCCTGGCAGGTGTAAATGGTTTCACTAATGGGGATTTCTCTGACACAAGTGTGACAAAAACAACAGAATACAAAAGAGTGGGAAATGGGCAGTACTTGTCATGGCTAGCCTGGTAAGTTTGCGAACGGCCACATGCGATTATGGTTAATTGACAGAATGAGAGTCAGGCCTTAACCTCTCTTGAAATGAACAGGGATTTCTTTCAGGCAATGTCTGGAGTTACTACCCTTTTGGGGAGGGAACACAGGAACAGATCACCCCCAGATTTTCTGGGGGTGTATTGAAAGGCCTATTTCCACTGGAATAAATGTTTGCCCATAGAAACAAAAAAAAAAGAAAATGTGATTTTGCGCATTCAGAAAACGTTCCTACTGTGCTTAATTATATGGTCAGTACAACTACACAAAGGGCAAATACACAGTCAAAGAAAAGTCACACAAACAGTGCAATAGTAGCTTTGGTTGGTGTCATTTTCCAGGCATACTATTGCAACAGCTTTGTCAATAGCAAAAAACCGTAAATACATATTTGAAAGCATTAAAACTCTACACATAGGTTTACATTTATCTTTGTAAATCATTCACATTGTGTTTTAATGTCCTCATAGTGTGTACCTGTTACGCGAAAGCTGGAAATTGATTAAGTGACACTGTGGAGTTTCTTTCTAATTAATTTTTCTTTGTACTCCCTTTGTTTTATGATATCTCCCTATGTCTGGGCCTTCATTTCCCCTTTCACCTCCCCCCCACTCTTTCATATCTTCAGTTGTTCTTTCCTTGCGTTTTGAGCTGAGTAGGGACAAATAAGTATAATTTTGTGCTCTTGTGTCAGCATGTATTGTTGCTGTTATTTGATGAATGTACATGCAACATTTTATACCAAATAAAAGAAAACATTGTTGTAAAAAATGACATGTACTAGCATAAGTAAATTATACCTACACATGATCGTGTGACTCTTGCAGTGTGGGATTCTGTCACTATAGCTTCTGCAAGGCATACGAACAATGTACACATAAAAAACAATTGTTGAATCATGGTCCTAGTCTTTAGATTAGGCCTCTACGAAATGTAAATTATGCTGGAGTAATCTGAGTAGTTTTTTTAATTTAGTGTTACTCTTTTGACGTCAATTACGCAATTACACCTGCTCACGTAAAGTAATTTGGCACAAAAGTCCAACAGCAGGAGTACAGAAGAACAAACTTAGCCAGTGAGAGCGGCTGCTGCTGTTTGTGTTCTGCTGCATGTACTATTTTCTTAGCACAAAATGCATTTTTGGGTCCATTTTAGACGCAAAGGTGTATTTTGTGCTCAGAAAATAGCACTAAATGCTGGGTTACATTCTACAGTGTAATTCTGCAGGATTGAACTATAATATGGCATAATTATGCTTCAGCAAATTACACAAGTTACGTCCACCCCTACTTTAGATGTACAGTAATGTCTACGACAGCCTCTTAAAGTGCTTGTGGAACTGAATTGAAAGTGTATTGAAGTGTATTGTGCTGCTAGTCCTGTAGTAGGTTGTTCTTCCGGTATTTCAACTCATGGATAAAGATGTTGTTCATTCAAAGTGTTCCTTTGAGAGATTTACTGAGAGACACTGGGGCATATTATCAACGGCCAGCGATAATTATCGCTGGGCGTGCTTAGCGATAAATTTCTTATCGCAGGCTATCTCTGGAATTTATCGCCCTGGTAGTGCGTTATTAACAACGTGTTTCTCCAGGGCGATAAAAATTCCAGAGATAGCGAGGTTATCGCCGTTTTGCAGGGAACATCGCTGGTTTTCCAGCGATGTGCCCTGCAAAACGGCGATAACCTTGCTGATACGACCCTGTGGTCGTATCAGCTTAATCCATCCCCTATGTCAAACATAGGTAAGTCAGGATTTTAGCAGACGTTAGATTTTGGCGAAAACGGCTGTTTTTGCCAAAATCTAACGTCTGCTAAAATCCTGTGGCCTGCCTTGTAAATATCGCGATGTGAACATCAGCGATATTTGCAAGGCAGTCCATCCGGGGTACGCCCAGTGACGCCCACTTTGCATCTCATTAGAGATGCAAAGGGAGGTGCTGGGAAAAAGGGTGCTAACATGCGATTATGCATGTTTGCACCCTCTTGTAAATAGGGCGATAGTTTTATCTCTGCTTTTTTGGCTTTTTAAGCCAAAAAAGCAGAGATAAAGCCCTTGTAAATATGCCCCACTATTTTTAAAGGAGAGAGCATTGTTTACCCCTTCAGAGAAGTCAATTATCCTTATGAAGACCCAAAACATGCACACTGAGCAATGAGTGTTTCGTGAAGCATAACTCTTGCTTGATGCACTTAAGGCAGAAAGGAACGCTAAGCAGATGCCATTATTTATTTTTCCACCCACACTGCATTTATATTTTGATTTATTAAAACAAGCTTCCAAATCAGATGCTTCTTTCAGTAAAATAAAAACATTAAAAAAAATAGGGCCTGAGTTTTCTCCTTTGGTGTCTGGAACATTGTGTGTTTACCCTCCTTGGGACAGCTATGCTGGAGATTCTCGACACTGCTCGGTACTGCACCATTGTGACCTTAGGGCTCATGGAACAGCAGGTTTTCCCTGGCTTTGGCAGTTAAGGTTCCACTACTGGAAACCTGCAGTACTCACACCTTTAAACTGCTGGGGAGTCATGAGATTGGCAGATGGGGCATCCACTGTGTTTTTTTACAGATACTGTATAGTTACCCACCTCTAAATTTTCCCTCCAGACTCCTCATGAATCGGAATTTCCTCCAAACATGCCTAAACTGATTCTTTTAAACACCGTAAATGTAGTCACAAAAATGCAGCTTCTGTCAAAAGGAAACTCCGTATAATGCATGTATGTGCATGTATAGTAGGGGTGGGCGGTAAACTCCACTCCACCGGCGGAGTTTGCAGAGTTTTGCATGCTCCACTTAGAGCACGGAGTTTCAGTAAAACTCCACCAACTGCCGGGTGGTGGAGCTTTTTCTCGCGCATGGCTCGCCATCGGTAAATTGGCGAGTGTGAGCAAGATAATCCGGCGCTAGATCGCCTGCCTGCGAGATATCTCAATGCTGGCGGTTGCAGCAGGTTGCTACTGCATGCGTTTAGAAAGCAGCCACTTGCAGTTAGAAAGCTGCCTCTGGAGTAGAATATCTACTCGAGCAGCAGAAAAAAGCAGCACCCTCTGGCATACTGCGAGGTACCGTTCACACTGGTTTTACGGCATGGGACAAGCTCCTGCTGCTAGAAATCAGCGTGAGCAGCGCGATGTGCCACAACTCAGCCTCTCACAGAGCTCTGTGGAGTCCTGCTGAGTTTTTGCGTGAAACTTTGTGAGTTCCACTCACCCCTAGTGTATAGCACAGGCCTGACTTGGAAGCAAGGGCATAAGTGCTGTGAGATAGAGTAACAACTCTACTCGCACTATAGCTTCACTAAGCACTTCAAAGGTGGTTGACAGAGGTACTGCCTGACTTCAATACACGTATTTCATTGACAAAGTCGTCAACCAAAGAACTACTGTACCCTCCATACATATGAGGGTGAAAACTAAACTACATACAAAGTCCTTGACTTATGTCAGAGACATATAAAAGATAGAGTATTTTATTCTTTTTATGCTACTCACTCTGCATCTTTTTTGGATATCTTATACCATCGAAAATCTAGATTGTATTAACAATACAATCAAATCAAAGTCATATTTTTCACAGCTAATTCTGCTTTCTAAGAGAATTCATAAGAATCTAATAATTTACCAATAATCTTCAGTTTTCTTATAATGGGCTGTTCTAGCCTGTGCACTATGCTATTGCTATCAAATCCGTATGGAGATGTTTCATTCTAGGTCAAAGATCCCTATTAGCTAATTAAAGAGGGTGAACCCCTATTAAAACACAGTTCACACACAATCAACCCTACAGCCATTCTGTTCTACCCCCCGTTTCTTTATTATTGTCTTAGGGGTTATACTATGCATTAAAGTTTCTGAAAGTCCAATCCTTTTGATTCTCCAGAAATCCTATTGATCACCAGATCCCTCTCTCAAGTAGACACCACAACATTAATTTAAAGTGTTTGTTTCAGGGACCTGTTATCCCGCTCATAATCTAATATGAAAGTGGATACCAAGGGTTTCTAGCATAAGATCTCTACCCTGCATGACGGCTTCTCAGGAGACCTGATGCCTTCAATCTTCTGGTCTAGTCAGCAGCCTCTTCACAACTCATGCACAACATTCAGTTACCGCATCCTCAATAATCTTTGATGGCATCACCGATACCCTGCAGTTTCTATCTGGCTAAATGAGGGTCCATTCAGGGAAAGCATGCCTAGCATCCACACAGAAAAAACACCCAGCCCAAATGCATACACCCTAATATACAAAGCTGGAAAGTGATCAAAATGCCCACTTAGCATTAAATAAAATAATTCAGGCACAGTCTTGGTGTAACCCTGTCAACCTGTCAAGCAATTGCATGTTGACCATACCTAGGCTGTAAGCCACATTGGCAATACACTAGAACAATGCTAACATTTGTATATATCACACATTAACTGTAGGGGTGGGCAGAACTCGAGGAATTCGACTTCGCAGAATTCGGAGGAGTTACAAAAAAACTCGGCAAGATTCTGCGGAGTTTCGCCAACAAGCACAAATAGGCATGTTGTGCTGCTTGCACTATGATTTAGCGCAGGGAGCGTGCTCCACGCTGAAAAATCAGTGGCACCACGTTGTACCAGTGGGCGCAGCTACTCAAATTGATTTTGATGCAGCTGGAGTAGATTTTCTCCTCTAGCGGTAGCCTTCTGACCGCGAATAGTCGTGACCGCCCGTATTGGACACATTTTACCAGATGTCCTCCTAGTGACTGAAAATCAGGCTAGGTGATATCAAATCTTCCACGCGCTTGCCAACTTACTGTCGCTTGTGTGAGAAAACATTCTGCCATGCGGTGATTGGTGGAATTTGGCCGTAACTCGACAAAAATCAACCAATTCTACCAGCAGAACGGAATATTTCACCGACCCCTACGAAGTCAGGATAATGTTCCTGTTACAGGCACATCATGCTCTCTCTCACTCTCCGTCTTTCTTTCTCTGTGTCTCTCTCTCTCTGTTTCTTTCTCTGTCTCTCCGTGTATTTCTCTCTTTCTCTGTCTCTCAGTATATATCTCTCGCTCTGTCACCCTCCCCCCTCACTATCTCAATATGTATCTATCTCCCTCTATGTCTCTCAATATAGATCTCTTTCTCGCTCTCTTGGTATATATCTCTCTATACCTCTATCCTTCCCTCACTCTCTTTCTCTTAACTTACGTATGTCTCGCTATTTCTTTTTCTCAGTATGTTTCTTCGTATGTCTCTCGCAATAGCTCTCTCTTTCTCAGTATGTTTATTTCTTTCTCTCACTCTTTTTGTCTCTTTCTTTATTTCTAATACTTTAGTCTGTCTCAGTATCTCTCACTCATTATGTCTCCTTCACTTTCTCTCTCTCTCTCTCAGTATCTCTGTCTCTTTCTCTCGCCCTTACTCAGTTTCTCTCTTTCTTCCACTCTGTCTCTCAGTATATCTCGGTCTCTCTCAGTGTTTCTCTTTCTTTTCTATATCTCTCTCTGTCTCACGCCCTTTCAGTATGCATGTCTTTGTGTATTGGGTCTATTCAGCCATCAGAACTGGGGGTCTGTATTCATGGTGATCGATGTAGTAAGGAACTTCCCTTCACAGTCAAGATTATCTTAGTTTCTTTGGTGGGTATCTTTATACACTTCACCTATTGGGACTTCCTTCTTTTATCACACTGTCTATATATTGGTTTGCCATAACATTATTTATCTAAACCAAAGAGAATGCAGAATGTAGCTGTCCCGAAAGTGGCAGAATTAATTAACCTAGAGCTCAGACAGCCATCCACTGACTCCTGGTGGTGCACACGAGGTGCTTTAAGGCTTTTGTCTGCTGCAAAGAGTTTTTAACTCTCCTGTTAGAATAAATACCCATCTTCCACTCGTCTGGGGGGGGCATGTCGTGATTCTTGGGACCTAAACTGTGAAATGAGGTGGACCTGTGGCACAAACAAAATCCAGACAAACGACAATTCACCTATTTTTCTGCAGTCCACAGTAGTCAGTCCAAGCTGGATTATGTCATCACACACATTTGCTAACCAATTGCACTGCTCCACTCACAGGACTTGGGGCATCTCTGACCATTCTCCCTTCGACATAGTTCTTGATGTCCATGCCAGGAACACCACACTGCCTCCCAGTATTAATCCCTGGAACTTTAAAGAAGCATCCTTCCGAGACAAAATAAGTGAAAGGGCAGAGCAATGCTTTCAGGAGAATGAGGGCACAGTCTGGTCGGCATGTGTATTGTGGGAAGCCTTTAGGACCGTTCTCCAGGGCATACCCAGGAGATGATCGGGAGGAAAAAGAAGGAACAGAAGCTACAATTGCGACACTTTAGATAGAGTGGTTTTGGTGCTCGAGACCCAGGTGTTGGAGGGTGGTGCAACTAGCTAGCAGCTACAGCATAAACTCAGTCTAAAACAACAAGAACTTAAAGACCTTACGGAGAACAAGGCGCATGCATATGCCAGTGCCACGCAGTGTCGACTATAAGACATAGGCGACAAAGCAAGCAAAAGAGACAGGGAACTGAATTGGGTCCTAGGGATAAGAGGCGCTGAGGGTAGGCTATCGGGGTTGAAATAGTGGAGGCATTCACTAGGTATTACAAGACCATTTACACCTCCAAAACCGGCAGGTTGGGCACTGACTGTGAGGAGATTCTGGGGGACCTCCTCCTTTCGACTGTCTCCAGGGAAGACAGAACGGCGTTAGAGCAAGATTTGACAACAGATAAGGTTGAACAGGTGATTCGGGATTTGCAGTCGGGCAAAGCGGCGGGACCCAACGGTCTACCCACAGAACTGTTCAAGTGTACTGCACATATAATAGCAGGGTATAGGTTGAATATGTGTAATGAAGCCCGGGAGGGGGCAGCTTACCAGTGGATCAAGGGATGGCCACAATAGTAGTCCTACCTAAAAAAGATAAGCCACACAAAGCTTGTAGTTCTTATAGATCCATCTCATTGTTGAGCATAGAGGCCAAGGTCTTGGCTAATAGACTGAGACCAGTCATCACATCAGTTGTCCATCCGTATCAATCTGGCGTTATGTTCCACAGGGGGACCTGGCTCAACTTGAGGCACTTATATAGAGTGCTCCATTCGACTGCGGCCATTCGGGCTGGGCATGCAGTGCTGCTTTCTCTTGATGCGCAAATGGCTTTTTGACAGCATCGAGTTGAGCTACCGCTTTGCTGCTCTGACAAGGTTGGGTTTTGGACCCAAATTCTGTCATTGGGTCCAGCTTCAATATCACGGCCCACTAGCCCGTGTACGGGTGAACAACGTCTTGTGCCCATTTGAACTGCATAGGGGTATCAGGCAGGGGTGCCCACTGTCCCTGATGCTCTTGGCACTCGCGTTGGGACCCTTGAAAGAGTGGGTTCTACTGGACCCCCTGATAAGAGGCATTAACTGTGGCAGGGAATGGGGAAAACGAATTTCCTTATATGCTGATGACATTGTGCTCGATGTCATACGGCCCTACACTACGGTAAACAGGATACTGCATATTTTTTATCTTTTCAAAGGATACCATGGCTACCAAATTAACTGCATAAGTCCCTGATCTTTCCCCTGCGTGGGGCCACCCCCAAATTGATAAGCCAATATATGGCTCCAATAATACACAATGGGTTCATATACCTAGGCATTTATATGATGATAAATTAGAAGGATTTCCTTAAAAAACCTCTACCCACACCTGGACCATCTCAGCAAAGACGTGGCTCACTAGCGAGCGCTCCCACCCTCTGTGATGGGTCGAGCTGTGCTCTTTAAAATGATGACCCTGCCAAGACTACTATACATACTACAGAATACCCCATATAAAATCCCACACGACTTCTTCAAAAAAGTTGAAGGGCTATTGCGACTACTCCTTCGGGATGGGGGCTGCTCAAAGATTGCGCTCTACAAATTACAGAGAGTAGTTTATGAAGGAGGGCTAGCAATCCTGGATGTATGTAAATACTATTGGGCATCCCAGTTGGTAGTAGTAAACGTTTGGGTATAGGGTAGATAGACAGAATATGAGTACTCAAGGATGCTCCTCATTGCTTTACTGCAAGGTACGAGAGGTTACAGATGTACCACCTTTCCACGTTTTATGACTCGTAAAATGGAATATACAACAGTGTCTTAGACACTGTTTGCGATTCCTAATAGGGTTGCTAAATACTCAATATTAATGAGGTAGGTCGCAATTTTAGGAATCTCATACATCACAGGGATGGTGGCCTGCTGGAGACAGTAGACCACCATGTCTGTGTTTGTTTTTTAAATAAAGCAACTTTTTTTTTTCCAATTGCAGCCCTTTTTCCTTAAAGGAAAACGGAATGCATTTAAAATAAAAAAATAAAAGTTTTCTTTTAATTTTTTAAGGGCGTTGGACCACTGCCTACTCCTAAAACAGATTTTTGCATGTATTCACAAAGTGAAAGGGGTCCCCTGGGGTCGCCTTCCAGTTTGCGACTAGCTAACCACCTACTTGAAGTAGGTGGTAACTACGACTTATCAGTGCGACTTGCTATTAGGAAGTTACACCCTTTGCACGCTCCTTCCTAATAGCAACTCCCAAACCCTATTTTGCAAGTCAGTAATAGGTTATTGACTCGCAAAATAGGGATGTTACATACCACAAACCTTTTTGCAGTCACAAACGTGCCTATTTCTCATTTGCGACCAATGTAAAGGGTCGTACCTCTGGCTCTATATTCCTGGGATGGGAGAATAGGTTAATGGGTGCCACTCCCATGTGGGACAGTGACAGCCTATGGGAAGTCCAAATTGAAGTTGACAGGAATTGAATGGCTAGGAGACGTATAGAGTGGGCAAGCCTTCTTTTCACTTGAGACCCTAAAACAAGAGTTTGAGATTGCGTAAACCGGATACTTCAGATATTTACAGCTTGGCCATGCACTGAGGTGTCACATACTGGAGGGGGAACAACTGATTGAAACAGCGCCTCTAGAAGATCGTTTGCTTCTCGAACACATGCCTTAACGTATGTGATACTGATTAATAACTCCCCAAGTTCGTTGGTAAAGCTGAGGGAAGAGTGGGAGGGAGACCTAGGCCCTCTTGAGGATGACGACTGGGTTGAAGCTAAACAAAGCCTCGGAGAACTGGCAATACAAGCCTGGTTCCCCCTTATCCAGTTGTGCATACTACACAGGTTGTATTATTCTAGGACACTTCTTCATTGCCTGGGAAGGGGCGATAGCACTCTATGCATTAATGAGATTCGGGGAAGTGTGATCATTTTGTCACATACTCTGTGAGTGCCCAGAAATACAACGATTTTTAAATAGGGTGGCACGATGTATGTCCTGGGTCGCTGAGCAAGGAGTGCCAATGTCTGCAAAGTGGCTCATTTTGTATATATCCACAGATGAGGCGTTGCCTAAATATCAGAAAACATGGCTTAGGTTAGCATCTGGGCCATAACTACTAGAGGTTTGAGCTTGGGTTTATTTAGTGACTCTAGTGGTCCCCCTGACAAGGCTTTTGGTGAGTACTTGAGTTGGGTACTCACCCCAATAACTAATACTCCAATTTCTCATAAGGGGTCTCATCAGGACAAGGCCATCAGTATAATGCACCTAAACAGATTAGCAAAGTAGAGAGCAACTAACTAACATCTTCTTGTTAAACACAAACAACCTACTGTTGCCAACTCATTACTGCATTACACAACAGCTATCATCCACATGCATTTAGAGACAGTCTACCGTATGGTCAGTTTTTGTGGCTACATAGAAGTTGTTACCATAAGGAAGATTCCTTTAGTGAGGAAGAACTATTAAGATGATACAACACACATCATATTTGCACTTACATGCAACAAAAACACTACGGACTATGTTGTACATGCTCATAAAGACATTAGCCCATGTACGACAATTAGGGCTTGTTGGGGGCACCAGAGTTTTTGGGGCATTGCAAATGTGGCTACTGCCAAGTATATATATTTACTGTTAATACCAAAGTATAAGCAAACAACATGAAACATCTCACATTGAGAACTGATCTAATTGCCATACACAAATGTTATTTATGTTATCATGTGTTCCTACAATCTGTCATTTGTCGACTAGACAAATCAGATGGTGAAACGGTATGTATGCTAACAGAGAAAGAGAATAAGGTTCAAGGTTAAAGGTGCATCCCTTGAAAATATTACATGAAAAAGGAGGTATAGCGGATTACATCAGATAAGAAGTTGCTGAAGTGATTCAAAAGGATGCACAATGATGAAACATTGTGATGCCTCTCAATATCAGACAATGCAAATGGATGGACATATGGATGTCTGTCAGTGTTGAATGTGTAATGCCCTCTGACACCTTGAAGATTTATACTTGTGCAGAGGACCATATACGACCTGAATCAGTTGGAAGGTATGTGGTGTACACAGTGTTGTTTTTAATATATTGTAGGAGTGACCTTTGCGATTAATGTGTATTGTCTGGTTGTGAGATCAGCAGCATTGGACATTTTGATACCCTTTAATGGATATGATATCTGACACAGTACGGACCATGAGGGTACTTTGACTCTTGAAACACACGTGTCCTGTACACTTGGGTGACCATTAGTATCTTATATGGTTTCCTTTTAGCATGCTCTTTACAACATATAATGCTGTTTGGACTAGGAGTTCACGCAGTCCATTGTCTCTCAGCATAGGTTACCAACATGAGGGTAGTCTAAACATGGCACCCGTCTAAGAAGAGACACGGTCTAGTGTTCCAAGACATTAGTGATTATCTATGCTGGATCGTCTTCCTGTGTTGCCTTGTATCCAGCACGGGCAATCAGGGCCCCTATTGAGACATTGTATCTATATGGATACATATGGATACATATGGATCCATATCCAAATTGGACTCTTCCACTTTCACTTCCACCCTAAACTTGCATCGCCCAGAATGGCCTACCAACCTAGAGGCAGCTTACAGCATGCTTAGGGGGCAGGTCAATGAAGCAATGGATCACTGTATTCTGATGAAAACGACTCATGCCAAGCGTACTCTAAACCACTCTTGGTATGATGAGACTCTGATTGCGGAAAAGAAAAATGTAAAATCTTAGAACGGGCCTGGAGAAAGGCATACGAACTCACAGCAAAAATTACCTATAGGAGTCAAAGCATACCATAAATTGGTCCGGAAGACCAAGGCCATGTTCTATGCTAACATGATCACGGCGAGCAGCAATACTACTAAAATTATTTTCTCCCTCATGAAAGATATGGTAAATCCCCCGTCCGCTGTCAATAACACCATATCCTTCAACGCAAAATGTGAGTCATTGGCTAAATATTTTATCAACAAGGTGGAGCATATAGTGCATTCGGTCCGAGGAAGGCTTCCGCCGAACCTTGGGAGAATTCTACTAGGATAGCCCTATCTTACTCCCTACAAGACCTTCCACCCATGTCCCCTAAAGACATGGACGTTCTGTGGACCAAAGTAAAATCAGGCTCGCCCGACGATCCTTTTTCAAATCAGATCTTTTCAGGAAATTTCATGACTGCCTCTTGACTGAGGGCCGGGAGCTGATGAACTGATCTCTCCATACGACGGTGATCCCTAAGTCATGAAAACATGCCAAAGTTATTCCTTGGTTAAACAAAACCTACACTTGATACGTCTCTGCCAGAGAACTACCGCCCAATATCTCTGCTCCTATACTTGGCTAAAATCATGGAGTCGTATGTCAACATTGCTCTGACTAAATACTTGGAAGACAATGAGATCCTGGATAGGTCACAAAATGACTTTCAGCCAGGACACAGCAGGGAATCTGCATTACTTGCAGTCACAGAGCAACTACGGGCCACTCTGGATGAGGGCAAAACCTCGACACTGATTCTGCTGGACCACAGCGCGACCTTGGACACGGGGTCCATAGAATTCTGCTACAACGGCTGGACGAGATCGGTGTCAAGGGCAGGGTCCTGGCCTGGTTTGCATCCTTTCTGACCGATCGCTCTTTTCAGGTCTCTGGCCCCCCTTTTCTGTCCAGCATTCACCCTCTCGGTTGTGGTGTTCCCCAGGTCTGCCCTTATCCCCACGTTATTTAATCTATTTGTCCGCCCCCTGGCCCTCTTGGCCAAAGCACAGAACATCGACATGGTATCATACGCCGATGATACCCAACTGTTATTCACTGTGTCCAATAACCCCAAACAGGACCAAGCAACATTTCAAGAGGATCTTATGGCCATCTCTGACTGGATGGCGGCTAACTACTTGCAATTGAACTCCACCAAGTCAGAGGTGCTCCTGGTGGGCCGTGATGCCCATCGTTGGGACAGACAAGCAATGGTGGCCTACGGCCCTGGGCACCCCCCAACCGAATTCCGTGGTTAAGAACTAAGGAGTTTTGATGGACAGTGCACTCTCATTTGAGAATCAAGCTAAAAAAGTTTCAGGCACCTGCTTCGGTCTCCTATGTGGCCTGAAACCCATTCTGGGATTTTTGTACGCATCCATCCGTCAATCTGTTCAATCTATCGTACAGTCCCGTCTTGACTTCTGCAATGGGCTTCTACTCGGCGTGAATAAGGCCGTAGCCAAAGGACTCCAACGGGCACAGAACGCGGCTGCACGTACGCCTTTTGCCCAACCGAAGCACTGCCATGCCTCTAACCTTCTTCGCCGTCTCCACTGGCTGCCGATAGAACAGAGAATCTATTTTAAGACTCTGCACTACGGACAAGATCTTGCATGGCCAAGGCCCTCAAATTCTGCACGGGATGTGCTCATCGTATGTACCAACTCGAGCACTGCGTTCCTCTGATCTGCATCTAGCCTGTACCCCCCGAGTGCGCAGGATAAGAGCAGGGAGGTGCTCTTTCAGGGACATGGCACCCGCCCTATGGAACTTTGCCCCTCTTGCCGCTCGGGGCAAGACCACTGGGCCTTCGGAAAACTGATCAAAACCTGGCTCTTCTCTAACCTCTAGTCAAATCCTACCTGTATGCACTCGTATGTCTTTGCGCTGAGACGCCCCGTTGCCGGGGCAGCCATGCGCTTTACAAGAATGTTTGACATAACATAACATGCGGTTGTTGTGTAGATAGTAAAAACATGGATGGATGGATGGATGGATGGATGGATGGATGGATGGACGGACGGACGGACGGATGGATGGATGGATTCCAACAAAAAAGAACCCACAGTTGGAGGCCCACACTCCAGGTGCTATAAACTTTATTTTGCCAGGCGACATGGTGAGCAACCTCATGCACAGGACACAATCAGCCTTTCATCCCTACGCGTTTCTGGCATCCATCCGCCCTTGTTCACAGGAAGGCATATTGAGGAGCAGCGGCGTCACAGGTGAGTGCATTTGTAGTAAAGTCCCGCCCAGTGGGCGTATCAGCACAAGGCATGATGGTACTTGCAGTTTGAGACTCTGAATTCTGTAGTAGGTGACACTGCCCAACCTCCTTCACAATGTTCAAATTCCACAGTGGGTTGT
Source organism: Triturus cristatus (assembly GCF_964204655.1). Classification (NCBI taxonomy): domain Eukaryota; kingdom Metazoa; phylum Chordata; class Amphibia; order Caudata; family Salamandridae; genus Triturus; species Triturus cristatus. The sequence goes on along the minus strand of NC_140590.1, from coordinate 1,535,130,382 downwards.
CTATGTGCATCCCGAGTTGCTGCCATGCCGTTTTCACCCAGGCAAAATCGCACGAAGTTCCTTCTGTGCTGATCTCCGTCAGCGCTGGACCCGCTCTTCCGCGGTGGGGGCAACTCCGCGACCTGGGTAGGCCGCCAATATTCCAACGAAAAAGAACCCACAGTTGGAGGCCCACACTCAAAGTGCTATAAACTTTATTTTGCCAGGCGACATGGTGAGCAACCTCGTGCACAGGACACAATCAGCCTTTCATCCCTACACGTTTCTGGCATCCATCCACCCTTGTTCACAGGAAGGCATATTGAGGCGCAGTGGCGTCACAGGTGAGTGCATTTGTAGTAAAGTCCCGCCCAGTGGGCATATCAGCACAAGGCATGATGGTACTTGCAGTTTGAGACTCTGAATTCTGTAGTAGGTGACACCACCCAACCTCCTTCACAATGTTCAAATTCCACAGTGGGTCGTCTATGTGCATCCCAAGTTGCTGCCATGCCGTTTTCACCCAGGCAAAATCGCACGAAGTTCCTTCTGTGCTGATCTCGTGTCAGCGCTGGACCCGCTCTTCCGTGGTGGGGGCACTCCGCGACCTGGGTAGGACGCCGATATTCCAACGAAAAAGAACCCACAGTTGGAGGCCCACACTCAAGGTGCTATAAACTTTATTTTGCCAGGCGACATGGTGAGCAACCTTGTGCACAGGACACAATCAGCCTTTCATCCCTACGCGTTTCTGGCATCCATCCGCCCTTGTTCACAGGAAGGCATATTGAGGAGCAGCGGCGTCACTGCTGAGTGCAAAAAATAAGGTGAAAGTTAAGAGTCAAAATGATATGCTCTTTAATCAAGTGCCTAGATCGAATTCCATCAGAAATGAGGCCCCAAAACTGATCACGACTTACAGTAGAGGCGCAAGAGCATTACGTAAAGCAATGAAAGCCCATTGGAGTCTGTTACAAACTGATCCGGTGATAGGCAAACACATAGGCAACTCACCTAACATTATGTACAGACGACCAAGATCTTTGAAGGACCAGCTGGTCCACAGTTATCAACAACAAACAGCCACAACACATTGGTTGAATCCACTAAAAGGATTTACTGTTTGCGGTGCTTGTAAAACCTCTAAGAGGAGTAAAAGTTGCAAAAACTATGTAACATACCTAGGAATTACAAAAACCATAAAGAAATGGATCACTTGTACCAGTGACTTTGCTGTATGCATATTGGAATGTCCATGTGGGCTGAAATATGTCGGCAGCACCAAGTTACAGTTGAAATCAAGAATCTTACAGCATTTACGTGCAATTACTAATCTCGATTTCAACTACCCAGTAGCCAGACATTTTGCTGACAAACATGACAGCAATAGCTATCATTTGCAGTGCAAATGGAATAGACAGGGTTCTGCTTCACCAACGGGGAGGGGACAGAGAAAGAAATCTCTGTATCCTAGAATCAAGGTATATTATTGATTTAAATACCAAGACCCCAATGGATTGAATAGTGGGGAGGAATTGGCAACGGACATTGGGGAAGCCAAAAGGTGAAACGCGTCTATCAGGGGGGTCTGCACAATAAAATCATCAGCATATAATTAATGTGTGTGTGTGTGTGTGCGTCTGTCTGTCTGTCTGTCTGTCTGTCTGTCTGTCTGTCTGTCTGTCTGTCTGTCCGTCCGTCCGTCCGTCCGTCCGTCCGTCCGTCCGTCCGTCCGTCCGTCCGTCCGTCCGTCCGTCCGTCCGTCCGTCCGTCCGTCCGTCCGTCCGTCCGTCCGTCCGTCCGTCCGTCCGTCCGTCCGTCCGTCCGTCCGTCCGTCCGTCCGTCCGTCCGTCCGTCCGTCCGTCCGTCCGTCCGTCCGTCCGTCCGTCCGTCCGTCCGTCCGTCCGTCCGTCCGTCCGTCCGTCTGTCTGTCTGTCTGTCTGCGTCAGCTTTACCTTAGCTTGGTTGGGTACATGGGTATTATTGTACCCGTTTTCAATATGGTGTTCATATGTTCTCCACTTCCAGATCGGTATTACAGAACCAATGTGTGCCTGATCTTTGAAAAGAGTGGAGGCAGGTTTCCATGAAATAGATTTGCTCTAGATTTTGTAACATAGACATACTGTAGTTCGGGATTGCTTTTATGGTTTGCTTTTATGGGATTATATGACTGGTGTTTGGACATATGGCCATTATGAGTTTTTTCACTATGGAACTCAGTTTCACACACTTTCTGGAGTGCGCACTCGGTACTACTACTATTGTTGTTGTGGGTCCCGTTACAGTGAGATCAGAAGAACTTTGATATTGATGTATTTGATACACCTTATCATGCATTGAATTCACTCCTTCAAATAAGTGTAGTGTTTCCTGGAAGGGGTAGAGCTATCTCACTGGGAGTTACATAACACATCCCACTCGCATTCAATGATTTTTACACAGTAAGGGGTATAATCGATGCCCACCATTTATTTAAGTGCCCCATCAGCAGACATGGGTGTCTACAGACAGTGGCATAGTAGTGGGCACATTGGTTTGTACCCTGGGGCAGTGCAATCCCCTGTCAGGTTGTCTGACTAGTAAAGATGACTTTACACCTGACTAAGGGCCACTTAGACGGATGATCATGTCCTGATGAGACCCGTCAATCTACTTTCGGGTCAAAGCGTTGATAACTCATCCATTGTTAAACTATGATTTTCTCTTACTATAATAACCTGTAAAACTGATAACAGGCTCCATACTGTCTAGAAAAACTTCAACCCAAGGTTTTGTACAGTGTTTTTACCCAATATTTTATATATTTGTTTTTGTTTCCCTGAGCACTGCATCATCTACACTATTGTCACTTTATTTGTTGCACCTGTAAATTTGATATAAGAATTACACTAAAATGAGAAAAAGAGGATTGGAATGTTCTTTGAGTCAATCAAGGTTGTATGACTAAACAACTACCTACAAAATCAAGAGTGCCTGAACCATGAAGGCTAAACAACAACCATTGCCAAACCACTAACTATTTTACCACAACTTACTGAACCACGAACTCCACGATCAACCACTACATTCAAATCAACCTCATCCCACCCCCTAAAAACGACCCCTTAATACTACCCCTTAAACCTACACCAAATTCCCCCATCCCCTAAAAACTACCCCGAACCCCCACCCCCTAAAAACTAACTTGAACCCCTCCCACCACCTAAATACTAACCAGTACTCCCCACCCCCTTGAAACTAACCCGAACCCCCCGCCCCCTTTAAACTAACCGGAACACCCCCTCCACCCACAAACCCCTCTTACCTGTTCCTGTCCGAAGCTCCTCTGAACTCTGCCCTGCACAAACACTAGACCGTCTTAGCCTGAACCACGTGTGTGCATGGTTCAGGCTAAGTCGTTGTTCGTGCAAGTCGTTGTTCGGCTTGCGTGACTCCGGAACTCGTTGTTACGGAGTCGTTGTTGAGGATGTTTCCCGTCAATCACAGTATGACTGTCAATGTATTAACATTAAAGTATCTTTCAATTGATTCCATTACATTTGATTCACCACATGGGGTGATGTTACAAATTAGTCCAATGGGACCGCTGTTATGTTTATTGCTTGTGCATAGACTCTGAATGGGGTTTTTGGTCATCTTTTAAATAGACCAAAGGGACAATAAGAGATTGTTATGTTATGTTATGGGGTGTTATGTTATGTAGCACACTTATACTCTCCTGGCCTTATTTATCAAGGCCTTGCACAGCCGACACGTCACTTTTTCCCATTTTAAAAGTGCCGCACCGGCGGGGCAAGTCCTTCATAAATAAGGCCCTCTGGTGTCTTGGCGTTAACTTCAGCGTAAGCACGATTTCAAGGTCCCATTAATATTTACAAAGCCAGGTTTTTAGTTCTTTCCTAAAGGAGATCAGAGTGGGCAAAGTTTTGATGTTAGGTGGGGAGGTTAACATCTTACTTCTCACAGTAAGAAAATTATACGCTTGCAGAAAACATTGTGTAGTGGGTTTGAAGTTTAATGTCCACACTAAAGATATGCACAGTGTTTGTTATGCAAGGCAGGTCTCATCAGGGCCGAACTGACCCTGGTGGGCCGCCTGGGTGGGGGCCAGTTTTAGACCCCTGAGAGGCCATTTTTATTATCGATAGCTGCAATATCGGCCCCCTGCAACAAAAGCGGCACAAAACTTTACACTAGCACCCCCCACACCACCCTCCATGGCCGGCCGAGCTCTTTGCCAGGGCCGGTTTCGGTTCCCAGTCTGGCCCTGGGTCTCATACAGATGACTAATACTGGCCACCCATGGTTCACTGAGTTTCCCACTTTTCCTACCTTAACGCGCTCACAAGGTATTTCCCCTCAGTCTGGGTGCTTGTCTTCGCAAGTGCTAGCTGGTGCAGCAAATGGATGTATCCCTCTAAAAGCAAATTTACAAATATGTGAAATTCCTGTGTTTAATTTGAAAAACTACTTATAGAAGAATTGGTACACTCGAGGTAGTAATTGTAGCGTTTGCAAAAGTTACTGCTAGTGTGAGAAAGAAGCACTTTGCACATCCTAATCAACATGCATTCAGCTATATTTCAAACAAGTTTAATAAGTATTTGAAGGTACAATTACTGCCTTCTGTAAGCTCCCTATATACCAGCTTCTATGAAGCTGAGCTCTCCATCTCACTCCAGATGGAACCTGCGTGCGCTGCATGTGGCTGATCTGCATCAACAGAGCCTTGTGCTGTGGAGCAATGGAGACTCTGCAGTTGCGTCCGGCAAAGCTTCCGGGTGAGGGGGGTGGGTGCAGGTGTCGCGTGTGGAGGAGGGTCGCGGGGTGGTCACGTGGGGATGGGGGGTTAAAAAAATAATAACAATATTTTAAATTTACCTTGAGGCCAGGTCCCGCATCTTTTCGGCTCCTGTTCTCCTGCCTCCGACAGGAACAGGAAGAGCAGGCAGTCAGGCTCCCTCCCCTATGCCAATCGGGATGGCACCCAGTCAGGGGCTTATGGGGTGGGCATGTTCTCCATGCATGCTGCAATGCAGCTTGCATGGAGAAGGGCAGAGTGCGCATGACTGGTTTGGGCGGCCCGAGAGGGTCGACCAAACAGTCTTTGCGCACACATGAGTTGGCACACCACTCCTCCCCTGCTCGGACAGCAGAGCAGCCCCACCCACCTGTCCGCCTGCAATGCAAACATAAAATGGTAATAACTAAAAATTATTACCATTTTATGTTTCTGCTTCTCGCATTGTGAGAAAGCGGTGGGGCGCTCCTCCGCCATAGCAGTGGAGCCGCTCCTGAGACTCTGCACTGTCTTGCTTAGGATTTGTACTGGAGGTACATCATTCAGTACAGATCAAGGGAGTAGCCAGCAAATTAAAATACCCCCCACTGTGAACTAAACTTCTGATGACACCAAATCAGCAACACAAGTATGCCCAGAATTCCTAGACTGGTTCCCTTCACCCTTTCATCCTCCCTTCCTTTCTGCCACCCTTTCACTGTTCCATCCTTTCACCTATCTATTCTTTCACCTTTCCATTCATCCGTTCACCCATCCATCTTTTCCCCTTTCTATTCATTCATCCAGTTATCATTTAGTTCATAAGTAGATCATCCATTTTTTCACTGTTCCATCCATTCATCCTTTGACCTTTCCATCCATCCTTAGACCTTTCCATCACTCCATTCGTGCAATCATACGTCCATTGATCCTTTTTTTCACACGTCGATAATCCATTCTTTCACTGTTCTATTCATTCATCCCTTTTTTTCACACGTCGATAATCCATTCTTTCACTGTTCAATTCATTCATCCTTTCACCTTTCAATTAATCCTTCCATCCACCTATCAATACACTTGCTTCCACCCTTTCAACTGATCCCTTCACACTTAAATATCTACATTGTTTCATCCTTCCTAACATCCAGCCTTGCACCCTTCATTCCTTTGTTCTTTTCACCCTACATCCCTTCCACTTTTCCTTATTCGCTTCTTCTTTCATATTTTCTACCTTTCACCTTTGACCCTTTATTTCGCTGCCCTTTTTTTCCATTTTCCTTCCTCACATTGTTTTCTTTCTTCCCTTTCTCTTCCCCATATCTCTATTTGCTGCTGCCTGCCCGATTTGGATGTTTTCCTCATTTCTGTCTCCTTCATTGAACTTGGCTTACGTTGTAGCCGTTCTCTGCAGAGTGCAGACAGAAGAGTGGAAGGACATGAAGAGACCTTTAGTAGGATCCCAGATCTCAAACAAGGTCAATGGTTGCAGTGCCGACCCCCCTCTTAAGCTGCTAATGCAGGAGGTTCACCACGCCACTGGTACAGATTGTTGGGTGTAGACCCCAACACAGAGGTCAGACATATAGGATTTGTGCTTTAGGGTAAAGCACACATGTTGCATGTAGGTATATCATGAGATAGAGATATAACGCTTAACCCTTTGCTTGCACCTGCTTTTCTTTGGTATTAGGATTAGGCAAAGCCACAGTATATTATTTGCCAAATACGATTTGCACCGAAATCTAAAGTTTTTAACTGGCCCTACCCAGACATGCCGCCTAGCATTTATTAGCAGAGGGATGGCACTAGGGCGTTTGGGCGCAGTGCGAGGGTCAACTTTCAGGATAAAGTTGATTTTGTACGTGAAAATTGATCCCATCGCTCTTGTTTGCTGTGCTTTGTGTTGCTTTGCAATGACTTGAATTCCATGAGCACCCGTACAAATCTGTAGAATATCTGACCACACGCCAGTATCCATACAGGTAGTCTTGTGTGTACTGACCTTTTTAAAATGTCAACCATATGTCTTGTATGTGTGAAACACAAACACAAGTGATGCTCTATTCTGTTGGTTTCAGGTTCTCAGCAAGAAAGGAACGTTTTCATGAAGGCCAGGAAGATGTTAAAACCCCTTGAAATGAGGTCGCCTTCTCGTTCTCTGTCGAAGCCTGCCGCCCTCCATTCTCCTCAAAGCAATGGGTCACCTGTGGCTCACAATGGCACTCTAGAAATCGGTGATCAGCAGGATGAACGCCTCAACAGGTCCCTCAAAGAGGCCCTGTTGATTATGAAGTTTAAGTTGGCAGAATTCCCCTACGTGGGGCAAACAATCCAACTCCTTTTGGTTACAGCAAACTTGGCCGGTCATGCCAAGAACCTGAAACTGAATGTAAGCGCGCAGTCCGTGGGGCATGCTGGGAAACCACTGAAGCAGTTCTGGACAGATTCCCTCTATGTCGCACTGGGACCGAAAGAAGGTAAGTAAAAGTAGTATTAATATTATTGGCTGCACTTTCCAAACCTGGTAAAAATTCTAACTGACCAGTTACCATACGTTTCCACTTGCCTCATGCAATTTTTTGGACACTGGAACAGAGCATGCTATATTTTTACTGGTTATATACATGTATAAAATGAAATCAAAAATAGATCATTAGACATCAGAAGTCAGATCCAGGATGCAAACAAAATAGATTAAATATTCCCCTTTCGAGGTGAATGAGATTGTCATAATCCTTTACCCTGGCGGTGACAATATGTAAATGGTAAACTTGGATTCGATTTCTGACAGGAAACTAAAGCACTTTGCTAAAGAGTGTTGCTTGCTAAATAAACGAACTAATAAATTAAATCACTTATTCAGCCTTTTTGACTTGGTCCACTTAAAAGTTCATTGTTCTGTTGGTGATGTTTTTGGAGTGTGTATTTGGAGCAGTTTGTTTTTCCATTCACACAATTTTTTAAGGACTTGTTGAAGTTGACACTGTGGGAGGTGTGTCACAATAATTGTATGCTTCATTCAGACTCAGCGTGGTCTTTAGATTTTGTCGCTGACCACCAAGAATCCATGCAGCTTGCAATGCTCTTCGGCTGTAATCGCCTCTCCTGCTTTGTGCATACACAGTAAGGTATTCCTACTGATTTTTGTTGTGTTGTGCTCCTTATGTTTCAATGATGAGGGGATGGTTTACTTTGGCTCCCAGGTGATGTTGGACATGTTGATGAGAAGGATGTGGGATATACGTAGCGCTAGGGGTCCGTGTGCTGCAGGTGTTGGCACTTGATGGCCATATCTGGGAGGGCAAGAAAGCCAGCACCCAGTAGGGTGTGGCGATGTTGTAACTTGTTCTTACATGTGTCTTTCTGTCTGGTGAATGAATTACCATCTGTCCTACCTCTGCCGGGCACTGTCTTTATTTCAGTTATCCTTTATTTTCAAGGTCTGCCCCTGTCAGTTGCTCATTTGTATTTACTGTGGTCCAGAGCCTGCCTCTTTCAAGCTCCCCTGTTGCAGACTGGCCTACCTTTAGCTGTAGGTCATCTACCTCAAATGGTGATTGGTGCATTGTACCACTTCTATGGAATCGTGGAGCCCACCTGAAGCACTGTTATGTTATGTTATGTTAAACTCTTTTATAAAGCGCACAGCTGCCCCAACGAAGGGGCGTCCCGGCGCTAGCAACAGTATCCAAAGGAGGGAAGATGAGATTAAGCCGTAGGGAAGAGAACGGTCTTGATAGCTTTGCGAAATGAGGTCAAACAGTTAATACCAGGTCGGCCTCTCATTCATTTCAGATCTCATGAAGGAAGTACCATCCACTTTACTTCAAGGGGTGGAGCGATTTGGTCGCCACTCAGAGTAGCAGCGGTGTTGGCAGCATTTGACTTGTAAAGTCCCCGGTGCAGTGATTACAGAAGTGCAGAGCGCCAGGACACTCTCTGGAGTAACAGTGCGCTATACAAATGCTCTTTCATTCATTCAAAGTGTATTATAATGGAATCAGCTGACAAGAAGCACACGGTAAGGGAATACAGCCCCTCTATTAAATAGGATTAAACAGGGGACAGACTGGAGGAAAAAAGGCCGTGAAAAACAGCTCTTTTGAAGGGTTACCCCCAAAAAATCCTAGGCAGCACATCAGGGGTAATTACATTGCAGGCACTACATCGGGAAGTTTTGCTACAGTAATGACAGGCATCAGTACATCACCAGGGACATTACTTCGCATTGCAGGTAAGTACAAATAAGTATTACATTTAAAGCTTTTTTTGAAATATTTTTCCATTTTATGCATTTATATATGTATATACCTATACATATAGATAATATAAAATAAGTTATAATTAAAATGAATACTAAACCATTAAAATTAAGCCTCCCTACAAAAGATTGGCTTTCTAAACATCTGGTTTATTCTTCACAAGCACCTCATCCGCTTTGTCTGCCCACAGGAAAACCTGCTGTTCCGATTACGCCTGACTTTCAGTTTACATTTAAAACATACACCTCCTACATTGCTTCTTACATGAGTAAATTCTCAGGCGTGTTTATGAATGAGTTGTGAATACCACAACTGGCCCGTCACCTTTCCCTAAACAATCTTTGGTACTAGTTCTCATATCTGCTACTAGCTCCTTAGCTGCTCTCTGCTTTGTTGTCTTGCAGCACCACACACTTCACGCATTGCACTGGCACGGGGCCCTAGTAATTACCAGTAGCTTATTCAAACCTTCCACCCGTCACTTTTTTGTGTAATCCAGGGATGCCTTTCATGGTAGCCATCCACGTTATAGATGACATAAATAAATAAATATTCTCAACCCAGCATCAAAACAGAAAACATTGTGTATGCCCCCATTTGCACATCCAACCAAGATGATACAGCACTCAACTCAATGTAAACACTCATTGCCCAACTACAGAAAACCCTATAATACTTTTAAAAGAGGGGTTCCGATCATTTTGTCCGCATGACCTTTCACCCGTCTTTCCTTAGTAGTCTCCATGCCACATCATGTGAGCTACCTATGCAGCTGTGACCTGGTTATGGTGAAACCCCACTTGTAGTTCTTCAAGACACTGTCCATTCACCTTATTGTCCACAGTGCGCAGAAACAACGCTTTCAAGGGGGTGAAGCTGCTTGACAAAATACAAGGTGGGGCTGAAATTGTGAAGATAAGATGTGTCCAGCGAGGGCTTCTGCAAAAGAACTTCTGCAAGAGTCCTTTTCATGTATACTAGAAAAATGCTGATAGGAAGAGAGCAATTGAAAATACTGAAAAGATAAGAAGCGGCAAGGGAAGCATATAATATTTAGACCCCTGATTTGACAAGAGAACAGAGAGAATCCACCATGATTCAGGCCTAATTCTTTCTATAGAAAACTCTTTATCGTGCTCCTCTGCAGCAGGTACATTATTGCACCAGGTATCTTGCCAACTATCAAGTTCTTGCTGTTCAAGCCTGCAATGTCACATCAATCCTGAATAGCTCACGTAAACCTCGAAGGATTCCTGTAAGTATTTCAAAGTCACCAAGAATGACTGGGTGAAGCTGGGAAGGATGCATTACCATAACATGGATCCCTAAAGCCCATCCAGTACCAGAGAGCAAGCAACATTCAGCGAGGCCCTACTGGGGCCCACACCTTTCTATGTCACCACTTTCTCTAGGGAGGTGGCACACCTAATTGTGACTTGCTCTAATGCACACTCTCTGTGGGCACTGATAGGGAGAAATTAATACTTGCAAACATTGTGTACTTTAGAAAGACCTTTATGGTCACATATTGTATATCGTGCAACCACAGCCCCAGGAAATGTTTCAAAATCTTTCATTAGTAAAATTAAGTAATTTTTAGGTCTGTGATAAGACAGGTATAGATGTCTGGAATACCTTATAGTATCATTTCAAACGTGAAATAACAAGCAGTACAAATATAGAGTGGTATTTGGGACAGCACACTTCAGCTAATGGTTTTCATGTGTTTTATAATGGATTGTCATTGCTTGGATATGTTGTCCATCAAGGCCAGTGCATTTTCTGGATGATTACAATGTGTCATTTGTATTTCTTTTTTGTTGGAGTATCAAGTAGTCTTTTTGTTAGACTGCAAATGCTAGCATGTAGCATGTAATGAGACCCTGAGTATGTTCTTTGATATACTTTTCTGAATCAACAAGATTCTAATTTCTGATTTTGGCCTTTTTGTGTAGAAAGTGTCTGCTATTTGGATGTATTCGCCTGTCATAAAGACACAACTCACAAACTGCATTTTGTTGTACATAATGTAATACTATTCTACTGCTACCTTCCTACTACATTTATACTATAAATTCACAACGTTGTGTACATCTCCACTTCTCTTATCTTTCCTATGGAGAGATCTTCAACAACACATGCACGTTTACCTTTTAGTGGTAAATGTGGGAGGCACCAGAGGGAGCAGTTGGAAAAAGGAGCATGCTTACTACTAAAAGGGAGGGGTTACGGGAGGAGTAAGACTCAGTTTAGGGGGGTTAGGCAGAGTTTTAGGGTGAGACAGGCACCCACCAGCAAAAAGAGTAATCCCATTGCTACAATAAACTGCACTTCTAAAGTTACTGCTGTCATAAAGTAACCAAAAAAGTAGTAAATATACTCAAGCTCTGAACTGGAGTAAGCACCACACATTACCAACCAGTGGTACTGCAACACCCTCCAAGAGAAAATAATAGAGGTATGGACTTAAAATCAAAACCCAATAGGAAATAATGTTAAATTAAATTATATTAAATTATTTAAACAAGTTACACATTTTAATTTAATGTTAGAAAAATCTAAAAATAAAGCATATTTTGTATTTTATTTTAAACTATTTTAATAACACTTTTGATTTTTAAAATGAATGTGAATTTTTTTTCATTAAAATATTAAATGTTTTTTTAATTAATGCTATTTATCAATTGTACTAATTTATATTACATCATACACATTTTTTTACGTTTGGTTGGAATTTTGTTTTTAATTTAGACTTCAGAAAAATTATTTTCAATAAAAAATAAGTTAAGCCATCAGGGGTTGATACTAGCTACGGTAGAACTACAGACATGTGCAGTTTGATGTGCTATAATTGTATTTTCTTTGTGTTTCTTATGCTTTCTGCTAAAATGCAATAACATTAATTACATTAAAAAAGTGTAACCATTGGGGCAGAAATCTCTCTATGCTAAAGGATTGGATAAAGTAAAAATTATTTATTAAACTTTAAACAAATTAGTAACAATACATATATATTAAAAAATAATTTAATTTTAAAAATGTCTTTTAAAATAGAGCATAATAAAGAAAGAGATACAGCACCATCATCTTAATTGTGAATTAAATACTTAACATAAATGCATTAAATTTAAAAAAATTAAGATTTGTTAAAAAAGAAAATCCCAACTTAAGTAAAATGTCTATATTTATCTATTATGTATCAAACGTTGCAAAATGTGATGTATAGAATTAATTTAAATAATTTATTTTATTTTAAAAATGCCAGGTTACATTTATTTTTTAATTAAAAACTTTTAATAAACTATATTATCATAAAACATTTATTTTTATTTATTTTTAAAATTATTTTTATTAACAAAAAATACATTTATTATATACATTCAAAAAGTCTAAAGAAAGTAATGTCATTTAAGATTATTTCCTTTAGGGTTGTATTTTAAGTCCCTTCCTACAATATTTTCAATGAGAGGGTGTTGCAATGGTTTGCCATGTGTGGTGCTGCACTCACTACTGGTCTTTTTTGGCAGTAGTAACTTTCACTTGTATATTTATCTCTACCCCGTTTCAGGTTGTGGAGACATGTTAGTTTACTCTTTTGAGTAACCTTACATGCAAAAACGGTCAAAAGCAGAGTTACACAAAAGTGTAAGAGTAAACTTACATGTGTAACTTACTCACAAGTCTAAGTTACCTTTGTGAATAGCCCTGTTAGTGCAGTTCACTAATTAGCTTAACTCTGCTTATGCAGTCTGTCCTTAAAATGTGCCCTACTCCCAGCTTCCATATTGTTGTGAGCCGAAGATGTCGCTTCATTATGTGATTTTCTATCTACACAGCTATAGAGGAACACGCACCAACACCAAACTAATACCGAACACTTCCCCAGACCTATTGGCTATCCCTATGCTGTATTTCATATATGTAGGATTTCGACTTAGGTACAGGAGTAGTAAACGCTATATAAATACTCCAATTGCCTCAATACACTAGAGGAGGCACCGCAGGGTGGTGTGAAAACCAATGACATGAAACGATCATATGTTGTCTTATCATGTATGACTTCAGAAGTGTAACAAGGAGATCATGGGTCATTATCTAAATAAGAAACTCCTTTTGTGTTGAAACACAGCCAAAATTGGGGAGCATAGTACCCTTCGAACTCCTGCCCCTAACTTTACATTGCTGCTGTTACAGATGTTGAGGGGCGGGGTTGTTTTTTTCATATGATGACAACACAAAGTAGGATTAGCAATGCATCACATGAAAATGTAAACAAAAAATGGACTAATCGACGGCATAAATGCTTGCACTAAATATATATGTTTCTTTTCCAGAAAAGGGTGTGCTGTTTAAGATACCCTATTCAGTATATGGAAACTTCCTAGATGAAAGCAACTTAATTCACTTCGTAGCTATGGGAGAACAGAACACCAACTGGGAGAAGTTGCTTGTGCAGAAAGATATTACCCTCGCCTTCCCGGATGTGATAATCAGTGTATGAAACATTTTCTTTCTTGTTGGGGTTTATGGCCAAGTGAACACGTGTGATTCAAACTCACAATGGATACAGAGGCTGGTTAAAACACACTTTGAACCACTAACCGGAGACCCCCATATTGCTGACCTGCTGTTTCACAGAACATGCATTTTTATCACCATATGTGTAGTTAACTTTTAACCATTCGGTGCAGGCATGGTAGCAAAATTGTTCGAGGATACTGCTTAACAGGGGCCTTATTAACAATGGGTATCAGAGACCTGGGCACACATTTACTAACTTTTTGGGCTGGGTCTGTGTTACTTTTGTAATGCAAACCCGACTCAGTGGCCTAGATTTACAAGCATTTTGCACTGTGTTTGCATCACAATAGTGACGCAAACCAGCGGAATATGTTTTTATTTAATTTACTTTCGAGCGCTGCAAATTTGACTGAAAGTAAAGCAAAGCAGTGCGCTGCCTCAAGGGGGCATTTCATGGGTGGTACACTGGCGTTCTCATGCAACCACCTATGGTTTTTCATGCAAAACCCTATTGACTAACAATGTAGACAGGGTTTGTGCCAAAAAATGACGCCAGGCATAATAAGGAGGAATGCTTCAATTTCTCCTAACTTTTCCCACTTTACATATGTGCTGCACTGTACAGCACACATCCAAAGTGGGAAAAGTTTTAAAGTTAGTCTAAGCATACTATTTTCTGCTGAAAGGGTGTCCTTCCAGTACAAAACCTATGCTAGACTCACACAGACACCCTTGTACTATGGTGCAAAGGTGTGTGCGTGGTGCACGGCAGCACATTTTTGCGTTGGTGCTAGGGAGAGGGGAGGAGAGTGCCATACCTCTGTAAATATGGTGCCATACGTCTGTAAATATGGTGCTCTCCTGCTCTCTCCTTCTCACACAACGCAGCACATAATTTTTGGCGGCTGCACTGAGTGGCGTGAGGCTTCCTGTGTTTCCCTTATATATTAACAATGCGGTATTATTTCTCATATTGCCATTCTGTTATGGAAATGTAAGGGCATACCACAGCCTTTTAAAAAAAAAACACACCCACTGGAGCGCGGATTTCCGCGCGGTGCTGAAGGTTCTGAGCGCGGGCGGGGCCATGACGGAGCGGTTCCGTCATGCGCACAGCGCAACCGACGCTCATGACGGAACCGCTCCGTCATGAGCGTCGAAGGGGTTAAAAGTGTACCACTACTTTCTTGCTCTGTATTTCAAACCTGTGTCAATGTACCAAAAAAAGATGGGGTTTTCAAAAACTTTCTAAATGCATTCTTTCATATTTAGACACATGATCAAAAAGTAATTTGCATTCTCTGAATTTGAACCCACAATCTTCAGAGTGAGCGTCCAAGACTTTATACATTAGGCCACAAGTGACTCCAACTGACACTCCAGAAATCATCATTAACTTACTTGAAAGACAGCAGGCTATAAAAACAAACAACTAGGCCTGGACAGAGTTCACGGAGTTCTGCCATGCAAAACTCTGCGAACTGATGAAAAAACTCAGCCGCGCTATACGGAGTTCCGCAAGCGGTGGAGTGCATTGGATCGAGCCATTTGCTCAGATTTTTAGCACCGGGTGTTTGTCCCACGCTAGAAAATCAGCGTGAACTGCACCATGTGCAGTGCAAAAGGGCACTGCTCCTTTCTGACGCTCGCATAGATGTTCTACTCAAGTGGCAGCTTCCTGAACGCGAAGGATAGGATTCTTAACGCAAACGGTAGTGGCCATCCACGACCGCCCGCATTGTGAAATCTCGCCGGGACGTGTTCGGGAGTAAGATTTTCCCCTTTCGCGCTCGCCAACTTAACGTTGACGAGCACGAGTGAGAAAAAAACTCCATTCCTCTATGTGGAGTGGAGTTTTTGGGAACTCCATGCGCTACGCAGAGTGCGGAGTAGGAAAAACTCTGCAAACTCTGCTAGCAGTGCAGAATTTCACACCCAGGCTTAAAAAAAACATGAACACGAGCTGCCAGTAAAGCAAGAATTTTTTTTTTTAACTATTTACCAGATATTCCACTGCTGAACTTTCAAATTAAGCAAAATAACCTTGTATGAACATTCAAACTCTACAATTGACCAGACCTCAGTACCGACTCACCCAAATTACAAACGTTATTGGAATGCGGGGCTCAGCCGAAGCCGACCTTGGAAAGGCAATTGACCTTTGAAAACAAATAAACAATAATGCATGTACCTCACACTTTTACTAAACACATATTACCCAGCATTTACAAAATAAATAATATAATTACAATAAATAAAACACCCAAAGTGCTCTACAGCATATCAGTGCAAGCATGTAACTTTAGCAGCACGAAAAGAGGAAGTTGGTTATGGACTGCCTCTATTTATAGAGTGGGCTGTGTTTCTCCTTTATTGTTACTTTTCGCCTTGGGGAGCAGGATTGTGGAAAATGTGGTTTGCTTTAAATGTGCTTCTTAATTTGAATAGCAGGAAAGGAGACTGCATTATAGAGCCTCCTGTCTAGTACTGAACCCATCAGCCATTTTCAGTATAACAGAGGCTGATTTTTTCATACAGTCATTTGTTATAAAAATGTTCTTATAGGTTATGCAAAATGCTTTAAACATAATGTAAGACACAAGCATAATGCAAATGAATTCTTCAGTTAAATATACACCTTATCATGTTCTGAGAGTTTTTCGAATTATTAGTGAAGTTTACTCTTTCTTATCCTAGGTACTTGGAAGAGTTATGCTTAATCAACCAGTAACAATACAGCTTAGTTTTGCCAATCCTTTTGCCGAGGCGATTGAGGATTGCCTCTTGGAGGTGCAGGGCAGTGGACTGCTCCAAAAACAGCTCCAGATGAGGTGAGTGCATTATACATGGTGCCTTTGTACTGCAATCTGTAAAGCTGAGCTTCACTACAATCCTCGTAGGAATAAAGAATCAGGTTAAAACAGGAGTGTGGTGCAAAACGAGTTTCTAGCATGTGCAGACTTTATCGCTCTGATTCAGGGAGGACCTGGCGGGCAGTTCGGGCTGGACTGTTCCTATTAGAGCAGGGCCAAGAATGAGTTGTATATGGATGGGTCTGAACTGAGGCGGCACAGTGGGCAAAAGCACAATGGGTGGGGTGCTAACCCGAGCGATTGCCAGTGGTTAGACGTATTGCAAGCATTCCTCCCATCACCTTTTGTGTGTTTCTTGTGCCTCCCTAAGTGGCAAGGTTTTGCCCAGATGTGGATCCCATACTCACAGTGCCACTGGAACCAAGCCACACCGACTGAAGAGCCATCAGGATGAAGCCAGTCCTGGGTTGCTTGTGTTTCAGTTCAGGAAGGACCGGGTCAAGACTGATTTGCATATAGCTAGGTTCAAACTGCGGTGGCATGGTAGGCAAAAGAAAGATCATTTGGAGTGCTACCCCGAGCGATTGCCAGTGGTTGGACGTATTGCGAGCATTCCTCCCATCACCTTTTGTGAGTAAGACTTTACTGCACCCCTCAGGTTTTTCTCTACATGATTTTTGCCAGATAAAATGGACCGAATGCATGCAAGGTAAAACCTTACCAGTTTGAGTTTTTGTCTAGGATTGGTGAAAAACACAAGACATTAATACCTCGGACATTAAGAATAGTGTGGTGATACTGCACCTGTAAAATACACCCCCTGGAAATATTGGTGAGGTATTATCTTTTCAGGATTATCTGGGATTTGTAGAGCGGCTCCCGGTAGTCTCCTTGGTGCAACAAAGGACCAATGAAGGAGCACCTGATTGGCTGAAAGATTTAGGATTGTATTGGTGGATTCAGATTCCACACAAAAAACTGAAGTGTCAACTTGTACCTGGTCGCTTCACTGACCCTAGAGCCTCCCTCCCCATTGCACTCCTGTGACCCCTTATCTACTGCAGTTCAAAGTGACACGCTTAGAATAAGTGTGTTGTTTAATGAGATCAAAGACCCGGGACACAGATTTTAGTTTTGTTTAAACAGCAGCCCATAGAGCAGAGCTGAACAGCTGTCTTTCAGAGGAGTTAACATCTGAATTTCTCAAATGTAATGTGGGCTGGCAATTGAGCCCTGTGACATCATTGGAAGTAAAATCACCGAACTGATATTGCCAGAAATAACACTACCCCAGCTGACATTGCACATGGCACTGAAGTAGCTCCTGTATAAAAGGGAAAGGAGTCTTTACAGGAGTGAAAGCACAAGACAAACAAAACACAATATTCCTCCTTATACATTTATGTTTTATTGAGGAAAGTGGAATATGTGCCTAGAATACTCTAAGTGGTAGACGAGGAACTTGCTTCATCTACATCTCTAATGATGACTCTGTCCACAATATGTACAGCACCAAATCTTAGATTCCTCTGCTCATTTTCTTTCTTTTTTCTTTCTTTCTTTCTTTCTTTCTTTCTTTCTCTTTGTCTTACTCTTCCTTTTCTTCCTCTCCATGAATAAGCCCAAATGTAACTGCACTGGAAGTGTAGACATGAAATATATAGGAACGTTAAATGTGTCCTGCTTCCCCCACACAAAAAGCTAGCTCACACACATTCTTGAATATTGCCAAGTGTCCAGGTAGCCAAAGCACAAATGAGGCAAATTGCCAGGCGTCCCTCTTCCTACAGTCAGAATGACCTTGGTCTCCTTCTGAAAGTCATTCAGACAGTTCATATATAGGCAAACCACCTCTTGCTCAGCCACGTATCCAATTCACTGACATGTTGAGCGAGACTTTGAATACTCCTGTAGAACCACATTTATTGGTGCCAGAAGTTCTTTTACATCTAAATACGATGCTGAATCAGGAACGTCAAGACGTTCATACATACAAGGTAACAATTAAAGCCAGCTGCGAGCCATGTCCAACCATCCATCTGAGTAGAAAAAGCAGCACCAGCCACTGCCTTTCAAACGCCTCTCTCGACCCCCATCAGAATAAAAATTCAGATTCACTATACATTTTGGGCATATTTTTTACTGCTTTGAAAGGGTGTTCCTCTTCGTCTGATGCTGCCTGAATAACAACTCATATTTTCCTTAACTACAGTGGGAGGGATCTCTTGACAAAGTGCATAAAAGATCTTATATGTGATTGAAGCACCTCAGTGCCTCCCTTCACTGCTCCTGCCCATTTGGTGATGACCTTCTGGGGTTAGTATCACTGCCTACTGCAGCATATGAACTTTACAAGTTCAAATCCCAGTGATGCAGACTTAACTTTCTACAGTTAATAAATTGAGTGAATAAGGTGGGTAGTATTAACATTTGTTATTGATAGTGCGCTGAAGTATGCAATGAAGCACTTTATAAAAACATGCTTGCCCAACAATCACTCCTAATCTTTACTTCCTGCCCATGGGTTGGAACATCAAAGCTTCAGGCCCGTTGGCCATTGGAGTAAACGACCAAAATATAGAATCCAAAATATAGACAGGACAGAATATCGACTCCAAAATATAGATAGGACAGAATATCGAATTACCAAAATATAGATAGGACAGAATATCGAAATTGGGGTATGAAATATCGATTTCCATAATATCTAATTTAAACTATCGATTTCCATAATATCTGATTTTTCTTAGTGTTATGTATGGTAGCATATGTGTTAAAATTATGTATTATTTTTGTAATGTATGTTTAATTTTGTTAAAGTAATGAATGTTATGTAATGTAATTTTTGCGTAATTTAATTCCGTAGCGGGTTGTGGGTTTATAGGGGAATAGGGTGGGAAGTAATTTAATTATAGTAAATTAAATATTAATTTTTATTTATATGTATTGATAATTAATTGATTGATAATTAATTATTAATTGGTAATTAATTTCTATTAATTGGTGATTAATTTTTATTAATTGGTAATTCATTTTTATTAATTGATTAATTGATAATTATGTTAATTGTATTTTGTATTATTAGGAGCGGGTTGTGGGTTTATAGGGGAATTGGGTGGAAAGTAATTTAACTGTAATAAAGTAAATATTATTTTTTATTTATGTGTATTGATATTTGATAATTACTTATTAATTGGTAAATAATTTTTATTAATTGTAACTATTTTTTCTTAATTGCTAATTAATTGTTATTAATTGATTAATTGATAATAATGTTAATTGTATTTTTTATTATTGGGAGTGGGTTCTGGGTTTATAGGGGAATTGGGTGGGAAGTAATTTAATTGTAATAAAGTAAATATTAATTTTTATTTATATATATATTGATAATTAATTGATAATTAATTATTGATTGGTAATTAATTTTTATTAATTGGTAATTACATTTTTTTCAATGGTTATTAATTTTTATTAATTGGTAATTATTTTTAATACATTTTTTATTGGTATTGATAATTAATTTAATCTAATTTTCAGATTAAATCATTACTTTCCCTACTGTTGCACTCTCAGGAGTGGGAATAGTAATTTTTACCTTCCCGCTATCCAACGCTTTTCCTACTGTTGCACTCTCTGGAGTGGGAATAGTAATTTTTACCCTCCCGCTATCCAACCCTTTCTTTACTGTTGCACCAACTGGAGTGGGAATAGTAATTTTTACCCTCCCGCTATCCAACGCTTTCCCTACTGTTGCACTCTCTGGAGTGGGAATAGTAATTTTTACCCACCCACTATCCAACGCTTTCCCTACTGTTGCACTCTCTGGAGTGGGAATAGTAATTTTTACCCTCCCGCTATCCAACGCTTTCCCTACTGTTTCACTCACTGGAGTAGGAATAGTAATTTTTACCCTCCCGCTATCCAACGCTTTCCCTACTGTTGCACTCACTGGAGTGGGAATAGTAATTTTTACCCTCCTGCTATCCAACACTTTCCTTACTGTTGCACTCACTGGAGTGGGAATTCTAATTTTTACCCTCGCGCTATCCAACGCTTTCCCTACTGTTGCACTCTTTGGTGTGGGAATAGTAATTTTTACCCCTACCCTATCCAACGTTTTCCCTACTGTTGCACTCACTGGAGTGGGAATAGTAATTTTTACCCCTACGCAATCCAACGCTTTCCCTACTGTTGCACTCAATGGCGTGGGAATAGTAATTTTTACCTTCCCGCTATCCAACGCTTTCCCTACTGTTGCACTCTCTGGAGTGGGAATAGTAATTTTTAGCCTCCCGCTATCCAACGCTTTCCCTACTGTTGCACTCTTTGGAGTGGGAATAGTAATTTTTACACTCTCACTATCCAACAAAATCTCTACTTTTTTTTACATTACATTTAGTATTTTTACATTTTAAGCTTTTTTATATTATTTTAAGTATGTTTCATTTAATTGTTTTTAATATTTAATTACTTTTATATTATTTTTAATACATTTAAAAAAATCGATATTTTAGTTAACTATATTTTAACATTCTATATTTTGGAATCGATATTTTAGTACTTACCTGTTTGTAGATAGGGATTCTATATTCTGTACTTCGATATTTTGGAGTCGATATTTTGGGCATTCTATATTATGTCCCTCGATATTTAGTCACTGAACCGGCCATTGGAGGCAAGCATGCAGCTGTGGGTCTGAAGATTAAGACAATAAATGCAGAACCACTGACTTTGAGGCAAAGACAGTGAAGACTACAGGGAGTCCCAAAGTGAGAAATTGAATTTTTGAACGAGGGGGCTGTTAATTCTCCTCAAGCAAAAACCAGAATCCCTGTGAGGGTGAACCACAAAAGTCACCAAATTAACTTGAGCTTAACCCACATGGCATAAGGTCTCAAGGTGGCATCAGAAATTCTGAGGTATCCATGGATGTCGCAAGGCATCCAGCCCAAAATGGCACATTGCTGTAGTTGGTCATAAAACTGACTCAACAACAGCAGTGCGTAAAAAAACAGAGGCGATGCTTCAGTTTTGACTGACACAAGTAGCCTACTGTATGGGGACCTATGTAATAGAGTGTCAAAAGGTGAAAATCTCACCTTACACTCTATTACATTGGTCCTGGATGTTGTGCATACTAGTGGGCATAGTGCACTTATGTGTTCCACTATACATACATATGTGTGACATAATTCATTAATGGTGTGTAATGTGTGATTTACTGTGTTACCTACCTCATGTGGCACTTGCCTGTTGCGGGGAAGTGACTTGATTGTAGATTACACTGTTTCAAGTCACTTAAGCTGGTCATATTCCTCTGAAACAGCCAATGTGTCATTCGTATGCCTGAGTTTTAGAGGCATAGGAATTTTAACTCATCTCAAGCTCAGTGGCCCGCCTCATTACGATGCGTCACTTTGGGAAAAAGTCATAAACACCACTGTGTCAGTTTTACAGGGGATTTTAGGTGGGAACGCCTACCTCGTATATATTAAAACTAACATAATGTAGCTGTTTTTGAGGGAAAAGAAACAACGAAGGCCAACAAATTGTGACGCATCAGCCTAGATGCGTCACCTTGTAAATATGGAGCAATGACATTGCCGCCACTGCGGTCAAACAAATTATGCAGTGGTGGTGCAAGTTCCTTGTAAATATGCCTCAAAATATGCACCACGTACTCTAGGTAACATGGTTACATCTTGGCAATCTACTTTCAACATTGAATGTCAGTGCTTTTTTTTAACTCTCTCCATCTTTTTTTGTTTCAGCATTGGAGCCATGGGCCCAAGACAGCGATCAAGTGTCAACTTTGAAATTATCCCTTATAAGAGTGGTGTAAAACAGCTTCAGGTCAACATCACCAGCAACAAATTTAGAGCTATGAAAGGCTGCAAAAGCATCGACGTGCCCCCAATAGCTACACAATAAGCGCACGTCTAGAAGATATATTTTATTAACACACGTTTTATATTTTTTTATGTTTGTGCGTTTGGTGTCTTGAGGTGGGAACTATTTTAAATCAAGAACCATACTAATCACAATATTCAGTTGTCTGTTGTACCTGATATGTCATGAAACAATAAAATATTTTGTGTATTTAGAAAATGGGTAGAACGCTGGCAGTCAGTTCATCACGTTTCTGTTTTCATTACTTGTCATTTTATCAGAGGTAGTTTTAGTACCTGACTAAATATAATTAGCCCAGTTCAATTGTAAATTGTTTGTGAACAGCCAGTGGCCATTATTCATACACAAAAGAAAAAACGTAAATCTGTTTTGCTTGTTACAAAGTCCTTCAAGATTAGCTGTTGCTGTTTAAATAAGAGTTATGTGACATAAAGTCCTGGTCATTGAATAAATATAATTAATCTTACTCATGTTCCAATACTGTGAATAGGAATCAACAATAGATGGAATGGTCCTTACACAATAGTTCATCACTGCTGCTGACTCACAGAGAAAGGAATACATCATTCATGTGCAAAAGACCATTGATCACCCAATAGCCTAATATTATAGTTTTTTTTTTTTTTACGAAGTTTTATATAGCGCAAACTAGACCCGATGGTATCAGGTATCAGAGCGCTTTACATAGGAGCAGTTGCGTTACATGAGGACACATTCATTTTTGTTAGGCACAGGGAGATTAAGTGATTTGCCCAGAATCACAGGATGTTCAGCGTCATTGCCGAGACTCAAACCCGGGTCCCCAGATTCGAGGTTGACCACCCTAGCTGTTAGGCATTGTCACCAACATCTCAATTTCTTATCGCCTAGAATGTGAAAACTCAGTGATCTGCCCTCATACCAGTACTGTGGCTGCTTTGATATTACCACAATCCAGAATTTCTTCTTGACCAAAAATCTGCTCATTCTGGTAATTTTCAGTGGTCACTTGACCCCAAATCCTCGAAGAGAAGCTCCTTGGCAAGTAATTGCAGATGTTCTATTTCATTTTTCTTTTCTTTACTTCCCATTTAGTACATACAACTACTCCAGTATCCTTTTTAGGTATGGCTTGATAACACAGCGGTAGCAAGACCTTATCTCATCACAAACAAAAAATGTTATGAGTACTACAGAGAGGGACTGTGGCTCCACCCAGATGTTGGTTCGTCTGAGTATAGCTTTTGCTTTGTCAAAAGCTGTGTGCTTCTTCACAAAGTGTGCTTACCCTCCAAACAGCTGTAATGGTTTGTTCATCCAGCTACTTGAGCCAGGCCCTTTATCAAACAAAACTATTGGGTTTGACCTTTGGTCACGCTTATGCCACTGCTGGTACTGCTAAACAATGTGTTATAGTTAATTAGATATTATAGTGTTTGTTCTTCTCTGGTTGCCATGTGTGAAAGCGTATGCTCAATACAGAAGTCCATTAGAACGGCTTTGTTGGTGAAGGTGGTGAGGTAATCACCAATGATTTAAGCTAAATCCTTTTTTTAAACATTATGATAATTTATTGTGAAAAAGATATGTAAAAGTTAGAAGACATTTAAGGGTGAATCGGTATTACTCTGTATTAAACCCAACAGATAGGTATTTTGTTACATGGAATTTCAGATTACTGTAGTAGCCTGTGTTTTGGTGCTGGGTGCTTCCTCTGATCATGAGGATAGAAGATTTGCAGTGTGAAAATCCTTGTTAAGCCCTTTTAGGATACCTAGAGCACCATTAGCATGGCGGTCGGACTTTGTCCACCCGCCATAGCCCCATGAAATGGGACCGCCCGCAATGCATGTGGCGGTCCCGCAGATACAATTAGGATGTGCCCGCCACACTGGTGGGCGCATCCCGCATTTTTAACATTGTGGCGGGCGGTGCAGAAAGCACCAGCCACCACAATGCCAAAAATGCAAGTTGTGCATTTGCATAAACAACGTGACATGCACCACGCGGTGCCTGCCACGTTGTACATGCAAATGCAGGGGGGTACCATAGGTACCCCCCATGTGCACCCCCCACCCCCCAAAATTACCTGGGGGCCCACTACGGGCCCCCAATGTGAAAGGCCACATGCCTTTCCGTGGCGGCAAATCCCCGCATGCATCTAACAGACACCGACTGCTTTTCCGCCCGGTAGGCAATCGGGCGGAATGCCTACCGGTGGAAAACCGGCGGAGGGTCTTTCCGTTCGCCGGGGTCCCCCCTGCCATAGTAATATGACGGGGGGGGGGGGAATTGGCAGGCGGGCGGGAGAAAATGTCGGGCGGATCACCACCGCCATGCGGGCGGTAGCGATTCGCCCGACATACTAATGGGCCTCTAAGTATTTTGCTTCGCCAACTTTAATTTTGTTTACATTTCAAATTTTTTGCCTGTGTGCCTGATGGTTGCCTTGTGGAAAGCTTATGCTCAATACAGTAGGCCTGAGTTGGTTATGGTGGCAAGCCAATGATAAGAGATACAGGCCTGGTTGGTTCACTGGTAAAAGTTATGTTTGAAGTCATAAGTTTGATCACTTTATCATATAACACTATGACAAAAGCAGCAAGCTTGGTTTATTTAGTGAGAAACAGGTGTATTGTTATCACGCGGTGTTACAGGCTGTAGACAGGTATTGAAATCTCACACTGATGGTAGAAGATTTTTATTGGGATCATTCTTGAGAGGAGTCGTATGTTGGTTTGCTAACTGTAATTCTGTACATAATTGTAATGTTGTAACTGTATGCATGATGTTTGCTAGCATACGTACACTTCAGTAGGCCTGTGTTGGTTATGGTGTCGAGCCAGTGGTCAAGGCTATAGCCGATATTGGTTAATTGGGGAAAGTTATGCTAAATGTTATAGGTTGATCTGTTCATTATGAAATAATATGAGTATGAAATAATATGAGAAAGACAGTAGACCTAATTTACTTATTGTGAACAGCGTGTATTAAAAGAAACACAGGCTCTTTACTGTGGATTGTTATTATACTGTTGTCAAAATCTATATACAGTTATTATGTTAAATGGAATCTCACACTGTTTTGGTGTTGATGACCTTGAACAAACAGTGGGAATAAAAGATCTAGACTATGATAATCCTTATTAGGCACCATTAAGATATACTTCATATGTTTTTGACACTGTAATTTGAGACTTCATATGTTTTTGACACCGTAATTTGGTACATATTTGTAATTTTATTACTGTGTACCTGATGGTTGCCTTGTAGGAAAGCTTACGCTAAATAAGTGGGTCTGAGTTGGTTGGGATGTTAAGCCAATAACAAAGGCTATAGGCCTGATTGGTTCATCGGGAAAGGTTTTGCCAGATGCCATCGTTCTGATCTTTTTTTATAAAGGCTTCCACAAAGGAAATAAGCATAATGTATTTATTAAGAAACAAGATAAATCCAATAAGCCTTTTAAGGTAGATTATTATTGTGCCGTGTTAAGCCTGCAGGTAGAAGAGTTGCACTGTAATAATTCTTGCTAGAATCTCTTCGGAAGGTCTGACAGGTTTATTGTTAGCTAGAATCTTTTAATTAAAAAACATATATGTATATTACCCCGTTGCAGTCCCCACTGGATAGTTACATTTAGGAATATATATTAATTGAAAAATGGTTTGTTGGTTTGCTAATAACTATGGCGCCGTTTGACAAATCTTCATCAAACTTTCCCCCCAAAAAATCGCATCCACCTCTGCTCCTTCTTGGAAAGTTTTGGGGTGCTCTGTCAAGCGGGGGCCGAGAAAAAGTGAGGTCCCAAAATGCATTTTGCCCATTCATTTTTCCATAGGAAAATTGAACGGAGCTAACGCAAAAACTGCTGAACAGTATTACACCAAATTTGGCAGAAAGGAAGATCTTGGTACAGAAAGCATGCTTTTTGTGATTTGGTGTAATTACATTCAGTGGTTTTTGAGAAATTAAGCGGAAAAAAACTCGATATTTCACGCCACGGAGCATCCACGCAGCCGATAGATCTAGTGATAAGATCTGATTGCCTGCCACCACATCATCAAAGATGTGATGGCAGCCATTTTAGGGGTGGGGGACTCAGTCCCTCCTGCCCACTAGGCCTGGCTGGGGGTCCCAGAGGAACCACCCCTGGGGCCAAAAATAATTTAAAAGGTTTCAACTGCAAATTCTTGGTGGATCTGTGGTAAATACAAGAAAAGGAAGGTTCATGTGCTTTAAAAAAAAATACAGAGTGGGCCGCGGCCCAAGGGGAAGCACTATAAATTTTAGAAAAGGTAGGGGGCATGCGCCCACCCTCTCTGGGCCATTTCTTGCCACCAGGGAACCTATCCCTTGGGGCCAATTAATGTAAAAAGGGGAGGTGGGCATGTAGCCCCACCCCATGGGACGTTCTTAGGCCCCGGGGCCAGACCCGTGCATTAAATTAGGGGAAAGGTGGTGCAGCACCCCTCCCTGGGCCAATTTCAGGGCCCAGCGACCCCATTCCTTGGGGCTTGCATTAACTTAAGGGGTAGGGGGCATGAGGCCCATTCCTCGAGCTTCTAAGAACTCCCAGGGACACCATCCCCTGGGGGCAATAAACATAATTGGGGAAGGAAGCATGCGGCCCACCCTCCCCAAGCCTTTGCTGGTCCCCGGGGACACAGGCTCAATCATGATATCCCAGGGAAACGATATCTTAGGACACAGTTGTTTCCCTGCCCAGGAGAGTGTGGGCAGGAAAGTGTCCTGTGCTTTTAATTGGCAGGAGCAGAAAGGCTTCTGCCAGCTAGGAATACAAACGTTTCTCCCGGCCCGTACTCTCGCGGGGAGAGAAACAGTATTGCTACCGCCCAGCGGGAGCAAAACAACAAGCTGCTCCCACAGATTGTGAGAAATGCTTGTTCCTGATGCACCCAGTACAAGTACTGGCAGGAGCCCGGGGCTCCCCTGCATTCACCAACATCCAAAATGATGTGGGGTGCCCAGGGTGGGCATCGGGACACCCCAATTTATATATATTTTTTAAACAAAAGAAAGACATGCTGCCCTCTCCTTCCTTGCTGGCAGAGGGGAGGAACCTCAGCCCTCAGCTCCAAACATCAAAAATGCACCAAGGCACCCCAAATTAAAAAACAATAATTACAATTGCTGCTGCCGGCTCCTGCTTTGCCCCAGTGCAGAATGCTGGAGGGCTGCGGGGCTCCTGGGCTCCAAACATGCCTCCCCATAAAAATAATTAAAGACACGGGTGGCCACCGGGGCACCCAAAAAAGAAATAAAATATAATAAATGAGCGGCAAAAGCAACTCTATTATTTACTACTCCGGCATGGAGCGTCACATAATGTTGTGCATGGGCTTGTTATTACGTTTTTTCGGATCCTGGTGGTGTTCCTGGAATTTGCAGGGGCACCACAAAGCATTTATTAAATGGGTGGGAGGACGCCAGGGAGCGCAGCAGCACCCCAGCAACATTAAAAAACAGTACATCTCCTGGGTCATTAAATCCATGACCCCAGGTGTGCTTACTATATTGTTTTTAAGTTCTCCAAGCTGGAACTCTATGCTCACCAGCAGACCATCTTGTGGTAGTTTTGTGGTAGCATTTTGTGACATAAAAAATATTTTTTTTAAACTCAAAGACATGTTGATTTTTCTTTTATAATAAGACTTCATTAAAAAAAATTGAGAAGCACTTTTAATGTTGCAATGTGTGAATTAATGAAAGAAGCATTTGATTACAAATATTGGCAATTTTTTGACAAAACCAGTAGGTTTATTTTCTATATATATGTTGATATGCTGACCCCTTGATCAAGCCAATAGGCCGACTTTTTATAATTTGATGTTCTGGCTCTGTGACAAAGTCAGTAAGTCCGCCTTACATAAAATAACACAATTTATATTGTAGCATCACATAGTCAGTCTGTGGGTGTTGGACCACGCGCAGCGGGAAGCTGTGTGCCTGCAAGTAGGGGGGTTGGGTGCTCGGGGACAGCGATCGAAACCTTAATGTACATTAAACACAGGAATTCACTAAAAATAAAGCTTAAATGGACAATACATTTATGAACAGTAATATGTTAATTTACATTTAAAGGGGTACGAGTTAAAGTTACTTCAGGGCACATGATACAGTTACTTAAGATAACTATAACTGGGGAATTTCAATTGTTTTGTTAGTTTAAACCAGTATGTTTTAACTGGCATTTTCACCTAACTATAACTATAACATCTATTTAGCCTTTGTGTTTTTTCGGTGAATTTCCAAGGTTTTTTAAAAACGTAAAGTAACATATTATTACAGTTCTTAACTATAACGTCACTTTAACTTTTTTCAGTGAAATAATATATCACCAGTAGGTTAGTTATAGTTAGGACCTAGTTTCCATAGGAAAAGCATTTTTTGACTTGCCTATATCTTTGGTGCCGTTTGACGAATCTTCACCAAAACTTCTCAAAGTGTCAAGTTGGGTCCTGTTGTCTGTGGAAAGTTTCAGGTGATCCGTTAAGTGGGGGCTGAAAAGAGGGGGGGTCAAAAAAGTGTGTTTTGCATGTTAATTTCCATACAGATTTATGCACGACTACAGCCTGAACTGATGGATGGATTTACATCAAATTTGGCAGAAAGGTAGCTCTCGGTCTAGAAAGCGACCTTTTAATGAATTGGTGCTAATCCATTCAATAGAATCTGTGATATTAAAAGAAAACCACATTTGTATATATATGGAGCGGATCCTCAGAGGATTTGGCAGCCCCTGTGCTAAAATCTGATTAGCTCCCAAGATTTCAATCAGGTATACTTGGCAGCCATCTTGGGACTCAGCTTCAGCTAAGTCCCCCAAAAGTTTAAATAAAGAAAAAGGGACAGAGTAGCAATTCCCTGACCCCTAAGCTCTGGTACCAGAGTCCCCCTGGAATCCTTCCAGGGCAAAAAGGCATTTTAAATATAAATTGCAGTGAAATCGCGAAGAGGTCACAAATCCACTGCAAAAAAAAAAAGTGCGGTCGCTCACGTTTGTTTAGACTACAGCCCCCGAGTGAGATAGGTCCCAGGGGCATGTAGGCATATAAAAGAAAAAAGGAGTGGGGCACACGGGCCCCCTCCTAAGGCTCATTTGAGCCTTGGAGACCACCATTTCCCCGGTGCTTATTTAGTATAGTGGAGGGTTGCCACACATGCCCCACTCCATGGGCTCATTTGAGCCCTGAAGACAACCACCTCCCCAGTTCCTGGGGACCACCACCTCCCTGGGGCCAATAACATTTTTCAATCTGTGAGTGGGGGCCATGCAGCCCCCCTCCCGGGCCATATGCAGACCCAGGGATCATCACTTCCCCAGGACAAGGCCGTCAAAAGTAAAAGAAGGGGGCCACGCAGCCCCCCTTCTGGGGACTGCCACCCCCAAGGGCAGGCTCCTGCCATCTCCCGAGGTGCCCACCCTCAGGAGATAGCTGTTTGCTTTTGCTTGCCGGGAGCTGACAGCTCCCACCAAGCAAGAGCAAACACAAACTTTGCTCTCAGCAAGTGGGAGCTGTAAAACTGTGAAGCAGTCAGGGAAACAAATGAAATCATTGCTCCTACAAGCAGGTAGTAGCATTTTTGGCTGTTCCCTACAAGAGGCGGGGATCCGGCAGGGACTGCGGAGGCATTCAGACTCCTCCCACGGTCCCCAACGGTGCAGACTTGGTGCCCTGGGTTTGCTAAAGGACAACCAGCATGATAAGGCCAGGCCCTGGGGGATGGGGTCCCTGCGGACGAAATTGGCCCGGGAGGGGGGCCATGGCCCTCCTCTCCCATTAAATTGTATCCAGACTGTGGATTATGTGGTCCCATCTGCCAAAATCAGCCAGGGGAGGAGGACCGCATGGCCCCTCTCCCACAGTGAAATTTTGCCCGGCCCCGGGGGATAAGGTCCCCAGGGCCGAAATTGACCCAGGGAGGAGAGACGCGTGGCCCTCCTCCCCTTTTATAAAAAAAAAATGTTTAAAAGAGAGACTGAGGTGCCGATCACGATCCGGTAAAAAAATTGCCCGTACGACTCGTATCCGGTCTTTTTACCGTACGAATTGTACAAGTGCCGTACAAATTGGCAATCACGATTCGCATGGGAAAAAGTCCATACGAATCGCATTGGGAAGTATTCCCCACACGTCCTCGGGTCGGGAAATGTGTCCGACACGTCCTCGGACGAGTCACCGTACAAATGTGAAAAGTGAAGTCCGACCGCGGAATCACGATCCGTCCCGTGCGTCCGATGATACAACCGTATGGAAAATGCACCGTACAGACCGAACTCCCATAGCAACCATGGAGACATGTGCCCGCATACGCGCTGTACCCCCCCAGCCCCCGTGAGTACGCGCCGACCCCCCCGTGTATGCATGGAGCGTACCCCCCGTGTATGTACGGTGCGTACCCCCCGTGTATGTACGGTGCGTACCCCCCGTGTATGTACGGTGCGTACCCCCGTGTATGTACGGTGCGACTCGTACGGAAATGCTGTTTCCGTGCGAATCGTACTTGCATGTTTGTAAAGTTTTACGACCGGGTACGAGTCGGACGGAAAAAAGCCTCCGTCCGACGGTTCGTACCCGGTTTGTGCCGGATCGTAATCGGCACCTATGTGTCTCCCTTGTAATTAACCTGAGTATGCAAATGGCCAAAATCATGTGCAAGCTACGCCCATTCGGCCTGCCCTGTTTCTCTTAGTAGTATGCTAAGGTTTTCCCATGTTGTGGACATCTAACCAAATGGCCCGAGCTTGTTTCCCGCTGAGTTTGGTGACACATTGTTGATGCAGAGGAATACTAGGACATCTCCACCAAACAAAGAAGTACTTACTTTCATGTAGTTAAGAGAGAGTGCCCCCGTTTGGTGTTGATTCATCTGTGTGAATTCTCCTCATCTTCTCTTGACCGGGATTCATGTTATCACAGATTTTTGAATGAGACCGTCCGAGTAACGGTTTCATTGAAGAAATTACATGCATAGAAGGTCACTGGAGACATTACCTCATGGATCTTACTCAGCTGTAGTGTAGAGTATGCACTAGACTTTTACCCAAAGAGGTAGCACTTACTAATTAACAAGTAGAAAGTACTGCCGTTGGGTAGACATTTTCGGCAAAACTTTGGACTCTTTTTTGAAAAAATGAGGATCCTTTCTGGCCCTGATGCTCATTTCACAGAAATTAAACCTCGACGGGAAGCACTTACAAATATAAACATAGCAGGTGCTCCAGCTGAAGGCTCACTTAAGTAAAGCACAAATGATCCTAACTTCTTGGGCTTGGTGAAGGCAGATCAAATGTGTTTCCTCTCATATTCCATGTTGAAAAACGATCTGAAATCCATAATGCCGGTGAATGCATCATTGATCTATTGGAGCGCAATCTGATCTATAGCAACTGGCCTTCCACAGGGGCTGAAATGCCCAATGTCCAGAATGTCTGGGTTGGCTGCGCATGCAGCAAAGCAAAAGTGCGCAGGGGCACAACCTAAACGTTGCAGCTGCCCACTAAGTGCTGGGCAGCTGTGGCAATGAGCCTGGGCACCAGCGTGCCCCCTGAGCCCCTGTCTGGGACTCTAAATGAGAATGCCCCCGAGGAAAAGAATGGGGGCTGGCACCACTGTGCCTACTGAACCCTACAGGGGCTCTGAGAACAATGGGGCCACACGATCCAGCTGCCCACTGCTGCGCAGCTGGGGCGACACAGCTTTCCTGGCACTCTGGGTGCCTCTGGCGCCCAAAACAATGCGCCACAAGCAGGTAGTGTGTGCACTCAGCGTGCCCCCAGAAGTCCCACTCTGGGACTATCGCTCAAAGAAAAAAAATGCCCCCGTGATGCAGTTGCCCGCAACGGCGGCGCAACTGTGAGGAGATGTGGGGCTGGTACTGCGGTGCTTTCTGAACCCCACGTTGCAGTGGCCCGCTACGGCGGTGCCACTGAGAAGCAAACGGGCTCACCTGAGACTCCCGCGTTGTCTCCGCTCTTCTGTTCTCCCGCGCTGCCTCCTCCCGCGGCCCTCAGAGTTTCAGGGCCTTTGCCGAACTCTGCTCATTTCACCGGGCATGCGCAGGACTCCGGTAACACTGGGGAGGCTTCTCAGCAGCAGGGCACCATGCGGGGCTCCTCTCTGCTCACGGGGGCCCCGCCTTGATTCACCGATCGCCTGACTTCACCCGGGCCCCCTCCTGGGACCCGGGACTTGGAGGTGGAGTCCGCGAGGCCCCAGACAGCCTGCTTCTGTCCCCTCCTTCGCCGGCCGGCACTTTCTGGGGATTCCGTGGGCGCGGGGCTTCCCTCGGGAAAGCGGAAGTCCCGCCCCACGTCAGGCAACTCGCGGCCTAACTTCCGGCTTTTCCGTGTTCTTGATGGCTCGGGCCGGCAGTGGTGAAACGGGGGCAAAGGAGGGGTAGGCTCCCTCGTAATTAAGATTAATAAGCGGGGTGGGCACCCGCAATAGGTCACAATGCAGGGGAATCCCTACGCCAGGGATTCCCTCTTGATGGACGACCCGGCGCTGCAGAGCCCACACGCTCCTCAGGTAAGAGGAGCGCTCTACCTAATAAAAGTAAAACGCTCTCTCAGCACCAGGGTAAAGTCAAAGGTCCAGGATCAAAAATGGCGCGCTCTTCCCAGCAATAAAGAGCAAAGCGCCCTTTCAAATGGAGGCCAAGTTCAGGGGGCACAAGGCTGGGCTCAGGCAGGCCAGCACACAGGGCCCTCCTGCAGGGAGGCAGTCCCTTGTGGCGGTTCCTCCTGGAGCCCGGCAGCAGCAGCCCCCAGCGTCAGGATCAGCACAGCAGAACCCTTTACATGGGGTCACAGCCCAGCCCTATTCAGGTCCCAGGTGCATTCTTCCCACCCATCTGGATGTAAATCTCCCTATTCACCACTGGGGCAGACCCATCCTGACTCCTGGAGCCAGACACACCAGCCAATCACAAGCCAGACAGTCACTTCACATTTATTACACAGACATGCCAGCTTCTAGAAGTGGCACTTCTACACTAGACACAGTAACGCCGCACACATCATCAGCGCAGCATTCAATCTCACGAGTTCGCACATACCAAACTTGACCCTGCACCCCCCACGCATCAGGAACTACCATGGACACACACATTCCCCATGCATTCCTATGGGAGGGCAGGTCAGTCTCACTAAAGACATACACAGCGCGCACGCACTTTCCACTGGGACACAGTGTAAAAGCGCCTAGAGGCCTAAAACCACTTACACGACATAGGGAAAGGCTAGGACAAATGCAAAAAGTTTTGGGGGTGAACCTGCCAGAAGGGCCAAGTCCAACAGGTCTTATGATACACGGAATAGTTTAATAATTCTCTGGAGACTTAATTCTATCAAGACATTTTCCTTAATTTTATCAGACACAA
Organism: Triturus cristatus; assembly: GCF_964204655.1. Classification (NCBI taxonomy): domain Eukaryota; kingdom Metazoa; phylum Chordata; class Amphibia; order Caudata; family Salamandridae; genus Triturus; species Triturus cristatus. The sequence goes on along the minus strand of NC_140590.1, from coordinate 1,535,096,727 downwards.
AAAAGCAACGTATCATGAATAAAAGTATTAATTCTCAGAATAAACCAATCTACAGTTCGAACAGTAAAACCTATATTTATCAGTGAAAACAAATCAACAAAGTGTTTCTCATTTTCTTTCAATTTTTTTGTGAGTCAAATGTTAGCTTTGATTCAGATGTTATGTATGAAGTTATCATGTGTTTCTTTAAAAAAAACAATGTTTTATTGATTTTAAAACCAATGTGAGAATTGATGTGTCATGCGCAAAATAGGCATATCATATTGTGTTTCTAATTAGGTTGCTGGTTTCTTTTTAAATAAATATAAGTATGCATTTTTAATATATGAGATAAAGTACCCTATACCATACATTATAAGGACATTGCAAGTCACAGACGTGTTCCAGGACTATATAGAGGAATACGGCTGAAGGCCAAATTATTTTATAAGATCTTGGAATTTCACGGTCACATGCAATATCTTTTGAACGTTCACCTAAAAAGCTAAAGGTGCACATGCATCAATTTAGGCACTTGGGATTCCTTAATTGCGATTATTAAGGAATCACAATTATGGAATCGCAATTGCCTATGAATGTAGGAATCGCTAAAAAATGTGCGATTCCAACACATTCGTTAATTGCGACTCACAAATTGCGAGTCGCAATTAAGGAATGGCTTCCTACATTCATTCCAATGGGCCTCGAGGCCCATAGGAATGAATGGGAATTGCATGCACAATTTGCAAGTACCCAATAGGTACTCGCAAATTGCGCATGCAATTTCAAGGGTGCCTAAAGGACACCCTGTTGCACCCCTGAAATTTCCATTTTACCACATGTTGCTCACACACATGCCCCAAAGGCATGTGTGTTTTTAAAATAGAACTTTTCACAAAATACCATCAACATGAAATTGACGGTAATTTGTGATCGCAATTTATTGTTGTTAATGCATTGCATTTAAGGAATCGCAATTTGTGATTCCTTAAATGTAATCGCAATTTAAATAATCGCAAATTTAGTGATTACTTAAATTGCTTTTTTTTGCATTTGGAATGACGCATCCCAAATGCAAAAAGACCTGTCGCAAAGGGGCAGATTCTGCGAATCTGCCCGTTTACGATTGGTATTTTCGTTGATGCATGTGGCCCAAAATTCCTAATATATTGCTACTTGTTTCTATGGTTCCCAATATGTAGATTATATGTGAAGTCTGAAGTGTGAAAATAAAACAATATTGCAAAAGCAAATTATATATTATCAAACACATCACTTAAAAACAAAAGCCAGAGGTCATTATGTAGAGTAACATGGAGAAAGATTTCTGCTTTCCTGAAATGAACTGTAGTTGTAAAAAATAAACATGCTGCCATAAACATCCCTTTTCCGCTACTGACTGCGTTTCTGAGGAACAAATCAGAATAACTGAAAAGCTAGTTCTCCGTTTCCTTGTTTAAACAGTATTGCTAACTATTTCTAATTCTGTTCTGTGGCTTGCCTTTCAGGCTGGCTCTCGCAGAAGTTGTGGCTTCAAACTGTAATAAGTCATCACAGTTAACAGCTGCATCATTTTCTTATACATGTAATTAGTGATATCACAATTACACTGTAATAAGAAAATTAGAGACTTCACTTTGTTCAGAGTTTGCAAACTTTCATATACTATAAAATTGTACTATCACACTATACGAGGTAGTAAGGAGCTAGTTAGGGCCAGTCAAACTGCGTATTTGACTACTTTATGCACAGGGCACCAATTATTTAATCCCTCAAGAGTGTTTGGGACAGTTGGTCAGTATTCCATATGGTATAGTACCAGAATACATGGTTGGACTGACTTATAGGGCAATCAGGCCATGCCCGATGGGCTGGTCCGGCAGATCAGTCTGTGGGCTGCATTTTTATTAGTTGTGTGACAGTTTTATAGCCAGGTGGGCCAGTTTTTACAATTGATTTCCCTGAGATTACCACTTTTTAAACTATCTGCTTCGCTAATGGGGGGCACTTTTATTTTGGCCTATTTTTTGTCCCTTTCCGACCCTGCCAGAATGCCATGGACCCAATATTGGGTGCAATAAAATATGGGGATCTAATTTCGGAAACTTAAATGGCCTTTCTCAGGGTTTTAAGCTGTTGTCTGTTGTACTGTTTCGTAGAAAATATGTCCTTATTATCATAATAATATTGCATTTATAATTTCAAATATTTTTTTAAATTATAAAATGCGATGAACTTGACAAGCTTGTTCCTTTGGAATTATTTTTGTTCTGGGCTATTGTAAGAAATTTGTTATAGATATTTTTGGTCATGTCCTCTTAGATTATCTTTGTCAGTACAAAATATGAATAAAGGTTTGATCTGCGTTTTTCCTATTCTTATTGAGTCACATCACACAAAGAAAATACGCTTAGTATTATCGTTTCAGCCACTGAACATTTCTGGGTCTCCATTTCCTTAATATTAATTTCAGGCTTAACACTGTGAGAACAGAAGGTTTAAGGTGAAAGAAATCCACTCCAGTAATATTTAAGTGCATTTAAACAGGTAAACAGTTCCATGTGAATTGAGGAGAGAGTTTCCGTTATTCGAGATTGAAGGATTCTATAATATTCCCTGCAGATGATTCATTTATATCAAAATGCACTTTGATACATTTAAGTTTATCAATATTTAAAAACCAAAATGTATCTAGACCCAGGCGTATGAAACACAGGTCGCAACTTATACGACCAATGTGGAGTTTTGCAAACTGTCCTATGCCCAATAAAAAAACCTATGCTATGCAAAATGCAGACATATTGCTCTATAGTGCAAAATGTGTGTTTTGTTATGGGCAGCCTGAGTGTGCGCCAGTACTAGGGAGAGAGCAGGAGATAGCCATATCTTAGTAGATAAGTCCCTGTTCTGCTCTCCTTCTCATGAAGTGCAGTATTGTTGGTTGATGTGCGGCATTGCATGACAACTTTGTGAACCTGAGCCTACATCTGTAAGCCGTGAATGTTGGGCCACTCCCAGCAGGTGACCCACATAGGCTCTTTGTTTGATGGAACAGTTACTGGGTGCACGCATATGTTATGCATTCTACCAAAGTCACAAGATCTCTCAGGCAATCCCTTGCTCCTATGCAGAGTGAGGGGTGCACCAATACTGAAAAGGACAATAAATTTCAATATAAGGAAGAAGAGTCATAATGTAAGAGCAGGGGGGCAGATTTATTAACCTTTGATGCAACGCAGCAAGACAACTTGTTGCGCTGCATCAAATATGGCACATTCCTGCTTTTTCTTTCTCGCTGCATTGGTGCACTAGTGGCTGCCAGACTCCAACCAAGGCACCCTTCCACCATGGTTCAAGTGTGCTTGCATTGCAGGTGGGATTGTTTTTGTGCAGGAAGGGACACCTTCATGTACAAAAACAATCTTCTGAGGCTTTTTCCTCTTTCTATGTGTGCTGTAGAATCTAGCACATGTAGAAAGAGGAAAAAATTAGAAGAAAATAAATATTTCTCCTCGTTATGCCTCCGCATGGAAGGCATAATATTTTGACGTATTCCCAGGTTTACTAGTGTTAGTAAAAACCAGGGGTGGATGCGTGGAAACAGCCATGCCCCATCCATGGAACGCCTTCCCAGGGCAGAGTAATGCGAGGCAGAAACTTGCGCTGCCTTGTGTTACTCCAGATTTTCTACACCACGCAGTGCCACACAAGGTGGCTCTTCGCGGCAAAGTAAATCTCACTTAAGGGCTTGGTGTTGCACTTGTGTCCCCTTGCATGATGCAAGGGTGACGCAAGCCCTTGATAAATCTGGCTCAGGGTCTCAGCCACTGGGCACAGTACTGAGCTTGCTTTCTGCTCTTATGATAGCTACAGAATCCACTGTGGATCTCACATGTCGACGTCATTCTCACTGGTTGAATGTATGACAGAATATCAGGTACCGAAATACGGTTTTACATAAATAACGCAGCAAGCCATGTTGCTGTGTTGCACTGCGTGAAAGGGCAGGAATGCGCTGTGTTTAACATTATATGGTGCATGCCTGCAGGGCCGGAATGGGAACCATAGCCGGCTCTGGCAAAGTGCACGGCCGGTCCCCCAAGGGGTTGGGGGTGGGGCCGAGCTGCTTACCAGGGCCGGTTTCGGACGATTTTGTTACAGGGGCCGATATTGCAGCTATGCTGCAAGAATGGGCCTGTAACAAAAACATCCCCCCCAGGGGCCAAGAACCGGCCCCCACCCTGGCGGCCCACCGGGGAAATGCCCAATGTCCGCAACGGAAAGTCCGACCCTGCAGGCCAGTTCTTTCGTTGTGCTGGGGCACATTTGGCTACCTATTGCCAAAGCAGGCACCCTTGCGTCATGGTGCAGGTGTGCCAGCATGCAGGCAGGATTGTTTTTGTGCAGGAATGGACAACCTCCTTCACAAAAACAATCCTGATAGACATTTTCCTCTTTCGATGTGTGCTGCAGACTGCAGCATACGTAGAAAGAGGAAAAGCGAGGAGAAATAAGGATATTTCTCTTTGTTACGCCTCCTCTGCGAACACATAGCATTTTGACACATTCTCAGGTCTACTAATAATGGTAAATCTGGGAATGCGTCAGAATCCATAGGAGGATGCATGGGAGCACCCACGCTCCACCAATGGAACGCCTCCCTGGGACAGAGTAACGCAAGGCTTCGATTTCCTTGTGTTACACCAGATTTAGCAAGTCATGCAGGGTCACGCAAGGTGGCCTTGCGTCGCTCGATAAATCTAACTTTTGTGTTGTGTCACTTTCTTGTGTGGCGCAAGGACGACGCAAAACTATGAAAAATCTGGCCCTGTCTTAAATATAGTTTACAAAATATCATCCCATTGAGCGAAACATTTTAACCAGACTGTTAAGGATTTTACAATTTTGTGATTTGCAAAAAAAATTGCAAAATCGTCACTTTTGTAAAAAGTCAGGATTTTGTACACAAGCACACCACTCCCACCCGAAATTAAAAGCTTTCTTGGACATGCCAATATATTTTTCTGTGCATCCCGTCTCTTCCTATAAAAGAGTTTGAAGTGCCATCTAGTGGTCAAAAGTCACTTGCACAAGTAAATCCTGCAGCAGTATTTTTTTTTTCACGTGTATTTTTCTAAAGAACATTACATCGCCGTTCTGCTATTTCGAAGCACTTTGAGACAACAAGTCTTATCTACATGTTGCCTCTTCTTTAAAGCAAGCAGGACGCATTCTTTGTAGCAATTTTCTGCTGCAATTAGACATACTCTCGTCTACCCTGTGTGACCATGAGTTTGAGCCTGCAGGACAGAGAGGACCGTCCGGACACTGCAGCAATGTGATGAACCCAAGATTGCCTATCTGAGAGGGATAGGGCAGGCAGAATGACACTAGTTGGATGAATCTACCCGTCTGTAGTACAAAGAAAGGAAAATGTAAACATGGTCACGCAAGAGAAGCAACCAATGGCGTAACTCAAAATCTCCCCTCCGCCCTGTAATGTGGTGGATGGGGCCCTAGGCCCCCATGCATTAATAACCACAGCACAGACACTGGAATATATTGGGTAGAACAGTCTGAGGGCACTGTGCACCCGGCCCCTTTCATTAACAGGGTCACAAGTCATGTGACGACTGTATTGGATGGCTGTGGGGTGGGGTGGGGTGTAAACCAGCCCTTGGGGAGTGGCTGGCACAGCAACAACTAGAACAGTGACCAGCAGGTCACTACATCCCTCCCAAACTTTATTCAAACTGGGACAACAAAGTCCAACCTGGGCAGAGAATAAAACACAAATAGAAAAATTCCACTGAGTTTATTCAGCTGCTTTCAGAACAGGACAATGGTACAACTGCAGCTAGGCTCACCAGTTCGGCTTGGCACACTTCAGTGGTGTACTGCTGATCCGGTCGTCCCTGGACTTAAGGCGTGGAAGTTGACAACCAAAGTCTCTATATACACAGTTCACTGTGAGGATGCAGGTGGAGTGATAGTGAATCTAGCAGATGTTATGTTTCCACAAATGCATCCTGGTTGTTTTTGCGTCTTCACAGAAACAGCAGTGCTTCTAGCTGCAGAATGGTGGAGTAGTTACAAACATCCCTCTCCCACCAGGATGCCCTTCTCCCAGATGTTCCCCTCTCACGGGATGACCCGGAGGCCCTCTTCAACAGGCTTCCACTGGGCTGGGTGTACATCGCCGTGTCACTCCAACGCCATCCTCTAGGTTCGCGGAGGAAGTGCTATGAGTCCCACCTTCAAGTCCCTCGGTCCACCTGGATGGTAGTTGTTTCTCGATAGGATTACTCCTGCCATCCAGACTCTGGTGCACCAGCATTAATAGGATTGTCTTTGGAAGAACCAGCTAACAACACAAGATGTTTGTCTTCCTGGGACCTGCGGAGGAGCGGCTGTAGACTCATCACTCATGGCGGAGCCACTCTCAATGGCCGTCCCTGAGGCATTTGCCCATGGATCGCCCCGGTCTGGTGTGGAGTGGTCGGTTCCTCTTCTCAACCCCACGTCCAAGCAGTCTCACAATTCAGTCTCCTGTGCATCCCCAAAGGTGGATATCACAAATGGTCCAGCTTGCTCACATCTGCAGTCACCAGATTTGCTTGGTGTTACCGAAGACTCCTGAACAGCTAGCCTCTCATGGTGCCATCGATGTTACCAAGGTACTGTGCTTCATTCCGGATATTCTTGAACTCAGTCGTCTTCTTTATCTTCTGCTGTGCCCGATGTCTCTTCACACACTCCTCTCTTCTTTTCGTTTCTCTTCTTTCTTTGAGACTCCTTCAGCAGTGGACTCATGCCACCCAATTCCCTTTTCCTTGTTCTTTCACTTTGTGACGCAATCTAGTCCCATCTGGTCTTTCTCTTCTTCTCTGACCAGGCCTCTCCATGTGACGTGCACTTCACACAGGTCGCCTTGGCCCTGTCCCTGTCCTACCCCTAGGAAAATGTGTTCTCCTCGTCCGGTGATCTTGTCGTGACCTTCTTCCTTGCAGGACCTCTCCTAGGTCATAATACTTTGACTTCAGGTCAATCTTCTCTGACCTATGGCAGGTTACCTCTTCTCTGACAGCTGGCAGGTCATCTCTTCTCTGACCGCTGGTAGGTCATCTCTTCTCTGACTGCTGGCAGGTCATCTCTTCTCTGACCTCTCCTCAGTCATCTTTGCCGACCTCTCACCGGTCATCTCTGCTGACCTCTCGCAGGTCATCTTCGCTGACATCTCGCAGGTCTCTTCTCTTGAGGAGGCGTTCCTTGTGCCTCAATACCATGCCGACGTGGCTCTGTTTGCAGCCTTCACTTGAGCCGGCTTTACAGGATGTGTCACCTCTTGTGACAACCTGTGCCCTCTTACCCGCATGGCGCTCACTCTCGGGCTCCAGCCCGGACAATCATCCTCTCTGTGTCCATCTTCGGCGCGCTTCAGACTGTGCGCCCTTCGGTCACTACTTGAGGGTACTCCTACTTCTGGTGCATTGTGCACCCAGTTCATCCTCCTGCCGGGCAGTCCTGACATCGCAGGACGCATCTGTTGCGCACTTTCTTCAGTTTTGTGTGGATTTGCTGCCTGGGGCTGTTGCCCTGTACACTGCTTGCTATCCTAGTGCATTAACCACCTGCAGCAGCAGTGATCCCTCATAGCCACTAGGTGTCACTGCTTTCCTCCTCACAAACCTCAGCAGCCTTTTCTCTCTAAATGTATTTCTTGCCAGTGTCAAACTCAATTTCACTGGGGTGGTTGCAGCAGCCCGTCCTGGGCTGCAGCCCACTTTTCTATACTCTATTTACCATTGCCAAGCCTTCCCTCTTAAAGTTCCCTTATGGGCTCACTTGCTGGCTGGGATTCAGTCTGTCCAGCTTCCATGGCACTAACCGATTTTGGGGGTATCTCTCACCCAGTTTGTTCTTTTTTTTGGGCATATTCACTCCCCCTCCTGTTTCCATCAACTTTGGGCCTCAGCAGCTGTCCCTATGCTTTTGCACGTTTTCCTTGCCCACATTGTTTGTTTTTTCTTGGACAGGCTGTGGTGCCTCCCGCGACCTGTAGGTGGCGCTGCCATCGCTTCTCACACTTCCTCATGGCTGCAGCTTCTCCGCAACTGCAGGCTACCCAGAGCCGCCAGCTGCGGACTTCTTTCTGCTTTTGCACCTTGTTGGGCCTTCCCTCCTCCGGACCGGGAGCTGGGCCTGCTGCTCCTAAATATTGCAGCAAAAGCACACCAATGCTTCTTCGCCAGTCGCATCTGCCTTACTGGGCGAGTACCGGACTCACCCAGGTCTGCCCCCTGAATCCAGCCAGCCATGCGTTCTTCACTCCCGTGGGCGGGGCACTATCTCTGAAGGCCGCCAATCACACCACCAACCTCACGCACACTGCGGGAGACCCTCCCGCCAGGCAGCAGCCCCTCCTCCCCTTCGCGGTAAGTTTTTTTTCTTCTAACCACAGGCGGCCCAGGGAGGGGTGAAACACACATGCTTTAGCAGTGTCTCGGGGAGTGTAACACTTCCACCTCCCTGCTTCTCATAATTTTCTGTGCGGCAAACAACTAACTGCTCACTAGGTCTCTCTGCTGTTGGATGTCACCATGCACTTGTGGGCACATCAGATGAGGGGTGGGCTTCTGATCACTTCCTGCGCTCCACAGGCTCCTCACATGTCCCGCAGGCAATTAGGCGCATCCAATGCCCACTGTCAGGGGGTGCCCTCAATACGGGCTATTCTCTCCACCTCTACCACCATCAAGGCAGCTACGCATGTGGGTCCACTCGCTCATCGCCAATGTAATGTGGTGGGGCCTAGGCCCCCATGCATTATTAACCACGACACAGACACTGGAGCATAGTGGGTAGAAGTGGCCCAGGGCACGTGCGCACAGCCCTTTTTAATAACAGAGTCACATGCCCTGTGACACCTGTGTTGGATAGGTGTGGGGTGGGGTGTAAGCCAGTTCTCGGGGAGTGGCTGGCACAACAACAACTAGAACAGTGACCAGCAGATCAGAACACACCCCTCCCTTCAGAATGAGCTAAACCTCCCATAACTCACAGATATTCATTTATCTTGAGATCAATAGGGGACCCCTGAAGGGCTAGGGTGGGCCCCCTGGAGAGTTCCCCGTCCCCTGCATCGCAGGGTGTGCAGGGAGGGCCTGCGTTGCGCCCCTGTTAACAAACAAAATCTGTATTCAGTTTTAACCCATACCAGGCTATTCATATTTTGAGCCCTAAAATGTTGGCTTTAGAAAATAATGTAAATGCTGCTTTTCCATTCTTGTTTACTAGGGGCCTTATTTATGAGGACTTGCAACACTTTTGCGCTGCCGGTGTGTCCATTTTTGTGACACATAGGCAGCGTAAAAAATGCGCCATGTTGCACCCTATTTACAGAGTGACTCATCTAAGCAGATGCTTCACTTTGTAAACCCCTGTGCCACATTTTACTAGCACCAGGTATAATGTAAGCAGGGTGGGTGTTCCCCCACAAAAAGCTCATAGAAGTGGCGCATTGAAATCCATGAGATTTCAGTGTGCCACTTCTAGGACGCCATTGCGTCAATATCTTACGCCTGCCTCACAGCAGGCATAAGACTGACGCAGTGCTGTAAACATAGCCCTCCCCCTGCATTGCTGGAGTCACGTCATGCTTCCAACACAACTCTAGCAATGAGTCAGTTTTGCGCTGACAGATGTGTCATACAGTAAATATGACGCATCCATCATGTTGCATGGAGAGCACAGTGAAAACTGTCACATCACTGTTTTCATTCAGCGATGCAACAGTTTTCATAAATAAGGCCCAAGTTCTCTTGCATTGCTTCAGGTGTTGCTCCAGTCACGTTTACAAGTAGTGACATCCTCAAGTATAAAAGAGAAGCCACTCTAAAACTTTTGTTGATATCACCGAGCATTCCTTAAACTTCACTTATGAAGCCAGCCTGTTTCAATGGCATATTGAGCTTGCTAAGAATGGCACAGCTTTGCAATGCAGACCTTGTCACAGCCAATGGATCCAGGGTCTTATTTACAATATAATGACACCATTTTGCTGCGCCATGCTGCATCATTTTAAAAGCACAGGGATGCATCATATTTACAACAATATGACTCATCCCTGTGCTTCCCCCTGCGCTGGCGCACAATTGGCAGCTATGCGCCAATGCAGGCCCCATTGCACCATGGTGGGGCACCTTCCTGCACAAAAACAATCACAAGAGGTTTTTTCCCTTTTTATGTGTGCTGCAGAATGCAGCACACATAGAAAGAGGAACAAAATGAGGACAAATAAAAGTATTTCTCATTGTTGCACCAGGATTCTGTGCATTCCCAGGTTTACGAAATGTCATAAATCTGGTAATACTGTAGAATACATAGGTGCTGCGTGGGAACACCCACAGCAACACCCATGGCACGCCCCTTTCATGCAAAGTATGCGTTAAAAGGGGCCATATTTACAAGGCCATGAAAGGTCACGCAGGGTGGCTTTGAGTGGCCTTGTAAATATGGGGCAGCACACTGCGCCGCCGGATTGTCAAAAAAAGTGACGCACTGGCAGCGCAAGGGGCTTGTAAATAAGCCCCAGATTTCCTCCCACCACCCAAATTTATGCATTGGAAATCGCTTCTTCTTCTCCAGTTATGAGTAACCAACTGACTAGTAGGTATTTAACAACCTGGGAAGACTGGAAGATTATGTTGGTGTTGCTAGGATTCAAACTAACGGCCTGCACACTGTGACAAGCTCTCTGGGAGGATCCCTCGATAAGTTTTCTCTGTGAAATGCTTTTGCTAATGTTAGTCATCACAAGGTAACAAAACAAACTAGGTTTTCACAGCATAGGGAGGGGATTATGTATCGAGAAAAGGCAGGTAGTAGCAATATAGATAATGCCAAGAACATCATATTTGCAATCTAAACCTCTTTCTGTGCCCAGTTATGGGCAGACTTGCTCCTTGGCAGCGGGGTTGCAGCAGCCCTGTAGATACAACCTTGGCGAAGATTGGTCTGTGTTCAGGCTAAACAGCATGCTGCATGTATTAACTATGCACATACTGGCCTTTCACACCTTACAACTGATGATCCAATTAGAATGTAGAAATTTGGGGGCATATTTACAAGTCCCTTGCACCACTGGTGCATCACTTTTTTTGATGCACTAGGGGGCGCAACCTGCTGTCACATACTTACAAGGACACGTAAAACCACCCTGTGTGGCTTTTCGTGTCCTTGTAAATACGGCCATTTCTCACGCAACACTTTGCATGAAAGTGGTTTGACATGGGTGTTGCTGTGGGTGTTCCCACACAACCCGCGTGTATTCTGCCGCATTTCCAGATTTACAAGAAATCGTAAACCTGGAAATGCTTCAGAATGCTACACCACTGGGGTGGCGTAGCGAGGCGAAAAGAGGAGAAATATTTACATTTTTACCCGTTTTTCCTCTTTCTGTGTGTGCTTCATTCTGCAGTACACATAGTTATTGTTATTGTTATTGTTAATTCAATCTTGTATAGCGCATATATACCGACAGGTCTCACCTCTTGCGATTGTTTTTGTGCAGGAATGTGTGCCTTCCTGCACAAAACCATCTCCCCGCATTGCAGGTACCCTTGCACCATGGCGCAGGGTGCCGGCGTTTATGCATGGCAGCTAACTGTGCGCCAGTGCAGGGGAAAGCACAGGGATGTGTCATATTATTGTAAATATGACGCATCCTTGTGCTTTGAAAGTGCCGCAGCGCAGCTGAAGGGCTTGCGGTGCCACGCTGCAGCACCTTCTTGTAAATTAGGCCCCATATTTTAGCCACAAAAAAAGAAATAGCGAATGATGTCCCTGGCCTATGTACCCATTTTGGAGGGACAGGAAGTGGTCAGTACGAAATAAAGTGCTGCAAAATTAAACACAAAAACTCAATTGTGTGCCACAAACGTTTCATTTTTGGTGCTTCAAAATGTGCTAATTTATGCTGCAGTATCCTCGTGGGTCTGCTAACAATAATTCCTTTTAGGCAATATTTTTGTAGACAGTATTTACGACACAATATCTGTGTCAGGTGATATTCTGAACAAGATATTTTGATACCACCTCTACTGCCTTGGGTTAGAGCAACTCTGTGGAAGGACAAAGTGTCTAATCCTTGACCAGTAGTCTTCTCCACTTTTCTTCTGTCACCACCCTGTCAGTGACCCTACACGTTTGTCTATACAGCCTGGGACCTGACATCATTTGGGAGACTAAGGGACCTATTTTCGAACTTGTCATGCAGTGCTGCGCGGTAAGGTTGCTGCGCTGCATTGCATAACAGGAAAAGGGCAGGATTGCACAGTATTTAAGTCAGTATGGCAAATTCATGCCTTTCCCATGTGCTGGCACCCTTTTGGACAGGCACCGTTCCACCATGGTGCAAGTGTGCCTCTGTTGCATGCAGGGTTGGTTTTGTGAAGGAAGGGGGACCTTTCTGCACAAAAACAATTCTCAGAGGCATATTCCTCTTTCTATGTGTGCTGAGGAATGCAGCACACATAGACATGTTATGTTATGTTAATAATGTTTTGTAAAGCGCTTGTTCACCGGTTGATTTCTTGGCGCTGAATCTAGAAGGTGCCGGAAGGTTTAACAGATCAATTGTAAGCCTGAAAGTACAGCCAATTTTCTGAATTTCAGTAGACCAGTAGTGGACCTGATTTCCAGAGGGATAGAATTCCATAGCTTAGGCGCCAGAGTTGCAAACCTGGCTCCTCCTTGTCGCTTTAACTGAAAGGTAGGTGTTGACAGTAGCTGGAGGTGGGCCGAGCGAAGGTTCCGTGAGTGAGAGTACCTGGAAATTAGACTATCTATAAATCCAGGACCCTGGCCATGCAGTGACTTGAATGCCTGGCAACTGATCTTAAATATGCAGCGTTGGGGCATGGGGAGCCAGTGCAATTCCCTCAAAAGGGGGGAGGCATGATGCCACCTAGGTTGCCGGTAGATCAGTCTAGCCACCTGGTTCTGGACTATCTGCAGCCGTTTCATAAAACCAGCTGGTAATCCAAGATAGATTGCATTGGAATAATCTAGGCGTGATAAAACCAAAGCCATTACAACCTGTATCAGTACAGCTTGGGTCACCAACCTACTTATCTTTCTGATTTTTTATGCAGCTGGTAGGCACAAGAAGAGATAACAAATCCCACATGCGTTTTTAGAGACAGGTCATTGGATATTATGACTCCGAGGCTCTTGGCAGATAAAGAAGGGGTGGGAGGGAGGCCTAGTTCTCCTTGCCAATAATGGGGGCCCCAGAATTTCTGGCTGCCACCTGTCAAAATTAGTTCAGTCTTTTCTGGGTTTAGTTTGAGATGATTTCTGTCCATCCAGTGACTGATGAACCGCATGGTTGACTGAAAAACCGAAACTGAATGGGGTGAGTTATCAATGGTGAAGAGCAGCTGTTACTCATCAGCATAGTTGAAAGTAACCATTTATTTTCCTTCAACGACCTGATCAAAGGAAGCGATCCTCCAAGAAGGAGCATATCCAACTTAAGGCTGGCCTCTGACTGCCTGCTTCCTTGACACGGTCCACCAGGATACCATGGTCGACCGTGTCAAAAGCTGCAGATAAGTCCAGCAGCACCAGGGCCTGGGGAATACCCTTATCAGCTTTCTTCCGTAGGGCGTCCATTACTGCAGTAATGACTGTCTCAGTGGAATGAGTGGGGCGGAAGCTCGCTTGGTGTGGATCAAGAAAATTAGTCTGTTCCAAAAAATTGGACAGACACTTTGCCCCATGGGCCTCCAACACCTTAGCCAGATACGGGAGCAAGGAGATAGGTCGATAATTAGAGTGTCTGGGGGTCAGCTCCCGGTTTCTTCAAAAGAGAGATCACAGTAGCCTCTTTGAAGGATTTGGGTACACAGCCCTGAGATAGAGAATCATTTAGCAGGGTGAGGGCAGGACCTGGAAGGACAGTAAAGATCTCCTTTAAAACATGTGGAGGATAACAGTCCGTAGGGGAACCAGAGCTGACTTTAAGCAAAAGGCTGTGAAAGATCTTAGTATCAATAGGGGGAAAAGTGTCAAGGGAACATGAATTTTTATATTTGGAAGGGGAAACTTCCTGGGCGATATGAATAGGAATACTAGCCTTAATGAGGGAAATGTTCTCAATGAAGAAATTGTTAAATTTGTCATATAACGCTTGTGAAGGAGTGGGCTTGCTTAATACTCTGACTGGGTTAGACAATTCTTCTACGATGTTAAATATTTCTTTAGTTTGATTGGTGGAAGTAAGAATTCTAGAAGAAAAGTGAACAGCTTTAGCATTAAGAATGCATTTTTTATATTGCCTCATGGCCGTTAGGTTGGTTGCTTTGTCTTTTAGTGAATATCTCAACCTCCACTTCCTTTCCAATTAGCGGAGAGCGAGTTTTTGAGATTTTAGTTCTGGAGGGAACCACCTCTGTGCCAAACTGCGAGTCACCCTTTTATTTTTTAAATGGTGCATGTTTGTTGCTAGCCTCCAGTAGCCAAGCTGAAATATTTTCCTCCTGGGTGTTAACATCAGGAGTATGCTTTGGTATTGTATTTGCCAAAGTACTACGGAAGTCATTTGTATCAATAGCGTTCCATTTACGTACCCAGCCCCCCCCTTTACTTAGAGTTTTATTCCTGATGGGGTACTCTAAAGTAAATTTTATAAAATAATGATCTGACCAAATACATGGTACTGTAGATAGAGCAGACACTACCAAGTTAATAGTCCAGATGTGTTCCAAAGTATGTCCCTTAACGTGAGTGGCTGATGATACCTGTTGAACAAAATTCAGATTATTTAGTAATTCGGTCAGCTCAGCAGATTGCGGCCCTCCTTGATTATCGTTTGCCCAGTAATTGAAGTCACCTATCAGTAACATTCTCACATGATCTACTGCCAAATTGGCGACTTGTTCGCCCAAGGAGTAAGGAAATGAGGGCATATGCTGTGGGGGTCTGTAAAGAAGGATACATACTAACGGGGCAAAATCTGATTCTAATTTGATTACCGTATTATCGACTGTTGGGAGACAGAGTGGAGTGAGAGCAGTGAATTTAAACTCCTGACGGATGATGGCCGCCACTCCCCCGCCTGTTTTACCTTGTGGACGGTTAGTATGGAGGATATAATACTCATTTGGCAATGCCGCCAGTATATCAGGTGAGGAGTCAAGGGTAAGCCAGGTCTCCGTAAGTAAAAGAATATCAGGTTTTTCTAGATACAGGAGGGTAAAGATATCGAGCTGATGTTTAACAAGGGACTGAGTATTCAGATAGTAAATTGAGAGCTTCGAGCACCTGTGTTTATGTTGGAGCTCAGCACTGTGATACAAGGGCTTGTTAACTTCCGGAGATGAATTCCGTGGCAGCCAGATTGAGTGATGCATCAAATTCATGCTGATGTCCAAATTTAATGTAAGTGGAGTGGAGCTTTCTAAGTTCTAATGAGGAATATATACGGGTTTGGGCATAATGACTGGGCCCTGGGCACAGAGGGGCGCGGACCGGCGCAGACGAGCTTGCCTTTGACACGCCAACGGCGCGCCCAGTGCGCGCATCCGCTGCGCTCCGGTGATTCAGCCGGCATTTGTGCCGAATGACTGGCTAAGACTCCTCCCCCTGCCCTTCAATATTGGTCGCCCCAGATGGGAAGGACCGGCAGGCTGGAGCCAGCTGATCACCAAGAACAGCAATAGCCTGACAATACTACGTAGCACAAGCAAATTCAAATTCATACAGGTAAACAGTTAAAAAGATTTCAGCAATTTAAAAACGATGCAGAGTTACAATCTCTGTTCTAACAGGGTAACGGCCTTTCCTAGAGTGCCCACTTCCGCGCTTCAGCCGGCATTTGTGCCGAATGACTGGCTAAGACTCCTCCCCCTGCCCTTCACTATTGGTCGCCCTAGATGGGAAGGACCGGCAGGCTGGAGCCAGCTGATCGCCAAGAACGGCAATAGCATGACAATACTACGTAGCACAAGCAAATTCAAATTCATACAGGTAAACAGTTAAAGGAACAGATAAAGGAAGTAATGAGTAGAAATAAACATATTTCTCCTCATTTACGCCTCTCCTTGAAAGGTGTATCTTTTTGGCACATTCCCAGGTTTATCAGTTCTGGTAAATCAGGAATTGTGTCAAAAACCATGGGATTTGTGTGGGAACACCCACGCGACACCCATGGAATGCCTTCCCACGGTAGATTAAGGCAACGCGTTAATTTGTGCTGCGTTGCCTTACTCCAGATTTATGGAGCCACTCAGTGCCACACAAAGTGACCTTGCGTGGCTTCATAAATCTAACTTATGGTTTGCATCGCTCTTGCATCATATTGCGTGTGTGGTGCAAGAGCAACACAAACCATCTCGCAAATAGGCCTCAATATCCCTGACTGTTCAAGAGAAATAATTGACTGAGCAAAGCTCAGATCCTCGTCCGGCATGAAGGTCCCAAATCTTGACTGCACTGCTGTTGTCTCCTTCTGGGCACAATGCTGAAGGCCTATTGGACTGAGAGGTCATACCAGTCTCCCTCCACAGGTGTGGATGAGAGAACCAAATCTCCATCCTCTTTGTAACTCTGGATATTGAAGCACCAAGCCTGGCAACTACTGTTGGCTATCAGTTGCAGTCCCGGTCTGATCAGGTACACCAATTTCCTGATTCTTCCTTTACCCCTGATATGCAGCCAAGCTCCAGCCCTGAGGTGACACTTGAGAGGGAGATCACAATCCAATCAGAAGTCAGAGAGCCCTGGCAAAAGAGGCAGGCCTCCTCAAATATTTAAGTACACTACCATTCCCCCTAAAATAACATGAAGTAAAAATCACGAGAGGCATTTGCCCCTGCCCCGCTTGCCTTTCTGGATGCAAGCCACTCTCCTCTGTTGGTAGGTTCCAATGACACCAGAGACCTTCTACGCCAAGAAGTATGCCACCTTTCCTCATTGCCTGCTGGTCAATTTAATCGAGTTCGCACTTGTCCCCCTGGAGCAGGAACTAGGCTGCCAGGAGCCTGTCCCAGTGGTCCATCTCCTCAGGACAATGTATCCTGTCTTCTCACCATAGTGGCCTCGATGGCAGACAGATTAATTCACCTGACCTAGTGCACCTGCCTCATCTGGACCAAGAGAGCCAAACCCCTCCCAATTGCCATTATACTCAGCTACGTTTTTGCTTTCATGCTGCTCTTGATATTCAGACTTCTCTATGATGCTCTGAGCACAAAGTTGAATTCCAGGAGCCTACCAAGGCCCTCCAGCCTCAAACCCAGGCACAGCACTCAGACACTCCTCTGCAGCGCCTGATGCGAAATGATGACCGCCCAAGTCATTAGTTCTCCCAGGGTTTAAGGGGGTTAAGTCCGTCCTGGTCTCAGACCCGATAGTGATTAGAAATGAACATTGAATCGGATCCCTATCAGGTTCTATATTCATGACCTACACTTTACAGGTAATAACACCAGGCAATTTTCGAATATTGAATGCGAAAAATGTTAAGGTAATCAATGTCAGTGATGTAATTCCTGTTTATGTTTCTTCCATTCCCTAAGAGTATTTGCTATTTCCTGGAGATTGTATTTCTTTATTGTGTCATGCAGCATATTACTCTTGTATAATGCATACTTTTAACTCAGTTGCCTCCAGTTGTTTTTAACTGGCCTAGATTGAGCGCTCTATAGTTGATGCTACAGGCAGTGAGACTTTCTCACCGTACCTGTGATGAGACAGAATATCCTGTTAAAAATATCTAGTGACAGTATTAAGGAGTCAAAAATATTGTGGAGCAGAAATATCGAGTGCAAGAATATCGTTGTCAAGAATTTAAGGTAAGTAATATCAATTTTTATTATTTGTTATGTATTTAGTTATCTATATTATATGTATATGATGTAATTTATTTATTTGTGATATTGTTTATGTTTTTAATGTATTTGTGAAAATTGTAGTAGTTATTATATTTTATTAAGTAATTTATATTATATTTTTGTACCGTAGCGGGTTGTGGGTTTATAGGGGTATAGGGTGGGAAGTTTATTGTAAAATATTATTGATTTAATTAATTAATAATTAATGTTAATTGTGCAATTTCTTTTATTTGTTAATAAATATTAATTATTCAATTGGTTAATTCATTATGTTAATATTGCAAATAATGTTTTTGTTTAATTATTTATTATACATGGGTAAGGGAGTTATTGGGGTAGAGGGTGGGGAGTAATTTAATTCTAATCAATTGTTAATTAATGTTAATTATTTAATTGATCATTAATTATGGTTATATTGTTAGCTAATTATTTTATTTTTTTATGAGTGGGTTGTGGGATTTATGGGTGTACAGGTTTGGCAGTTATTTAATCGTAAATAATTGTTTTTTAGTAATATGAATTAGTTAACTGATAATTAAGTTAATTGTGTAAGTAATGTTTTTATTTTAGGTGTGGGTTGTCCAGTTTATAGGAGTATAGGCGCCGGGAAACCCTTTGGGGTAGCTGTGCGCCTTACAAATTCTAAAAAAATAATTAACTAAATATAGGGTGGGAACTAAATCAATTTGAGTTGTAAATATTTTTAATTGTTTTAAATATTTTTTTTATTTAATGTTAATTGTGTATTTAATTTATTATTACACTTTAGGAGTATGGTGTATATTTTGTGGAGGTATGTTGTGGAAAGTTAAATAAATGTAATTGCATATTTAATAATTTTTAATTAAATGTATAATTTATTTTGCTAATACATATTTATATTGTAAAATATGTGTGTGTTTTTATTTTAGTGTTAGGTTTTGGTTGCACGTTTTGTAGGGGTAGATGGTGGGAGGAAATTATAACACATTTCTTTTAAGGAATTTAATTTAATAATAAATACTTTTTAAGAGTATTGTTTTATTATGTGAAATAATATTGCATTTAATTTTTATTATTGTTTGTAATATTATTCTACTGTTATTAATTTGCAGAAATGTTTGAATTTTCATTGTTTGTTTACATTTAGTATATTACATTTTAAATATTTATTTTAAATATTTTTATTTTGTTTTTAAAATTAGTTTTTGTAGACATTTTATATTTCTGTAATGTAGTACTGACTGTAGTGGGAATAATATATTTTTTTCTATTTTAAAAAACAACACTTTTTTCTACTGTTGCAATTACTGGAGTGGGAATAGTACATTTTACCCATCCACAATCCAACACTTTCCCTACTTTTGCACTGACTGGAATGAGAATAGTAAATTTTACCCCTCCGTAATCCAACAATTTCCCTACTGTTTCACTGACTGGAGTGTGAATAGTACATTTTACCCCTCCGCAATCCAACACTTTCCCAACTGTTGCACTGACTGGAGTGGGAATAGTAAATTGTACCCCTGTTCAATCCAACATTTTCCCTACTGTGTCATTGCCTGGAGTGGGAACAGTAAATGTTACCCCTCTGCAGTCCAACACTTTCCCTACTGTTCCACTAACTGTAATGGGAAAAGTAAATGTTACCCCTACGCATTCCAACACTTTCCCTCCTGTTGCACTGACTGGAGTGGGAATCTAAAATATATATTTTTTGTAAATTATCATTTTTATTGTTTTATTAATTGTAGTGGGAATAGTAAATTGTAGTTTTCTGTAAGGTTATATTTTATGTAATTTTATATTTATTGTAGTTAGATTAGTAAATCTTATTTTTGTGTTATATAAAAAGTTTTGTTATTGTTGTGTTGTTTTAGGCGGTAGTAATTATTTGTATATTTATTAAGTTTTTATGTAGTGGGAAATTTACATGCATATATTTTAAGTTATTATATTTTTTAAATTGCTGGAATTTTTATATTTCTGTACTGTTTTTTGTAATCATATTTATGATTTTTAATGCATTATTTGCATATTATTTTTAATTAAATTGTAAAAAAAAGTCTGTTTTTTTATTTCAAATTAGATTGGTTTCCTTTTTTAATATGTTATTTTTTGGTATATTTAAATATGTAAATATATATTTTTGAGAATATTATATGAATTACGATTTTTTAAATTATATTATTATTTAAAATATGAATGTATTTGTCATTTTATATAATTTTATATATATGTGTTTACTATATATATGTGTGTTAACATTTTTAAAAGCAAGTTTATTTGTTATATTTGTTAAAATGTAGATTTTAATATATTTTATTTTCTATAGATTAATGTTAGCGTTAAATATATGTTTATTTTAATTTAAATTATATATATTTAAAAATCGATATTTAATACAACTATATTATTGTAAATGTATATTTTAAAAAATATTTATGCCCTCTTTTAAAAAAAAATGTAAACATGTTTTTATTTATTGAGGGTTCAAACCTTCCGGTTTCAGAAAGTCAGTTAAGAAACATCAATCTCTCAGGTCAGATCAATCTTATAAAGTAACAATACATGTAATACACACATTTTTGACATGTAGCTAAGATTGTAATGGAAAAATATGCATAAAGGAATAACACCTCTTGAACTAGGAGAGCATACTAATTGTAAGCATCTGCATCTCTACAATGCATACAACAAGTTTAGATTTCCCACTAAACCAATAACAAAAACAAAATTACATATACAATCCCACTCTGCCTCCCCCCTGGTCACGTACAAAAAGAATCTCCGGCCTTGCCATAAGTCACTTCACCCAATTGCTCTATACAGCTGTGTGATTACTCTGCTTTTAACACGGGAGCGTCCGAACGTCGCGCCTCTGAATCATCCTCAGCGCAAACTACTTGTGTGTCCTCCGATCGCTGCATGTCAGAGGCAATCTCCAAGGGGACCTCTAACATCAAAGCAAACCAGGTCCTAGCATCTTCTTCCAACTTATCATCCCTCCTAACCCTCTACATACGGATCCATTCCGCAGATATTTTTGTACTTACCTTTTAAGTATAGGTAGTCGATAATTTTGTATCCTATATTTTTGGCTTGATAATTTTTTACATCGATATTTTGTTGGTCGATATTCTGTCAGTGAACCACGGTACCTGCCAGTGGGTTTGAAAAGTTCGGAATAGATGGTCACCCAGTCTCCTCAACAGATTTTACAGCACAAAATTATATATTCTCGTTGCAATTTTGATTCTGTACAAATGTGTGTGAAGGAGGTTTACAGTTGGCAAAATATTGACAAGGCATAAGTAAAAACAAATGCAGTGCTTACAGATGAGTGGATGCATTGGGTGTTAGGGGTTGGTGAAGTGAAGGAGATGTTATGAAGTGCATTCAGTAGAGAATGAATAGAGGGTACTGAAGAGGAAATAGATGGGGTGTGAGATATGTAGGTGGATAAGATGTGGATAAAAGTGCATGCATGTCTAACATAGAGTGAACCCAACAGGGGGGGTTGAAACACTCTGAAGACCCCTACCCCTTTTACAAGCCTCGGTAATGTTTAATTCACACTTTCATAATTACATTTTTTTAAATATTATTATTTACTACAAAATAACTGAGAAAGCCAAGAGTCCTGGCTGATTTTAGATGTATGTCACATGTTGTGTTATATATGTGGATGATAGAAGAAAGCTCAGAGAGGCACCAAAATAACTGTCGGGTGGTACACTATGGATATCACAAAAAATGTGTCTACGTTTTTATGCCACACTCTAAGGCCATATTCTCAAGAAGCTATCGCCGAGTTAACGGCTCTTAATCGCACCCAAAGTTGCGATAAATGTATCACCCCATTCACAAGCTGGTGTCAACAGCCCATAACACCAGTTTATCCGCGATAGCATTCGCCAAAAACATTGCCACAGATGACCCCGGCAACTATCGCTAATGAGATGCAGAGTAGGCGTTCCCATGCCAAAAGCCGCGAAAACACCACTCCGCAACATTCTCAACGACCAGACAGACCGGCGATAAGATCACAAACATGCGATAAGGCGAGTTAACACCAGGAAACTAACACCTGCTCAGACCTGGTGCAAAGTCCGACGGCAGCCTGCACTACAAAAGAAAGCACAGCCCAGACCCACACCTGAAGAACAACAGATGCCATGGAGCCATTGAACATGTGGGCTGGACACCCAAGAGGGCCACAACACCCATCGCCTCCACCCCCAGGACCAGCCCTCCACCCCCCCCCGGACACCCCCCCCCCCCAGACCAACACTGAGGCAGCGCAGACAAAGATAGCGACACTCCCAAAATGCACCAACCACACAGAACCAACACCAAAGAATGTCGTTGCCCACTACATGCCCAAAGGGACAACCCTCCTACGCATCCTGACCACCATTGCCCACAGGCTGACGGTACCAACACAGCGGACAACCAACATCCCACCTCAGACAAAGCTGATGGCTGTGCTGCACAATTTGGCCTCTGGTACCCTCCAACCAACATCCCCCTGAGACGGAGGAGTCACACAGCCAGGCCAATTCAGGTCCCTCACAACGGTCATGGATGACACTTCCCACACACTGTGCAGGAAAAGCCGGAGACCAAGCAAATCGTGTATGCCACTGCTGGCTTCCCGCACGTATCAGGGGGCAATTGACTTCATACATGTCCTACTAGTGGCCCCTGGCAACACTGCACACAAGAAGCACAACAGAAAGCGCAAGAATCCTACCAATGTCCAGGCAATAGTGGACCACCTGGGAATCTCCACCAACGCCGCCGCAAACCACCAAGGCAGTGTGCATGATTCCAACACCTTCCGACAGTCCATCATCAACCTGCGCCACCAGGGTGCCAGCCACAGAAATGCTCTGCTCGTTGGCCAATACCAAATGCACACACCACACACCTCAACTCCACAATCATGCAACTCACAACACTGGGAATGCACACGTCACAAGCTCACGTACAACATGCACATCCACCGGACACGACAGCACAACTCATTGTGGGAACCTGAGCCAGCCATGTACATTAGCCATCAACGGCATGGCACCTCGGTCGCACAATAGCAGAATGTCAGAAGAGGTGGGGACCAGGCATGTGCGAAGGAGGCAACCGACCCATGAATGAGACTGTACACAGTGCCAAGTGTGGCGAGGATGTGATGGCCAGACTGCAGTATGCAGACCACACATATCCATGTTGACATACACCGCTGGTATTTGGAGTGTAGTGGACAGTGGACGCAATCATGTCACCCCAGCCTGTGGGGAAGATCGCAGGAATGTAGCTTGTTACATTCCCCCGTTGCGTGAGTGGAGTGGGCAGGCCCGGCGTACGCCAGGCCAGCGTAGGGATGTGAATAAAAGGCATGTAACTCTGGGATGCCCAACGTCTCTGCCAGTGCGGCGCCTCTCACCCCGCCACGAGGCCAACACCGTGAGCGGAGTCGCCAGCGATCCTGTGCGCCTGGTGCATCCCGGGACGTTGGTCCCCGAACCAGTCCTGCCCGCCCCAGCGCACCCAGGCCTCAATGCCCACCTGCCGACCCTGGTGTGTGTCAAAGAGGGCCCACCACATGCCGGTGCAATCTCCAAGCCCGAGGCCTGCGACCGTGGCAGCCACCTCAGACCACCACAGCCGCCGCAACACAGGCCCGCAGTACTCCTTACTTGTTGACGTACTCCACCAGCATGCACAGAGGACAAGTAGGTCACACATTTGAAACTGAGTCTTGATTTCACCATGGCAGTGAACATTATTTAAGGCAGAATTTATGTCGCTGTACTCCCTTCAATGTGGTGCCACCAAGTCTGTGCATAGCATCACAACCACACGTGTCTGTAGGCCCACGCGGACTACTGCCCTCGGCCTACGCTGCGCACGAGTAGGTCACAGATTTGGAACTGAACATTGATTATTCAGAGGCAGAATAAATATCATTGCACGCAATGAGAGGTGTAAGAGGCTGACGTGTTGCAGTCCGGAGGGAATAGGAAAATCGTTACGGAGGTGATCGAACACTACCGACAACTGCCCTGGTGTCACTAACTCTGTGCATCGCGAGCCAACGACACGTGGCTGTGGGCCACTGCTGACCGCTGCCTCCGGCCTACACTGCAGTCCAGTAGGTCAGAGTCATAATTTAGCGATGGCAGAGTTCATATCAGTGTTCCGGCATCATTGCAGACTGCACCCCCTCCCAGCCCCGGTGCCACTAAGTCTGTCCCCCGACATTCATGGACACTCTCTGGTCGTACATTGGTGCAGTTTGAGTCTATGGACTAGGGGGTAGTTTTCATCCTCATGTGGCTGTCACCGAAATGGTGGTGGCAACGAGGCTGTCGCTTTCCACTCCTCCATTTGCTGCTTCCAGATAACATCAGACCTTTGCATCATGCCCTGGAGGACACCTTCCACTGTCACCCGCAACCCTCTGCCACATTCACCTCGGACATCGATGAGGGCCCACCCAGTCCGCGTGGCCATACCTCAGTGCACCGAAAGTCACCGTCCCGTGGTGGTGTGCCTGTGCCGACTGCTGTGCATCCGGGGCCACTAACACTGTGCAGCTCCCATCAGGGACCCTGTCTGAATGAATATTGGATGACCTCTGTGACGGTGGTCTTCGGGTCATTGATGCCATGTGCATGTGGCCCTGCGCTGTCCGCTGCCTCCGGCCTCAACTGTGGACCACCAGGGCTCACACATCAAATCGAGTCCTGACCGGCCCGGACGTCGCATCACCGCAGGAGACACACGCCACCATCGCAAGGGCCAACTCCATCCGCCATCTGCCAGAGTCGAAACAGTGGTACTGGCCGACTAACGGAGTTGCTAAGGCCTGTTGTGGATGCCATTATTTGCCTGATCACATGCTCAGCACTCCAGGTGCCACTAGCTCAGTGCACCATGAATCATCGTCCATTACTGTTTTGGTTATGTGCTTTGGAGAGCTCACGCAGCAATGTCACCTCAGGCAGTGCGGGAGACCGGGGACGACGATGAGGAAGATGATGCATGTGTGACACCCCCCCACTGCAGCTGCATCAGGAATAACCCAAAGGAACACAATCCTAGTCATTTTATTTAAATGAGCGCACTCATCTCTAGTGCCCCAAGCTCAGTGCACTGCAACTCACGGACACTTCTGTTTGTATGTTGGGTGACCTCTGTACTTATTCCGGCTCCCTCCATGTTGCTCAGCAGTTGACTCTGTTATTTATGCAGGTGTTTTCTGTTTCCATTGCACTGGTGTCCACTGTTCAAGTTGTTGCCAGCACCAAGGCTGGCTTACACTCACCCCACACACATCCAGTACAGGCGTCACTGTACATGTGGCCCTGGAAATAAAGGGGCCGGGCGCACGTGCCCGTAGCCAGTTCAACATGATATATGCGTGTGTCCCTGTGGTCTTGTTGTATGCATGAGGGCCCTGGGCCCTACAACAATACATTGTGCTGTGTACAGCTGATGCAGACATGTCACCGCAGGTGAGACCTTGGACATGTAGCTTTGTCGTCAGCCACTCAATGCGAAAGAGGAGTGGACTGGGCCATTGGATGTGAGGTTGTACCCGTGCATATGCATCTCACAGTTCCCTGCTCTGTCCAATGTGATTGGCCTGTTTCTGTGCATGAGCGGACCCAGTTGTGTCCCTTGTTCTGCAGTGTCGGTGTTGCACTTGGTGCCACCTTGTCATGGGATGTGCTGTGATTGCTATGTGCTGCAGTGTGCCACGGGGATAGGGGACATGACGTAATCTTGGGTCATTGTGAATGTGCAGTGTGCTATACTTGATTGTGCCTGTGTGCCATTGTGCCCATCTCTCCCTGTCTCCCCAGTCCCTGGTCGTTACTCACCCTGTTGTTGTTGTGTCAGGTCCTATCGATCTATGTCCGTACTCCCACATCCTTGCATGGTCTCCACACTGATGACTGGCCTCCCTTTCCTCCTGCTCCTCCTGTAGCACAGGACTCCCACCTCCTGTTGCCGTTGCTGCCTTCCTGTTGGCGGCGTCTTTGTGCCTGGTTTAGGTTTTCAGGTCATGCCAGCGCCTCTTGGCCTCATCCATTGGCCTCCTCGACACCCCGGCTGCATTCCAGGTAGTTTGATTGTGGGGCAGTTGCTGGCAGTGTTCTGTCACCTCCGTGACGCTGGTCTTGTGTTGCTGCGGACTGCACCGAATCTTCCTCTCCCTCTTCTCCCTGGCCTTCCTTGACCCCGTTGTACCTTGCTGGTGGTCTGGGGGGCTTGTGGGGTTCGCGTTGGCCTCTGCGCTCGGTCAGGGTGCATCCATGGTGCTGCGTACGTTTGATTGTTTCTGGTGTGTTTTTCTTGTTCTGCTTTATAGTGCATTTTCCCACCAGGGGCGTGGGATTTGCAGTCCTGTGGCTGGTTTTCGCAGCTTTTTGTATCGTGCTTGGCCTCATCACATCTTTTTTTGCATTCGTGTTTTGCATTTTTCCGGTGTGGCGTTGATTTTTACCGCCGTGTTGTGAATACTTGGTTAACACGGCGTAAACTTCCCGCGATGGACTGCGATGTTGTAGGTTGCGTTAAGTTACTTTTGCAGTGATTATCACATGTTCTTGAGAATATGCCCCTGAGTTACATAGGCCAACCCCTTTTAGAAATCATCACTTTTTTCATCCCACTTTAAGCCCAGAGTCCTCTGTCTTAATTTGCGACTTAAATGTTGATTCGAGGATTAACTGGAGAAGCTTTGGATTTATTTATCCAGTGTTGTTTTTATAACTAGTTTCTACAGTCAGATGTGAATGACGGCGGGAAGCCGAGGGGTCGTGTTGCTGCGGATACTCAGGCGGACTAGCAGCTGAGGCTCAACAGCACCACTACAAGAAGAACATGCTACTAATAAAACAGTGCAATGAAATGTAGCACTTTAACTGCACCATTGTAATGTGAATAGCAGTTTCAAGGCCTCTTTATCACCTTCATGTTCTTGAAAGAATACAGCTCGATTACTTAATTCTCATTCTCCCTCGACCACTGTGTGTCCCTAAACACGAAGGGCATCATCTACAAGAAAGTGACGCAGCACGGCGCTGCCTGCCATTTAGC
Organism: Triturus cristatus; assembly: GCF_964204655.1. NCBI lineage: Eukaryota > Metazoa > Chordata > Amphibia > Caudata > Salamandridae > Triturus > Triturus cristatus. Next base: position 1,535,069,761 of record NC_140590.1, on the reverse strand, counting down.
TGCGCGGTGCTGCGTCATTTTCAAAGCACAGGGTTGTGTTGTATTCACAAAAATATGACACATCCCTGTGCTTTCTCCTGCCCTGACGCACAATTGGCTGCTATGCGCTAGCACAGACACCCTTGCGTCATTTTGCAAGGGTGCCTGCGCTGTGGGGATGAATGTTTTTGTGTATGAAGGCACACCTTCCTGCTCAAAAACAATCATTAATGGCATTTTCATCTTTCTATGCATGCTGCAGAATGCAGCACACATAGAAAGAGGAAAAACCAAGGAGAAATAAAAGTATTTCTGCTTGTTGTGCCATTCTTATGCCTCCCCTGGGCAGGCGTATGATTCTTACGCATTCCCAGTTTTACAAAATGTTTTAAATTTGGAAATTCGTCAAGTTCCATGGGTGTTGCGAGGGAACACCCACAGCAACACCCATGGAACGCCCCTTTCACGCAAAGTTACACGTGAAGGGGAAACATATTTACAAGCCTATGAAAAGTCATGCAGGGGGACTTCACATGGCTTTGTAAATATGGGCAAGCCCTTTGCACTGCCGTTGCATCAAAAAAGTGACGCACCGGTGGCGCAATTGGCTTGTAAAAAAGCCCTTTACAATGGAAAAACTCACTGATAGCAGCATTTCTCCATGCTATCTCCTTAAATTAAGTTACAGATTTTGACAGTAGGTAGCAGACTTCGGACTTCTTTGTTCTGAGGAGAATCCCTTTGTAATCAAGAGCGTTCGTCTGTCGTCGCTTGCAGTTGGGCATCGGGCCCTCTCACAGATTACATTGTTATACTCAGCCCACTGACTGAAGTCTGCATGCGGTAATGTGATGATGCAGCGCTGCATAATTCTATTTCAAAGCACTGATATCCTGTCAATGACAAAGGTCAGGAGCTATTAAGACAGAAGAACACTAATTATTGCTAAACAGCAAGGTTATTTTATATAAAAAGACTAAACTTCTGATGAAATAGTGCTGCAGCGCGGAGTGCAAAATCTCTCCCTACCGTCACGGACCAAAGATTTCACATACACACACTATCCATACATTCACTGGTGGGGCCCATAACACCAACATTCACTCACCATCAGTCCGTGTGGGAGGCGATTATTCTTCCAAGCGCTGGAAAATGAAAAGGAAATATCACTACTACCCTAATGAGCGGCAAATCTACACCACCTTCTGTAGCCCATTAGGCCCTAAACTTCACCTTTGGTATTCCTTCTCATAAATCGGGACGGATCAGTTAGTTGCAGGTTTAAGTGAATTTCTAATTCTCTAATTAACCTTTTCATTAACACATTTCAATGAATAAACAACCCAACTCATTTCTGTAGATATTCAAATTCAAATTTATATTAATATTGCAAATTAAATCATTCATTTGATCAAGTTGCCATTCATATTTACCTATTCTGGCTAAATGTCGTCCTCTATGTCAAATCTGGCAGTCTCGCAAATCTATGCCCATCAATTTAGTAGGTTCAGTTCATCAGGAGTTTGGGCATTAATTCAGTCCGTCAAAGATTCAGGCTAACAGCTGTCCTGCAATGTCACCATCCTCACCGTCAGCATAACGTCAGGAAATCGAGAAAGACCAGAAACGAACCCGCACCCACCTCTCTGTTCTACCATAATTTATAGTAAAATCATTGACAATTTGTATCGAAAAGGGGTCTTCAAATGTTCTGATTGGTCCATGGAAATCGTCTGACAGGATTCTCATCAAAACAAAGTCTCTGATGTCATTGTACTTGAATTATCCGGTTTTTAGTAGCACATTATTGTTCATTCAGAAAAGCTGGCTTGCGTCCCAGAGCAACCTTGAAGGATACATGTTCATCTGGGGTCATGACGAGGCCACTGTGTATCTATTGTCAGCGCAGGCGCACTTCACTCAAGCCTTGTTCAGCGTCGGCAGTTGGGTTAGGCACCAAAGGCAGCCATCTTTCGATAGGCCAAAATGGTCAACTTAAGCAAAGAAACACAAAAACGTAATTAATACATAAAAATGATTAATTAAATGTTATTCCCTCGCTAATACCCATATGTGTGTGTATTTATCTAGCAAAAGCAACACTCAATGCGGTTTATACTTACTAAATAAAGCACGAATCACAAATACATCACAAAAGCGACATATATCATGCAATATTCTAATTGTCTATCATTAGTATGCTTACGAAATTTAGTTCACGTATTAATTAAGCCATGCAGATGCAAATCCCACATTTAATTCATACATTAGTAAGGTTGGTAAATATTTTCCACATCACTCCAATCCATTAGTTCGATTATAATTAATTAATTAATCTAATTAATAAAACAACATGCAAAATGGGGTGGGTATACAAAATTTTGCATAACCCGCTCCAGCAATCCCCCCTTTGGTGATTTTATCACCACACCACCCAAAATTTTGTTCTGTCTTCACGGAATCTTAAAAGGTTTTCTTGCTCTTAATCATAATTCAGTTTCACCCATTTCTTCTCTTTTTGCTGTTTTATACATACTCTCCTTCCATTCTTCTAATGTTATCTCTTCCAAATCCCTATCTTGATCCTTGTCTTTTCTTTTTAATTTTTCTCTTTTTATTCTTTTCTTATTTTTCTTATTTTTCCAGCACATACAACCTAATCTAATTACTAATAATATGAAAATTACACATGTTAATGGAAACAATATTTTGCCTACAAATGTACTACCAAGCTTCACTAAGAAATTCTTAATAGCAGCTATTTTCTTTCCAATTCTTTCCCAAACACCTTCAACCTCCAGTGGTACAAGTTCATCATGCAATTCAGTAATATTCTTGCTATAAATTTTCAGATCTTTGCTTTCGTCAGGAATGTAAGTACAGCAATGTTGAACTTTCAGCATTCCACAAACTCCACCCTCTTTTGCCAATAATATATCAAGGGCAAGTCGATTTTGCATTACCATAGCTCGCATGGCAACCATCTCAGTGTTAACCAAGAAAAATCCTCCAGCGGTGCTTGTTGACAAGCGATCCACTACTGTTGATAATTTTCTAATTTTGTTTGCATTCAGAGTTATTCCCACTGCTGGTATCAATGCCTGAAAAATATCACCTACAATTTCTGCCCAAGATTCTCTCTCGGTCCTGGCTAAATGATTACTTAAGCTATGTACCCCATCTTCTCCTCTATCCATATGAAAAAATTTCGGAAAGACCAGGCCTACCTAACATGTGCCATACCAATGGTCTGGCAAACGATAATATGCCCTGTTCCCACAAATAAAATATAATCCAGGAAAGACTGGATCTTTACCGCCTTTGAATCCCCATCCACCCATGATTCGATATGTATCATGGCACTCACTATTACCTAGAAAATAATTATCATACACAGTTTGATTCCTTCGAATGCAAAACTTCCCTTTCTGAGGCCAATCTAAAGCTATAGTTGGACTAGCTTCTCCTTTCAAATGTTTTTCTTTCTCTATATCCCAGACTGTTTTCTCGACTTTTCCGTCTGCTGCCTTTCTTTGCATTTTCAATCTTCTTTCCTCAACCATGTCTAGGAATGTCTTTTCCTCCTTCTTCAAACTGCATGTCAGATTGTTTCTAAAAATATACTCTAATGTTAGTTCCTTGGTTTCTAAGAAGAATTCACCTAATACCTTAGCAGGTTTTACTTTGTTTAATTTATTATAAGAAGGCACTTGCCCAAAAATGTTATCTACTTCTGAAAAATAATATTCTAATTTTCCTGTCTCATAAAATAAACTAGCTATTATACTACATGTTATTCCATACGTTGCCGGAAGGTGATGATATGTCACTCCCTCAGACATACATACGTAGCAGTCCCATACGTCCATTGTCTTTACATATTCATACAATAATTTTGAAAACACATTATTAGAAAAATCTGTTATTGACCTGTCTTTATGCAAATAATTATTATCTATTCTAGTTGGAACTACCTTTGGAATTTTCCCTATATTAGTTTTGTTCACACTATGTCCTTCTAATGTATCTATAGTGGCCTTAAAAGAAATAACAAGAGCAAGGATGCTCCATAAAAGCATTAATAATCCTGTACAACAACACATTTTACACCATCTTCTCATGAATGTACATCAACCTTTACTACTTTCTATGTTAGCTATCTTTGTTAAAATAGACCGTGTCTTTTGACTTAGCCTCTTTTACTTCACAACTAGTTTTTCTAACCTAAGGTTCTAACACCTATTTGGTTCTACCAGTCTCTATCTTTTGATTCAATATCTTGTTTTCTTCATCAATAGTTTTCTTGATTTATTCAGTTTGGCATCTCATCATTCTTCACTCTCCTCTCGTCATCCAAATACGGATTTTCCTGAACTTCCGTTTCTTCTTCTCCAATGTCGGACAAGAGAACTCTCAGGATTTCCGATTCTATTTCATCCTCAACCACTTTCAGTACAGCCTCCTCTGGATTTCCTTGACTATCTGCCTCTTCTCCCTTTTCAGGCAGAGCCACATACATCCATTCTGGTGACTTATACTTCTGGTTAGGTTTCCTTGTTCTTCTACTCTCTTTGTCTTCAGTTAATTCGTCTTCTTTTGATTTCTCTTGACTTGTCACTTCATTCACTTGTTCAGCTCTCGGTGAATTCACTTGTGTCAGTCGATATCTCAATTTACTTATTTTATTGGGCCAAACATCATCTCTTGCAACTCTTTTTACTTTACTTCCTTTGTCATTCTTTTCATTCCTCCAAGCTCTCTTTCTTAGAACTCGACCTTCAGGTATTTCATTTTCACTCTCTTCAGACTCTGTCTCAACTTGCTTTGTCTTTTCAGCGACTTCTTCTTCCACCACTTGTTTTGTTTTCCCTACTTCTGTCCCTCCTCGGATCTCCGACACGCAATCTTCCTGCTGGCTACTTGTCCCTTCACCTAACTGGATGTTGCAGTTCCCTACACCTCCTGGGGGGTCTTCCGCAGAAATCTGTCCCTCTCTCTCTGTACCTGTCCCTTGTTCACTTAAATTTGTTATTTCAGGTGAAATTTCTCTCAGTCTCTCATCTGGGACTTCCTTTTCACGAATTTCTCTTATTGTGTCTTCCGTACTCTTTCCTCTTTTCTTTCTGTGTTCTTTTTTATAACCCTGCGCTTCTTGCTCGTTTCCAGAATCGCTGGATTCAGAAATCTGCAATCTTCTTCTCAGAGAGCTACTTCTGGGGACCAAAGCTGAACTTTGTTCTGTTTTCCCCCTTTCAGAGTTTCCTCGTGTCTTTGACCCTTCCTCATCTGACTCAGTACTTGATTCTGATTCATCAAAATATTATTTTCCTGTGCTGTCCACCGGATTCGGAATTCTCAATGTATGACTTGCATGGATCCAGTTCTTCAGTCCAGCACACTTCACAGCTGTGGTCGTGGTCAGAATGACTTGTCGTGGTTTTCCCCACCTTGGAACCAAACAATTTCTTCTTCAGTGGACCTTTATCCTTACCCAATCTCCTGGGCTCAGATCATGGGCTGGCTTCTTTTCAAGTGTGGTGGCATCTGCTTTAACCTGATGAAACACTGAATGAACTGCGTCAGCCAGGCCTTTACAGTATTCCAACACCATGTCATCAGTTATTGTCATCAGCTTGTTGACTGGTATAAACACATGTCTCATAGCACGTCCCATGATTATCTCATGAGGACTCAATCCTGTAGTTCTGTCTGGAATTGACCTTATTGTCATGAGTACTAGAGGCAAGACATCAGGCCATTTCATACCTGTGGCCAAACACATTTTCCCTATTCTATTTTTGATAGTACCATTCATCTGTTCAACCACACCAGAAGCCTCTGGTCGGTAGGCACAATGTAGTTTTTGTTGTACATTCAATGCTTCACAAATTAATCCTACAATCTCATTATGAAAATGTCCTCCTCGGTCTGACTCAATTGTTACTGGGAACCCGAACCTGGGGATGAATTCTCTCAGCAGTAGCTTAGCTACTGTCAACCCATCATTTCTTCTTGTTGGGAATGCTTCCACCCACCTAGAGAATAGGCAGACCACTACCAAAACATACCTCAGTCTGTTACAGGGAGGCATCTCAATGAAATCTACTTGCATTCTGGTGAAAGGCCCTCCTTCTCAACCTATTGTTCCCAGACTCACTACTGTCTTCCTTCCAGGATTGTACTGCTGACATATTAAGCATCTTTGACAAAGACTTTCTGCTACAAGTCTAAATTTTGCATTGTACCAGTTCTGCTTAAATGGCCTGATCATGGCATCTCTCCCAATATGTCCCTGGCCATGATACATCCGTGCCATGGTAGACATCATGCTATCAGACATAACTGGTCTTCCATCTCGATAGACCCACACATGATCCTTTTCTCTTGGGGCACATCCTGCTTTTACCCACTGTCTCATTTCTTCATCTCCTGCCTCATCCTGCAATTGTCTTACCTCTTCCCAAGTTCCCACAATGTTAGTGAACATCAATGAGCAAGAAGACATTTCTCTTTCCTTAGCCCGATTGACCGAATTCTGATTTCGTGCACAATACTGTGCCATGTCGTTAGCATACCTATTCCCGGTGGCAATATAATCACCACCTTGACTATGTGCAGCACATTTTACAACAGCCAATTGTTTAGGCAGCTGTGTCGCCTCAAGCAATTTTCCCACCACTTCTGCATTCTTAATAGGAGTTCCACTTGAGGTCAGGAAACCTCTTTGTAGCCATAGCTGGCCGAAGTCGTGGACGACTCCAAAGCCATACTGGCTGTCAGTTATCACAGTCACTCTCACACTCTTTCCAATTTTGCATGCTCTAGTCAAAGCCACAAGATCTGCTACCTGGGCTGATTTCACTCCTTTCAAATATGATGCTTCTATTACTGCTGCGACTGTGCATACTGCATACGCTGCACTCAGCACTCCTTCATCTGTTCTCAAACATGACCCATCAACGAACATCACAAAATCACTTTCTGGCAAAGGTACATCTTTTATGTCTGGTCGTGGTTTTGTACAAAAATCAAGTACATCCAGACAATCATGATCAACTTCATCTCTTACTTCCACAATCTCAGCATCAGGCAACAAAGTTGCAGGATTCACATTCACACATCTTGCAAGACTCACATTAGTGGCACCCAATATGACCTTTTCATACTTAGTCAGCCGACTATGTGTCATATACTGAGTACGACTCCTTGTCAACAGAATTGCTACATCATGGGGTACAAACACTTTCAATGGATATCCCATCACAATTCCTTCACTCTGCTCCAAACTTCGACATGTTGCAGCCACTGCTTTCAAACATCCAGGTAAACCTACAGCTACTGGATCTAGCATTGATGAAAAATATGCAATTGGTCTTCTCATTTTTCCATGCTTCTGGGTCAACACAGAAAGGGCACATCCATTTCTCTCGCTGCAATACAACTCAAATTATTTTTCATAGTCAGGCATACCTAATGCAGGTGCTTCACACAAACCATCTCTCAATTGTCTAAATGCTGCTAATTCTTCTTTGTTTAATTCCAGGGGATCTTTCACATCACTTCTCGTTAATCACACCAAAGGTTTTGCGATCAAGGAAAAGTTGCCTATCCACTGACGACAGTACCCAACCATTCCCAAAAACATTCTCACTTCTCTGTGAGTCATGGGAGCTCTCATTCCTTTTATTATTCTGATCCTGTCTATGGTTATTTTCCTCAGTCCTTTCTCAATGTTATGTCCCAAATACTGAACCTCCTTTTTACAAAACTGTAATTTTGCTGGTGACACTTTAAGTCCTCCATCTGCCAAATGATTCAGCAAGGCTATTGTACATACCTCACAAGCTTCACGTGTTTTTGACGCCACCAAAAGGTCGTCAATATACTGGACCAATACAGAGCTTTCTGGCATTTCTAGACTCTCCAAAGACTTCTTTAATAGCTGATTGAATATTGAGGGGCTTTCTGTATACCCCTGTGGGATTCGGCACCATGCCAAAATACGCTCACCAAAACGAAATGCAAAAATTTGCTGACTGTCATGATGCAATGGGATGGAAAAGAAAGCATGACACAGATCAATCACTGTATACCATTCTGTATCATGGGGAATCTGATATAAAATCACTGATGGATTTGGTACAATGGGACAACATGATATCACGATTTTGTTCACTTTTCTCAGATCTTGCACTATCCTGAATTTCCCATTAAGCTTTTTCAGTCCCATTATCGGTGAATTACATGGACTACTCATTATTTCTCTCAAAATTCCTTGCCTGATCATTTTCTCTATTACAGGAGTTACAACTTCAATTATTTCAAGTGTCAGTTTATACTGCGGAACATTTGGATATGTTACTCCTTCCTTTACAGTTATTTTGACTGGATCTACATTTCTCATTAGTCCTACATCTTCTCCAGTGAAATCCCAAACTTCTGCCTTTACAGATTGTCTCAATTCGTTAGGTAATTCATCAGGGTTGAATACAGCATATGTTTCAGTAACTTCATTTTCTCTGTTAGCTATGGTCATCTTGTACAACACGTCATCATCTGGTGTTTCAAAAGCTATTCCATCCGGAGTACAAAATATTGTGCAATTCATTTTGCACAACAGGTCCCTACCTAATAAATTCACAGGACTGGTGTCACACACCACAAAGCGGTGCATTTCTGAAAATTTCCCTATGCTAACTTTCACGGGGTCTGTAAGATATGTTTTAATCTGTCTGTTGGACACACCAACTACTTGGATCGTTTCATCCGAGAGAGGAAGATTCTTAACATCAGCTGATCTAACAGTTGATAGAGTAGCACCAGTATCCACTAGGAAAGTAATATTTTCATCATTAACCCTCCCATCTACAAAAGGTCCTGTCTGGTCTACTTCTAGAGTTGCGCCAAGCACGCACTCTTCTTCCTCTCTTCTGCACCGTCAATAGCTCTCTACTGCGTCACTCATCGCGTTGCAGCCAATACTGCGAGACAGCGCTAGCGCGTGGCAGCTTATTTACCTGTTCTTCATTGTAGAATCCCGACTCACTACTATACTTCTGTGTGTTTCTGCTCTGTGGAAATGGCGGTTTTGGCACCTGATTCTGTGGGGGAACAACTTGCTGCTGTTGCTGCAGTTGACCACTCACCTCATGCTGCACCTGTGGGTTCAATGATGGATTTTCATTGTTAGTACTCGGGGTAAACTTACACTCAGATTTCCAATGCCCTATCCTGCCACAATTATGACACAGGAATTTCTTTTTAGCTTCTTCAATATTCCCTTTATACTTTCCATTATTAAATTCAGGCTTTGCCCCTGCTTGTTCCACCAATTGTGCTTCCTCTCTCTCCGCTACCTTTACCTGTGCCCACATTGCCTTCTCCTTTAACTTCCGCTGTTTTGCTTCAATTTCATCACTGAAGTATTTAGCATGTCTCAATACTTCATCTATTTTCTTATTTTGCCAATCTACCGTATGCTCTTTAATCATCTCACCAATTTCTGGACGTAAACCATATACAAATCTGTATGCAAAATGGCTCAAATCCTTTTCACTCAGATTCTCATCTCCGCTAAACTGCTTAAAAGCTTGTATTAGCCTCTCGCAATATGCATGTACTGACTCTTTACTTTCCTGGTGTGTTCGATCAATTTTTACCCAGTCTGTCTTTTTAGGGGGCACTTTATTTTTCAGAGATACCATAACCTGCTCATATTTCTTCATTACCTCGGGGTCCGGAGCTCCTGTTTTAGGATCCCTAGGATATTCCTTGGTTGGCCAATTTATCATTAATTTACACTCTGACCATAGATCTGCTGGTACGAATATGTCAAACAGACTATTCAAATCAATCCATAATACTTTAGACAATTTCACAAATCTGTCTACCTGCCTGTACCACTCGACGGGCTTTTCACGTAGTCGAGGGAAATCATTTGTAAAAGACAGAATATCCTGTCTCGTCCATGGAACATGTACATATCCTCCTCCTGGAATCTCTCTCATAGGGCATTCTGTCACTACCTTCTCCTTTTCTCTTACAGGAAAGGCTGAAAATGTCTTATCTGAGGCATCATCGCGTTTTCTATACCACCTGCTTCTCCATTTATCCACGTCTCCCCATTTTCTTAGCAAAATGATTATGTCCTTAATTTGACCTATTCGTCCTGTGGTGTTCATATTCTCAATGTCCTTTTCAGTGAATTCTACTCGATATGGTTTCTGTAAGGCTTTTACCTTTTCAATATCAATACCCATTTCATTTGCTACTTCTTCTAACCTTTCTAGCAAGTTTTTCGCTCTCCAGGTCACACTTTTGCACAAAAATAATAGTTCTTCATCCTGATAGGTTTTCAATTTTTCTGTCGGGATAGTCCCTACGATTAATTCTTCCAATACCATTCGTAACTTGGCCACATCAATTGATTGGGATTCTTTGTCTTTCCTTTGCAAGCTTCTCAACCATTCACTTAACTCGTCTGTTGATGGTCCTACTGGTTTTTCTATACTTACGTGTCCAAAATCTTTTTGTGGTTCTGACACTGTCTCTATCATTGTCATACGTCTTTCTGCACAATTCTGATCTATAAATGGATTATTTGTAAAATTCGGTTCCATTACACTCATAGTCTGTCTCCATGGATTCTCATTCTGACTCACTCTTGGTTGTTCTACTGGTTTATTTCTTCTTTAATGGACTGTCAGACAATGCTCACTGTCCTTCTGTTTGTCAAAAATAGGCATTACTGGACCAATCGTTACTGGAACAGTTACCGCTTCTAGATTCTTAGTCAATTCTCTTATTTTCTCAGTTAATTCCAGGGTTGTTTTAGCTAATTCTGCAGAATTTTCTCCATCTGTTCTTCCTTCTGATCTCTTTTCTACTTCCCTGGTAACACTGTTTTTACTTAAGCTTAGGGATTCTGGTTCCGATTTTATAATTCGCATTGTTTCCCTCATTGGGGCACTTGGAGTTAATATTTCTGGTACTGGTCGATACGGTGGTGGATTTTTATAGAACATATCATCAAGAACATCATCCTCAGACTCATTCGCTCCATACCCTCTCGACTCCACATTATGCCTCTTTTCTACACACTTTCGTCCTTCATTCTCTCCTACAGTTCTTACAGGGAACACACCCTCAGTCATACTCGCATCTCGCCATCTTTTCATTCGATCACTATGCTTTTCATGTCCGTATGGTCTTCCAAACCAATACCTATGTCCTCTACCACTTCTTTGTCTTTCTCGTTCATGCATTTCGTCTTCCCATTCCGTCAAAGCCTCAAACTGTGTCGGTCTAGGTCTTGGTTCCAAATTCATCATCTTTTCTCTCAAATTTCTCAAAACAGCCAAATTAAATGAACCATGCTCTGGAAAAGCTAATACTCCGTCATCCTTTGTATATCTCACCCAGTTATCTAACCAAATACAAGTATGATACCCATATTTCGCAATCATAAAGGATGCAGGGGTCTTCGGTGGAGGAAGTAACTGTCCTTCTCTAGTCTTTACTGGTTTGTCCTTCTTGAACCACTTCTTGATTCTCCCTAACCAGGTTTTCTTTTCTTTTTCTGGTGGGTCGTAATACATTTTCTTGCTTTTCTGGTATTGCTAGTCTCTTTTAACCGTACCGCTAGTCTATCCAATCACAGCGCGACTCACACTAACGCACCAATTCAGAATGTCCACGTTACTGTCACAATCCTCAAATCCCAGCGCGATTCACACTAACGCACCAATAAGGAGCGTCTACGTCACCCTGTTTTCCTCCACTCCTAGCGCGGCGTACACAAACGCACCAATCCGGGGCATTTCACAGTTCTGACCGTCTGTCCAATCCCAGCGCGGTCGTTCTGATGTCAGAAGCCGCTGCGGCAGCTCCTGCTCCTGTCTACCCCTCCTTTACAAATCCGCTCAGTAAGTTTATGTTTCAATTTCTACACTTCTGTTAGTAACAACATAGAAACATCTCCATTGTCCGCTTCGCTAACCAAAGAACAGCAAAAAGACCTTTCTCACGAGAATTCCGTCTTTCCCGAGAGCAGCGCTTAGCTCTGCCCTACTACCGAATCATTACTTCCGTTGATAAAGTAGCACATCCCTCTACTTCACCCTTCTAACAAGCATTAGCTAATTGTTTCTCTAGTATTTAAGACACATAGGTGCCGATTCCGATCAGTTAAAAAAATTCCCGTACGAATCGTATCCGGATTCCCGTACAAACTGGCAAGTACGATTCATATGTTAAAAAATCCATACAAATCGCATTGGGAAAATTCTCCGACACGTCCTCGGGTCGGAAAAAGTGTCCGACACGTCCCCGGACAGTTTTACGTACGAATCGGTAAACTGAAGTCTGAGTGCGCAAGTACGATCCGTCCCGTCCGTCCGAATGCACAACCGTATGAAAAAAACACCGTATGGAGCGAACTCCCATGGCAACCATGGAGACGTCCAAACATGTGCCCGCATACGTGCTGAACACCCCCCCCAGGCCCCCCATGTACGCGCCGTACCCCCAGCCCACCCCAAGTACGCGCTGTACCCGCAGCCCCCCCATGTACGTGCCGTACCCCCACCCCACCCCCGTATGTACAGAGTGTACCCCCACCCCCCCCGTAGGTACGGAGCTTACCCCCATCCCCGTAGGTACGGTGCGGACCCCCAGCACGTAGGTACGGTGCGGCCCCCACCCCCGTAGGTACGGTGCGGACCCCCACCCCCATAGGTACGGTGCGGACCCCCACCCCCGTAGGTACGGTGCAGACCCCCAGCGCATAGGGGGTAAGCTCCGTACCTACGGGGGGTGGGGGTACGCTCTGTACATACGGGGGTGGGGGTATGCTCCATACATACGGGGGTGGGGGTACGCTCCATACATACGGGGGTGGGGGTACGCTCCATACATACGGGGGGTGGGGGTATGCTCCGTACATACAGGGGTTGGGGTACGGCACGGACATGGGGGGGTGCTGGGGTACGGCGCGGACATGGGGGGGCTGGGGGTACAGTGCGGACGTGTAGGGATGGGGGTACGGTGCATACCGGGGCCCCTTTTCGCCGTGCATCGTGGCGTACTTAGCTTTTCCGGCACTATTTGGGTCCCGTAAAAATATTGCCGTGCGAAGTGCTGTGGGTTCGAATCGTACTTGCTGGTCCGTAAAACGCTGCCTGACTCTGTGCGAATGTTGCCTATGCGGTGTCCCAGATCGGAATTGTGGGTATATTTTAGCCGGTCGGTGTTTTTAACGATTCGTATGGAAATGGTGTTTCCGTACGAATCGTACTTGCATGTTTGTAAGGTATTTTTCCCGGGTACGAGTCGGACGGAGAAAACGCTCCGTCCGACGATTCGTACCCGGTTTTCCCAGGATCGGAATCGGCCCCATAGTTGGAGACCCAATGCTCCTGAGAAATAAACCTAGAGTTTTGCAATCAACCCAAATGCCTTTACATTCACACTCGTTCACACAAGAAAAATGTAGTACATTCACACAGAATCCTGTCTTTCCAGAGAACAGCGAACAGTCTGTTCTACTACAGAATTATAACATATGTTAACAAAGCAGCGCTTACCTCTCCTTTGTCCTTCTAACAAGCTCAGATAGTACCTATTACCTTTCCAGTGATAAGCGTTATCGGAATACCAGTTGGATCCCTGGTACCTAAGACCAGAACTTCACAGGTAACCTTCGCTTTCATACACTCTTTTCTCACACTATAAATGTCTCTAATGGCAACACACGACGATGCTACCGAATCGAACCCAGACAATGTGCCGTGCAACTTCAATTGTCACACGTTTCCCCTGTGTACCTACAGGGCAATAACAATTCCATCTTTCCCGAGAGCAGCGCTTACCTCTGCTCTACTACGGAACCGTTACAAACTTCCGACTTCCTACATCCCAGATGTCGTGCATACAACGTATAACTCAACGTAACTCAACATAGAGTGTTAGTACATAAATCAATACCAATCAATAACCAAAATCAATAAGCAATGTACAAGCAATAATCACTAAACCAAAACAATAACAACCATCATCTTGCTATCAGAAAATCTGCTCCAGCGCGGAGTGCAAAATCTCTCCCTACCGTCACGGACCAAAGATTTCACATACACACACTATCCATACATTCGCTGGTGGGGCCCATAACACCAACATTCACTCACCATCAGTCCGTGTGGGAGGCGATTATTCTTCCAAGCGCTGGAAAATGAAAAGGAAATATCACTACTACCCTAATGAGCGGCAAATCTACACCACCTTCTGTAGCCCATTAGGCCATAAACTTCACCTTTGGTATTCCTTCTCATAAATCTGGACGGATCAGTTAGTTGCAGGTTTAAGGGAATTTCTAATTCTCTAATTAACCTTTTCATTAACACATTTCAATGAATAAACAACCCAACTCATTTCTGTAGATATTCAAATTCAAATTTATATTAATATTGCAAATTAAATCATTCATTTGATCAAGTTGTCATTCATATTTACCTATTCTGGCTAAATGTCATCCTCTATGTCAAATCTGGCAGTCTCGCAAATCTATGCCCATCAATTTAGTAGGTTCAGTTCATCAGGAGTTTGGGCATTAATTCAGTCCGTCAAAGATTCAGGCTAACAGCTGTCCTGCAGTGTCAACGTCCTCTCCGTCAGCATAACGTCAGGAAATCGAGAATGGCCAGAAACGAACCCGCACCCACCTCTCTGTTCTACCATAATTTATAGTAAAATCATTGACAATTTGTATCGAAAAGGGGTCTTCAAATGTTCTGATTGGTCCATGGAAATCGTCTGACAGGATTCTCATCAAAATAAAGTCTCTGATGTCATTGTACTTGAATTATCCGGTTTTTAGTAGCACATCATTGTTCATTCAGAAAAGCTGGCTTGCGTCCCAGAGCAACCTTGAAGGGTACATGTTCATCTGGGGTCATGACGAGGCCACTGTGTATCTATTGTCAGCGCAGGCGCACTTCACCCAAGCCTTGTTCAGCGTCGGCAGTTGGGTTGGGCACCAAAGGCAGCCATCTTTCGATAGGCCCAAATGCTCAACTTAAGCAAAGAAACACAAACACGTAATTAATTCATAAAAATTACTAATTAAATGTTATTCCCTCGCTAATACCCATATGTGTGTGCATTTATCTAGCAAAAGCAACACTCAATGCGGTTTATACTTACTAAATAAAGCACGAATCACAAATACATCACAAAAGCGACATATATCATGCAATATTCTAATTGTCTATCATTAGTATGCGTACGAAATTTAGTTCACGTATTAATTAAGCCATGCAGATGCAAATCCCACGTGTAATTCATACATTAGTAAGGTTGGTAAATATTTTCCACATCACTCCAATCCATTAGTTCGATTATAATTAATTAATTAATCTAATTAATAAAACAACATGCAAAATGGGGTGGGTATACAAAATTTTGCATAACCCGCTCCAGCAATAGCTTCATTGTGAAGAACTCTAAGCTAAGAATCTAGGGAACTAAGATCAAAGATATACATTGATATATATGTGTGTGTGTGTGTGTGTGTGTGTGTGTGTGTGTGTGTTTGTGCTTGTGCTTGTGTGTGTGTCTATATGTGTGAGTTGTTTCTTTTATATTAAACACTTTATAGATTGAGTTTACCCTGTCCTCCATCTTGCATCAACTTAACAATGTATCGTGTGATGACTATTGCTGTTCTATTTCTTCTAAATAAAGCATTGCTAGGGTCCACACTGATAGAGAGGGTTCAGCCTATCTCTCACTGTACCTAATCAAGGACATTTCAATTGTCACAGGCTATTGCTATACAATGTATCAGCTGACTCATTTGAATAAACTGTGAGAATGACTAAATTCCGATGTATTACTACCATGACAGAATCTTTGAATGTATTTTGTAGAAAAATGTTTCTTCTTGCTCATTCCCTACAAGTGCTTATCCTGAGAATGATGATTGTGTAAAATATATGAATATCTTTGTCTAAAGTTCTATAAAAGGACATGTGGATTTCTGTATAGGAAAGACCCTTTCTCCCACCTTTAGAAGGCAAATCTATGCCGGATTTCACTTAGAACTGTACTGTGGTCTCTATACTTATGATCTGTTCGCTTTGCTACTAAATTTACTTATGGCATGTTCCATGAAATCTTCCTATTAATTCTATATATAAAGCTTTGAAACAACAACCATTCTCTGGCATTCCTACAGGAATGTTTCAGCATCTGCTTTTGAACCTAATCAAATAAAAGATAGTCACGGCTCCAGTTGGGGAGCACCAAAGTCCGTATCGGGACTACTCATCTCCCGGTCCTATCTGTTGGTGCGCTCCTTGAGCTGTACTTTGGGATCAGCTTCCGTGCTGACAAATCTGGTAGCAGAGGTGATGGTTCGGATTGAAGCCGACCTGCAACTGACAAACTAATTGGCTATAGAACTGCGCCTTTGTGGTCCAGACGGTTTGCCCCAAGATCTAAATTCACCCAGTCCCAACCCTATCCTGGTTCCAGAGAGAAGAGGTGGATAAAGTAGAGCAACAACGTGAGTATCACTAGGGATTGCATGTAAAATGCGAAAATGAAGTAGTTGCAGAGCAGTGCTTTTTGTGAGTTGTAGATTAATGAAAAAGAATTGCACTCATAGGTATCGAATAGTAAAATAAAAAAATGAGAAGGCTAAATAGCCACACCAACTGATGCAGAATAATAAATTCACACACAGCCATCAAGGTACTTCAAGAAAATATGCATTAATAATTTACACTGTTAAACCTGGCATCCCTGGTGTGGTTTCGCCTGTATTTTGCCTTGAACTCCTGTGTTTTTGACTGTATGCTCGACTTCACTTTTGCTTGGTTTTTAACTCTGGACAATTTACTACTGTTGATCAGTGCTAAAGTGCAAGTGTTCCCTGTATAGATGATGATTGGTTAGCCCTGATTGGCATATTTGATTTACTGGTATATACCTAGTAAAGTGCACTGCGTGTGCCCACAGAAGGCAAATCAAATGCTACTAGTGAGCCTGCAGCACTAGTTGTGCCACCCACATGACTAGCTCTGTAAGCATGTCTCAGGCCTGCCACTGCAGTGTCTGCAAGTGCAGTTTTTAACTGCCATGTCGACCTCGCAAGTGCACCCACCTGCAAGGCCCAAACATTCACTTTAACTCCATTTAAGGCACCTCTAAGGTAGGCCCAAGGTAGCCCCGTGGGGAGGGTGCAATGTATGTGAAAGATAGGTCATGTGTCGCTGTGTTTTACATGTCTTGATAGTGAAATACTGACAATTTCATTTTTCACTATTGCAAGGACTATCTCTCCCATAGGTTATCATTGGAGCTACCTTGAAACATCTTACAAGTGTAACTTTCAATTGGGTAGAGATAGAGATTTGGAGTTTGGGCTCCCTGAGCTCAGGATTTAAATATACATCTTTTAGTGAGGGTGGTTTTTAAAATGTGTGTTTGAAAATGCCACTTTTGAAAAGTGGGCATTTTCTTGCTTTACCATCCTGTGCTGCTGCCTGCCTGTGGAATCCACGTCTGGTTTAGACTGACATTTGGGCTGTTTGTGAATTCAATCTAGACAGTCACACAAAGGGAGCTGAAGTGTGCCCTGCATATTCTGACTGCCCATCAGCAGGCTGCAGGGTCTTCCTGAGCTAGAGTGGTGGAATGAGTTGTCACTGACACCTGAATAGGACTGTGAATTTCCTCTCACAATGCTGTCTCCACACCTCTGTAGTGTGTCTGGAGCTGGGACAGGGCAAGGCAGGATCTGTGCACTGCAGAGACTATCCTTTGAAGTATGCCTTCTTCAAAGGCCAAATGGTGCATAAGTATTGGACCTATAACTTCACATTTTTAAAACACTTGTACGGAGGACTCTGCCAAGAAGAAAAGCTGAAGAGTTGTCAGGAGAAGTACTGCCCCTTTGCTGAGTTGCTTTGCGGTGTTGGCCTGCTGTTGCTGCTTCTGTCTGTGAGCAGTGAAAGAACTGGACTTTGCTTTTTGAACTCCTGCTTTCCAAGTTTCTCCACGGGCTTGTGTGTGCTTGCCTCCTGTTGGAAGTCTCAGTGTCATCAAAGACTTCCTCTACAGCACCTGAACTCCACTGCTGGTAGTTCTGACCTTCCAAGTGGTGCTAATTTCAGTTCTTGGCCCTAGGAGGGTTCTGCTGAGCTGCAACCTGCAAGACAATTATCTCCGACCCCCTCACCGACGCCGTTGCCTGCATCTGCTGTGGTCAACGCTCACTGGGTGAGTGCAGCACCGACCTCGATGACACTGCAGCCTTGGTTTCACAGACGACATTGATGCCGCTGCCTGCACCGTGGCCGTGGACACCGCCGATGATGCCTAAGCGGTATCACCGATTCAACCGCTTGCCCCGCAGCTGTGGTCACCGCCTCACCACACCCCTCACCGATGACACGCCAGCCTCGGGCTGCTGTTGGCAGCATCACCGACACCAACACCAGCACTCCGCACCGGCACCATGCCGCTGCCTGCACCAAAGTTATGGACACAGCATCGTGAAGTGCAAGATGCACCACCCATGACGACACAGCGGCCCCAGCACTGCTAACGTCAGCACTCATGACTTCGATCTCACGGAGTTCGATCTGCAATACGTGTGACTTCAAGGACTCCCCGACATCTGCACCGAATTGCAGCACCGATGCCTGTGACGCCTCACCGCTGCACTTCACTGCAAGGTCCTCGAGGACTCCTCAACTCCAAGGTACTGTTTGCGGGTCTATCTGGACACCATAGCCGCCCCTCGACTCCATCGAGGTCAGACTGAACAGTTGGATTACTTGGTCTCAATCACGCGATAGCCCCGGCTGGCGCTGTCGACTTCAAGGAACTGTATTTTGTTTTTAGATAGTCATTGAAAATTCATATCTTGATTTGTGTATGTTGGATTTTTGTCGTTTTGGTCATGTTTTATACAGATAAATATTGGATATTTCTCGAAACTGGTGTTGTGTTCTTTTGTAGTGTTTTCACTGTGTTACTGTATGTTTATGTACAAATGCTTTACACATTGCCTCTGAGATAAGCCTGACTGCTGGTGCCAAGCTACCAAGGGGGTGAGCATGGGTTATCTTGGCTGTGTAACTCCCTAACCCCGACTGCAATAATTGTCCCTACTTGGACAATGTGCAAGCAATTGCCAACTAGAGACCCCCATTTCTAACACACACCAATGTACAGATTTATACACAATTACAACAAAAAAAACTTAAAAACAAAAACAATATGTGGATACAGCCCCCAGTGCCGCAGAACCACAAAGAGTATAGGCAACCTGTTATACAATATATAATTGAATGTGTGTTACAAGTAGCAAACAACCACATAAGCTTAACATAAATAGTCCATTGGACTCAAAGTGGCACCAAATTCTCTGTTTGTTTGTTAAATGTTGTTGACGACCCGAGAGAAGTGATGACAGGGTCTCATCAGGACCTACTATGATATGGGGACCATCTGAAACCATGAACAATAAAAAGCCAAATTAGTGATAATTGAAAGGTGGTAGAGCGTGAATAAAAATGGAATTAGGTCCACAGAAGTACCTTCATCCGGGTAATAATGAAATAGAATGGCATGTATAACACACCCTCGTGAGAAGATCGGACAAATTACTTACTTGGGCGGGGGGGGTATACCTGTAAAACATACAATAAAGTAAATCCAGGACACTGATTCTCAAAATAGAGTCTCTGATAGCCCACAGAAAACAAAGCCCACGTACTCTGAGTACAAAAGAAGTATTGACATACACCACAAGGTTCCAAGACATCAAGGAAGAATGCTTCTCTCTGTGCAAAGCAGTGGGGTCGCTGACCGTCACTGTCTAATTCTTGAAGTGGTGCGCATCCTCATCAGGCAGCAGCAGTCAAAGCTGCATAAAAACGATGTTTGGAATGTGGAGTGTGTTCCAAGCTCTGACACTCCCAGTAGGAGAATGTGTGTCACATTGAGAGGAGAGGTTTGGTAAATGACAACTAGCCCACCTATAGTCCGGACCATACAAAACACAAATAGAGTAAAACCATAACTACAGTGAGAGACTAATTTCAAGGAGTGCTCTCACACTCTTTAAATGCATAAGAATCATGGCTGCCTGGATGCAAACAGTCCACCTCAGATTCCAATAAATTAAAGCCATCTCAACACATTTTTTCCTGAAGAGGGATACAACAGAGAAAAGGAGAGGAGGCATGCAAAATCCAGACCATGCAATACATGTAACAAAAGAAAAAAGTAAAAGAATGAACAAATATAAATATTGAGAGTCCTTTCACTGTCTTCCAGGCATAGACTATTGGCCCTTGGATGCAAAAAGTCCCTCTCAGATTCCAGTAAATTAAATCCACCTAATCCGATTTTATCCTTGAAGCAAGGATACAGGTCCATGTCATTCCTCGTTGTTGTTCAGGCCTCTTATATACACATCCACAATTGTCGGAAGGTCAAAAGCTGTAAAATAATTTCATTTAGTTACATAGCAGCAAGCATCTTATACAGTTCATAGGGCCCGATTCACAGAACTAACTTAAGACAAATTCCTAAACTTACTACTTTTGGTATTCACAGAAGTTAGGATTTTGTCTTAAGTTTGTCTTAAGACAAACTTAAGACAGACTTAAGACAGACTTAAGACAAACTTAAGACAGACTTAAGACAGACTTAAGACAAATTTAAGACAGACTTAAGACAGACTTAAGTTAGGATTTTGTTTTAAGTTTGTCTTAAGTCTGTCTTAAGTCTGTCTTAAGTTTGTCTTAAGACAAACTTAAGACAAAATCCTAACTTCTGTGAATACCAAAAGTAGTAAGTTTAGGATTTTGTCTTAAGTTAGTTCTGTGAATCGGCCCCACAGCATTTAAATAAATAATCACCAATAATTATTATATTGCACCCATTCCCAATTTCCTCCTTTCATTTCACATTGGCTAAGTTATTTCTATCCTAGAACACCCAGAGACTGCAAAATCTAGTATAAGAACCTGAACTCAAAGCGTATATCTTCTCTAATTCCTTGACTCTATTTAATTTTAATCACCACTTCTGAAATGTCGGGATTATTTCCCATCACCAATTTTGCAGAATAATTGATCTTGCAATCAAAGCAAAAATACACATTCTTTTTCATTGCAAAAGACCCATTTTTATATCAGGTGAATATCCCATAATCGTAGTCTGGGCATCTATAGACTGAGGGCCTTATTAATCCTTTTCAGTGACGCTGCAGCGGCGTAATCAATGTGCCACCCTGCGCTCTATTTACAAAGTGGCACATCTAGGCAGATGCGTCACTTTGTAAATGCCTCAGTCAGGCATAATGTATGCAGGGTGGGCATTCCCACGTAAAACAGGCTTGTAGAAGTGGCACAGTGAAATTTATGAGATGTCACTGCACCACTTCTACGACTTGACTGCATCAAATCCTTACGCATACTTGAAGCAGGCAGAAGGAGTGACGGAGGGCTTTTCACATGGGACTCGCCCCATGTGTAATGACACATTGCTGGAGTTGTGTCAGGTTACCGACACACTCCACCAATGCATTGTTACTGCGCCACCAGATATGTCAGGATTCCTGACGTATCTAGTCAATCCTTGTGACATGGAGCGCAGTAGTGTAAATATGGGGCATTCATGGTATCGCAATGAGGGTGCAGTGAAAAGCGTTGCATCACTGTTTTTCCCCAGTGATGCAAAACTTTTCATAAATGAGGCCTGGAGTCAATTCTTAACATGAAGGCAATATAGTTACATTTCAGTCCAGAATGCCCTTATTCCTGGGCAACTCCAGATTATATGGGCCTATGACCCCCTCTCTCCATCTTATATCAAAAACAATCAGATGAAATTTCAGGGTTTATTTCATGCAAAAACACTGGGGTTCTATAAAGTAACAGTTTTGAGTAAACTTTTGAGTAAAATTGCATTTGTCTAAAATGTACTCCTTTTATCAAAGTGAAATTAAATTCATTAATCTTATTCCATGTATCAAGTGAAACATCAATATCTTCTTTAGTATACCACTTATTTCAAGCTTTCTCATACACCATTATACTTTTATTATGCCTCAAAATTGAGGCCTATCCACTGACAGATCTTCTCATTCTGAGGCCCAGCAATTCCCCAGCTAAATCCTGACTTGCCTGTATTCTATTGCATCTACATACATCTCTTAAATAACCTCTAAATTTAATAAAAGCCCATTGGAGTATATTTTTATGGAACCTAATCCCATCTTCTGTATCACTCCAAACCTTCCACAATTCTCCATTCAAAAAGTCTGAAATTGAAATAAAACCATCACATTCCCACTTTGAGGCAGCATTCTCACACATCTCCATCTCCCACATAGACATCCGTCATCTTAGTTATACTATTAATCATTGGGATTTCACTGTGTTTGAATATCTGTGCCTTTTATTTTATATACCACTGCAAAGCCTTATAGCTAACTTTTTTGGGTCTTCTGGTAAGATGTAAAAAATCTGCAGTATCATGTTCCTGAAAAAATACTTAAAAAAAAATATTCATTGAATCCAAGGAATTTTAAGGATTTGGAGAATCTAAAAGTACTGTGTGCAAAATTCACAAAATAATACATTATTCAATTAGGAAGAGCTAATCCACTTTTTGCAGCAGCCAAATAAAGTGTCTAATGCTAAACTAGGTGATTTATTTCCCGAAATAAAGGCTGTTAACATACCCTCCATTTAGTTGAAGAACTTCATCTAAAGAACCAAAGTAATAGCAGCAAACAAAAAGGTATACAGAGGTAAAACTGACATCTGAATTAAAGCAATATACCCATAATAGAGAGAGGCAGCTAGTTCCATCTAGTGGATAGTGCCTTTATCTTGCTGATAAGGGGGATTTAATTTAATTAGAAAAAGTTATTAACATTTTCTGTGAAATATACCCCCAGATATCGCTTGGGTCTAGAATTGATTAACGGATACAATTTGTGTAATAAAGTGTCTTGTGTGCAATTACATTATAAAATCTAAGGGGTCTATCAGGATGGTGGTTGGTTGGAAGGCTGCCGCCGCCGGGCAGGTGGCGGTCATCCGCCCGCGATCGCAACTCAGAAAACCACTGGTCCCATTAGCATGGCGGTGACGACCGCGGCGGTGAGATTTTCCGCCTGCCACGTTTCTGGCGGTAGCAGTCCGCACGCTTGCCTGGCGGGTGGAGCTGGACCGCTAAAATGGGGCCGGTACAGGGTCAGGCTCCGCCGGCATGATTATGATACTGGCGCTGTGCAGGGATATGCTGGACATGCTTATTTGGACATCGCAGCGGTGCAATTGTTTTTTTGTAGTAAGTCTTTTTATTAAACAGTTTCGACATGAATCACATCAAGTAATTACGAGCAAGCGACTTCACCATCCCATATGCCCAATCATTAACATCACAAAACAGGTCACAACTATTGCATTGGCTAAATCAAGGGGTTTCAATAGTTTCAGTATTGGACCGGTGTGAAGGCGGGACACAAACATCACACCTGTAGTGATTCCACGCTCCCCACACCCTGCTCCACTTCCCGGGGCACCCTCTGGCCACATAGACAGACTTTTCCCTAAACATGCACCAGTCTAGGTCCTCTTTCCACTTTCTCAATTGGGGCGGCTGGCTTGCTCCCCACTGTTGTGCTATGTTCCATTTCGCAATCATGTACGCCAGGGTTGCCCACTGTGTAGTGTATGTGTTAAGATCTGAAGACTTCCAAATATTTAGTATACACCTTCGAGCCTCAGGCTGTATGCCCACATTCAGGACTTCTCGCAGTGTGTGGTGTACATCTTGCCGGTAAAAGTGTATACTTGGGCAGTTCCACAAGATGTGGATGAACGTCCCTGTTTCACCACACCCTCTTCTACACTCTCCACTCCCCACCTTACCCATCCGTACCAAGCAAGGCCCTGTGATGTAGATCCTATGCAATATTTTGAGCTCCACTAGCCTCAACCTGGCCTGGATAGCAACCTTTCGCGGGGAGGAAACTGCCCCTTGCCAGTCCTCGACATTGAGTTCCAAGCCATCGCTAACCCATTTCTCTTTGAGGGCTTGTAGTGGGTCTGCTATGTTATTAATTAACTTTCTATAAATAAGAGAAATGGTCTTCTCCGGGGGATGTACATCTAGCTGTCTATCCTCCAGGGGGAAGGCTTCCGGAAGTGTTGTATTGCCGGGCACTAGGGTGAGCAACGCGTGCCATACTTGGAGATACCGATAATACTCGGTGTCTGCCAAGCTGTACTGCTGTTTGAGAGGAGTGAAGGGGAGAACCTTCCCCTCGCCCCAGACATCTTTAATCTGTGAAATTCCAATGAGTTCCCATTTGTCGAAGCCCTTGGATGTCCAAAGACTCCCCAGTCTCTCAGAATTCAATAGTGGAGTAGCCAGAGTGAGCTTGTCGTTCCATTTCAGATGTTTATTGGCTGCATGACAGACATGGAATGAATGTGCCGTAGGTCCAGTGAGCGGGCATATGCGGGGTTTGGCGTACAATGCTGTGCTGTAATCTCCCCCTGGGAGCAACCATCTATCCATGGCATACCCGGGGTCATCCGGGCGGCCATAAATCCCATGATTGAGGGCCGCGAGATGGAATGCCCAGTAATATTTCCTTATATCGGGAAGACTAATGCCCCTGTCGTACCAGTTGAGAGTCAACTTGGGGAGCCCAATTCGGGGCCTGCCGTCCCAGAGGAGTTCCCTTTGGAGATTTTCTATTTCTTTAAAGTAGGACGCTGGGACTGGGTCCATTGCATTCTGGAGAGCATACAATAATCGAGGCAGGGCCATCGTTTTGAAAAGGACTGCTCTGCCTAACAAGGAGAGGGGGAGGGATTTCCAGTGTTTGATGTCACTCTTCAGTCTCCGTATGGACGGTTCTAAATTGCGGGCGAAACGGAGCTTGGAGTTCAGTGTCACGTAGATGCCGAGATATTGGAAGCTGTCTCTCGCTATCTGAACCGGGCAGTTTCGCTGTATAATGGGTGGATCACCTTGAAGGACGTAAACTACAGACTTGGACCAGTTTACGGAGAATCCGGAATACTTCCCATATATTGCAAGAATATCAAGAAGACCAATCAGTGAGGCTCTTGGAGAGGTCATATAAAGAAGTATGTCGTCCGCGTACAATGATATCTTGTCCTCCCAATCCAAGGACCACCGCATTCTGCGGATTACTCGGTCTTGCCTGATCCAGGCCGCCAGGGGCTCCAGTGCTAAAGCGGTACAACGCAAAGAGAAGCGGAGACAGGGGGCAGCCCTGGCGTGTGCCCTGGCTCAGCTGGAAATCTGGGAACTTATAGTTGTTCACCACAACTCGGGCCATAGGGCTTGAGTACAAAAGATGGATCCAGCTCATGAATTCAGGGCCAAACCCCAGCTTGTTCAACACCGCAAAGAGGTACGGCCACTCGACCATGTCAAATGCCATGGTGGCATCCAGTGATACCAGTATAGCAGGTTCCAGTATGATTGATACTCTGCTAGGTACCCCATGAAGACGGCGTAGATTAAGGGCAGTATTGCGATGGGGCATAAAGCCCGACTGGTCAGGGTGGACCAGAGTGTTGATAACTTTAATCAGGCGTGTTTCAATCAACTTCGCGAGGACTTTAGGCTCTGCGTTTAATAACGATATCGGCCTATAGGACGCACAGCTGGTTTTAGGTTTGCCTTCTTTGTGTATGACAACTATGTTATCGACTCGTTGATCATATGGTAGTATGCATTTATCTCTACTCTCCGTCAACATAGAACGGACATAAGGGGCGATTTTGTCCAGCCTCAGCTTATACAATTCAATAGGATGCCATTAGGACCTGATGCCTTCCATGAATTTACTCTCCTAATCGCCTGCGCCACCTCATCATCTGTTAGCGGGGATTCCAGATATGCCCTGTTTTCGTCTGAGAGGACGGGTAGCCTGATGTCCCCGAGCAGCTCGCTGTTCTCCTCCTCTGAGAACCCATCGGTAGTGCAATACACCGTTTGGTAATAGTCTGCAAACGTATCTGCTATTGCCTGCGGGTCTGTAATGGGGCTGGAGTCACTTCCCTGCAATTCAGGTACCAGGCGAGCCGCCCACTCTCTTTTGTCTAACCATGCTATCAGTCTTCCTGCCTTATCCCCATGCTCATAAATCCTGCTCTGTACCTCTCTGCCCTGCGCTCTGGGTCTATCTTCTGCAATGCTTTTAAACTCATCCTGCCTCAGCTTCAGGAGGTGTAGTCTTTCGGGGGTTACTGCTTGGGCAATTGCCTCTTCCGAGTTCAATACGCCTTCCTCCGCCTGCCCAAGATCCGCTTCTCTTTCCTTCTTCTTCCAGGCAATCAGGGAGAGGGATTCTCTCCGGATAACCGTTTTGTAGGCTTCCCACAACGTTTGAGCGGATTCAACCATACCCTCGTTTTCCCAAAAATAATTATCTGTGGCCCTGGTAATGTTCTTCCGGGTGTCTGGGTCTTTCAGATACCAAGGGTTAATGGGAGCCACTCTCCCGGCACTAATTTGGCCTAGTCCTACTTTCATCCAGACTGGAGAATGGTCCGAGATGCCTTGTCCCAGATGATGAATCTCCCGGATAGTGTGTGCCTGTGCCGCAGGGACCAGGATGTAATCAATGCGTGATAGGCTACAATGAGCTCCCGATACTTGGGTGTATTGGGCCCTTTCTGGGTTATGTGTCCTCCAACCGTCCACCAGCCCCATGGACTCAAGAAAGTCCGGCAACCATCTCTGAGCGGGCCTAATGTCCCGTTGCGGGTAACGGTCCAGTGCACAAGATACCACTGCGTTAAAGTCCTCTCTCATTATTAGAAGGCCCATTGGGAATGAAAGGAGAATAGTGCCCAGGTCCTGGAACGTGTCTGTCTGGAGGACAGGTGGAACATATATTGAGACAAATGTGATTGTCTTCCCCTCCCACTGGCCCGAGACACCTAGATATCTACCTCGTGTGTCTGACCAGGTGGCCCGCACTATGAACGGGAATGTGTTCTTGACTAGTATGCCTACTCCACGCGACCCAGAGGTAAAACCCGCGTGTGCCACCAGTTTATATCCTCCCTTATGCAAGGCCATACATTTGTTCCCGTTTAGGTGTGTTTCCTGAAGGAGGATTACTTCTGGGGCTTGTCTCCAAATAAACTGGCTGACCATACCCCGTTTAATCTTATCTCCCAGGCCATTTACATTCCAACTGAGAACTCTAACCCCTGTTTCCCATTGTGTACGCATCTTTATTACTCCTTGGA
The DNA here is from genome assembly GCF_964204655.1 of Triturus cristatus. Lineage (NCBI taxonomy): Eukaryota > Metazoa > Chordata > Amphibia > Caudata > Salamandridae > Triturus > Triturus cristatus. Next base: position 1,535,042,450 of record NC_140590.1, on the reverse strand, counting down.
AGTCGCTCTAGCTCTGCATCTCCCTTTGATGGTGTTGAAGTAACAGATTCTATGAACAATTTGAATCTAAGAAACAGTAACCTCCCCTCCCAACTCCCCCCTTCCCCTTCCCTGTACCCGTGCTCTTTGGCCTTTTAACTGCCCATATTTCAACTGGCAGAGTGCCTGTCGCCCTATGTGGTACTAAAAGCAGAAAATTGGGGTGCACCATGACCACCCTGCCTCCCGCCTCCCCATCCCCATCAGTTGTGTTGTGCCGTACAATCTTGCTAGTCTACCTTACCGGCCGTCTCGGCCTGGACCGTCAATGGTTCCCGTTTCCCTTAAACTCGAATTGTCCAGTAAGAGTCACAACTCTCCATTAGAGGTTTAGCAAATGTTCGGAGCCCTCCGTCCCTTCCACCCCCCCACCTCTCCGCCCCCCCCCACCCGAACCGTCTCACCACATTGTCTCAATAGGCTGCTTTCATCGATGCTCCAGCCAGTCTGCCGCTATGTCAGGAGTGTCAAAAAACCAGGCCTTTCCATCCGTTTCCACTCGTAGCCTGGCTGGGAACAGGATGGCATATTTGTATCCCTTGTCTCGCAGTGTCTTCTTGATTCCTAGGAAGGAGTGTCTTTGTCGCTGCACCATTTGGGTGAAGTCCAGAAACAAGGTGATTTCTGAATTTTCGTATTTCAGGGGAGGCTCCATCCGGGCATGTTGGAGTATCACATCACGATCACGAAAGTTGGGGACTGTTAGACTCGGGGATCTCTGATTGGCGCAAGGATGTCATTGTGTCAAGCAGGGACCCTCTCCTCTACGTCAGGGCAAAGGATAACCCCTTTTGGAATGACCCTTGCTCACCCTCTAGGTGCGTGGCGTGAGCAGCCAAGGCGATTCTTCAGGCGTTGTTGGTTAAGCAATTATAATCACACACACAGTAAATACATTAATCCCCCCAGAAACGGACACCAGGCTTAGGTATGTGAAACTACGCTCCTTTATATAAAAATAGTTATCTCAATATGCAGACTTATCACAAGACTAGTAACGTTGTTTGGATGCCACCAGATTATCAAGCAGGCCAGCAGTTCTTTAAGCGGGTACTTCTTTAGTCTTTTATCAATGTCACTTGAGGGGTTCCGGTCTTGACTTACTTCAGGCCTACCGCGGCTCACGCATCTGTCGTGGGCGCGCCTGCGCCGTGCACAGCTCTTCCCGGCAGCTCCGGGGCGGCGGGAGGTGAGACGGTGCGGTGCGGTGAGGATAACGGGGAAATAAGGCGGTGCGGGCCCCGAGCCCGATACTGGAACTCCTTTAGTGATGTGGAGAGTCGGCACAGGTCGGTGCGACTCTCAGCTTGGGAAGTGCTCTTGGGTCCTCAATCAGCGGGAGTGGGCAGGTAGGCAGGCGCGGCCAGCGACCCTTAGCACGGCGGTGCAGGGGGGTCTCCACAGCGGGGGCGGCGTGGCCTGGGGGTGTTCCAAGGATCAGGAAGCGGGGTCACAGGGCACGGTCCGTGCAGCTGGTGACCCGGCGAAGATCACGATCGTTGGAAGGATTCCGGCGGGAGGGGTGACAGCGCTTTCAGCGCGCTCCAGTGGCAGGCGGTGACAGGGGTGCAGGCAACCTAGCCCGGGGGCAGAGAGCGGCTCCAGACGGAGGGGGGCTCTCACGGGGTTGAGGCAGGCAAGCTCCTGAGTGTCACGGCCCTAGGAGGGGCGATGAGGGGCGCAGTCTCTTTCCAGCGGGATGCACACACGGCTCGAATTGGAGGACGAGCAAAAGCACAGAGAACCCACTGGTCCTGGGGTTCAGTTCAGGGGGCAAGCTCAGATCAAGCCCTTGGAGAATGTTCAAGCACAAAGCAGCAAAGTCTTTTCAGCAAGTCTTTTCCTCTCCTTTCTCAGCAAGGCAAGCAGCAGGCCAGTCCTTCCAGCGTCTTCTTCTCCTCCTAGTCGGGCAGAGGTTCTTTGTGGTAAACAGGATTCTGATTTCTTAGGAGCTAGGCTCCTACTTTTATACCACATTTCTTTTGTTCTCCCAGGCCAGGGGGGCCTTCGCATAACCGTTCTCAGTCCTGAGCACTTTGTTGGGGGTATTCTGACTTCTGCTTTCAGTGTGAGAGACAGGCACATCAGCCGCTCCACAGGAGGTGGAGCCGGCATTCAGGGGACAAGTACTTTCAGGAGCACCTTGTGGACAGCGCTTCGCCCGTCCTGGGCCAGGTGCAGGCTGAGTCATCAGTCGCTCCCCAGGGGGCGGTGCCAGCATTGTGGTGGTGGAGCACTGCCCTATTCAGAGTCCAAGGGGCACCCCCACCTCCCACCAAGGTGTTCTCCTGCCATTCGCTACCTGTCATCCCCCCAGCCCTGTCACTCACATAGCCCAGAAACTCAGATACACGCACAGCAGAGGCGGCTGAAATGGTTAAGCGAGTAAATACTGACTTTCTAAAAGTCGTATTTACAAACCCAGGATAGTAAAATAAACTTGGCTACAAGAAGTATTTTATCATCCCGAGTTCAGGCATACTAAACATATCGCTCTACCATGTTCCCTGAGCCTGCTGGGATTATAGGATGTAATAATTCCAGCAGCTCATCTGGCCTAAGGGGAACAGGTAGCCTTGCAATAGTGAACCACGAAGATGGCGGTGATTCACTATTAGGACAGGCCTCACAACCAGGGCCTGTCCAACCTTACACCTACAACGCACCCTGCCCGCGGGCCTACCATAGGGGTGACTAACATGAGGCTAAGGGAAGGTTCTGGGGGCTGGCAAGTGTGTGCACTTGCCCAGCCAGCGTGACAGTACGGGACTGCACGCGGGGTCTGCAGTGGCAGAACCAGGACACATTTTGCATGGCCGCTGGTGTGGGTGGCGCAACTAGCGCTGCAGCCCACTAGCGGCATTGGCATTCACAAGCCCTGGCACTCCGGGTGCACTCTACTGGGGACTGACAGTGAATCCAATAAACCAATCATGTATACCAATGATGAACACTTTATCTTAGGGAGCACTTGCGCTGCGGCACGGATTAGCCGCGGCGCAGCGCCCTGAGCGGACAACACCAGAAAAACAATCGAGGCGCACCGTCAAAAAGTGGAAGGAAAACTCACGCCAAGGTGCCAGGTCTAACAGGGACTCTGGCTAGAATTGGACGAGGGGGTGCTCCAGGCCTCGGCTGGCCCCCCGGGACTCTATGGGCCCTTTCAATGACGAAGAATTTTCCGAGCCCCCTGGGCTGCAGGTGATTTAAGATGAGTTCTTCCACGAAGAGGTCTGCAGCCTTCCCCTCTGCCCGTTCCGGAACCCCCAATATTCGCACGTTGTTCTGCCGGAGACGCCCTTCATAAACGTCCAGTTTAGCTTCAGTGAGTTTACGGAATTTCCGTAGTTCCTCAACCTCCATCTGGAGCTGGGAGGTGTCTTCCACCAGGCTCGCTGAGGTGAGCTCCACCTGTTTAATACGCTCGTTGTTTATGGTCAAGTTGACCTCCACCGTGATGGTGTCCATTTTGTGCTCCAGTGAGGACTTGATTCCAGCTATGGCCTCCAGGATGTCCTTGAGCGTAGGTTCAGGGTCTGTCCCACTCACATCCCCTCCACTCCTGAACGCGGGGCAGGGTTCGGGCATACTCGTCTTAGGGAGCGTATACTTGTCTAGTTTAGTCTGTTGTCCTGGCTTGCCGCCTCTATTTGAGGACATTGTCTTTTTGGCATTGCATGGGAGGGGGTCCCCCCAGCGATCTAGACCCCCGGTTGTCAAGGAGGGCCTCTCCGCCGGGTCTGGACAGACCCGGCTACTGCCGGCCTCCTCCTGTGAATAGATCCCCCCAACTGCCCTTGGTCTCCACTAAACGTGGGTTGGTTGGGATGCCCAATCCGTGCAGCTAAGGGTGGTGCTTACTTTGTGCTGTGTGGCTTGGGAGGCCCGGTCCCTCCTGTGACTCAGGTGGTGCAAGGGAAGATCTTTCTGGCAGTTGTGAGTGAGGCTGTCTCAATGGGGTTTTAGTATCTGTGCTGCTCTGCACCGGCTCCACCGCGTTGACGAGGGTACACGTTGCAGACGCCCCCAGAAGTGATATAATGTGGCCATGCAGCTTCACGTACTGAACAGCCCAACGTCTCCTTTACCCAGCAGGGAGTAATGTTTGGCGACTCCAATGGGTGGCCTCTTTGTAGCTCTGGGACACCGAGAGGGCGCTCTCCTCCGCTTGTTTCCTTTAGCGGCGCTCCGGAGGTGAAGCGGCCGCCAACGATGGCTCCCACCATGGGCCCCGCGTCTTTCCACTTCAATAGACCCACTAAGATCCCGGTCACTCGCCTCCCTTGGTGGTGGTGCCACCACCCAGTCTCATTGGCTGCTGATTTCGCCCCCCTTATCGCGTCCTAGGTAGAGTGGGCCCCGGTGGGGGGAAGAAGGACTCTCCCTGGACACCTGTGTCTGTGCCGGAGGGGCAGTGGCAGAGCCAGGGCGGCAAACTCCAGTGTCCGGGGCTGCTACTCCTCTGTGCAGCCCCCGCTGTCCCTAATACGCCGTGTGCCGCACCCACCTCAAATTCCGCTGCAGCTGCCGTGGGTCCCCCGGAGCCCGGCCTCCTCCAACGCCCCGTCAGTCCGTGCTCTATTTGCTACCCAAAGCAATGCAGGATCGCAGCCTCAGTCCCGGATGTTGGGACTGGCTTTGCCCCTCTGGCTACAATTTCGGCTCCCTTGAGCACGGCACAGCCACAAAGGGGTCCCGGGATTGACATGGAATACCTTCCCCAGGAGACACCCGGGCGACGCAGTTACAGCCGGACCGCCTGCTGATCCGGGGCAGCAAGCTGGAGTTCCCGGGGCGGCTCCTTCACATGGCCGCCCCTGCCATCCGCAAAGCACCACGCGCTGTTTGGATCCGCTCCCTGCCGCACCCGCTTCGATGCTCAGGGGCAGACCTCCTCTGCACCGCTGCCGGCCCGGGGTTTACTGATGTCTCCGCCCACCGCGGGCTTCCCCCCGATACTGGACACCACACTCGAGGCCCCGGCTTCCGTCCTCGGTATAGGCCTCGCATGGGAAACCACGAATATCACGTCTCTGAATGGCGTTGGAGACTTGATGCTGCCGCACTGTGTCCGCTGACTTTTCGGGCCGCGGAGCGCACACAATTGCCTGATTATGTGCCGGATTTATGAGGGGGGAGAGGCTAGGATCGGCGGAGCTCTGCTAAGCCGCGGCCATCTTCCTTCGCGGCTTAGCCATGCCCCCCCCCCAACCGCCGCAATGTTAAATGCCGCAATCGTACCACCTCCGTCGGATTTCGACTGCGGACCCTACTAATTGGACCGGCGGTTATGCCGCGGTCCTAGCGGGCGGTGTTTTCCCGCTACCATGGTGGTCGGAGTGATTTTCCGACCGCCATCCTAATGGACCCCTTAGTTTTTGACTTACTGATCTTGTAACCTCCCAAGTCTTGATATATTAAATAATTGAAAAAAAACCTTTTCTGATTTTCAATATCTGACTTTAAAAACAACACTACATCATCTGCATATAATTTAATTGGAGTCATACCACTTTCATGCAGGTCTATATTTGGTGTAGTACGAATACCAATAGCCAGTGGCTCAATATAAAGGGCAACAAGTATGGGTGACAAGGGGCAGCTCTGTCTCATTCCCCTATTCACAATACATGTTCCAATATTTCTAGCATTTACAATTAGTTGGGCTTTTGATCCCCTATACAAGTTAGATAGTAGGTGAATCAAACTATTAGGGAATCTACATGTTTTAAGAATGATAAAAAGGGGGGACGTGGCTTGAGGCCTTGCATCCGTCACAAGCTGCTGCCATCCACCCTGCCTACCTGCTGCTGAGACTTCAATACGCTCCCGGGCTGCATCTTGGGCCGTTTCCGGGCCTCCCCAGTCGAGTTGGGGCCCCAGCTGCCACAGTGTTCTCTCGCCATGCTGACAATGGCGGCCTGATCCTGGGGGTGAAGCCAACGCGGCGGATTCCGAATGCCGCTGCCCCCTCCTCTTGATGCCCTGCTTGGCGGCATGGGCAGCTGCTAACATCCAGCATCCTGCACTGCCGGGGGGTACTGATATTGCCTGCAGCCCCAGGAGGTGCGACGGATCCGGATGTTATGGGCACGGGTCAGAGGGCGGGGCTCCCATCCAACGGCTGTCCCTGAAGAGCCCTGGTTCCTAACGCTGCAGGGCGGTGAGTTGCGCTTCGGCTGCCGCTCTCGGGCAGCGGTGGGACGGGCCGTGCTGGGGCCGGGCTCGCCTCCGTGTTCGTGGCCTGTGCTGCTCCATGGCCCCCGGAGGTTGTGGTGTTGGGCCTAGCCAGCGGCCGCGCCTGAACTGTGGACGAGCTGAGGGCTGTTGAGGCTGTCTGCACAATCCGGTGTGGCTGGGTCCCTGAGTGGTTATCCGGAGCTTCAGGGGGCGCGGCCTTCTGCTTTGGAACTGCTGCTGTCACCCTACGAGACGGCCCTTGCTTCTACGCCGGCTGGTGCGGTGAGGCCTTTCTCCTTTGCTTGGCGCCATAGTTGGCAGGGTATGCTCAGACGTGAGTCCCTTGCTCACTTTGCCACTGGATTCAAGCAAGCCTGGCTGAAGACGGCTGAAATGCCAGAAACCGGTCCTAGGAAGCTTGTTTCCGGTCCAGGGAAGACATGGCTTGGCAGTTCGGGCTGGACTGTTCCCATGAGGCACGGGGTCAGACTGATTTGCATATGGCCATGTCTGAACTGGGGTGGCAGAGTGGGCTAAAGAACGGTGATGGATTAAACCCAGATCAGTTGACTGGGGGTGAGTGCTTGCAATGTTCAACACTTCGTCCATCATTTCCTTTGGTTTTTGCTTTGTTCGCCATAAGTTGGCAGGGTATGCTCAGACGTGAGTCCCTTGCACACTTTGCCACTGGATTCAAGCAAGCCTGGCTGAAGACGGCTGAAATGCCAGAAACCGGTCCTAGGAAGCTTGTTTCCGGTCCAGGGAAGACATGGCTTGGCAGTTCGGGCTGGACTGTTCCCATGAGGCACAGGGTCAGACTGATTTGCATATGGCCATGTCTGAAGTGGGCTAAAGAACGGTGATGGGTTAAACCCAGCTCAGTTGACTGGGGGTGAGTGCTTGCATGTTCAACACTCCGTCCATCATTTCCTTTGGTTTTCGCTATTTTCACCCGCGGCTGGGGGGCCTGAAGGGGGCTAGAGCCGGCCCTCGGCTGTTGCTATGTTGGTGGGGGCACCTCTCTTCTTCCGCCGGGGGTGCGGCCATCGCATCGGGTGGCAGGGGCAGGGGGGGCGTCCAGGTGCTCCCCGCCCCCCCCTTGTTTCTTGTCAGCCTCCTCTTCCCTGGTGGGTGTGGGCCCGCTTACTGGGGTCTGCCAGGGCGCCTCTTCTGTTCATCGCTGCCTGATTTGCCCGGCGTTGACCTCGCTGCCGGGGGGGGGGACCAGAGTGCCGAGGAGGTCGTCTGCCAGATGTAGCCCCCCTGGTGATGGGATCCTAGTTCTCCTCCTGGGGAATATCGGCCATCATATCGGGTGGAGGAAGAAGGGGGGGTGACCTGCTGCCCCTGCCGCCCACTCTTCGTTCCCCTCTTAATCCCCCTCGTGCGGACTGGGGTCTGCCTCCCGAGTGGTCTGGGGTTCCACGAAGTGCTCTCCTTGGCTTCAGTTGTTCAGATTGTCCTGGGCCTGCCTCTGCGGGTCGCTGCTGCCTTTCCTCCAGCGTGGGGTTTGGGCCTGGGAACTCCCATCCACCTGGTGGGTGGGGTGGGGGTGGGTTTAGGCCATCGCGTTAGGTGGCAGTCAAGGGGTACAGTGCTGGTGCCCCTGGCCCCCCCACCGCCTCTTCATTCCGGCCTGACGCCCATGCTGGGCGGCGGCTGCTGCGGTGCCCGCCTCGACCAACCTGACGGCCTCCTTGGGTAGCGGTGGACATCTGGGACTGACCGGCGCGGGCCGGAGCGGACGAACCATGGGCCCTTCTCACCCGGTGGGCCTGGCGATCTAACTTCGCTTTCTTTGGACTGTCGGGCCCCGGTGACGATGGCCAGGACCCGAGCGCTGCAGACCCCGGTACCCCCCTCTCAAACGAAAATGGACCAATTCACCACGGCTGACCGGGACCCAGTGGGTGGACCGGCTGCTGCTTCCGGGGTCACGGGGGAGATCTTTTCACCATCCTTCAGGCGATCAGTGCGTTGCAGGCTTCCGTGGAGGGTAAGATCGGTGAGGTGAAGATCGACGTGTCTCTCATCCGCCAGGACTTGCGCAAGGCAACGGAACGCATCACAGAGGCAGAGTCTCACATTTCCACCTTGGAAGGTGACATCAACCAACTCAAGACTCAGGTGGCTCACCTCCAAACCCAAGCCTCCGAGCTCCACCGAAGGGCAGAAGGTGCGAAAACAGATCGCGGAGGAATAACCTGGGCCTTGTTGGATTTCCCGAGGGTGCAGAGCAGGGCCACGCCGACACATTTGTTGAGACCTGGGTGCCTTCGTGGATGCCCGTGGCAGACCTCTCTCCCTGGTTCGCTGTGGAGCGGGCCCACCGCTCTTTGGCTCCCAAACCTACACCGGGAGCTCCCGCCCGTCCCATAATCCTGCGGGTGATGAACTTTCGAGATAGAGACGCTATCCTTAATGCGGCCAGGGCGTGCGGTCCCCTTCACTTCCAAAACCACTGAATTATGGTATTCCCGGACAATTCCAGAGGAGTGCAGACCCAGCGCCGCTCCTATGATGACGTCAAGCTGAGGCTCCGTTCCCTGGGACTCCGATATGGTCTTCTCTTCCCCACCAGGCTCATTTTCCAAGACAAAACCCTTTTCTTTGACACTCCACAGGTGGCCTGGACCTGGCTCACGGAGGAGCTGCCTCTTCTGCGGGGGCCGGAGCCCTCCCCTGTCCGGCGAGGATCCTCGCTGCCCGGCGCGGCTCCGCCTAGGCCCCAGAGACGTCGAACCAGGTCCCGTAAGAACAACAATGGGCGTGAGGCCGCATCTCGGTCACCGGGCGCGGAGTCGCCGCACATCATCTTCCGGGCCCCGTGTCGGAGGTCTGTCTCCCGTAGGCCCGGCTGCCCCTTTGATGGACCAGGGCGGCCCCCCTGGGCCCTCGGGCGCAGTGCAGCACACAGTGTCCGACTCTGACCTGTCCCGGAGCCCCGAGATCCATATATCCGCTACCGACTAGAACGACTGAGGGGACCACACACGAAAGATTCGTTCTCGCCTCCTGGCAGCTTCTACAGAGACTTTGATTGCAGCGCCTTGTGGTGAGGAGGTTCCGTTCTGTGCTGGTTGATCCGGGTGGCGTATGCCCGGCTTTTTCTCCGGACTCACTTTCATACCATGCACAAACTGGACTTGATTGTTATGGTAGCAGTTAACGTATCTTTATCCGGCTAAATGGAGGAGGTCCCTCTTTGCCTGGCTCCTGTCTTGCTAATCGTTTTAGCTTAGCACTTGGTTTGACCTAGTTTCCTTTCCAGGGCGACAGATGCTTACTTTTCAGAAGTATAGGGTGGGGGGTGTTGGGGGGTTGGGGAGGGGGGGAAGATCGTTGTCTCCCGCTAGTTTATTGTTTTTAGCCGCCTACGAGCCACTGTTCCCAGTTCTACACGGTAGCTCGACACACCTGGTTACCTTAGGTGATGACTTGAAACTTGATGGCTCACACACCTCTCACTGTGCGACTCGGACCTTGCCCTGTCGCCTTTCCTGGGGCCTGGGCTCCCCCTCCCGCATCACCCATCCCGATGGCACATGCTTTTACTAGAGCCCTCCATATCCTCTCATGGAATGTAAATGGCCTGCTAGACCGTATTAAGCGTACAGCCGTCCTGCGTAGCGCAAACTGCCATGCGCCCGATATCCTGTTCCTGCAGGAGACACCCCTCTTAGGCTCACAGTGTAATTTCCTCGCCTGGTATGGGTTTGACAGGGTCTGGCACTCTGGCTTTGCACGGGGTTCTCGGGGGGTTGCTATCCTACTGCGGCATGGCCTTGCCTTCACTCTCATTCGCACCGAGCTGGACCCGCAGGGTCGATTTGTAGCTTTGACTGGTGTGATTGAGGGACAACCCCTTAGTCTCCTTTGCACATATATTCACCCCGCCACTTTGGCCTCGACACTCCGCAGCCTCACTTCTGCCCTCTCCTCCTTCCCTGCGGGCTTGACGGTGGTGGGGGGGACTTCAATGCCGTCCTGCAACCTTCGTGTGACACAACAGGTACTCCCTCGGCTCCCCGCCTAACCTCAGCACGGCGCCTTTGTGAGTGGTCCTCTGCCACGGGTCTCTGTGATGCCTGCAGGGTGTGGCATCCTCGCAAAAAACAATACACCCACACTTCGGCGGCCCACCACACCCACTCTCGTATTGACCTCTTTCTCCTGCCAGCCACAGACTGTCAATTGCTGTCCGGGGTCACTATACTGCCCAGGGGGATCTTGGATCACTCCCCCGTTTCCCACCGCATTGGGTCCTCCACCTCTGGCACCCATCCGGTCTGGCGCATGAACACCTGGTTCCTGGAGGACGCAGACTTTGTGTCCTCCCTCGGGCGGGAATTGCAGCTTTACTTCTCTACTAATATGGGGTCGGTCTCCTCCCCGGGAACCCTATGGGAGGCTGGAAAGGCGGTGGTGCAGGGTGTTGCTAGAGGCCTGATCCACGCGAAACGTATGGAAAGGTCGGCTCGACTCGTGAGGCTGGAGGCGCAGGCGGCCCGCTTGGAGAGTGCCCTGGCCGCCGACGGTGGGGAGGATTCTGATCGACAACTCGCATGTCTCCGCAAAGAGATCTCTCAAATCTCGTTGGAATCTGCCAAGATGCTTTGTCAGTCGTCGGTGGCCCGTATATACGGTTGGGGCGATAAGAATGGTAAATTGCTCCACAATTTGGTGTCGTACCCCAGAGCCGCCCGTATCATTCCTGAAATTCAGTCTGAGACCGGAACCTGCTGGGCCACGTCTCAGGCCATCGCCCAAACCTTTGCGCAATACTATGCGGCCTTATATGCTGCCCGACCTCCCCAGTCCTCTCTGGCGGCCCTCTTGGCCGAGACTCAAACCCATTTGCCTTGTCTCTCCCGGACAGCCTCGGAGACCCTTGATCCCCCCGTTACCTCGGAAGAAATACACGGGGCTATCTCAACCTAGCGTTCCTGTAAGACGCCTGGACCAGACGGCTACCCACAGGAATACTACGCAACTTACCGCGACACCCTGGTACCCCATCTTCTGGACCTGTTCACGCATGTAGCTGAGCATGGATCCTTCCTGCCTGAAGCTGACGAGGCTACCATCGTCGTTCTTGCCAAGACACACCCACCCTCCCTTGACTGTGTCGACTATCGCCCGATCTCGCTCATCAATACTGAGATCAAAATATTTGCCACTGTGGTGGCTCAACGGCTCCGGCCCCATCTACACGATCTGGTCCACTCGGACCAGTGCGGATTTATGCCTGGCCAGGGGACCCGGCACTGTATATGCCGCCTCCACCTTGCCCTTGCTCATCGTCATCGTGTCACCCCCTACTTGGCGTTGCTTTTCATAGACTTCAAAAAGGCGTTTGACACGGTGGATTGGGGTTACCTTGACGATGTGCTGGAGAGGATGGGTTTCGGTCCCCTCTTCCGGCACCTCGTCCGGGTTCTTTAGTCTCAACCCAGGGCACGGGTCCTTATTAACGGCATACTCTCCGAGACACTCCCCATCCAGAGGGGCACCCTCCAGGGTTGTCCACTTTCTCCACTACTATTTGCCTTGGCGATGGAACCTCTGGCCGTGATCATTCGTCGGGACTCTCTCATCCGCGACAGGACCTGGGACCTGAGCCACACCGATAAGATAACCCTGTACGCCGATGATGTCCTTCTGTATTTAGCAGACCCCGAACACTCTGGTCCGTGCTGCCTGGGTGTCCTTTCGGCGTTCGAACGGGTCTCTGGCCTTCGGCTCAACCCAGCGAAGCCTACCTTGGTCCCTCTGCATCCATCTCAGTCATGCTTTGACTGGCAAACGACTATTCTCTTACGTAAACAGTCCTTCAAATATCTGGGTGTGTGGGTCGCCCTCCTTCCGGAGCTTGAATGGGCCCTGAACATTGTGCCCCTGGTCGCCAGGGCCAAAGCGAACCTTAAGAAGTGGCAATCCCTCCCTCTTAACCCCTTAGGTCCTAGAGCCCTTTTTAAAATGATGGTCCTTCCCCGTTTTCCGTACATTCTACAGAACACAACTGCCCACCTCCCGAGCAGCTGGTTCCAGGAGATGTATGATGTTCTCGTTCGTTTTCTATGGGGTAACGGGAGATCGCGAATGTCCCTAACGCACTGTCGCATCCCTCCCTATGATGGGGGCATGGGGGTTACTAACCTTCACCTTTACTACCTCGCCACACGACTTATTGTGATCCACGACTGGTTCACAGGTGGCTGGTCGGATCCGGCGTACCAAGTGGAACTCAGAACCCTGGACTTTTCACGGATCCAGGATTACCTATATGGGTGTCCAGTGCCTGGAGCACGGCTTTGCGCTACGTCCGGTGGGACCGGAAGCTCACCAGGCAGACGCCCTTGTGGAATGGAGCATGGTTGAGGGAGGTCTCTTCCCTTCGAGACTTCCGGCGCTGGAACCTCGTAGGGATTTAGTTCTGGGGGACGTCTGGGTGGGGGACCACATTAGAGCTTTTGCAGACCTGCAACAGCGTCACTCTCTCCTTCCCTCACAATTTTACAAATACCTCTAACTTCAACACGCTCGCCAGGTGCACATCTCTAACCCTACTACCCTTCCAGAGTTCAGCCTCTTGGAGGCCCAGGTGTTGATGGGGAACCTTGGCAGAGGGGGGGTGTCGAGGATTTACAAATCCCTGGTTAATAATGGTCTTGCATCTTTCGCCGGACTACGCACCCGGTGGGAGGGGTGTTTGGGACCCCTGGAGGAGGCGGACTGGAGGGATGCCTTTATGGTGCCCAAGACCTTGACAACCTCCTCCAAACTTCGCCTTACCCAACTTTATTTCCTACATACGGCCTACCTCACTCCGGCGTGGTTATATAAAGCTAATCTACGGCCCTCCACAGCTGGCGCGCGTTGCTCTCATACCGCTGCGGACTTCTTTCATGTGGTCTGGCAATGCCCCGTTATTGAGCCATTCTGGAGGGGAGTGGAAGAGGAGCTCATGGGCGCCCGGGGTTGGGTGGTTCCCCATGATCCGCTGCACCTGCTGCTCGGGGTGTTGGATGGCCTGGACGGATCCTGGGCAGATAAACGCCTACTGGGAACGGCGGTGGCAAAACGGGCCATTGCCGCATTGTGGTCCCAAGCCAGGCACCCACTGTGCGGCGCTGGAAGCGGGGGGTGGATTGATGCAGAACCCAGGAGGAGCCCCTTTTTGCGGCCAGAGGCTGTCCTGAGATGTTTGCCAGAGTATGGTGTAAATGGTTCAATCTCCTTCCCCCGTGAGTGCTCGAGTGCGTGAGGGATAATGCTAGTCCTCATACAATGGTATATCTATTCTATTTTTGTGAGCATCAGCCTTGAAAACTTGCCTATACCGCATCAGACTAATGTGTTGCTCTGATACTGATGTAAGTTTGTGTTGGCACTGTTAAATCTAAATGCAATAAAGTTTGCTATCAAAAAAAAAAAGAATGATAAAAAGTCTCTCCCAACTTACCAAATCTAAGGCATTTTCAGCATCTATGAACATCACCTGTGCAGGTATGTTTTTCTGTGCAAAATAATCTAGGGCTTCCATTAAAAGAATTTTATTAATAAATAACTGTCTTTCAGGGACAAAACCACACTGATTGGAGTGGATTACTGTTTCCATGACTTGACTGATTTGTTTAGCTAAAAGTTTCCTAATAATCAACGTTTAAAAGACTAATAAGCCTATATGAATTGATATTTTCTTTATCCTTCCCTTTTTAAAAAAAAAAAACTAACTACTGTTGCTCAACGAAATTAAGCCGGAATCTCCCCTCCCTCCAGAACCTGATTGGCTAGTTTTAAGAATTCTGGGTTTAAAACTGATGCAAGTCTTTTATACATTTCTGACAGAATGCCATCTTCCTTGCAGGCTTTGCTATTAGCTAGGGACTTCACAACTGCTTCAATATCGCTAAGAGTGACTTTTGCTACCAATGCTTGTACTTGATTTTCTTTCAATCTTGGGATATCTAGCTTATCTAGAAAATCATTCGGTACTCCTGAATCACCCTGCTGTTGAGTACCATATATTGCCGTCTAATGCTTAAGAAATTCCTTTTGGGTTTGTTGAGAGTCTTTAAAACTTGTCTTTGTCTCTGGGTCTATTGTTGATATTAATATTTTTTTCTCTTGGAGATCTCTCGTCTACCAAGCCTAAAGCTTACCCGCATACTCACTTTCTTTGAATACCCTTTGTAAAAATGCATTATTGGCTATGTATCCTTGTTCATAGTAATAGTCCTGCATGCGCAATCTAGCTTACCTAATTGTACTCTTATTAGCTTTTGTTAGTGAGCTTTGTATACCCACACTTGCCTGATTTAGTTCTATATCGAGCTAAGCCCCGAGTATTGACTTTCCCCTCTTCTTTACAATCTCTTTAGATGTGATTTATCCACGTATTGTGGCTTTATAAGCCTCTCATACATTCTCAATACTAGTTGAGTTATTATTTATTTTGAAATAATTAACTATCTCTCTCTGCACCTCATTGCACCATTCATCATCTTCGAGAATTACTTTGTTAAAAGTTAATCTTCCATCCGGCCTTTCTATCTTAATACCTGTTATCTCCATTTGTACTAGGGCATGATCAGAAAACGCATTTTGAATATGAATGTACGCCTTTGAATGCAGATTTTGTGTAGAAAGAAAAAATTCGAGCCTGGCCGCTGACTTATGTCTTCCTGAATAACAGGAATATTCTCCCTTATCTGGGAACTTTTCCCTTCATAAATCTAATAGACCTAACCCTCGCTTAAACTCTAAAATGGCTACTGCCATTCATGGTTTATTCTGTCCACGCTTTTCTGAGGATGAATCCACCTCCGGCTGTTGTAGAAAATTAAAATCCTACCTAAAATAAAAAAAAGTCTGGAATATTAAGGAGGGCTTGATATAAATCCATAATTGGGGTCAGATTATCAGTTAGTGGGGCATATACTGTAGCTATCGTAAATCTGTTGTTATTAAGAATTCCGCTAATAAGAGCCCATCTGCCTTCTGTATCCATTTGGGAAAAAGTGACTTGGAAGGAGAAATGTTTGTTCAAGTACCGTACGACCCCTCCCCCCGTGTGCTGCACTCGCGCATGATAAACACTGATATCTGGCCCACTGCTTAAACATTTTAAAATGTGGTTTCTTTTTCTCAATCTAGTGTGTTTCCTGAATAAGCACTAAATTTGGGGAGTGTCCTCTCACCCATGTATCTATTGCCCTAGCCTTTGATTTATTGTTTAAACCATTAGCATTCAATGTTATGTTAATGGAGATTTATAAAGCGCACGTACGCCAGGTTGGCTTCATGGCGCTAGCAGACATCTTGACAAAGGCAGCGGAAACTAACTCTGAGTAAACAACCAAGTTTTCAAGAGTTTCCTAAATGGGGGGAGATCAGTACATGTACGGAGCTCCAGAGGGAGAGAATTCCACAACTTGGGAGCGAGAATGGCAAACCTACGGCCTCCAAGACGGGCCCTCTTGAAGTTCGGAATAGAAAGAAATGAAAGGTGGGTAGATCTTAGGTAACGGGTGGGGGAATAACTACGTATAATGTTGTTGATAAATTCCGGACTGGTACCGTGTAGAGCCTTCAAAATAAGGCAGCCAGTTTTGAAGAAACAGCGGCGTTGTACCGGGATCCAGTGTAGTTTCCTCAGTAGAGGAGATGCGGGTTGCCATTTAGGTTGGTGGTAAATCAGACGGGCAGCCTGGTTTTGAACCAACTGGAGGCGATTAAACAAATACTGAGGCATTCCCAGGTAGACCGAGTTGGAATAGTCTAAGTGGGATAGCACAGTAGAAATCATGGCTTGGACCAGAGCTTCATGAGTGAGAAAGCGATGGATTTTTCTAATTTTTAGCAGTTGGTAGAAGCACTTGGACACCACTGCTCCAACCTGGGCTTTTAAGGATAGATCACTATCCAGAAGTACCCCCAGAGTCTTGGCGGAGCTAGAGGGGATAGGAGGTGGGCCGAGTGCCAGAGGCCAATACTGGGGGCCCCAGTGCTTAAGGCTGTCCCCCGTAAAGACCACTTCCGTTTTTCCCGGATTAAGCTTCAGATGGTTGATATCCATCCAAGTTTGGATAAACAACATAGTCTTCTGGAACTCCGAAATGGAGTCATTAGACCCATAAACCCTGAGGAGAAGCTGCAGATCATCAGCGTAGTTAAGAACCAGTACCTTTCTTTCTTTCAATGATTTAATCAGAGGGGACATATATATGTTAAATAAGTGTGGGGAGAGGGCAGAGCCCTGAGGCACCCCACAAGTAATATTGTGAGAGTCAGATGAGAATAGGCCAAGACGCACTGCTTGATGGCGGTCCCTCAAAAAAGAGGAAATCCAGTGAGCCACTGTACCAGAGACTCCGACCCCCCTGACACGGTCGACCAGGATGTCATGGTCGACCGTGTCAAAGGCCGCAGACAGGTCCAACAGGACCAAAGCTCGCGGACACCCTCTATCTGCGAATTCCCGTAGGCTATCCATAGCTGACAGGATCACGGCTTCGGTAGAGTGTGCGGGACGAAAACCTGCCTGATGGGAGTCCAGATGTTTGTACATCTCCAAAAAGTTGGGGAGGCATTTAGCAACATAACTCTCCAAGACTCTGGCCAAGAAAGGTAACAGAGATATAGGGCGGTAATTGGCGAGGATGGCCGGATCCGCTCCCAACTTTTTCAAGAGAGGGACCACTATGGCTTTTTTAAAAGCTAGAGGAACGATACCAGAAGAAATAGAATTGTTCAGTAGGGCAAGCGCCGGACCAGAATGGATCGCAAGGGACTCTTTCAGAATATGGGGCGAGCAGCAGTCCGCGGGTGAACCAGACTTAGTATCCATTAAGAGAGACTGAAAAGTCTCTTCACTGATCAAAGGAAAACTGTTAAGGGTGTTATTATTACACTGATGGACCGGGGCATTCTGCTGGGGGGGGTGAGCAGGTATACTACTTTGATTAGAATGATCTTATCAATAAAATAGTCATTCAGGGAATCGCATAGTTTCTGGGAAGGAGTGGCCTTTCTAAGTACGCGTTCAGGTTTAGAAAGTTCGTCTATAACAGAAAATATAATTTTAGAACTATGATTAGACTTTAAAATGCGGTCAGAAAAAAAGGCAGTTTTAGCTGTCAGAATGTTTTTCCTGTAGACTTTGTGCGCCATGATGTACTGGGATCTTTTTTCAGG
The DNA here is from genome assembly GCF_964204655.1 of Triturus cristatus. Lineage (NCBI taxonomy): Eukaryota > Metazoa > Chordata > Amphibia > Caudata > Salamandridae > Triturus > Triturus cristatus. Next base: position 1,535,025,032 of record NC_140590.1, on the reverse strand, counting down.
AGAGTATTGTCGGCGCCATTGTCTCTCCAATTGGCGTACCATTAGTTTCTCGGCTTTAAGAACGGCCGAGAACCATCTATTGGTTTCAGACCAACGCAGTAATGTGACTTTTTTGGAGGGGGCGTGTTTATCACTGGCCTCAATGAGCCAGCTAGATACCTTATTTTCCATAGTGTTAACATCAGAATGATGAAGAGCTGGGATGGAGTCTGCTAATGAATTAAGAAATTCTTCTTTATTAATAAGGTGCCATTTCCTAACCATGCCATCTCCCCGGTGCTTTGATTATCGGAGGGGCAGATCGCTTGATTTGGAATTTCAATAGATGGTGATCGGACCAAATACAAGGTAACACAACAGGGATGGTAATACTCAAGTTTGTAGCCCAGATTTGGTCCAATATTCGACCCTTGACATGGGTTGGAGATGGAACAAACTGGGATAGATTGAGGTTTTTAAGTAGGTCGGACATCTCTGCAGAATGCGTTCCTTCATTAGGGTCGCCATACCAATAATTAAAGTCTCCCACCAGGAAAACCCTAGCATGTTCAGTCACTAGCGTGGCTAGCTGTTCACTGAGAGCCAATGAGAAGGAAGGCATCGGTTTTAGGTGGTCTGTACAATAGGACACAGGCCAGGGAGTCATTGGCAGACTCTAACTTGATCACTATGTTATCCGTACCTGCAAGAGGTAGGCACGTCAGAGAGCAGAAAGTGAGGTCAGTGTGAATGATGGCCGCCACCCCGCCACCTGACTTGCCCAGACCTCTGTTGGCCGATATGATGTAATAGTCAGGGGGGAGTGCTGCGAGTATATCCGGGGCATAATCATCGGTGAGCCATGTCTCAGTTAGAAGCAGGACATCAGGTTTGTCCATGATCAGGAGTGAAAAAATGTCCAACTGATGTCGCACCAAGGAACGGGTGTTAAGATAATAGAATGATAAAGGGGCTGCTCTGTGCGTGGTCTGAATAAGAGGGCGCAAGTTATAAGCCATAATAGGCCGAAGCTCCGGAAAGCTATTGCGAGTAGTAAATAACTTGTTGGCAATTAAGATAGAAGAGACCTTACTAGCAAGTTGGCCATACATGTTCTGCAAAGCCTTCAGTGTCTCAGGTGCATAAGTTATGGTCCGGCCGGAGTGGCTGGTCCCTTGGTCCGGAAGGGCGCGGACAGGCGCAGACGGGCTTGCCTTTAGCGCGCTGTCGGCGCGCCCGCTGTGCGCGTCCGCTGCGCGTGCGCAAATGCATCCGCAATTTATCCCCCCGTGAGTGCGTCTACAACGCTGTCCAGCTCCCTCACCCAATATGGCTGCCAAAGTCAGCGTAGGCGTCTGCCCCCGTCTCAAGCACATCGCGACGAGCGATGTAAGATCCGACAGGAAGGCAGGGCAATGAGCGCTGCGTGAGGAGCCCGAGGTAAATGCAAGTACAAGTTTTGTTTTTTAAAAGCAAGCATTAACACAATGTTATAGCAAGGCAAAATATATTAAAAGAACAAACTCCCGGCTTCCGCCTCAGGAGTCAATCCGAATTGCTTCTCTAAGTTGTGCTGTCATTTCATATTACATATTATCAATATGTCTAAAATATTTTGTCAAAGTGATGTTTGCCTTCTAAAAGTGCAATGTGCTGATAAACTATAATGACCATATTGTTTTCCGCCTTAACCCCAAATCCATATGCCTTCGGTATGGTATCTACGTATTTACCATTCTTAGTTCTCCCATATCTACTAATCGCATAAACTATCACTCCTCCAGCTTGTTTAATAAAGTGCTGCATACAACCTAAAAGTGTGCTGTGTTTATGTACTATATCAAGCTTGGTATTCACTTGTCTAATCACCTCATACGACACCTCCCCTCCTATTTTTCAACAAAAAAAAAATACCACTTAGGGGAACATACTTATAAACTGTGCCTACATCCACTACCCTACACCAATTGATTTGTTGTATATCTGAGCATTTTATCACTTTAAATCCTATTAGATACCTTGCTGTTAATTAAAATACTAAAAATAAATGACCTCCTTGCTACCATTAAATCAAAACTCTTCCATTTTCCATTGCCACCCCCAAGTATCCATTTCCCCACACCCCCTCCAAAAACCAACCAAATGTGAGGATTGCCCCCCCCTCCCTCCCCTGAGTACAGCGCGGGTGGGTGCCATGTTGTTGCACCCCAGCGTGCTTGTGCCTCCGGACAACCAGAGGACCCTCATGCCCCTCTAAACCCTGGCTTTTGAATATGTTTCAACTAGACAGATCCTGTAGGAATGCCTGAGCCCCTTCTGTATTAAAAACCAAATGAAATTGCCCCTTTACAAGAACTTTAAGTTTTGACTGCTGTGCAATTGATGCCTGTGCTCCACACTCTTTGAATGAGTCAATAATTTTGACGATGTCCCTTTGTCTGTATACAGAAGCAGCCAAAATATCCGAAAAGATCTTGAACTGTGGTATTTCCTGAGTAGATATGTTCTCTTTTCAATGGCTTTTGACAGGATGGATTTCATGACAAGACCGGAGGCTATCATTATGCATATTACTTTTATTGCCACCTCCTTGCAGCACTTCAAAGTATTACATCACTAAACATCTAAACTCTCCATATGAGGTCCAATCTCGATTGTGGCAGCACAGTGGGGGATGAAAAAGCATTTGACATCAATGATCGTTTGGCTGTTTTACAGGAACTCAATGAGTTCTGGACATTACAAAGCAACGTCCAAGTAAAACGCATTGCCATTGGGAAAGTGAAAGCTGTTTTGGCAAGACCTGCCTAGGTCCCGAAGATCGGGAACCTGGTCAGAGAAAAAATTGTGGACAAAAAAGAATTTGGGCCATGTTACAGAGCGCCTGTACCTGTCCTGGCTGTCGAAGGAACAAGAAGAGTACTTCTTACACCCCTTGCTGGCAAGAAAGAAAACAGATTTGCCTCCATTGATCTGATCAAACCACACTATGTGGCAGATACTGAATAGCAGGCCACGTGGGCTCCTGGGTAGCCGCTGATCTCTTCTCGCTGCCATAGAGGATGTTCAGACAGAAAGATTAATAACGTTTGAAGATTCTACTCTATGAAGTAATGGAGTTACCAACAATGGAATTGAACTCTTGCCTGTTGAAATTGAACAACAACAAAACACAACTGAAACACAGATCTCAATTCGACCTAATACCGACATCTATGTGAATATGTCTCAAAACGACTCATCGGCCAGTTCTACAAAATCTTATGAGCTACCAAAGATAGATCGAACAGCCTTTGACTATTTCATTGATTTTTACACCTTTTCTCTCGATCCGAGTGAACCTGAGTCACTGCCAGCTGCTATTTCCCACAAAGAAAAAATATATGATCTCTACCTTTGGCTGAAAAATACTTACTTTGGGGCATATTAACATGGGCTTTATCTCCGCTTTTTTGGCTTTAAAAGCCAAAGAAGCAGAGATAAAAATATCGCCCTATCAACAACATGCGATTTTGCATGTTAGCACCCTTTTTCACTACGCTTCCCTTTGCATCTCTAATGAGATGCAAACTGGGCGTTTCAGAGCAAAATAATAGGAGAAATGTCGCTAAGCGACATTTCTTCTATTATCAAGCTTCACGCTAGCCCTGTTAGAGACAAAAAAAGCAGCGCTAACCACGGTTAATGCTGCTTTCTAACGTCTGCTAATTTTCAGACTTAGCCATGTAATCCAATGGGAGGTGGATTACATGTTAAGTCCACCATGAGCTATCAACAAGGATATCCCTATCCTTGTAGTTTTATCGCTGCATTACCAGCGATAACCTCCCAAAATGCCGCTATCGCTGGATTTTTTATCGCCTAGGCGGTTAGCATTGTTAATAACGCGATAACCAGGCGATATTATCCAGCAATAGAGGGTATTAAAAAAAGTTACGCTAAGCGCCCTTGGCGTTAATTTTCCTTGTTCCTTGTTAATATGCCCCTCAGTCTCTCCCTGGTTACAGCTCTGCATTGCAATTGGTCTACTTATCCTAGACCTTTGGATATGTGAAGTAACTGTCTTTTTCCTGCTATTGAATTTACATTATCTCCCAGAACACTCCGTAGAACAACATGTGAACGTGGTCCTGAAACCACATACATCATCTCATCGTGAACAAAGAGACCTGTCCTTAGTGAACATTACAGCAGTTCCAATTCCTACGGGAATAGTTTGGGATAGGGTTGCATATGATGTATATGGTCCAACTGAACTTTTGAAAATACCACACTTATTTAAAATTATTTATAAACTTCCTTAAGTGACATAATCACCGCCAGTACTTTCTCTGATGATTGGGACTTTGAAACTGTAAATACTATGGAGCTTATTTGCAAGCCCCTTGCGCCACTTTTGTGTCATTTTTAACATGGGAAAAGTGACGCAAAAGTGGCGCAAGAGGCTTGTAAATAAGCCCCTAAGTTGTCTGATTTAGAACAATCTGCTGCATTTTTCAGTAATGAGTTGTATGATGATACATCTGATTTTGACACTATGCATTGTTACCAATACTATGGTCATCCCTTCTTGCACAAAGCAAGTATCCCACGTAATATTTTCACTTATCATCAATGAGAACATTGCCCAGCACTACCGAAAGGTAGTTCACAAACTTTTGCACAGAAGTTTGCGTATTTTTCTTGGTTTAACACTTCAAACCCGGCATATTATTATAAGCTTGCACCTACACCAGCAATAAAAAATATGCTCACTAATACGAAACAGATATATTCTGCATTCTTTATTTCCCAGCTGTCTTTACAGGATTTCGACTTTTATAGGGACACCATAGACACAAAATTTGTCTGGGGAACTAAAGATTGGCAAGTTCAAGGCACTTAGGCCTTATTTAGGGCATGCGTCATACCACAGCAAATTATCTTCCTAAAGGACAAGCAATGCATGTGACTGTGCTGGTACCCTATGGGCCTTTGTGATGGTCAGGTCTCCATTTAATTTTGGAATCGCCTTTCTTATCTGTGTGTCCATCCAGCCTCATACATTCGAGTCTTCACTTCCCACTGGTATGCCTGTTATCTGAAGATTTGAACATATATTGTAATTTTCCAAATCCATAATTTTGTTTTCAGACAAGCTTTTATTTTTTTTCCAATTGTTTAATTTCCTGTTGCATAATTTGAACTTTGTCCTCTAATTTTACAATTCGATCTTCTATTCCGTCAACCTTTCCAGGAACTTAGCAATGCTTTCTTCAATTTTTGTGAGTCGAGCATGCAATGCTGCCATTACCTCTGACTTAGTTGTTTTGAATGCTCTTATTTCCGTCAAAATATTTTCAAACATACTCTTTATTGTTAGACCTGATTCTCCAGAATCTAATTGTCGAGCCTGAGTGCAAGCCCAGTCCATATGCATATCCGGATCGTCTGTCTCTGATGTTTTTTGCATGGTATCCTCCACTATATTATCATTACTGGCCGAGTGTCCTCAGCAGATGGTACTCCCAATAGCTGTTGTCCACAATTGTTTGGCTGTATCAACTGTGTGTCCATTGGCATACACTGCATATTCTGTTTAAAAAATATGGATACTGCTTGCTTCCAAATGTCCTTATAGTAGGCACTGCTTGGCTTATTGACTCCTTATCTCCTTCTCTCAGACTGTTGGCAACCTGACCCTCCATGCCTTCCCAACTCTCCAGCTCTGATGGAGAACCTGGCATCTGAAGATCCGACATGTCCCTTTCACTCTGATTTTTTGACACCCTCTCATACTCAGTCTGGTTCTTTGGGGCTTCATTTTTTTATGCTTCTTCTAAAAGCTGATGAACTTTCGGACCACTCTCTGCGGTTGAGTTGTAATGGCAGCTTTAGCTTGATCGCCCTTTCTTCTTCCTTTCTGGGCAGGAGTGGACTGGCCGAATAAATCAGTACTAATGTTCGCTGTTTTATTTTGTAGTGTACGCACATTGGACAAAAGTGAAGTCACTGAGCAGCTGATACTACACTATTTATCGATATGCGGGGTCAATTCCTGAAACTGTAAAACTATCTCTGTTTTATTCTTTTTTTTTCTCCTGCCTGTTATTTATTTCCTTCTATCTGACAGGCAGCTTTCAACCTGCAAATGAAATGTGTGTCTGATAGCTGCAAAAGTATGCACCTCAAGTCAACCTCCTTGTATCAGCAGCCCACCCACCCAGGTAACGAGACCCGCTCATCCTCACTCCTCACGGTGTAGCGCTCTCACCTGGGGGGTGCCCGCAATGCTTGTACTGCTTTTCTTCTCCCCTCCTTGCACGTTAAATTTAGCCTCTTGTTACTATTCAGGCAATGGCACTGATATCATAGTTCCCATTTTTTCGCTTCAGTTGTACTTCAACTCTTTAGCGGTGCCTATTTGGCACCACTGCTGCCTCGCTTCCCTGATCGGCGCTCCTTCACTTTAGGGGGGGGGGGCTCTGAGTACGCTAGTGGCGGTGCATGTGGGAAGAATCCACTCAAATCATTTGTGTTCGATTGAAAGAGGCTTGAAATCCAACGAGGAATGGAGCAGACTTGTATCCATGTTTCAAGGATAAAGTAGGATTAGGTGAAAGTAACTTACTGGAATCTAAGACGTGATGTCAGAAATGACTGTGAATGAGCTCTCTATATTTAGATTTGTTCATTGTTTTACTTTTTTACTTTTTTCTTTTGTTTTACATATTGCATGGTCTGGTTTTGTGTGGGAAGGTTGACAGTGATGTAATATATTTAAAAATAAATCCCTCCCCCTTTCCCTAAATGTGTTGAGTTGGATTTAATTAATTGGAATTTGAGAGGGACTCTTTACATCCATGCATCCATGAGTCTTATGCCTTTGAAGAGTGTAGAGAGTGTAAAAGGACTCCTTGTACTTAGTCTCTCTCAGTAATTATTATTTTACTCTATCTCATTTTGTGTATTTGATGGTCCGGTCTATAGGTGGGCTGGTTGACATTCCTCAAATTCCTCCTCTCTGTCTGACATATGATCCCCTAGTAGGAGCTTTTAAGCTTGAAACGCATTCCGTGTTCCAAGCATTTTTATGTAGTATTGACTGCTGGTTCCTTAAGTGCTCATGCTCCTTTGCAGGAATCAGACAGTGACAGTCGTCAGCCGCACTGCCTTGCGGAAAGCCTTCTCCGTTGGCGTCTAGGAACCTATCGGTCCACGCCAATACTTTCTTTGTCCTCAGGATAAGTGGTTTTTTTTTTCCTGTGGTCTATCGGAGACTCTATTTTGAGAGTCGGTGTCCTGTATTTACTCTATTAGAGACTTTAATTTGAGAGTCCATGTTCTGTATCAACTTTATTGTATGTTTTTCAGGTATTCCCATCTCTGCCCCCCTACACCCCTGAGTAAGCAGATCGTTCTATCTTCTCACAAGTGTGCGTAATACTTGGTATGCTCTTTCATTATTACCTGGATGAAGGTACTTCTTTACACCTAATTAAAAAAAAAATTAACGCTCTACCACCTTTCAATTATCACTAATTTGGTTTTGTTGTTCATGGTTTCATATGCTCTACATATTATATTAAGTCCTGATGAAACCTGGTAATCCCTTTCTCAGGTCAAAACGTTGTTGACAAAGTGTAACAAACAAACAAATAATTTGGTGCCATGTTGAGGCTGATGGACCATTTGTGTTAACCCTATGTAGTTGTTTGTTACTTGTAACACACATGTGATTTATATTGTATAATAGGTTATCTATACTCTTTGTAGTTACAAGTGTACTAATTGAGATTAGTGGCTCTTCGTTCCTTAGTGCACATATAGTGGACGCACTAAATATAGTGACTTTTGCAGGTCTAACACTGTTGTGTAAAAGTAGATAGTATTATTATTGTTATAGAAATTTGTGTAGGTGAAGCAGGCAAATGTTGAAAAACTTGTAAAGTGGTTCAGAAGCAGTCTGTCACTAGTGAAGTGTTGAGTCATCAAGGTGCTGCGCAGGGACTGGCTCGCAGATGCTGTACCCGCACTGTGATAGGGAGAACGTTCACAGAGATGCACTGGTATTGGTGGACAGATTATGAACCTGTTGGTGCAGAATAAGAGAGAGATTGAAACAGGGAGCAACTGAGACTTTGCTAAAATGGGGGATCCCTTGTCAAAGAAGGAGAAGGACGTATACAGAGGAGAAGTTTCTTCCCAAAGGTACCCCAACTAGGGAAACGGCGGCAAAGAAAGGGTTACACACACGCGCATGCGGCTTAGTCAATGGCACGAGTACACATCCAAAGACGGGGGACTTCAATTCCCGCTAGGAAGGACTTTCCATATCCCTCGAAAAGAAAAATCTGAGGCGACGACACAATTAAAAAACACAGCTTAGGCCCACACAATTTGAAACTTTAAATCTTTGGGAACAAATGACAAGTGAAAAGAAAAGAAAAATATTTTAATAAAAAATCTGCAGTAGGGCTCATTTATGGAGAAGCATGCAGGATGATGAGAGACAGATAAAGTGGAGGGAGGAAGTTGTTGAGACTGTTGAGCTTATCCCCTTATAAGGCAAAGAGAAGGAAAACAGAAGGAAAAGGTGATACCAAAAAGGAAAACAGAAACAGGGAGTGAGGAGGAAGACACCTTCATAGATGAGCTCCTTCGCACAAGACCACCCCCATACAATTCGGCTGCCCCACACCAAGTGCAACTGTCCCAGTAACAACCCTCTACAAAAGTCCACACACCCTCAAGTTATCATAAACTGCATTGCCATCTTCTGCTCAGATCCCCGCGCCCGTAGTATTAAGCACCCTGTCTGTGTCAAGTACCACAATCATTTCTGAGGCAGTTGTTGGTACTGTCCTGAGTTCACCTATCCCAAGTATGCTTCAGGACTCGGAACCAAAGCCTGGAGGAATAGCATTAATACCCCCTACAAGGAGGGAGCACAGTCAGTGGTGGAATAAGAGGTCCAATAACTAGTACAGACTTATCAGTTAACTCGTCAAATGTTGGGCAAATCCCACAACAAATCAACATAGTGCAGGTGAAAACGGAATTTCAGGAAATTGTTAAGGGAAATGTGGGGATGGACTATCTAGGACATTGTATGGAGAATGAGTTGCTTTATATGAGCAAAGAAGCAGTGAGATTGGTAAGAGACATGCATATAAAGATGGAGAAGGTGGCAGGTAAATGTGGAATTGATATAACCCAGCGAAAGAAGTTGTGTAAGAATGCTAGAATGAAAATGAATGAGAAATAGCTACGGACGTTAAAGCTGAGGGGGCTGACATCACATGTGAGGGAATTGACTGAAAACATTAGGAACAAACTGTAACCATCTCCAGAGTTTTGTGGGAAGACTTGGATGTGTTATTTGAAGTGGTGGTCCCAACAATCTTGTAGGCAGAGTGTAAAGAGCAGTCAATTGGCCAACACAAGAACCTCCTCGGGTGGTAGGGACAAATGCCCCTTCGGCCATTGTTAAAACCAAATACAAGGATGTCATAAAACACCTAAAGACTAAAGTTCCCCCAAAAGGAAATTAATTGGATTACGATTTTCAGAACCTTTCAAGAGGCAAAAGAGTTGGTGCACTCTTTGAGAGATTGATGCAGGTATAGAGAGAGCACAGCAGGATAAATAACCCGCTAGAAGATAAGATGGGGAGGGAGGGTTTCTTACATCCTTTGTAATTGGACTGAGGCCAGAGAATAGCAACCAAATCACCCAAGGTGTCCTTTGTTGTCAGAGCAAACCCGTTGATGAGATTTTCCATTATGCAAAATATTGCACTGACATGTTGGAAGCAAAACTAAAAAAGGCTTAAGGAGAAGAACATGATAGCCCAAACACAGTTGGCACAGAATGGATGGGCTAAGGGACTTCAAGTTCCATTCCAAGGACCCGACTTAGCATCGAGTTTCGGAACGGCAATGCAGGGAGTTTCTCTGAAGAACAGTGGGAATGTCCCAGGAATGGGGAGAGGTTGATGTAATTTGTCAGGGACCAGTTATAAGTGCCCTTAGGAAAGTTATCCTATGTCACATTTGTAACAGGGTGGGCCATAGGAAGTGGTGTTACAATCCAAACCAAATCATGATGGGTTCATAAGGTTTGAGTCAAGTAGGCAAGGGAAAACTTTCCAAATACCTAATTCCCGCATGGCTGCCCCGAAGGTTCCTAAATCTTGAGGAGTACCAAACTCCTATAGGCCCATATAGATGCAGGTAGGTATTCCCCATTCCCAACCAAGCTACATGGGACCCCAAAATCTGATAATGTCACAAGGAGGTCCAATCCTCATAATATTTGAGACTTCTATAGATTTTAACCAGGACCAACGACGGTGCCTGAGTGGGATGAGGAGTGCATGCTTGGCGCAGTCCTAGAAGGGGATCCGAGTGGACCATATGTGGACAGAGAGTTTAACCAACATTCTGTATCTTTCCTAATAGCCACCGGAGCCACACGTTCAATGGTTTGAACAGTTGAGGTCCCTAACCTACCCCTCTTGGGAAAAGTCCCAAGTTGTAGGCTTCATAAATCAACAGCATACCAACCAAATTGCTGCCCCTGTACCAGTAAAAATAAGAGATATCAGAGAGCTACATCAGTTTGTGATAAGTGAGTCTAGCCACTTAAACCTGGTAGGGCGAGATCTCTGCAAACTCAAGTGTGTCATCTATTGCATGCAGGATGGGGTTGAAATTGAAATGCAAGCAGCCAACTCCAAATTTAAATTGCAATTCGCGGAACTGTTGTCAGTTTACACACGGTCATTACCACAGAGGACTTGTTAGTGGATTTGAGACAGACAGTTAAGGAGGAGGTCTGGGATTTCACAGGAAGAGAGATTGGGTTGATTAAAGGCTTCCAAGCCCTTAAAGATCACCTTTCAACCCAATGCTGTTTTTCCAAAGACTTGCCCATATAAAATGCCCCCACAAGCCATTGCAAGGATCACCCCTGTCATCGAGAGGATGATAGAACATGGCGTATTGAAGTCCATGTAACTCCCCAGTTATGGCCTTAAAGAAAGCAAACCAAAAGTGGTGGATTGTTCAAGACCTCTGAAAGATTCACCAAATTGTCATTCCATGCTATACTGTGGTACCGAGCCCTGACATGATTATGTTCCAAATTCCCCCAGAGGCTGAGTGGTTCATGGTCATTGATCTTTGTCAAGTCCTCTTCTCAGCTCAGTTACATGAAGAGAGACAGTTTCTCTTCGCATTTCCGGTCCAAGAGTAGACCCTGTGAGGTGTCATGCTCCACAATGCTGTACATAAAGCCCATCCTGCTTCAAACAAATACTTAAATAGCACCTAGGGTCACTCCAGTTGCCATGTAGTTCGACATTAACATAATATATCGACGATCTTTTGATCGATTACTTTGCTCAGCCATTTGGCTGAGAAGGGACATAAGGTCTCACCCAAGAAATTACAATACTGTCAGATGGAAGTCATGTACTTGAGACATCGGATAGAGAAGGAAGTGAGGTGGATACCTCATGAGCACATAGAGACAGTCCTTAAGTTGAAGTTCCCAACTACCCAGAAAGAAGTGAGAATGTTTTGGGGTATGTTGGCTACAGCTGACAGTAAATCCCGTATTACCCTTTGTGGTGAAACCTTTAATAAGGCTGACGCACACTAATGTCAATGACCTGGTACCAAAGGATGATGAAAGCACGGAAGCCTTCCAGGAGCGTACTTTGCAGAACACCCACTCTTGGAACGCCAGACTATCTGAAATAATTTGTTCTCTTTTGTCACAAAAGGTATGGGTGTGTTCTGTCTGTACTAACACAAGCCCATGGGAAAAAATCAAGCATCCCATCGGATGCTTCTCAGCTACTCTTGGTCTGATGGCAGCAGAGTTACCTGGTTGTCTCAAAGCAGTTGCAGCAGTGAGCCTTAGCATACAGCAGACTGAAGGGATCATGATGGGCTACCCCTTCATTGTTATGGATGGGCTACCCATTAATTGAAATCGTACCCCACTCCATTGAGAGTCTCAAAACTCGGACTAGAACTCAACACTTGACAACTAGCCACCTAACCCACTATTTGAGAATCATTTTTGCAGCAGAAAATCTTTTTCTGTTACCAATCCCAGAGGAAGAAAATGAGGGTGAATTGTATCATGATTGTGCTAGTTACTGAATTGTGCACCAAACCAAAACATGACATACCTGATGTGCTCCTTCCTGAATCTGACCATACCCTTTTTTGTGGATGAGTCTCGCTTGAGAAACCAACGCTGTATTTCAGAGCTGTTCATGCAATATGTATGAAAAGCAGAGTTATAGAAGCGTCCTACTTGTGCCATGTAACATCTGCGTAAGTAGCTGAACTGATTGCATTCACCAGAGCCTGCTGCACCTCAGAGAGTGTATTGTCCTAACAATGGTTCAAGAAGCAATTTGTTTAAAAATCCAATGTTTACACATAAATCCAAATCACAGACAGGACAAATAGGCTACAATATAGTAAAAGTGAGGAAAGACAATACCCATATGCAAAAGATAATTTCTGAAAAATTATGACAAATTTATTACATATTATAAAACAATTAAGACAATAGCGCTCAATACAGTGTGCTGGTATACAAACAATAACTATTACAAACCTGACAGGTGGCAAACGAAAAAATACACGTTACAAAAAGGGAACAACATAAACAAAAATAATGTGTCCTTCGTTAGTTTTATGGCCACATAAGCGTCCATGGCGTTTCGACCACTGTAAAATTACACGGTCATCATCAGGACTGAAGATTCCATTGAGCGTCAAAAGGTTCTCTGTGATAAAAAATGCATATGGATCACATTTGTTAAAAGGTAAGCTACTTCTACAGTAAAAGCCTACTCAGAAAGAAGTCAGAGATAGATGAGAGTAAAACTAATGAAGGAGATGTGAAAAAAGCCTATAGTGTGAAGTAAATAGTCCAGAAATACCCCCAAAAATAAAAAACTTTATCAATACTGTATTGCCCACACCCAGTGAACAGTAGAAGAACAAAGGAATTACCATCATCAAAGTATCAAGAGAGTGAATATAAAAATTCACCTGTTTAAAAGAACAATCCAACCTTATTTACTTGCGTTGGTTTGAGCAGAATTCCAAAATTGTCACTAGAAAAAGGAACTGCAATGAGAGACAATTCCACGTGTCAATAGAAAACTGAGAAAAACGGTCCTAAGTTATCGACCACTTACTTAAAATGGGCGACCATGAATTGAAACCATCCAGAGAATTTGAACTATTCAATAGGCTGCATCTGTCCTTATAATTTGGAAGATTATGCCCGGAGCCAGGTGAGCAAATCACCAATGTACTTCCACACCGCAATAGGGTAAGAAATAAAAGACAAGGAGACGACCTAAATATATAGAAAACTATATAGTACTAAGTCAAGGGCATCTACGTAAAGTGAGGCCCTCAACACAGATACATCTCCAAATACTGAAAAGCCAAAGCAATTTAGTCAAGGCTAACTTATCTTTTAGTAATAGATCGTATTTACAGGGGTTCTAATAACTCGAAGTCGCGTAGCTAAATTAAAAAGCTCGACTGTTCGAACCCAGTGTTACTATTATCTCAGCCGTTAAGGACAGCAAGAGCTAAACTCAAACTCCGAATATCATCGGATTTGCAATGTTAGAAATCCTAGTTGGAAGCAAAGAAGCTTAATACTGTGTACGCAAGCTTAAAACCGCATAAAAATGCGTTGGTGCCTGAACCAAGTACCACGCAGGAAACCAACAACAGTAAGGGCGACTGCAAACTAAGTTCGCTCTTGTATAGTTACAGTGACTATCACGCGCGTCTACTTACCGAAAGCGTCCGTACTGCAACACCAAAATCAGGAAGCCATGGAGTGTTTCCTACCGGCGCTATAAGTAGTGTTTGTGTACCCGCGTTATCAATGCTGAGACATAGTTAAAGGACTACATGGTATAACCAGATACTGGCGGAAAGCATCACCAGGCGCCATCTTGAAATGGTATAATACAAAGTATGTAAAACTAAATCCGTACTTCCAATGAAAAGTGCGATATATGAATAAGTTGACCCGACTTCACAAAGCGTGAACTACTTCGAAACACCTTCTAATGACAACCCTCTGTATAACAAAATAAGCGGATTATATGCCCGTGTATATTATGGGCTGCAGTATATTTCAAGGGCTTGACCACAGGCGCCATCTTTAAGTGGTCAAAGTAAGCCCGATTCCATGCTTTAAAACAAGTTCATTCAGTAAGGGCAGTGTTTCATCTACACCCAGTTATAATAACAACAGTGGTGAAGAATAGCAGATTTCGCCCACTGCAAAAACTGAAAGTGAGGAAAACAAAAGGCTTTTTCACAGAGAAGCAGCTTAGTTAGAACAATGTGATTCCATTCGAGTTATTCAAATAGGCGGATCACAACTAGAAAAGAAAATCTTAGAATAATACAGAGTAATGCAAATGGCAAAAGATCACATTAATGTCATCAAGAATTGATTTTCAATTTCAAAGAGGATGGTCACAAAGCATAAGCAATACTCGTTTTTAGATGTAATAAACCATCTTGTTACATATACAAATTAGAATTTGTGATTACAATCAATGTGTGCAAATACAGTGTGTGATTACAGTAAATAAATATTACCATTGACAATAGTGCATCACAATGTAACCACAGTATCATACAAATAATGTATATTTACCTGCCAATCCCTCAAACATATATTACAGAATGACATTCTTCCATAGAATTAAGGCCCCGATTAATACTATCACAACGGAGTATCCATCGACATTCAGTTTTATTCAAGATGTTAGTGATACTCCCTCCTCTTGCAGGAGTGTGAATCATTTTAATGACCTGCCAACGCATGTCAGAGGGGGCATGATTATGTTCCAAAAAATGGGACACCAAAGGTCCGTTCTCAGTTTTGCAATAAATTCGACTATTATGCTGTCCCAGGCGAGTTTTTATCTTTTGAGTCATCTGGCCCACATAAATGAGGTCACACGGACACCAAATTGCATACACAACAATATGGTGCCGATTCCGACCCTGTAAAACCCGGGTACGAATGGTCGTACGGAGCGTTTTCTCCGTACGACTCGTACCCGGGAAATCCTCCTTACAAACCAGCAAGTACGATTCGTACAGAAATACCATTTCCGTACGATTCGTACAAAACTACGTGCGGCTAAAAATACCCACAATTCCGATCCGGGACATCGCGTACGTGACGTCCGGACAGAGTCAGGCAGCGTTTTACGGACCAGCAAGTACGATTCGTGCCTACGTTACTCCGCACGACTCTTTTTTTACGGCAAAAACTCCTGGGAAATTGAGGACGACGCGAAGAAGGAGCACCTGTACGCGACGGACAGCCATGGACCCCATCCTACGTGTAATCCCGGCCCTCCTAGCCTACAACCTGGTGCACAGAAACCGACGCAGACGCCGCAGAAGGTCAGAACAACACCCATGGTCCACCATTGTTGGGGTGACGTAGGCGTACGTGTGGTATGACCCGTACCCACGCCCTCAGAGCGTGGGTACGGGTCGTACCCCTACGTCACCCCAACAATGGTGGTACGGCTCGTACCCACGCCCTCAGAGCGTGGGTACGGGCCGTACCCCTATGTCACCCCAACAATGGTGGTACGGGCCGTACCCACGCCCTCAGAGCGTGGGTACGGGCCGTACCACCATTGTTGGGGTGATGTAGGGGTACGGCCTGTACCCACGCTCTGAGGGCGTGGGTACGGGTCGTACCACACGTACCCCTACGTCACCCCAACAATGATGGTGCTACGGCCCGTACACACGCTCTGAGGGCGTGGGTATGGGCCGTACCACCATTGTTGGGGTGATGTAGGGGTACGGCCCGTACCCACGCTCTGAGGGCATGGGTACGGGCCGTACCACCATTGTTGGGGTGACGTAGGGGTACGGCCCGTACCCACGCTCTGAGGGCGTGCGTACGGGCCGTACCACCATTGTTGGGGTGACGTAGGGGTACGGCCCGTACCCACGCCCTCAGAGCGTGTGTACGGCCCGTACCACCATAGTTGTGGTGATGTAGGGGTACGGACCGTACCCATGCTCTGAGAGCGTGGGTACGGACCGGACCGCATCACGCGTACCCCTAGGGCACCAGTACATTAGTGATACAAGGCATACACATGCCACAAATGTTGTCATAGGGCCTGGAGCAGCATCTAACCAGTATATTGGGGGGGGGGGTGTATGCCCAGGAGAGCAGTGTACTGCACCAAGGGTGCAGGCGGGGGGTGGGTGTCTGCCTAGGATTCACATCAGTGGACAGAGACATGTGAGGGGTGGGTGCCTATCACTCCCAGCAGTGCCCAGACATATGAGGGGTGGGTGCCTATCACTCCCAGCAGTGCCCAGACATATGAGGGGTGGGTGCATATCACTCCCAGCAGTGCCCAGACACATGAGGGGTGGGTGCATATCACTCCCAGCAGTGGACAGAGACATGGGGGTGGGTGCAGAGGAATACCAGCAGTGGACAGAGACATATGAGGGGTGGGTGCCTATCACTCCCAGCAGTGCCCAAACATATGAGGGGTGGGTGCATATCACTCCCAGCAGTGCCCAGACATATGAGGGGTGGGTGCCTATCACTCCCAGCAGTGGACAGAGACATGAGGGTGGGTGCAAAGGAATACCAGCAGTGGACAGACATGTGAGGGTAGGTGCCTATCACTCCCAGCAGTGCCCAGACATATGAGGGGTGGGTGCCTATCACTCCCAGCAGTGGACAGAGACATGGGGTGGGTGCCCATCACTCCCAGCAGTGCCCAGACATATGAGGGGTGGGTGCCTATCACTCCCAGCAGTGCCCAGACATATGAGGGGTGGGTGCCTATCACTCCCAGCAGTGGACAGAGACATGGGGGTGGGTGCCCATCACTCCCAGCAGTGCCCAGACATATGAGTGGTGGGTGCCTATCACTCCCAGCAGTGCCCAGACATATGAGGGGTGGGTGCCTATCACTCCCAGCAGTACCCAGACATATGAGGGGTGGGTGCATATCACTCCCAGCAGTGACCAGACATATGAGGGGTGGGTGCCTATCACTCCCAGCAGTGCCCAGACATATGAGGGGTGGGTGCCTATCACTCCCAGCAGTGCCCAGACATATGAGGGGTGGGTGCCTATCACTCCCAGCAGTGGACAGAGACATGGGGGTGGGTGCAGAGGAATACCAGCAGTGGACAGAGACATGTGAGGGGTAGGTGCCTATCACTCCCAGCAGTGCCAAGACATATGAGGGGTGGGTGCCTATCACTCCCAGCAGTGCCCAGACATATGAGGGGTGGGTGCATATCACTCCCAGCAGTGGACAGACATGGGGGTGGGTGCAGAGGAATACCAGCAGTGGACAGAGACATGTGGGTGTGTACATCATCCTCAGATGACCACAACTCCATGGGTGTATGAACGCATCCCCAATGTGCGACTATGTTGAGAGTGCCATAACAACACATCACTGACAGCAGTGTCCCACTCCCATGAGGATGGATGTCCTTCCCCCACTGCATGACACACCAAATGTGTGTGTGATGACAAATGACACATGTATACCCACCCCTGGCGTATGCAGCACAATACACCCACTGAGACCATGCCACAAGACTGTATAGTCATGTTAAAGCCTACTAAACTAAGAGAGCCAAAGGGAACACACACTGTCACTCACATTCCAGGACTGATAGAAATGTACAGGTGCTGGGACAGCCACCAAGTTGTCTCCCATGGAAGGAATAGGGTGGAGTTCCCACAGATACAATGCCCACAATTGTGAGTCAGGTGCCCAAATACCCTGCAGAACAAGTAAAATATGTGTGCTAGGCTGGGAGTACACACATGCATAGTGCGTAAAAGGGACCATTTCTACATGAAGGCATGGCAACATACTCTATACACAAGTACAGTGACTACCAGACGATGCAGGCGGAGACATTGCTCAGCAGGCATGGCCATAGTTGAAGGGATCCGTCACCCACCAAGGAAATGTAGACACAGGTCAGCACAACAATTGTGCAACTCCCTGCAGGGAAGATGTCAGGTGCCACAGAGGAAGGAACACTCCTTGGGACAATGTCTCCAAACACAAAGAGCATACACGACCAAAGAATCTTTGCAGAGACCCTGTGTTGGCACGCAGATACCAGGGTCGACCCCATGAGCAGCAGACTACAACATTTCCCAGACACCTAACACATTATCACCACCCCAACTCATGGAGCATCAGCACCAACATCAATACCAGAAAAGCAATAGTGTTCAAAGGAAAAACAAAATGCTTTATTCAGCATTAAATTAAAACGTATAAAAGGACACTATTTACAAAGGCCATAGGCCAGTCCAGATGCGAAGTCCTGGGGGGGACACATGGCCACGCATCTCCCCTACCTTGCCTGCACATTAGACACTTCATGTTCATCCACTGGGGGAGGGGCATCATGTGGGGAAGGACCAGGCACCGCAGGGACAGGAGGGGGAAGGGTAGGTGTTGTGGGTGCAGGGACGGACGACTCCACCACAGGGGGTGGGGCAGCGCCAAAGGTGGTGGTTAGCAGGGCGCTGCACACTTCCGCAAGCTTGTCCAGCGTCTCCCCTGCACCCGAAGAAACCACAGGCCCCATGGAGGGGGGGTGTCGGAGGGATGGGTTGCAGAACCACTGGGGGAGGTGGTGGACAGGGGGGGGGACTCAACTCCCCTACCCGTGGAGTGCCTTGCCCGTTTGCGGGCTGGTGAACCAGTGGGGCTGAGGCCCAGCACAGCCAAGTAGGTCTCCTTCTCAGATTGTGGGGCAGGGGAGCCGAGGGGAGTGACATTGGAGGGACTGGGGAGTGAGGAATGCGGACTCCGACTGTGGCTGCGTGTCTGCCTGTGTGCCCCAGACCCAGTGGGTGTGCCTTCTTCCCCCTGAGTGTGTGTGACAGGAGGTGTGCGCTTGCCCTTCCGTGTTGGTTTGCTGCCTGTGTCTGGTGGGGTGCGTGCCTGGGAATGTCTGGGTGTGCTTGGGACAGGCATGGGAGTGGGAAGTGTGGATGGTGCAGGGGTAGGGGGGACGAAGCGCTGCAGGAGACTCACTGCTGCCGTCAGTGATGAGTCCATGGACCTCAGCAACATACGTTGGTCAGACATCGCTGATGACATGCCCTCCATGTACGACACCATCTGTGTCAGCAGTCTGGTGTGGCCATGGAGGACACTCAGCAGCGATGTCTGGCCAACCTGCAACTGCCGCTGAATGTCCACAGACTCGGCAGTGAGGGCAGCAGGGGAGACAGGGGCAGGGGGTGCGGTGCCTGGCACGAAGGAGACATGTTGTTGTGCTACACGGCCAGAAGGGACTGGAGCAACTGGGAGGGCGGTGATGGGAATGGAGGGGGCGGGGACAGATGTAGTGCTGCTGCCAGCTAGCAGCCTCCGCCCCCTCTGGGAGTTCAGCCTCGGACCCGTCTGCGTCGTAGTCAGTGTTGGTACTAGACAGGTCCTCCGCCTGACTCCCCTTGCCCTCCGTGCCACTTGCTGCGCCAGACTCGCCAGCACTGGTGGCACCGGTGCTGGATCCCTCCTCCACGTCCGTGCAGGTGTCTCCCTCAGTGTCCCCCAATGATGCTGTGGGCAAGGTGAAGAGACAGAAAAAATCAGACACCTGGATACATATAACACGAGTCCAAACAAAATAGGTCACAGTGCATATCATGAAATGTATCATGAGCAACATCTAGAATACTCCGCACATATGTAAGCCCTGCACTCCCCAGTTGGTTGACCCATCATGCCACTTGGAAACAATGTAAATCAGGACACAACAGCAAATAACTCGATATCCAATTAGACAGAGGATATGATGTCTGGGAATTGTTGAGCACAGCCAGACTATGAATGCATGCCACCTCTTGTTCACTGTGAAAGAAACAGTATTGGTGCACCCAAGGGCAAATAACAGACGCCAATGCTGAAGGTGTCCCTACACTCAGAGACCTGTGAGTAATTTGGAAAGCCAAAAGAAATACATTGTGAACCCTTGGGAATCACAACACTTTACACAATCGACGTGTTTAGAATGTGTGAATGTGCCACTTTTTGATCAGAACACACATGTGCCTGTATAACAGAAGTCACACAAGGAGGTACACACAAAACTACATTTACACAGTCATTGTATGATCTGCCAGCCTAAATCAAATAAGCCACTGTAAATAAGAAATGGGGTATCAGTAAGTACATATACCTGGCACCATGGTGGTCTGGATGACTTGACACTCGTAAGTTGGTATCATCAACAACCAAGGACTTACCCAAATGCAATCACACAGTGGGAACATGTATATGTATAATCTCTAAACAAATATTTTTTAAAACTGTGCCTTTGTTTTTAATGTGCCAGCGTGTCCCAGAAAAGTGTAAAGGTGGTGTCTTGTGCACTTCCTTGGGAGACATCTGTCATGCAGGCACATTGTCATTCACCACAAAACATCAAAGTCATGCATATCAACTATTGAGACATGTTGACAAGTGTAGTGAGTGCCAACGTACAAGACATCTTGACTAACGACTTGAATCATGCCACCTGTCACATGGCCATCCGTACCATCATGACACATTTGGCAACACATCTGACCCACTACCTGTCATGTGGAGTGGCACACATGTCCAAACACAGGACAATGCATTAGCTAATGGCCCTACAATTGTGACAGAATAAGGAGCACCTGCACTGAGGAGACACCCTCATGGGAACCAAGATTGTCCACACAGATGTCAGCACACACAGACCAAACTACGTAGCATCTGGACCACACACCGTTGCCAAAAATGGATGAGCAGGAACCATGTCGTTTAACTTTTGAAAGCACAAACATTAAACCCTGCACAACCTGACTGGGTCACTGCATGTTGAGTGTCTGTCCAGACAATTATCACACACAGGTCAGACCTGGCAGGGAGACATAAGGTTTGGACATGTAGGCCTTGCCCGCACAAACCCCCCCTACCTGAGACAATGTGATTGAGACAGAACAAGTACTTACACCTCTTAATCTGGGTTTACTAAAATGTGCATCAAGAACTCCTAATTGTACTCAACATCACCTTGTGAGGCTGACCACACATATTAGTGACAAACAACCATCATCAGATAGTTGTACATAGACACACAGGCACTGGCCAGTGTGAGTATGCACAAGCCAAATGGGGTCACCCTGTACAGTGGACACATGTTGCACACTTTACGTAAATACAAATGTGGCCAGGGAACAATGCCACAGAGACCAACCTATGCTGAACACACCGAGAATGTCCACAGTGTTGGATGACACACATGATTCCTAGGAAAAGGTGTCTCAGGGAACTGTAGTGGGCACACTGCTCCATGGTCCTGGAATGATCTGACTGTAACAGGAGCAACCGTCCCGGCACTATGCATATCTCCCACTCATGCACATCATATCTGAGGCCACAGCATCGGTCATGCATGCTGCAAGTCTGCTCATTTTAAGCCTCACACTCCTATGTTGAGACTCAGCATCAGTGCCAACAATTATGGACCCCCAAATTACTGAACAGGACAGGGCACAGGCAAGGTACCAACACATGTCACAGACCACCCCCACGCATGATGCAGCAAGCATTGTGCACTTGGATTAACTGCCAGCCTAGATGACCATGTGCAAGAGTGATTACACACAGACCAGGGAACACATGTCAAGGAGGGGAAGGGAGGAAGAACTGCCCCGGTTGACTTGGGGCAACAGGATATGCACTGCACATATAAACCCTGGCAGTGTATCCATGCGACTGAGCAGTTCCTAAAGCTGGTGACACACAACAAACACACATGTACCTACCCCTCCTTGCTGCTGTCCCTCCTGTAACCACCTATCCATGTCAGGGAAGACCACCGCCAGGACACGCTTAATCTGGTGGGTCAGTCGTCGACGCCCGCCGTGGGGGCGTGGAGGTGAGTCCCCCAGCAGGACCCGGGCAATCCTCCTGGTCCAGCACCGGATGTCCTGCCAGCGTTTCCTCACTTGGAGTAGGCGCCGACAGCGACCCTCCACCGACATCACGGCCCTGACGGCCCGCTTCCAAATACTCCCCTTCTCGTAGGCGGTTACCTGTGAGGATGACAAAGTGAGACAATATCACTACACCTGCCCCATGTCACAGAGACACACATTTGAACATAACAACAACAAAAGAACAAACAGCTGACTTAACAGCAGTATTTGATGAATAAAAAAATACCCAGAGGTTTAAGAATCTTAATTTTCCCGACATTTGAGGATTTGAGTGAAAATCTCTTGAATGAGTGGGAAAGTAAGCTGGGTAATGCATCACAAGTGATGATGCAAATACTGATCCGTCATGCTAAAGAAAAGGGTGAAAAGTTACAGGGAGAAATAGAGGCCCTGGAAAAGGAGATTAATGATATGGAACAAAAAGACCTGATTGAGAAGAACTTTACCATTTTTAAAAAGGTAATGGAAGAACATCAAATCTACCTAAAAGATAAGAAATTAAAGAAAATCAAAAGAGACGATAGAGATTACCGTGACGGACGTGTGTACACGTTCGCTAAAAAATTTGATACTGAGACGATAGGGAAGGGAGTGATGATGTTCAATCTAATAGTGGTGTGTCCTCTTCATCAGTGAGTAGTGTAAAAATTGTAAAATTGTAAATTGATACTTGTATAGCGCACTACTCACCCGCAAGGGTCTCAAGGCGCTTGTACGAATACCGCTGTGGAACCCATCCTGGCTTTCCCTGTGAGGCGTCCACTCCTGGGCACCCCCAAGGTGGAGGCCAGGCATCCTTAGCGTTGTGGGGGCCGTTGTGGAGATTAAGCAAGCTATTGCCCAGAGTTGCAGAGTGGGACTCCATGATTGGAATGGCACCGAGACAAGAATTATCAGGTCCATGGAATTTTTTGAGCCCAAGACCCGCCAAGGTGGGGAATTGAACCCTGGTCCCGGGCAAGATCTCTGCATCAGGGTCTGCCGCTCTAATCATTGAGCCACACTTCTCCACAGTGTAGCCTCCAATACATCACAGGAGACCCCTTTAGGAGAAGGGGCTTCTTCTTTTCAGAAGGAGCTCGCAAAACTCTGAATAAGCAGTCGGCTACAGCAGAAAAAAGACCAGCCAAAACAAGGAGGGGAGGCAGGAGGTCTAAAAGTAGGTACGGGTACAGGTCGTGCTTCAACAAGGAAACTGAATGTAACAGCGAAATAGCAACCATGAACATGAATATGGGTATCAACATTATGGATGATAATGATGTAGACAATGGATGTGACTTAAAGGTTGTCAATTTGACTAATAAAACTCTTGATAATGATGAACTTGCTGTCTTGAGTAAAGGCTTGAGTTTCTTTCCAACCCGGGGGGGGATTTTTCAGATGTACATATTGATTTGTACAAGTTTATAAGAATACTTAAACTTAGGGATCACTTCTCGCAACAAACACCTAAACCTAGTACTCTCTCAATAAGATCGGAAGGCACTACACACACGGTGGCTGATATTCGTAATATCCAACTGCTACTCAGTCTGGATGATGATGGGAATTGTGACATGTCGATCCTACTCAACCAATTTGACATAGTACAAAACAGTGATATAGATAGCGGTTTAAAACCAAAATCTAGGTTCAAACCTACTTTTAATTACCATTCTAACTTAGATGTTTTCTATGATAGAGTATGTAAGGATTTGTACAAACTGGAAACTAAGAAAAGATCAGTGTCACATATTAATCACAACATTACCGCCAATGAACGAAAGGCTCTGAATAGACTTAAATCTGACAATACTATAGTCATAAAAGAGGCGGACAAGGGCGGTAATGTTGTGGTGATGAATCATAGTGACTACATGGCTGAAATCGCACGACAACTTAGCGATACTGGTTGCTACCAGCAAGTTACAACTAATCCCATCAAGAATATCACTATGTTGATCAACACTAAACTATGTGAGTGGAGAGACACTGGCTAATATCTGAGGATGAGTTTAGATATTTGAGAATTGAGAAACACAAGTACCCCTGCATCTATATACTACCCAAAATTCACAAGGGTGGTAATTTCCCCCCAGGCCGCCCAATCATTTCTGGGATTGATTCTCCCACTGAAAAACTTTCCGAATTTGTGGATCGGAAACTTCGGAAATATGTCCTAGATCTTCCCTCATATATCAGGGATAGCAAGGACATTTTGGGTAAATTCAACAACTTCCAGTGGTCAGATGAATTATGTTTTGTCACCATGGATGTGATAAGCCTATATACATGTATTCATAAGAGCTTTGGCATGTTGGCTGTTCGATCGTTTCTAGATAGGGAATCTGCTGACCGTCATGATTCCAATGAAATGATACTTGATATGATAGACATCATCTTGAGTAATAATTTTTTCATGCATGACAGGACCTGGTTCCATCAAATACTCGGGACTGCCATGGGTTCTAAATTTGCTCCCTCTTACGCCTGCCTCTTTATGGGGTGGTTTGAGAGGGAGCATGCCTGGCATAGACGTGCCTCCCCCTGGACAGAATACATCGTGTTCTGGGGGAGGTATATCGATGACATCATCATGCTATAGACTGGATCCATGGAATCACTTCATGATTATCAAAACTACTTGAATGATAACCCCTTCAATGTGAAGCTCACTTTGACATATAGTAAGGAAAGGATTAACTTTCTTGATATTGAGTTTTACATCAAAGAGGGAACGATACAAAGCTCCTTATACAGAAAGGAAACGGCTTGCAATGCGGTATTGCATGCTGACAGCGCCCATGCCGTTTCGGTCATCAATAACATCCTCTTTGGGGAAATGACCAGGATAAGGAGGAACTGTAGTGAGGAGGGCACATATCAGAAAAACGTCTTGAAATCCAAACAACGATTTCTAAAACGTGGATATGACAGGAGGCTCCTTGAGAAGGCCATTAATAGAGCACAACGACTTAAGAGGGAAGACACCCTGCGAAACAAACCCATTACACTGACCCAAAAGAAAAAAGAGGGAATAATTAGGTTTACCCCTCGGTATAACAGTAACAGTGGCCAAGTGTATAAGATCCTAAAGAATAATTGGAGCCTGCTTAAGGACATTCCGGGTCTAGAGGGACATTTGCCCAATGGACCGGCTGTCTCCTATCGCAGAGGGAGATCCTTGCGGGATATCCTTTGCACGAGTCAAGTGACCAGCACACTGACGACTTGGTTGCCATCTAAACCAAAAGGTTTTTTTTACCTGTGGCTCATGCAGTATCTGTGTATTTGGAAAAAATAAAATCACCAGTTTTAACTACAACACACCTAAACTACACACAATCACACATTTCATTAATTGCAACACAACCCATGTGGTTTATGTTTTGGGATGTAAATGTAATGTCATCTATGTAGGGAGTACGGTGCGTCCTTTAAAAATTCGCATTCAGGAGCACCGTAGAGCCATACTTAATGGAGATACTCGTTATCCCTTTAGTGAACATTACATGAAAGCTCATCCTGGTGACATGTCATTTTGGTTTCACGGCATTGACCATGTACCAATTAACATCAGGGGTGGTGACCGAGAACTTCAAGTTAGGCAGATGGAGGCAAGATGGATTTGCCGTCTGAGAACCACGCTTATGGGCCACAATACAGATAGGGAGCTTCATTACTTCCTGGGATAATGTACTGTGAAACAACATGTGACTCTAGGGTTATACCATGTTATACTAATGTTTTCTGAAAGATGTGTACTAGAAGTACTGTGTCGAGTGTCTGTTCACTTCTGTCTTGACAATGTCTCGTTAACATATAGATGCTTTATTTATTTATTATTTACTCTTTTTTATTTATGTACATTTTGTCTTATTTTCTTCTTTGTGGTACTTACATTTTTTCCCTCTTCCCTTACCTTTTGCTTTGGTGACTATAATCTCTTGGATCTGAATGGTAAATCCGCATGGAAGTACTACTTTGCATGTGAGGATACATTATGATATTCAAACTTTGCCTGTCTGTTATCCCTACAATCCTCTGTTTTAAATTTTTCAGGCAGAGACATCCATGACTTTGGGTGCCTGTGGGATAGGTTGACTAGTGTACAGGTCACTGGTCGAGTAATCTGCCGGTGTATGTCTGCCCTTGTGTTACAGTTGGTCTTGGATGATACCTACGATAATGCTTTTTTGACCGTTCGCTCCAGTATAACCATCATGTTGGTGGGGCGAAAATTTATGACCTTAATTTTTTTATCCGTACTGGACGCGAACGATGTGATATGTGGAAATTTGATCAAGGAAGTATTTTCGTTTTCGATGAAGGATGTTTTCA
This sequence comes from Triturus cristatus, assembly GCF_964204655.1. Taxonomy (NCBI): domain Eukaryota; kingdom Metazoa; phylum Chordata; class Amphibia; order Caudata; family Salamandridae; genus Triturus; species Triturus cristatus. The sequence continues at coordinate 1,534,998,662 of NC_140590.1, read as the reverse complement.
ATATATTCCCTCATCAACAATATAAAAAATAACAATGAATTACTAGTTTATATTTATTTTATTTTTCTTTCCATGTAACCTGTAACCTATATAGCTATCGAACTGTGCTATATTATGTTTGTCGATCTCTTTATTATGAACCATTCCATTTCAATATGGCCACCACTTTGGTGGAAAAACTGTTAGGACCACTCTTTGTCGATTTCCATTAAAACGTACGTGACGTGAAATGCGGTCACATGACGGATGGAGCGTGTCTTTTTAACTTCAATGGAGGACGATTATCCCCTTACGAAGATTAAGGAGCTATCGAACTGTGTTACTTGCAGACTGCCGAATTTAGTGCCGGCACTTCATTATATTAAAACGGGTATTATGTAACCTAGACACGGGCATCCGGTTTTTTGAATTTAGCGTCCTGTGTTATTTTCTCTCGATTTTACTAGATATGCCATGAGGACTTTATCGTTACTCGATTCCTGCAATATTTAAGCGGTAGAATACGGGAGATCTATTGGATATATATTAAGGTGAGATCTTGGGTAGAATCCTACCACTTAATTGGTAGGTGGATGTATTTCTACTCAAATGACACGCTATGGCAACCTTACCTGAGTATAGAAACTGCACGTGTGGGTGTCTGCCTTTTTAATATTTAACTGTGGGTTCTATATATAATCTGCTGCTTTTACGATTAGTTCGTCTTTTTCGTCCCTTTGCATGACTATTTCAGTTATAATTCGATTTATACTTGATCTGATGATAATCCTACGATATTTTGTGTTTCTGATATTGAGACTCTTAAACAATCATGCTTATTTGGGTGTGATATCCATTGAACTCTTATTTTAAAGTGGTCGTTTTCTATTTACTGCTCACTTTTATCTGTTTCTATGCAAATGGGCGGTTTAAATTTTTTTATGTTTTTCCAGAACTGTATGCACTGATGTCGTGCATATATGTTTATACTCTGGTCAGTCATTGCCATTTGATGTTCTAGTGAACACTCTAGAAACTTGTAGTGAGGTAAGGACGACTCCATCTTGCGTTCTTGGCTATGCTCTTTCCTTCATCGGTTGGTTTAATCACGTTTGGTGTTTCCATTGCTCGTGACGTCCTACCTTTTATTGCACGAAATTGTGGCCCCCTCCCGGGTGTTGCCTTGAGGACTTTTTGGATTCACGTGTCTCATTGGAGAGGCTGGTCACAACTAGTTTTTTGTGTTTCCAGTTCTATGTGGTCCAATTGTGGTTATTTCTCTCCTTTTTCCCCCCTTTTTCCTTCTCCTTTTGCTGTCTCCTGTTTATCCACTTTTCTCTTTCCATTGTTACCTTTGTTCACTTTTTATTCTAAATTATCTTGTATTTATTCTGTTTTCCGTTTTCAACAATGTGATCTGTCTATAATCACTGTGCATTGTTGTAAGCAATCTATAATATTTATGAGCGTATACTGGCTATGTTATACATTTTTCTTGTGGTGCCACTGCGAACTGACATGTATTACATTGAAATGGAAAAAAAAATTCTGTTTGTGTTTTTGATTTAATTTTGGGATTCGTTGTTTGTTTGTGTCTCCTATATGATTTCTGAGTCTGCCATGGCCTTTTAAGAATGTCACTTTATATTTTACATATGATTGTTAGTGATGTGTATACGTTGTATTTTGTGATTTATATATGTATCTTATATATGTATTTTACATGTGTATATTTATGTTGGTGTTTCTATACTTATTACAGCCCTGATGAAGTTCCCAAGGCACAGGGGAACGAAACGCGTTGGCTGTGTGCCTGTCTTTTAAACAAGACTACGAATAAAGAAGAAACTTTTTCTACTACAGGTGTTGGTTCTTGCATTACTCGTGATAGAGTGCACCTTCATTCTTTTGTGGACACATTTGAACATCTTTGCTTTTTTGAACAGGACATACTATGCTGCTAACTAATAGCACCTTTGTCATAGGGACATTAGCCTCTGGGGAAGCCCCAATGCACTACATGGCATTGAAAGTACTCAGGTGGCATGAGGGGTGCGACACACTCCCTGATCATGCTCACACTGTGCATCACAAGCAACACAAGGCTGATGGACAGCACCTCAAAGCAGTCACATGCTCCAGGCCACTGACGCAACCTCAGCAGAGTAGACAGACACACACAGGCACAGATCAATCACCTGCCATTGGCAACAGCGGATACAAACCTCACTCTGCACATGTGCCACTTGCCTGGGGGGTGTCACAGGTGTGGGGCTAGCTCAGCACCTCAGACACACAGCACGGCTTCCTTCTCACATCAGATGGGTAGAGCATTTGCCTCCTCCATGCAGGTGTGGTGCAACACTCCACATAGACACTCACCCACATGACAAGGAACATTCACACACATCAATGTCCAGGGGGCGTACACATCATTTGGACACTCACCACAGCTCCACTCAACTCACACACATCTGTGGGTACAGTCACCTGTCACACCGGGGGTCCACTGAATCACATCAGGACTATAGAACAAAAATGCCCAAGAGGATTAGCCAGGCTGAATGTGCCATGCACCATGCAGTGATTGTCACAGTAAGCACAATGCAAGTGAGGAGTGCAGACATGAACTACATCATGCTCTGCATGAGAGACATAAGGCATTCCACCCCCTGGGACCCACTCTAAACAACATTGCATGTCTGTCACACCTGGACACAATGCCAGAAGTGACAGTCACAAAAAAGGTGCACAGTCAAAGCTAGTGGAGTCAGCACTCACCTGCTCTGCTGGTCTTCCATACAGGCTGGGGTACTGTGGGAGGATGACGTCCAGCAACGCCTCATTCTCCTCCTGGGTGAATGGCTGGGCCCTCTCCACAGACCTGGACATGGTGACAGAGGAAGCAATGACAGCAGCAGTGGTGTCCAATGACGTGTTCTGCAGGCAAGTGCCCTCTCATGGGTTCTGGCTGCCTTATATCTGCCTTGCTGGGCTGTTTCATTTACAGGAGTACAGAGGGATTGGTCAGACTCATTTGCATCCTACGTTTCCTCCAATCCCTTTAAACATACACCAGTGAGTGCCTTTGCATGGTTCAAGATTTGAGCATCATGTCAAGTCAACAACCACTTTGCAACATTGTATATTGTCTCCAACCGACTTTTGCTGGCCACCTGATGAAAAATTTTGAACTGGAAACTCGGTCTCCATGACAACTAGCATGCATTTAGGCCATAATACTCGTCTCTCATGTGTCCCCTATGTAATTTTACAATCCACATAAAGGTACGGTGCGTTTCACACGTACCCCTACGGCACCAGTTGCACAGTGCGTTTCACACGTCCGTGTACACACTGGTCGTACACGGACGTGTACGACCAGTGTGTACACGGACGTGTACGACCAGTGTGTACACGGACATGTACGACCAGTGTGTACACGGACGTGTACGACCAGTGTGTACATGTACGTGTACGACCAGTGTGTACACATACGTGTACTATGGTAGTACACGTCCGTGTACAAACTGGCCGTACACATACGTGTACGACCAGTGTGTACACGTACGTGTACGACCAATGTGTACACGGACGTGTACGACCAGTTTGTACACGGACGTGTACGACCAGGACATGTACTACCATAGTACACGTCCGTGTACACACTGGTCGTACACGTACATGTATGACCAGTGTGTACACGTACGTGTACGACCAGTGTGTACACGGACGTGTACTACAGTAGTACACGTCCGTGTACACTCTGGTCATGCACGTACATGTACACACTGGTCGAACACGTACGTGTACACACTGGTCGTACACGTACGTGTGTACGGTCCTTACACACGCGCGTACTCCTACGCCAACACCAATATAGTGATATGCACCGTACACACGCCCTCAGAGCATGTGTATGGTGCGTTTCACATCTTCCACTGGTGATAGGAGGTGCACAGGACAGGAATGGAGGTCTCAGACTCGCACAAGGCTGTACATCAAGTCATTGTCAGTGCAGTCCTTCTTGTGCAGGGCCTATGTGTGTCAGGCAGTGATATGGCACATGTCTCCTCATGTTTTTGCACAATAGATGTGTGATGACCTGTGTACAGATGGCATGTGTGATGGGGCACTATGTGGCACACTTCCCCTTCACATTTTGCACATGTGTGCATGTACTACAAACGTGTCAAGCACTGCATCACTGGTATGGCACACCCGCAACTGTCCCCTGATGCCAGGGACAGGGACACCTGACATCTCACTACCAGCGTGGCCCAATGTGACTATGTTGTGTGTGTCATGTGTTCCCATGAGCTTGCTGTTGGTGTTCCGTCAACTGCATCTGCTGTTGCTGCATCCAACATGTGTCTGTGCGTAGATGGCCATGGCACACATATACGCACACCATGCCACATGTGGATTCACACGTTACGTGTGTCTGGATGCTTCGAACATGTTCTTTTGACATGAGGACCTCTCTGCGTCGTCTCCATGTCAGTGTTTTCTTTTTTCATGTGTACCCCTTCATCGCAATGTGTGTGAGCTGCTAATTTTTAATGACATGTGCCCTGTGCATCTAGCTTGCTGCCAGCTGTCTGTATGAGATGACATCCTTCAAATGCAGATATGTGGATGTATGTCACTCCTGTGATGTCTCTGGCTGTTCACTTACACTGGCCCACAGCTTGTTTCAGGGCATGTAATGTAGAACTTGACAATCAACGGTTGTAGCTGGCTCTTCGTAGGAGTCTCATCTGGCTGGCATACGTGTCCTGGATGTATTGCACAGACCAGACTCTGTATTTAGCAGATGTGTATTAGCTGTTGAACATGTGCTCAGTTCATTGACATTGGTGTTGTGATGTACTCAATCTTCGTTATTACTTCCAAATTTCTGCATGGCACCGCCTCTCCCCCGACCAATGCCAGACTTGGGTGCCATGAGGGAACGTGACAGCATACGCCGTTACAGATTCACCCAACAGTTAATTGAGGACCTGACAAACAGGCTGGCAACACACCTCCAACCGCGACACAGTTATCCTACTGCGCTGACCCCCAAGATGAAGGTGATGGCAGCCCTACATTTTTTTGCCAACGGTACGTTTCAATTCACCATAGCTGATGTGGGTGGCATGTCCCAGACCATGTTCAGCCGTGTCCTGCATGATGTTTTAGAAGCCATGTTGGAGCACCTGGATTAATTCATCCATTTTCCGACTCGTGAGCAGTTGACAGGTGTCAAGGGTGATTTCTATGCCCTGGGAGGGATGCCCCATGTAATTGGGTCCATTGATGGGACACATGTGGCTTTGGTACCACAACAGGCACAGGAGGTAGCCTATCGAAACCGAAAACATTATCACTCCATTAATGCCCTTGTGGTGTGCCTACCTAACATGCTGATTTCCCACGTCTGTGCACGTTTTCCAGGGTCAGCACACGATGCCTACATCATGAGGCATAGCAGGGTGCCAGAAATGATGCTGCGGCTGCACAACGAACGAGCATGTCTTGTTAGTGGGTATACTCTGTTTGTCCTGTATTTAGCGGTATCTTTGTATCTTACTGCATCTCCTGACCCACTTCTTTACATGATGTTTCCATGTAGGGTACTCTGGCTATTCCAACATGCCATGGCTGATGACGCCTCTCCGCAACCCCAGAACAGCTGCAGATCACCGTTACAACAATACCCATGGGCAGACCAGGCGAGTGATTGAGAGGACGTTTGGCCTCTTGAAGAGCCGATTCCGGTGCCTTCACAAGACAGGCGAATCCCTCCCATATGCACCGGTGAAGGTCTGCAAAATCTTCATCGTGTGCTGCATGCTGCACAACATGGCAGTGGAGAAAGTTGTGCCACTCATCCTGGATCCGGATGAGCAGGAACATCCACCCGTGGAGGATGAAGGGCTTGGTCACGAGGCAAGTGAGGAGGAGGAGGAGGACATCCAGAGTCAGCTCATACGCAACTTCTTCTCATAATGGTGAGTCCCTGGGTCTGAGTGTGCACGCTTTGAGCTTTGTGTGGCATGTGTTGCGATGTGTGTGTCCAGCTGACTGTATGCTAAGTGACTTAGAGGTGTGTTCTGATGTGTCACTCGAGTGATGATGTCATTCCACACATTGTAGCTGAGACAGTAAATTTAAAACTAGCATGGTGACAACCTTATTCCTGTAGAGTCAATGACCATGCATGTGGTTGACTATCTTTTTGGTGACTTCTTGTGTGTCTGTCATCCCCAGGTAGTTGCGCATGCTGTCTGCTCGTGGCATCATTGGGCTCCTGCTATTCCTCATGAGTATTGCAACGTGTGCTGAATCAGCGTTACATGCACGTACATGGTGAAAAGTCTCCTTTGGGTAGGATTGCAGCAAGGCATTTTGGGTGTGGTAGTTGTTTGGAATCTGTGGGCACTGCTCCTGTGCATGTATTGTTACTATGCATACATATCGACTCACCATGGGGCACCTGACATGTAGCATGACTCCCATAAATTGATAGTCACTCTACGTGACAGTCATCTGTAATGGGATTGTGGATTGTGAGGAAGGCATCAATGTGTGTGAAACTTCCCTCTGAAACATACGGGAGGCTACGGGTGGACATAGTGTGGGACATCCCCATAAGAGGCTCAATGGGGAATTGCAGCCTCTCCGTGTGCAGCAGGGGTTGTTTGGCTCACCCCCTTCACTTGTGTGCCAGTTCAATGGATTTACAGCATCTGTGGTGTGAAGGGGGTGTCCAGTGTAGGTCTCACATGTTCAGCCAAATGACCTGTGAGTCTGTTCATATTGATGCATTTCCCTTAGTGTGGGCCTGAGTAATAAAGGTGTTCCTCACCCTCCAAGGTGCCTCATCTCTGTCAATGCAGGTCTCTTGCAACTGTGCATGCGGCATCTCTGGCATAGTTGTCAAAGATTGTGCATATGAGTCTATGTGTAGATTAGCAACATGCATGCTGTTCTTCATGGATTAGAATCTCTATTGTGCATGAAGTCCATGGTTGTGTATGTATTTGGTCATGTTGGTCCGCACAACAGGCCCTCAACACCTGCTGAGGGTGTGTTTCCTGTGCGCAGCTCGGCCTTCAGTTTCCTGATCCGGTGTCAGTCATCTTTGGTGATTGTGCATCCATTGTCTCTGGGTGTGCCATGGAAAACCGGACAGTCCTTCCTTTACATACGCCTGTTGCAGTTGGCCTTTCTGACATCCTTGTCTTTGTGTGCAACTTGTGGCATATTTTCCAGGACATGCCGCCTGCTGCTGCAGCCCCTGCAGCAAGGGCACACAGAGTTTCCAGATTTGGCAACACAAACGCATCAAAGATGCTCCTCCCTTCCTCCCTCCACCCATTCATTTGGCTGTCATCAGCTTGCCTGTGCCACTGTTGCGGCCACGCGGTGCCAAAGGCTGGACCGTCTGCACATGCAACGTGCACATTGCACGACCCTCATGTCCTTGCATGACCCACATCACACTATAGTCTGATGTTGCAGCCACCCTCCATGCAAAGTCCATCCGCATATCTACCGCCTGCTCTCAGGCATACACTAAGCGCACACACAACACCTTTGCATGATGAGTGTGCAACTCCGACTGCCTACACAGCGCTGCCACGCCTTCCAGGCCCTGTCACACCAACCAGGTCATGTCCCTCCTACTCCCCACCGGCTCTGTACCCCAGCAAGGCCATGGGAATGGGACTCAAGGCTTTTGCATGTAGTATGGTGTTGGCATCTGGCACATGGCACAAGCACCCAGTGGCTACGCACACAAGATGGTGTGCATCATGTATTGCTCGCTCACATTTGCCATGGTAATCACCAGCATCTGTACCTCAGGCTGCAACACCCTCTGCATTATGCACATGATCCACAGATAGATCCACTCCAAGGAAAGACAGACCGTCCCCCAGCTCCACGACAACATCCGTGTCAAATACTGCCCTGCCCTCTACGGAGCAAGTATATCCAAACTCCCGGGAAACTAGTACACATCCAGGGTGCATCTGCACACCTCAGCTTCAATGTCCCGCGCCCCAGCCACATCACCGTCCAGCAGAGATAGCTGCAATGGATCACTGTGTGCTGCAGGATGACCTTCAGACTCCCCACCCACACTCAGGAGGCAGGCCACAACCCCGACCCAAAACCAACCTTGAACCACTGTCATCCGACACCCCGTTGGACCATCTCCGTGCATCCAACCTTGCCCTGGCCACCATTCTTCACATCCACCGTACTCCAGCATGCAGGACATAGTTCTCCCACCTGGGAAAACATACCTGGGACTCCCTCCCCGGGAACCTCCACATGAGCCATGACCTCTACGCCTTAATGATACTCTTCCAAATAGGTCTGTCCGCACAGTATTGCAAGCCCACCCTCAGCAGCTTGAGGCCATCACAGGTGAGTATTGTGCTCCATGTCTGCATAGAATGATACATTGTGACCCATGTGTGTCCTGTACCAGACTCAGATCCAAGGGTATGGATGGGTGGAGTTAGTTCAACACTCAGGCATAGTTTGACATTTACACACACATATGTTGTGGACTAATGCAACATGACTGCAACATCTCATAATACAAAATAAATCTTTTTATTTGCGGTGGGGTACGTGTTTTGGTAGATAAAATAAGGTGCTCTACCGGGTGCATGGAATCCAAAGTTCACAGGGGGAGATGGTATCCTTGGCATTTGAAGTCATCAGAGTCCAGATCACAGTGTTGGTCATCATTGGTCAGACTGCGACCAGCAAGTCCATGTGGCAGAGAATGTCATTGGATGTGGTGCTGCTGTTGTGCCAGAGGGCCAGGTGCCAGGCCAGGTGACCTGGTAGATGTGGATGGTCCGCTGCCTCTCACGGCCTTTTCCGTGGATGACCCACCTTCCTCCGGGGACCCTCAGATACAGGCCTTGACGATGTTTGGGACGCTCCGTCGGACAAATCCTCCTCCTCCTCCCTCCCTGTGGCTGGTGCTGGTCTGCGCCTGGTGTCACAGGGAAGGTTGACCATGTTGTCGGCGATCCGACGGAGTGAATGGCTTATCTCCCTTTGCACCGCCAGGAGCTCACCCAGTCTTGCCTCCATCCGTCCTTGGTGTTGTTGTTGACTGGCATGTTGCTCGGCCTGCAGGTTCTTCATCTCGTCGAGGGTCCCCTTCATCTCTGTGAGGCTCCCAACTACCTGGCTGATGCCCCTGGTGTCCAGGATGTGGCGTATGTGTGACATACCGGTTCCCTCAGCTGGCTGGTCAGGTTCACGCCTCCGCCTGCCTCCACTCCCACCACCCCTGCCCACACGAGCCTGGCCTGCCGTTGTAGGCACATCGGGTCTACGGGACCCCTGAGGGATGGCATTTGCGGGGTTGCCTGCCTCCTCCTGGGTGCCCGGAGAACCTTGTCCCTCCTGGTCAGACTGGCTCTGTTGTTCAGTGCGAGCAGGGCTCCTGGGTGTCTCCTGGGATGTGGCAGGAATGGGGGGGGGGGGCGGTGGTTGGCACAGATGTACCTGAAGCAGGTGCTGCAGGGGCTTAGGCACCAGAGGGTCCAGGTTGGTCGGGGTCATCCACGGAGTGGTGAGAGTCGTCGCTGCTGGTGGGATCATCTTCACGCCGAACCTGGGACTGTGATTGTTCCCCCCCATTGTTGGGGGGAGATCCATGACGTTGCCCTGTGTGTGAGAGAGACAATGTCAATGCTGTTTCATGCGACATCCATGTTTCGGACATATTCAATTGGCACAGTTCCTCCAGGTAGTTGGATGTGCCTAGCATTCTTCTCAATGTCCACTTGTGGATGGGTATGTTGCGGGGGACAGATTGATATGTTCTCCTGAGTGTTTGACCTGTAGAATTTTGGCTAGGATGCTTATTTGGCTATGGATTGATCTTGTTGTGTCACATGTCCATTGTGAGAGTGGATGAATCCGTTGCCTGCCCCAGGGGTGTGTGCTTGTGTAAGGGGGGGGGGGGTTGTGACTGGGCCTGCTGTTGTGTGTACTGTGATTTGTCATTGGGTCTCCCAGGTGATGTGTCTGTCCCCTCATGGTGCATGCTGGCATGACAGTGAGTGTGAGTTACTGTGCTAGATATCTGAGCTAGTGGAGTTGGTGTTTGGGTGTACAGTGGTCACAGGAGGGCCTTGTGCTGCATACAGCAGGGCCAAGTGTCAGCTACCTTGTCAGTACTTTGCCAGTCCCTGTGCCTTGGGCATGGTGCATGTGTATGTACCTAGGCCATATGGGCTGAGGGCATTGGTGTCTGCTTCTGAGTGTCACACTGTGTTTTGTGAGGCCCACCCTCTCAGCATCCCGAGCATCCAGTCTTGGGTTTGTGGTTTGTGTAGCCTGGGACATGGCATGGCCTTGCTTTGTGAATGGGGCATGGACATGTTAGTGGCATGAGCATGCTTTTTGAGTGTGGTTGTCTCCGGTGAGGGCTTGGGGGTAGTTGCGTGCATTTGGTGTATTTGGGGTGTGGGTGCCATTGCCCCCATGTTACGTAAGTAGTTTGTGTACTCACCAGGCTCTGCGACTCCTTCGACTCCGTGTACTCCCACCGGCGGAAGCAGGGCCATCACCTTCACCTCCCAGGGATGGTAATGTACGGGTCTGCGGGGCAGCCCACTTCCAGTGATGTTGCTCTGGGCGTATTCCTCGTTCATTTTCCGCTTGACTGCTCTGCGCAGATCGTACCACCTGGCTTGGCATTCATGCCTGGTCCTTCGGATGGACGCAACAGCGTTCACCTTATCGACGATCCTCTGCCACAGGCTTGTTTTTTGGGCTATGCTGGTCTGTCTGACCAATGTTCCAAACAGCTGTGGCTCGACTCTGATGACTTCGTTGACAAGGAGGTCCAGCTCCACCCTTGTGAACTTTGGATTCTTGTCTGTGGGCATGGTGTGGGGTGTGGACGGTGTGAATGTGACGGTGTGTGTGTGAATGTGAAGAAGGGGTGTTTGTGAAGGAGGTTGTGTGAAGGTGTGTAAGTTAAGGTGTAGTTAAGGTGACTGACACTGACCTACTCCTGAGGCGGAAAGCCGGGAGCAACGATCGCTGTTAGAACTGTACTAGTGTTGTGTTTTTATTTTTTGGAACCCTCACTTACTCACCTGACTCTTCCCTCTGGCTACTTCTCCCCGCTCTGCCGCTCTGCCGACTAAGGTGCTGCTGCGGGTCGCAGAAGCTTCGCCGTCATTCCCGGGGAAGCCCGGAGACCAGGCCACGCCCCCTGACTCCAGGCCACGCCCCTTTATCCTTTTTAACCGCGCCTTTCCTTCGCGCGCTGTTGACTGACACTGACCTACTCCTGAGGCGGAAAGCCGGGAGCAACGATCGCTGTTAGAACTGTACTAGTGTTGTGTTGTGTTTTTATTTTTTGGAACCCTCACTTACTCACCTGACTCTTCCCTCTGGCTACTTCTCCCCGCTCTGCCGACTAAGGTGCTGCTGCGGGTCGCAGAAGCTTCGCCGTCATTCCCGGGGAAGCCCGGAGACCAGGCCACGCCCCTTACCTTCTCCCCTTAACTGATGTGTCTCGCTCGGCCGCGCAGCAGGCGCGCCGATGGCGCGCCAAAGGCAAGCCCGTCTGCGCCCGTCCGGGCCCAGGGACCACACACCTTGTTCTAACTCCCCTGCCTAGAGTCAAATATGATTCCAAACAACTTCATGCTCTACGACCCAAGTCTGAGCAGGAAGCTATCATCCTTGACATGTCGGGCCAGTTCCCTCAGACCTGCTCTCACTGCGGTTTCTCCTTGGGAGTTCCACAGTTGTGCAGCTGCTTTGGGCCTAGAACGTCCCATGCCGACACTTTACAGTTTACCTTTCTTAGTCTAAACTGTCGCTCCCTCCACAGGCACAAACGTGAGATCTTTGACTTACTGGTGGAGGACGCACCAGATGCATTGTTTCTCACGGAGACTTGGCTCCATGAGAGCTCAGGCCCTGATGTTGCGGAGGCATTGCCCACTGGCTACGCTATAGTCAGGTACGACCGACCTAATAAGATCGGGGGGGGCATCGCAATAATTTTTAACAATGTTTTTCAATGTCAATTTGACCCCGTCAAGATCGGCAATAGTGAATCTGCGTTTTTTAAACTTGCACTTCACCCCAAATTTACCCTTAGTGGACTCCTGGTTTATCGTCCCCCTGACCCCGTGAATGCCTGGACGGCCTTACTCTCAGATTATATTGCCTCAGTCCTTGTCACATCTAGCAATTTTATGCTAATTGGTGACCTCAATATCCATCTAGAGGATACTAGCAACAGCACCAGCAGTAATCTTATTGCTGACCTAGAGGCTATGAATCTGATCCTCCAAAACCAAGGCCCCACTCATCGCTGTGGTCATTTTCTCGACCCCATTTTTTCAAACATTTCCCAATTGCTATGTTCTCCGGCCTTGCCCATTCATTGGTCTGACCACTTTTTGATCAGATGTGCCTTGTCCGTAAGTAAAGCCACACCTCCTAGTACCCCAATGAGAGCTAGCAAAAGAGACTGGGCCAAGCTGGACATTGCTGCCCTCAACTCCTTTCTTATTGACCATCCCATTAAAGATATGCCGAATTCCTTGGACATCGAAATGACTGCTAGCGCTGTCAATTCATGGCTCCTGGAAGCCATTGACTTTTGCCTCCCGGCCACTGCTAAGGAAACTAAACCTCACAAAACTCCCGCTCCTTGGTACAACGTGTCTTTAAAATCTGACAGGTCTCGCTGTAAAAAGCTAGAACGAATCTGGAGAAGGGAGTATTGTCCAGCTGCGGGCCTTATCTACAAAAAAGAGTTGAAACTGTATCATAAAGCTTGTGTCTCAGCCAGAGCCAACCATGTATCCACTATGATATCGGAAGCTGTTAACAAATCTAAAGTCCTGTTCAACGTAGTTAAAAATCTTGCTGATTCAGAGACTTCGGCCAAACCCCCTCCCTTATCCAACACTAAATGTGATGAACTAGCACAATTCTTTATCTCTAAGATCGATAACATATATAGCGACATCGCTGCACATGGAGCCTGTAAACCCACCGACAGTTCTGGAGAGCCTACCGATTCGATTTCTTCTTCTAGTGCTCTCCTTGAGTGCTGGCCTCCCCCCCATCAATTTAGTCTTGGAGACCTCCTGGGGAAAGTTAAATCAGGCTCACCCTGTGACCCCATACCTGTTTCAGTGCTACGTCACTTGGATACCTCCCATCTGGCTACTATTTGCACCTTACTTAATCATTCTATTAATACGGCTACTGTTCCTAGCTGCTGGAAGCATGCAATGGTTACTCCTTTGCTGAAAAAGCCCACAGCAGATCCTAAGGTCCACTCCAATTTTCGTCCCATTTCTTTATTACCCGTGTTTTCTAAAATTTTGGAGAGGCACATCCACCAGCACTTGTCTCATTTTGTGACCACTCATAATCTCCTACACACTTCGCAATCCGGTTTCCGTTCCGCCTTTTCGACGGAGACCACCCTTCTGGGAGTCACAGAAAACCTTCGTTGCTTGCTTGACCGTGGTGACACAGTGGCTCTAGTACTGTTGGACCTCAGTGCGGCATTCGACACTGTGTCACATAAGACACTTCTCGGATCCCTCGCAACTATGGGGATTGGTGGGAAAGCCTTGAAATGGCTTACTTCCTTCCTTTCGGACCGTACCTTCCAAATTTCTTCACATCCTTCGAAATCCAAAATGTATCCTTCGCCTCACGGGGTTCCCCAAGGTTCTATCCTTAGCCCCATCCTTTTTAACCTTTATGTTGCCCCTTTAGCCCTTGTTGCACAACGTTCCGGTTTAAATTTATTCACTTATGCTGATGATTCCCAAATTGTTTTCTCCCTTTCCCAAGCAGACCCAACTCTGCCTTCTCCCTTACAGACAGGTCTCAGTGAGATATCTGATTGGATGTGCCTTAACCTACTCAGACTTAACGGAGCCAAGACTGAGGTTCTGGTGCTTGGCAACAAACCAGAACTCTGGAACCCTAGGCACTGGCCAGCTTTAATGGGCCCTCTCCCCACTCCCTCAGAGCATGTACGGAATTTAGGTGTTACGATTGATAACACCTTGTCCATGAAACATCAAGCAAACAAAGTTGCGGCTACCTGCTTTACCATCCTGAGATGGCTCCGGAAAATTTTCTGGATGTTACCCACGGACGTGCAGAAGTCCGTAGTGAATGCCCTGGTGACCTCGAGGTTGGATTATGGTAACATTCTCTACCTGGGGGCTTCCAGGGCAGTCACCCGTAGACTCCAACTAGTGCAAAATGCAGCCGCCCGCCTCCTCTGTGGCTGTCGGAGATCCGACCACATCACCCCTCGACTCCGGGAACTCCACTGGCTCAGAGTTGAGAGCCGCGTGAAGTTTAAGGCTTTGAGCTTCATGCACAGGATCAGAACTGGGGTCGCTCCAGCGTACCTTCAGTCTCTTGTCAAACACTATACTCCCTCACGTTCCCTTCGCTCCTCCTCTCAGCATCTATTCACTGTACCCAGGTACAGGTTTTCTAAAAAAGGAGGAGCCGCTTTTGCTAACTTGGGACCGCGACTATGGAACTCACTCCCCTTTGAAATTCGTAGCGAGAACTGTTATGTCCGCTTCCGTAGAGCCATCAAGACCTGGCTTTTCGACCAATAATTCCTCTGGTGTCTGGTTAGTGCCCTCGTCTTCTAGCGCCGGGAAACCCTTTTGGGTAGCTGTCACGCTTTATAAAAGTAATAAATAAATAAATAAATACAATAAATAAGTAAGGTGCAGTTGTTTGTCTGTGGGGTCTGGCAGCAGTGGGTCTGTTGCAAAGGCTCATGGGTTGTGTGTGTGGGCCCTTTTTATTGGTCCATTTGTGGGTGTGGCTGGGTTTGAATTTTTGGTGGGTGTGTTATAAGAGGTGGTTGTGATTTTGGGCCTCTGTTTGCCTGTTTGGATGTGCCAGGTCAGTCATTGAGATGTATTTTGTCATGTAGACGTGTTTTGTGGTGTTGTGCGATCCGAATTGACCCTCCTTGTGCTGTTTTACAGTGTCCTGGTTCTGTACGAGTCTTTTTCGCGTAGGTAAGGTCCGTACATAAGCGATGCTGGGTGAGGGTGCTGGGGTACGGTGTTGGGGTATGGTGCGTACAAGTACGGGGCTGGGGTACGGTCCTGGGGTACAGTGCGTACAGGTACGGGGCTGGGATACGGGCCGGGGGTGCGGCGCGTACAGGTGGGGAGCTGGGGTACAGGCCTGGGGTACGGTGCGTACAGGTACAGGGCTGGGGTACGTGCCTGAGGTGCGGCGCGTACAGGTGCGGGGCTAGGGTACGGGCCTGGGGTACGGTGCGTACAGGTACGGGGCTGGGAGACGGGCCTGGGGTGCGGCGCGTACAAGTGCGGGCTGGGGTACGGTGCGTACAGGTACAGGGCTGGGGTACGCGCCTGGGGTGCGGCACGTACAGGTGCGGGGCTGGGGTACGGGCCTGGGGTACGGTGCGTACAGGTACGGGGCTGGGAGACGGGCCTAGGGTGCGGCGCGTACAGGTGCGGGGCTGGGGTATGGTCCTGGGGTACAGTGCGTACAGGTACGGGGCTGGGGTACGCGCCTGGGGTGCGGCGCGTACAGGTGCGGGGCTGGGGTGCGGTCCTGGGGTACAGTGCGTACAGGTGCGGGGCTGGGGTACGCACCTGGGGTGCGGCGCATACAGGTGCGGGGCTGGGGTACGGTCCTGGGGTACGGTGCGTACAGGTGCGGGGCTGGGGTACGGTGCAGAGGGGGGGTACGGTGCTGACATATGGGGGGTACGGTGCTGACATATGGGGGTACGGTGCTGACATATGCGGGGGGTGGGGGGGCTGTACGACTCGTATCCGGGCACAAGTTTACCCGTGTACAGGTGTGCTACTGCGTTCACTCCGTACGGGGCCTTTTACATGCGGTTGTGTATTCGGACGGGCGGTACGGATCGTACTTGCGCGCTCGGACTTCTGTTTTACGATTTGCATGTAAAAATGTCCGACTCCCTCTCATACACTTTTCCCGACGCTATTCGTATGTATTTTTAACGTACGAATCGTACTCCGCCGGTTGTAGGGCACTTGTACGAATCGTACGTAAAAATATACGGATACGAGTCGTACGCAATTTTTTTTTAACGGATCGGAATCGGCACCTATGTGTGTTACAATTGGTATAGTCTCGCAAATCATGACAGATGTTTCCATGGACAAATTAATCAGTGTTTAGACTAGAACGACACACAAGAAAACCCCCACATTTATAGCATCCCAACAGCTTATTAAGGCCCCAAAGAGTTGTCAAATTGGGGGCTTCAGTGCGGGGTAATGCAGCTCGGTCCAAATGGTCTCTGAGATTTTTGCCCCTTTTATAGGAAAATAAGGGTTGTTCCTGTGTGATTCTAGTTGACATAACAAGTGGCCAGTGTTTTTTGATAATGCCAGAAATTCTGTTACTTCTTGTCCCAAAAGTGGTGACACACGTGATTCGATTAGTTTGTTTTTTTATATTAGTGGTTAATAGAAACTTACGATGATTATACCATGCTCTTTTCATGGATCTCTTAATAAGTTTCCTGGGGTAACCACGTTGTCTTGGTTTTTCTGCAAAAATTTCTGCCTCATGGAAATAATCATCCTTGAAAAAACAGTTTCTGCGAATATGCAGAAACTGCCCAAAGGGCAAACCGTCCCTCAGACCTCTCGGATGGTTACTTAAGTATTCCAACAGTGTATTACGGGCTGTAGGTTTAGTAAATAGTCTCATCGACAGCCTGCCTTCATGAGGAAAAATTGTCAAGTCCAAAAAATCAACCTGAGTTTTGCTGGCATTGGAAGTAAACTTCAAATCAGGGGAACATGAATTAAGCCAACTTAAAAACAGGGATAAATATCATCAATGTAGCGTCGCCAAAGGCGTACGCTATCAAAATAAGGATTTTTATTAGAGTTATAAATAAAAATCTGTTCAAAATTGTCCACAAACAATATAGCAAAATTGGGGGCATAAGAAGCCCCCATCAAAGTGCCATTAACCTGCAAATAATATTGTCCGTCAAACTAAAAATAGTTACGTGTTAATGAGATTGTCAAGAGTTCCACAGTAAAATCAGTCGGAACTGTCACAGGGGCTGGACGTGTGTCCAAGACTTTTCTGATCACCTCAATACCTTCTAGTTGAGGGATGTTGGTGTATAAGGACTCAAAGTCCAAACACACTAACAATTCAGAATTAGGGCAAAATTGCATAACTTCCAATTGTGAGATAATGTCACCACTGTCGCGCACATAACTGTAAGTGTAAGTGGCAAAATCCTTGAGAAAGATGTCAATGTATTTACAGAGTGGTTCCAGGACCGACCCACAGCCAGAAACTATGCGTCAGCCTGGCGGATTCTACAAATCCTTATGAACTTTTGGGAGGGTATAGAGAACAGGAGTCCTCGGAGATTTAGAATTAAGAAAAGACAATTCCTTATCACTGAGATACCCTTAGGATTTGGCAATAGATGTCACAGTGGCAATCAATTTTTGAATTTCAGATAAAGGATTGGTTCTCAAAGCCTGATAGTGGTTTACATTGTCCAGTTGTCGCTTGACCTCAGATTTATATTTATCTATAGATTGTACAACAATTCCCCCACTCTTATCCGCGGGTTTTATGATAACTTCCTGATTTTGCTTGAGTGTTCTCAAAGCTTGTCGTTCAGTCTGAGAAATATTGTAAGGGATATATTCAAAATCTTTATTCAAAGCTGAAACTTCTTTAAGAACCAGTGACTCAAACGCCAACAATTCAATGGGCATTTTGTTTGTAGCGGGATTAAAAACAGAGGGAGGCCGTAGTCCAGAGGAACTAAAGGCCTTGTTCATGGTGTTATTCATAAAAAAATGCTTTTAGACGCAATTTGCGAAAAAATTGCAACAATTCCAATTACGTCTCAAGCAGACACGTTTTCTCAGTTGGAACAAAGCTTAATCCTTTAGTCAAAAGGGAAATCTCAGCCGAGGACAACAAATGGTTTGATAAATTAAAAATGGGGATGGTGTCAGATGTGGTGATGTCAGGAACTTCTACAGAGGGGGCCCCCACTGATAAAACTTCCTGCGTGTTTGTCTCTCCCCCGCTTGGAAATTCTAATGTTGTTGGGGTGGTTGGGTTTTCACTCTCCCTCTACCCCGTCCACGCTGTTCTAAAAAAGGTGTATAACCAGAATTAGAGGGGCCTGGTCGAGAATTTGTGCTTGTATCAGATTAATCAGCTGAACTAGCTGAGGAATCAGAAAATGTAATTGCAGTGTTTCTTTTAAAGCGGCCCCATGTTGGGTAATTCTCTTTGTTGTCTTGGCTGAGAAAACAATTCGTCTAGCAGATATGGGTGAAACATTGTTTGGTCAAAGTTGGCTATATCCTTTTGTATTTTGTTTGTTTTCTTACTGCGTTAAATTTTTTCGAATTCCGCAATAGTTTTAGAGACCTTCTCAAGTGCTGCTTTAGCATCAGCAACCACATTACCTTCAGTTAAACGCTTCTACAAATCTGCAATAATTTCCAGTTCTTTTTTACTGTGCTCCAAAGCAGTATCAATGCCATGGACAAGCCAATGGCGAGAGCACGCCACTTCTATGTGACTAAAACCTTTTCTAAATTTGGGGTCCTTTGTAAAAATTACCGGGACATTACGTACTTGTAAGCCCACTGGTATCACAGCTTTTTTTAGGTATTCTGTCATCATTAAAGCATGCAAGGTTGTACGTACATGTTTTTTACAACACTGTTCCAATTCATCAAGCAATGCTTGTGATTCATTCACAATTGGTTGTACCACTGTTGATCCCAACAGTGATGGACCACTCTTAATCTTTGAAATATACTCCTCTGAATAAGTAGGGGCGTCGATATTGGCCATAATCAGAGAGCACACAAGTAACTATTTACACTGGTAGCCAGTATGGGTTTGGTATTGTGATTGATTTCAGCCACCTATGGTCGTAGCAAGAATTTCTAACCTCAGCTGGTAACCCCATCCTGAGTGGGCTGTGTTTTTTTGAATTTGTTAGATGCTCTGCAAATGCCAAAGGAAATTGTGATGGTGAAGTGTGCTGCACACAAGAGTGGCAGTGACTTAGTCACTAGAGGCAACGTTTATACAGACAAAATTGCCTGATACTGTGCATTTAAGTTTAGCACCTTCCATTTAGATGAGCAATGTAATGCAGGAGAACAAACTGTAGCTAACATGCTACTGAATACTCAGTGCTTAATTTGTAAAATATGAAGTGCAGGTGCTGAAATGTTTGTCGAAGGCCACACCTACTTTACTCTGGCTCCACCCACTTCCTCCACTGGCTCCACCCACTTACTCTATTAGCTGCAGAGTCCACTCACATCTTCAAGTGGCACTGCTAAAACTACTACTACTATGGCTTGGCTTGGCTTGGCTTAGCTCGGCTAGTCGACTGGCGCTGGTGGGGAAGTTGTTGCAAACGGGGCCGGGCGATGTATAACTCGGTGTGGTCCGGCCGGCCAGCCCGTAAGGGTATGCTGGGGTGTGTGTGGCAAATGCGCAATGTGAAAAAATGAAACTGCGCACGCTCGGCTCACACTGCCCACTGCACACAACCCCAACCCTAGAAAGAAGAACCAAAACCAAGCCCAAACCAGTGTCCCTCCCGTCCTACCCACCAAGCCGGCAACACACTAACTAAAGGCTGTGGCCCGCGACCACCAAATTGAGAAGAAGTTAGTTGAAAACCATGACCACGGAACCAGAATGACTCATGAGATTCGGTCCGCATGAATCTCCATTCTCATTGCTCTTGGCAATGGCATCATGATTGATTGATCATTGATCATCATTATGGGGTGGTGCAGTGCGGTGGGGTGGGCGCGCATGGCGGCATTGGTGGCTACTACTACACCGCGGCCCGCCCGCTACAGTTGACTGTTAAAAAAAAAAGAGACAAAAAAGTTCTTCGGGCCGGCCCCCGGGACACACACACACAAACTCACTGACTGCAGTCAGTCAGTGCAAAGCACTGCCTTAGGCTGCCTGCTGGCTGAGCTGTAGCCAGCTGCTTTATTAACTGATTGGGGGACGGCCAGTGCCACGGCGGGGCCTAGTGCCAGTCAGGTGGAGTGCCATCTTGCAGTTGCCTGCCTCACCTGGGATCTTGGACGCCGGGCGGGGCTGGTACTCTGTACTACTGTGGTAACCAGTTGAGTTACTGCTCTGCTGCCTCTGCCAGTCCACCAACGTGACGTTGTCGTCAGGTCGCGCTGGCTGTCACACACTCAGTGAGTGACCGAGATGAAAGGCCGTGGCCCGTTACCCGTACCACGATGACTCGGTGGGGTGCGGGCGGCCGTGTGGGTGCGGGTATGCTGGGGCGTGGCAAATGCGCAATCTGGAATCTGCGCACATTGCCTCCTGCCGCACATAGCTCCACCCCCACACAAATCCACAACTAAAATCCAGCACAATTCCACCCGCCGGGTGGGAAAACTGGCAGTGTCACTGGCCTCGAGGCCGAGCCGGGCCCCTCCCTCCCGGAGCATCAACAAGAAAGCTTGAAGTGTGTGGCCGCAGGGCAGCCACAGGAATAAAACCTTCACGTTTGAAACGTTCACCTGCATTGAATAGAAGGCAGACAGGGAAACTGCTGAAGAAAGTTTAACACAAAAGCTCTATAGCACCAGGCGCTACCTACACATCTGAATCCGGATTTCTTCGCTGATTTTTGCTCTGCGGGTTTGGCTCGGCCTTGGGCACGCAGAGCCGAGCCGGGCCCGTGGCTCGGCTCGTCCCATGAATTCTCTGGCATGTCCCGCTCAATTACCCGAGTTATGAATTCAGAGCAGAGTAAAATCCTAAAACGTGCAGTTAAACCCAGCAGTGCTCTGTATAGCGCTGCAGGACGCGGACTCATTCACTGACTTGGCCTCGCTCAGATGTAAGTGATTAATTTATTATCTCATAATATAAGACTGTGAGTGTGTGCGTAGCAGAGATATCCCAGTTTTTATAATTGGAAATTACCAACGCAATTACAACACCAATAAATAATAATAATAACTGCTGTGACAGTGACACACGGTGGAATCAAATATTTTCACCCTGCTTGTAAGTTGTACTACCCTACCCAATTGTGCTGTGTTGTTGTTGTACCGTGCGTGATGCTTCCCGCCTGGTGCCTTCCAGGACCCTTCCCAGACGTTTTTTTAATTTCGCCGCGGCACGCCAGAAGAACACTGCTCTAGCTAGCACACCGTCCCAGGCGAGGCAGTACTGTAGCAGGCACTCTGCCAGTGATGTCACTCAGTACCCTCTTTCAGTACCCTCTTCCTGGCACTACTTCACAGTAACCCCCCCACCCCCGCACCCCCCCTCCCCACACACACACACACGTGAGCCCCCAGCAGTGTGCGACGATTCGGAGTCCATTCTGTTGTTTCACTTTCACGTTCAACTCAAGGAGCTCAGCACACTGTCTTTAAGTTTCCGCGAGTCATGATGACTCATAATGATGATGACGATAGCAGGGCTGCTTTCCAAGTCGGACCCTTCCTGGCAGTTTGTGTAGTCAGTCAGTGTTACTGTTATGTTACTTCAAGTTAAATGACAAAAGCAGCAACCGTAACAGTAACACTCTGTGCAGGGCAGCGCTATCAAAATCAATGAAGTGCTGCATTGCGTGTAGACCCGGCCCTGATAAATAAGTGCCGGTGCTAAGCACCGGAAAGCAATGGCACAAATTAAGCACTGTGAATACTGTACATACCTTCAATGAGTTGAGAGTACTGCAACATACTGCCCCAAAGCTAGAAAAAGCCAATTGAAAAAGGATGGGATGTGTGAGGGGTGCCAGTGACATTTGGGTGTCCAGCGAGTGAAATTCAGTTTTCCTGATTCCTTCTTGCCCTTGATGGTGGGACACATGCATGGTCCAACCCATGTGTGCAGAAATGGAATGGTGCTTACCTTCCTATTATATTGGTATACTCTTCACTTCAGAACAATGGCAGAAAATTTGTCTAAGGGCTGTGTTAGCTGCCAAAAACAATATTTGGGCAAAAGAGTTGTAGTGATCAGGAGCCACATCGGGAAGTCTGATGGTCCCTGTAACGGTCTCCAAATCGACTTTGTGGATATACCTTGATGCAACCAACTGAACTAAATCCTAGTCATTGTGGAGCTGATGTACAAGCCCCTTGCGCTGACGGTACGTCACTTTTTGTGACCCACCGTCGGCGCATTATCTTGTCCCATATTTACAAGGACATAAAAAGCAACCCTGTGTGGCTTTTCCTGTCATTGTAAATACATCCCTTTTACACGCAGCACTTTACGTGAAAGGGGCATTTCATGGGTGTTGCTGTGGGTGTACCCACGCCACACCCATGGAAAAGGACACATTTTCAGATTTACGAGAAATCGGAAACGTGGAAATGTGTCTGAATGCTACGCCTCCTCACGCGAGGCGCAACAAGGAGAAATGTATTAATTTCTCCTCGTTCTTTTTCTCTTTCAATGTGTGCTGTATTCTGCAGCACACATAGAACAAGGAAATCACCTCAGGTGATTGTTTATGTACAGGAAGGTGTCCCTTCCTACACATAAATAATCATTAAAAAAAATGACGTTTTGCATGTTCTATATGTGCTAATACAGCACACATAGAAGCTGTAAAGCGCAATTTCAGATTGTGTATGTGCGGGAAGGGAACCCTTCCTGCACTTAAACAATCATCCCCATGATGCAGTCATCCTTGCACCATGGTGTAAGGGTGCCTGCGTCGGCGCAAGGCAGCCCATTGTGCGCCAACACAGGGGAGAGCACAGGAATGCGACATATTATTATAAATATGTCGCTTCCTGTGCTTTGAAAGTGCCGCAGTGTGGCGCAGCCAAAGGGCTTGCGGTGCCGTGCTGCAAAACTTTCTTGTAAATGAGGCCCTGTGTGTCAATTCTCACATTGGGTTGAGACATATCCCATCCGGAGATATGACAGTCTAACAGTTGCCAAACTATTGCTGTGGGACTTGATACTGCAATTCGGGATGCCAATTCATCTTGAATCGGATCGAGGAACTCACTTCAAGAGTGAGATAATAGAGATCCTGTGTCCTTAGGGATCGACCAGAGATTCCACTGTAGCTACAGGCCTAAGGCATTAGGTGTTGTAAAGAGACTAAATGGGACAATCAAAGCTAAACTGGCAAAAGCCTGTGCCTCGACTTCACTCAACTGTCCTGACTCTCTTCATTTGGTGCTCATGAGCATTCGAAGGACCACCTGTAAAAGAATTGGATTGTCTTCTCATGATGTGCTGATGGCGGAGAGCCATGCAAGTACCCTCTGCCTCAGCAGCTGCTAGCACAGATGACCTGGTCCTGGAGTACTGCAAGGGATTGTTTGATGTGGTGTGTTCTATCTCTCATTAGGTCAACGCTGCTACTTCAGCTGTCTGAGGGTTCCAGGACATGACCTTAACCCTGTTGACTGGGTTCACATCAGGAGGAACTATTGCAAACCTTTCCTAGAGGAGCAGTGGAAATGGCCCTAGGAGGTGATCCTGGTCACCAAAACTGCTGTCATGTGTGCTGGCTTGGCCAAACTAGATACACACCGCCCATGCCAAGAGGGCAATGCTCGAAGAGGGATAAGTGGAGCCAATATCCACTAATTCCTCAAGTTGCCCCAGGGTTGAGAGTTCTGAGGCTTCAGAAGAAGAGGATGACCAGACTAAGGGTCCACAATCTCCATCAGACAAGCATCATCTAGAACCTGAGGCTGACAAAAGTGCTATCCTTCCAGCAAACACTATGATACCGACCACTGGCTTGAAAACACACATTCACTGGGACAGCAAAAACTCATGGAAGGCTGAAATTAACCTGCTGCAACAAATCTCACAAGTAGTAGAGGTTGGGACTGGACAATGAATCTCCACTTCGGAGAGCAAATCAGCTTCATCAGAGCTAGAGGTCTCAAGCACCTCCAAGGATAGAGGTCCAGTTGAAGAAGGTTGGCCGAAACCCACAGCTACCTGCAAAAGACTGTTGGCACCTAGGAAGAGACCAAAGGCAATAAGAGAAGACAGTGAATAAGAAGAACAAGAACAGGTTGACCAGACTGACATCGTGGATGAAAGCCTGGACTTCATCAGTACCAAATTACCCCAAAGAGAGAAACAGATGAATCGGAAGTATTCACGTCCAGACTGGAATTATCTTGCAAAAATCAAGTTTGACTTGAATGACTGCCTGATCAACATTGACAAGCCTCCCTAAAAATGAGACTCGTCACAACGAGAGCCTATTCACATTGAGCACTGCCAAACATTGAAAGAATGGTCTGAGAGTTAGAGGAACAGTCAGAGGACAATTGCACCTTTAGGCCTCCAGTTGATCCAGAATACAAATCCTGCCAGCTTTCAAGATAGGGTAGGGACAAAAGGGCAGTGTCTAGAGGACTGAATTTTCTGTGATTTTCATGATCTAATTTATGTTAACATGGGGCAGCAAGGCTGCAAAAGTTTGTTTCAGTGTTTGGCAGAGCCATGTATGTCTCCATGTTTGCATGGCTGTTGGATGTTTATTTATTGAGAGGAGATATCCCTTATGTTTCAACCAATATCACCCTTGGATCTGTAGACAAATGGCCCCTATCTGAGAGTAAAGTTAACATGTTCCACAGCATGAGAGTGTATATAGTTAAAATGTGTATTATCAAATGCTGGCTAGGTATGAGGTAGAGGATTGTTTTGTATGCTCTTATCTTCCAGCTTCTGCAGCTGAGGTAGCAGCATATTTTCACCTACCCCAGTCGTACTCCTTTTCCTGTTCTGTCTTCTTGAATCTTTTCTATCAGCAAGATACCATTAAATTGTTTTGCTCTGATTTTAATGATCCTTTGGAGAACGTGCCAAAATTCTCAGTGGGAAAACTCTATTTATGAGCTACTATACATATTTCTCACTTTAACATAGGGTCGAAATTAAGGCATCAGCATGATTAAATGATGCAATTATTTACCCCTGTGACTAACATGAGCATTACTAATCAGAGCATGCATGTTGTAACCTTCAAAATTAACAAAGATGAGGTTGTATTTGTAGATGAATTGAACGAAAGGATAAGAATAGATGAAGAAAGAGGAGAAAAGAAGGCAAGTGCAGAACACATCATTGGGAAAGACAAAGAGACTTTAAGGGAATTAAAAGTGAAAGTACCCAAAACATGCAGTCCGAAGAGCTTGGAAATGAGCTAGAAATAACAATAGGGAGTCGCTATTGGAGAGACATAAGAGATCTAGAGTAGATAGAAATATCTGTATAATCGTTACCAAGAATTGGAGTATCCTAAATTCCAATGGGCTGAACTTACAAACACCTTTTTTGCCTTCAAGAAAAGTGCTAGCATCAAGACACTAGACTACAAATATTGAAACCGAAAGTGAATACAGAATGTCCTTTGGGGCTTGTCCCCCAAAACAGGACATTATGCCTGTGGATCATGCTTGACTTGTCCTCTCACCACCACTATGAAATCTGTGGATTTGGGTCTGCCATATCCCTGGCAATTGACTAGTCCCACTACATGCAATTTAGAAATTGTAATGTATCTGATTAGACGCCCCTGTAATTACTTATATGTAGGGATGATGATGAGACGAGTTAAAATAAGAATTATAGAACATATGTAATAAGAGATATAAAAAGATAATAAAACTAACCTCACACTTTGACATGAAACATTCAGAAAAAGATCTAAAGTGGTTAGTGATGACAAACCATATATCCCAAAGACTGTGAGAGATGTGAAGACTTTTTTATTCCAACAGGAGGAAAGATGGGTTCACAGGTTGCACAGTAGTGAAAAGTGACTCAGTGATGCTATCCGATGGCACTACCACAATTGCACTCGTTAGGCAGAAAACCATTACTCGAGAACATTAGGATGCAAGAGGTCTTTTGATTCTCAGAAACCTTAGTGAATGTTGTTGAACCTAGGACAACCGGAAATGAAACATGAAAGCAAAAAATGGTAGTAGTACATATGAATGTGTATTATTTTGTCCATATAATGTAAAACTAGTGCCTTAAGGACATATGAAGGTGAACTAAATGGCCAAATATGAATGACAGAAAGAGGAATATATTGAAGTTAGAGAAACGACAGTCCGAAGATGGTGGGCGAAGAGAGCAACCAGGAAGTCAGGTTTCCGCTCCACTAGCTGGCAGCTAAACAGAGTGGAAATCCCATGACTTGTCGGAAACAAGGAGGAATGGTTATAATGGCGCCTCCGTGTACCGAGAACATCACCAGAGGGCGCAGAGTGGCAGGAACAGGAGACGTTGGACATTGACAGAGCAAGTTGGACCAGGCAGTGAATAACGAGAACCTGACATATAGAGGCGGGCGATTGAGATCCATGGGTCGGAGTTCGATCATGGGCAGCTGGGCACCAGTAAAGATTTCAGGGGGGCCATGCCATGCCACTAGTTCATTTGTGTGTTTGACTGAATAGGAATGACTGGGTAATACGAATATGTAGAAGATCCTATAACAAATAGTAACAAGCACTCAAATGAAGTGAGCAATAGTGGAATTCATTGATAATAAGGGATAACAGCTGGCTGGTTGGCAGTACAGGCTGAAATTGAGTATTATATGGCATTACACGCTGTGCAATTTATTCTGTGTATGTTTTTCAAACATTAATTTAGAATGTGACTACAGAGCGACGTCCCGACTCTCATCCCGGTTTCGGAAATAAACCAATGAAACTAGGGTAAGAAATTACGTTTTTTATCTTTATGTTTTTTTAGAAGGGTGGAGTGTATCACACATATGCACTATGTTCGGTGTCACTTTGGGTGAGTGCACAATATAATTGTGACGTAGATAGTCACATTCTGGTGAGATGTAATACAGACATAGGGGTGATTGTTACCTATTGAGGAAACTGTATGAATAAGTTCATATTTGTTACTCTTGTAGGCACTTCCCTGGAGTGTGTCTACAAGGGGCAAGTATCGCCACATGTTAATTAACCCCTACCATATGTCATTAACTAGAAGGGAGTGTACACAGGCATCTGTATCCTGAGGAAGGCCATTGACCCGGTTGGGAATTTGTCTACGGCTGAAACATGTCGATACCAGCAGTTAGGGTAATGAGGATGTTGTTTCTTTGATAATACCCAAATAATTTTTTAATCCTGCCAAGGGGGGCCCAGAATAAAATTACAGGGGTACCCGCTTAGGCAGTTTTAATCACTTTTCCTGCAATAGGGATCTCTCTAAAACCTTTCAAAATATTCACTCCACCCTGAGTGTTGGTCTGCGCCATGATGTTTCAGAAGGCCCTATTTTGAAGCATGCCACTATTTAGTGGGTGAGCGCAATTTTATAAACCCTAAAGGTTTTCCAGGAAGGTTTAACTTTCCCCCATGTTCTGTTCTATTTCGTACAGTCCTTCCCGTGTTGTGAGTCTAATTGTATCCAAGGGAGAGTGAGGGAAGGCTCAATCTCTGCTCCCATTTTTTTGTGTGCATAGAATCTGCCAATTTAGCAGAATACCTTCTGACAAGAGGCAAATGTGGATATCAAAGCAGCTGCACAGTTTTAGCTCTGTGTGGCATTTGGGACATTGTTATGTGATCATATGCGATTCGTAGCTCTTGCGGCAATGACTATCACTGGAATATAACGCATCAGTGTTGCACATTGTTAGATCCAGCGGTTTCTGGCTGCCTGGGATACATCGAAGCCAGACAGAATCCACTGTACTAGATAGGATAAGTATGATACATTTGTCCCATCACCTGTCTTACCCTTGGGTAGATTGACACTGAGCAGTCAGGCTTATCCTTAAGGTCAAAGTGTAAAGTATTAGCACACACCACCCTTGCAACACAAGGAGTATACCACAAAAAGACTCCACACCATATGTTTAAAACAATGGTCTTTGTATTACACATAGATTGAATTCAAAACAAAATGCACATTGGATATATGCTTCACAGTTATATGCATTTGTCGAACTCTCCCATTAGCAGCAAAACGGCATGAACATATATGTACTAGTCATAGGTATTTACCTGCCCCGTTATCCCCTCAGCCTTGTAAGCAACATAAGCCAATGTGAGTACTTCCCCGAGGTGTTCACGATCCAAGCAATCTCTCCTACATCAAAAGCAACAGAAATATGCAGGCTATTCAGAGGAATTCCACTTTCCGGCTATTAGACCACAGCATTCCCAATATCACATACCCCGTATAGTTGTAATGGTCAAGAAATCACAGGTTTTGACTACACCTCGTGACCCAGCCTCTCAGCTTACACCAGCCAACAATAAACAATGCAACCATGGCGACACTTTGATTAGATTGTCGGTACCACCTAAAGTAGTGTCATATGTCCCGTGCAGACCCATTGTCGTTCTCATCGTTTTCACTTATGTTAGCCTGAGCACGTAGCAGGATGCTCTCTGCTTTGCACACGTTACTGTACAAACATGTCTTGCTTCGTGCCATGTTGTACTTTCACACAAAACCTGCTGTTGTTCTTTCCTGGGATTTAGTCTGAACACAGTATACAAGGTCAAACAACAATGCCTCTTGTTATTTTGTTCTTGTCAGGCTCTAGCACCTAGACACAACACACAAATGCAGCTGTTGTTTCGGAACACGTACTCTTTGTAGTATAATTATGAACAGACATAAAAGCGAACAGACGAGATCGTGACTGCACCTGAGATGTAGAACCTTCATCTGTACATGTTAAGGTACGGGGTCCGCTGCAAACACCCAGAGATCTTCTGATATTTAATCACTTTGCTTCAGTAGAAGGGGAGGGGGGTTAGTCTACACTGTCTAATATCCTGACAGCTACTTTTATGATTTATGGACTGCTTACTATGCTGACTGTATTCTTACTTATTGTGGCACGTATACTGCATACTAGAGCACAATGGTTAAAATAAATATTTTCTCGTGTCTCAGTCAGATCTTATTGTGGACAAGTACGAGTGTGAGAGTGAAAGGGTGTGTCATGTTACCACGTTTCCAGAGAGTTTGGAGTATTGTGTACTGGGGTGTTTAATCACGTGTTCCTTTGGGAGTGAGTAGGAGTGCCAGTGAGACACTATAGCTAGTCAGTCCCAGGCTAATGGGTACTGAGGTGGTAGAATAACTCAGTCCCTCCACTTAGTGTGCAGGGACTGAGTTATCCTACCACCTCAGGACCCATTATGTTCTATGTTCCCAAGCATAGTTCTGTGCCTCTGCAGAATCCCTGCAACAGTAGAAGGAAACAGTTACTTTGTTTTGTCCCTTCAGATGAGGCCTTAAACCACCCAGTGGCAAATTCACGAGTGCGAGATCACTAGTCCCTCCGTAGGTAAAAGACTGTGACACCGGAAACTGATGCACTTCCAAATTGGAGAAATGTTTCCCTCAGGCAAAGGTATAAGCTGCAGTTGTGCCAGGCAGCCAGCCATGGGTGCACACAAGGCACAACGAGACGCCTAGGGTCTAGTCATGATAATCTCAACAACAGAGTACCTTGTGGCATGGGTTTGGGGAGAGGCACCTGGTGATCTCAGATGGAGGTCGCAATGTCAGGCACTGTTGTCCTCCCGATCTGGAGGTCGGATACAGTTTAGGCTTTCAGCTTGGGTCCCGCAGACTTGGCAAACATCCCCAGCACCCTTCGGACAGCACATGCTACGGAGTGCGAGATAGCACAGGTTTTTGGTTGCAAGTACGGGTTCCTCCAACTCTGCAAACTTCCCCAGCACTTCAGAAAGTCCTCACGTTCCGGCATGCCAGGTGGGCAGCTGATCTTCACAAGCAAACTTCTCTACACAGTGTGATTACGTCATGACGGCCCTTTCTCCCTACTAATGATCACTTCCACCCATTTCCGCTTCACCCTGGCGGTCCTTTTGACCTCGTGGAAATGGGGAGATCTTTTCTGTCCCTGAGATCTCGTGGACAGTAGGCCATCCAACTGGCCCTTGGAGTATGCTTAGGGACCCGGGCCACGACAAATGGCAATTTGCTGCAAGCCAGTAACATCCAGGCAAAATCCACCAAGTGATAGTTCCCTTTCTAGAGCACGACAAGCCCTAGGCCACCACAGGTCAGTGGATAACCCAGTTGCAGTCCCTCCTGCCCAAATGGTTACTCTTGTCAATATCCCAGTGTTGAAACAGCGAAGTATGGTTCCAATCAGTGCTTAATTTGTAAAATATTAAGTGCAGGTGCTCAATTTTATTCAGTAGGCCACACCCACTTCCTCTACTGGCCCCACCTACTTCGTCTATTGGCTCCAGCACAACTAGCACTGCTGAAAGACCGATTTAATACCCAATCTGAATTTCAGCAAGCAACTGACTACAAAAAGAAAGATCTTTCATCCCAACTGTGACTTATCGCCTGATGGAGAGCTATCACAGAAAGCTAGACAATGATCTGCACACTGCAGAATTTTCAGGATGGGGTCCTGATCTCAGACAAATGCCCACTTCCACCACTACCCTTCCCCAAGGTTAATACCCAACCACCTTTGATAGCTCTCTATTGAAGTAGAAGACCTACCTTCTCAAGAAAAGTAGAGATAGAAGAGAATTCCTGAAACCCACTAGATGGAGTCAGAGCCCTCATCACTACATTGAAACGATAGAAATCACATATTACAACCACTAGGCCACTATGGTGGATAATTCATTACTGCTAAGTGGCCTACATCATGTTTGACCCTCATGCAGTTCTGTGTTTTAGCTAACTGTTTTTTTATTTTTTGTACCAGTTACAAACATTCATAGAACACCCAGCACGTTCTATCTATACATCCAAACATTCACACAG
Organism: Triturus cristatus; assembly: GCF_964204655.1. Classification (NCBI taxonomy): domain Eukaryota; kingdom Metazoa; phylum Chordata; class Amphibia; order Caudata; family Salamandridae; genus Triturus; species Triturus cristatus. The sequence continues at coordinate 1,534,967,792 of NC_140590.1, read as the reverse complement.
TGCGCAAACACCATCCGCAGTCCCTTACACATCCCATATGCATTCACCTTCTGAAGTATTTGGGAGTGACCAGAAACAACTGTGCATGTTACATTTCATTTATAATTTATGACATTTTTGAATGTGCTTTCTAATTATCAGGACAGCAAAGACTATCGTCCCCGGCGTTAAGCATAGGTTAATTTAATGACTTATTGTGGATCACCCTATCAAAGATTGTGGCTGTTTCATGGGTAGGGTTTCACACTCCTCACCTACAACCCAGTTTCTTACATATGCTATATTGTAGCCCAAGGACCCCTCGCTGTGATTAAGTGGCAAAAGAATCAAACGAACAAGTTACTTACCTTCGGTAACGATGTATCTGTAAGAAACATTAGTTAGTTAGATTCCTCACCTTAGAATATCCCCAGGCGTCAGGCTGGATCCGGAAAGATTTTTCGTCAGCAATATCCCTTGCGCGTCGCTAGGCGTCGTCTCCGGCTCCGCGTCCGTCGTCGGCGTCGTGCGCCGGAATGACATCGTCGGAGTACTTAGACGCCACCCTTGCGCGCTGACGTCAGTTCTTGTACATAGCTTTCCGCGCCAGGAACGCAGAGCCATGCAAGAGACCGACACTGGTGCCAAAAAAGTCTAGGGCCCTGAAAAGGATAACCTTAACCCTAGATGTCGGTTCGCAGAACGGGGAGGATGGGTGGTTCAATGAAGAATCTTACTAACTAATGTTTCTTACAGATACATCGTTACCGAAGGTAAGTAACTTGTTCATCTGAAAGAAACACGTTAGTTAGATTCCTCACCTTAGAATAGATACCCCAGCAATCCCAACCCCGGTGGTGGGTCTGCGAACCAAGATCACACCAGAAAGTCCTGGAGAACAGAACGGCCAAAGAAGCCGTCTCTCCGGACTTGGCTGTCCAGGCAATAATGCTTGGCAAACGTGTGCAGCGAGGCCCACGTTGCTGCCTGACAGATGTCCTGCAAAGGGACTCCCCGACCCAGGGCAGTCGTCGCCGCCGTGGCCCGAGTGGAATGGGCCCTCAGCCCAACAGGAGGTTCCTTTTTAGCTAAGGAGTAACAAGCTTCGATACACAAAACAACCCACCGAGAGATGGTCCGCTTGTGCACCGCCCGCCCCTTCTTAGCGCCCATGTAGCCAACGAAGAGTTGGTCATCCACCCAGAACTGTTTTGTGCGGTCCAGATAGAAGGAGAGCGCATGTTTTGGGTCCAGACGGTGGAGCAGCACTTCCTCTTTCAAGGGATGCGGAGGCGGAAAGAAGGTGGGCAGCGTAACAGACTGCCCGATGCGAAAGGCAGTCACAACCTTAGGAAGGAAGGAAGGGCGAGTGCGGAGCACAACCTTGTCCGGATGAATAGAAAGGAAAGGAGGCTTAGAAGAGAGAGCCTGGAGCTCACTCACCCTTCTAGCAGAGGTGTTAGCTACCAGGAAAGCAGTCTTAAGCGTCGAAGTGGACAATTATGAAGTGGCTCAAAGGGAGCGCACATCAGATATGTCAAAACAAGATTCAAATCCCACTGAGGCATTACGAAAGGGACAGGAGGAAACATGTGAGTAATGCCCTTAAGGAAACGAGAAACAATAGGGGATTTGAAGAGAGAAGGCTGATCAGGAAGCCGAAGGAAGGCAGAGATAGCAGAAAGATAACCTTTAAGAGTGCCCAGAGCAGAGCCCTGCTGGGCCAAAGAAAGAAGGAAGAGGAGAACCTCAGAAAGAGGGGCGGAAAGGAGATCCACAGCCTTTGCTGTTCACCATGCCACAAATTTGTTCCACCTACAGGCGTATACCGTTTTAGTGGAGGGACGTCTGGCTGCCAGAATCACATCGCAGACTTCAGGAGGCAAGTCAAATGGCATCAACTGTCGCCGCTCAATCTCCACGCATGAAGGTGGAGACTGGACAGGTTCGGGTGGAGGACTGTCCCCTGCTGCTGCGACAGAGGAGTCCCAGGAGGGACGCATCAGTCACCACTACGTGCTCCGGGTGGGGTAGGGAGAGGGATCTGCCGCTGACCCAATCACGGTTTGTGAGCCACCACTGCAACTGTTGTGCAGTGCCCTCCGAGATCAAGACATGGTCGGACAGGTTGCCCCGATGCTGGGCCCGCTGAAACTTCAGGTCCCACTGCAGAGCCCACATTCGCCACCTGGCGTGATGCACTAACAGGATGCAGGAGGCCATCAGACCCAGAAGCCGCAGCACCAACCTGACCAAAACCCGGGATAGAGGCTGCAAGACGGGAATCAGAGCCTGAATATCCCGGATCCGCTGCTCCGGAGGATAAGCCCGGAACTGCGCCGAGTCCAGAACCCCCCGATGAAAAGGAGCTTCTGGAAGGGACTCAGATGCGACTTCGGCACGTTGATAGAGAACCCCAGCAAATGCAGGAGGTCGGCTGTAGTCTGGAGGTGGGAGACGACCTGCTGGGGCGAGCCCGCCTTCAACAGTCAGTCGTCGAGATAGGGGAAGACTGGAACTCCTGATCTGCGCAGATGAGCTGCGACCACCGCCATCACTTTTGTGAACACCCGAGGGGCACTGGTGAGGCCGAAGGGGAGCACGGTGAACTGAAAATGCTCCTGACCCACCGTGAACCGCAGGTAACGCCGGTGGGCCGGCAGGACGGGAATGTGAAAATAAGCGTCCTGCAAGTCCAACGCTACCATCCAGTCTCCTGGATCCAGGGCAGCCAGAACCTGAGCTAGGGTAAGCATCTTGAACCTCTCCTTACGGAGGAAGTCGTTGACACTCCTGAGGTCCAAGATAGGGCGTAGGACCCCTTTGCCCTTCTTGGGAACCAGAAAGTAGTGAGAAAAGCAACCACGACCTACTTCTGTACCAGGAACGCGCTCGACGGCCCTCTTGGCCAAGAGGGCTGTAACTTCCTCCCGTAGAAGATTCAAGTGATCCCCCGACATACGGTGGCACTGCAGTGGCATGGCTGGAGGGGTCGTCTCGAAGGGGAGGGAGTAGCCCCTTTGGACGATTTGCAGCACCCACCTGTCCGACATGATAGAACGCCAGTGGAGCAGGTGATGCCGAACTCTGCCTCCCAATGGCGTGGAATGGGCCTGAAAGCACAGACTACGAGGGCTTTGAGGCGGATGCTGCCGGGGTTGATGCAGACTGACCAGCACGTTGACCCCCAGTACCACCTCGGCGGAATCCACGTCCGCGTGCAGGTTGGATCGGCGGCCAGTGGCTAGGCGGACGTGAGGGGGCGCCCCTTCCTTGGCCACGAAAGGGACGAAAGGCGGAAGTTTGCGGTCGCGGCCCCGAGAGGCCCAAGGACTTGGCCGTAGCCCGGGAGTCCTTGAAGCGCACCAGCGCACTATCCGCTTTCTCGCCAAAAAGGCGAGTGCCATCAAAGGGCATATCCATGAGGGTGCTCTGGACATCCCCTGAGAAAGACGTGGACCGCAGCCAGGCGTGGCGGCGGAGCACCACCGTGGTTGACATCGCCCTACCCAGGGAGTCCGTAGTGTCTAGTCCACATCGAATAGCATGTCGTGCTGCATCCCGCCCGTCGGCAAGAGCCTGGGCGAGCCGCGTCCGGGCCTCCTCCGGACACTGGGGCAGCACTTCCTTCACCGTATCCCACAGAGAGTGGGAATAACGGTCCAAGAGGCAAGTAGTGTTCAAGGACCGCAGTCCCAAACTAAGGGAAGAGAACAGCTTCCTACCGAACTGCTCTAGCCTCTTGGATTCCCAATCCGGGGGAGCGGACGGGAAGGAGGATTGGGAAGTAGAGGCCTGGATAACCAGGCTCTCGGGCGTGGGGTGTTGGGACAGAAAACTGGGGTCACCTGGAGCAGGGCGGTGGCGCCGGGCCACGTTCCGATCCACAGAAGGTACTGTGGAGGGCTTGGACCAGGTGCCCTTCAGAACGTCCACTAGTGCCTCATTGAATTGCAGCAGAGGCTCCGAGGAGCTTGCTGACGGTTGAAGCACTTCAGTGAGGAGGTTAGTCCTCACGGCCACAGCAGGCAGCTCCAGCCCAAGGGCTTCGGCCGCCTTGCGCAGCACCACTGAAAATGCAGCACCTTCCTCTGAAGCCACAGTCGGAAGAGAGATGAAACCAGTGTCCGGGGAGGTGTCCAGACCACTGGCAGACCCCTGCTCATCTGCCCAGTCCTGAGATAAGTTGGCATGCATGGCCAGAGGGTCCTCAGACCCCTCCCAGTCGCCCTCGCCATCCGATTCCTGATAAACAGGGGGAATAATCGGAGCCGGATGGTAGATGAAATTGTCATCCATCGGCGTCGGCTGCGGCGCCGGATGGCGCCGCACCAGCACCGGGCCCGGACAGGGGCTGAACCGGGGGAACGGCGTCATCTGGAGACGGCGCCGGGGGTGGAACCGGTGTCGGCGGAGGAGGCGTCGTGAGGTCGACCGGCACAGACTGAGATCCAGGCCTGGATCCCACGGGGACCTGCGGCGTCGGGACCGAAGTAGACGACGGCGCCGGGGCCGGTGCCGCCGGCTCGCTAAGTCGCCCAGTCGAGCCCGAAGGCGCGCCGGCAGGCGTCGACGGCGGAGCCAGGCCCCTCATGGCCGAGAGGAAGGCACTGATCTCCGCCAGAGTCACGCCAGTCCCTGGGACCGGTGGGTATGGGGACGGACGCGGCTCCTGCGGCTCCGACGGAGCCGCGGGGGTGGTACCACCCGGACCCTCGACCGAGTTGCGCGACCGGCGAGGGGATTCTGAAGAGCGGTGTCGCCTCTTGGACTTCTTAGCATGCTTCGACTTACCCGAAGACTTCGATCCCGACGAGCGGTGGTGGTGGCTGCGGCTCCGCGACCGGTCCTTCGACCTCCTCCTGGACCGGGACCGTGAACGGCGCGGAGCCGAGTGTCGGAGCTCGAGAAGCTTACGGGACCGCTCCCGCCTAGCCTTCGAGGTCAAGGCCTGGCAGTCGAGGCACGACTCTGCATCGTGGTCGGCCCCCAGGCAATAAAGGCACCGGCGGTGGTGGTGGTCCGTCACAGACATCAGTCGATGACAGGAGTCACAGGCTTTAAAACCAGGCATCCTACCGGCACCAGTTCGAATCGAGTAGACAAAAGAGTCCAAAAACTTTTAGTCAAAAAGTGACTAAAGGGGTAAGCTCTTCCCGGATCGGTGCTGTCTGGCGCGGAAAAAAGAACTGACGTCAGCGCGCGAGGGCGGCCTCTAAGTACTCCGACGACGTCATTCTGGCGCACGACGCCGACGACGGACGTGGAGCCGCAGACAACGCCTAGCGACGCGCAAGGGGTATTGCTGACGAAAAATCTTTCCGGATCCAGCCTGACGTCTGGGGATATTCTAAGTTGAGGAATCTAACTAACGGGTTTCTTTCAGATTAGCATTTCTGCTGCATTATATTAAAATTAGTTCACTGGTCTGCTACGGTTTAAATGTGGAGTGCTCAATACCAGTTGAAATCCTAATCATGAGTACTATCCCTGCTTGTATAATACTGCATTGAAAAATAAAAATTGAACCAATGTGTGTTTACATTTGCCACAAATAGGGTTTTTGTTAAGTTTCTCTTTATTCCAGGGTCTGATAGCTATTACAATATGAGAAGAGTATCAAACTGCTATCATTTTTTGCTCCCCTACATTCCTTCCAACTTATCAGTGGAAACAGCAAACCTGTAGGCACACACTTAGTAGATTGAAGGGTGTCGATCTATAGGGCCAACATTCCTACCCGCATAATGCGGTTTGTAGGTGGTACACAAGAAATGCCACCTCTTTTTTAGAAGAAAAATATTAAGAAACTGAAAAGAAATACATTTTGGCAAACACTGTTGAACAGCTGATCAGGAGCACAAGAGCTACCTCTTGTAAAGAAAAAATATGTAAGACTTCATCTGCCAGAGCAAGAAATGGAGTTAAAAAGTACGTCTTCACCTCATGAAGTGCTGTGATAAATAGTAAACTGTACACGTTATCACAAGGTGAAAGTTACCACTGTGGGAAATGGCCTAAAAACGTGATTCAAACGCCGAGTGTAACACCAATTTTAAATAATTTCAAAAAAATATAGTATAATGTGGACATGAAAAACAACCACACCAGCCCAATTGCAAATGAATTGGGGCAGAGCAAACAATGCTTTCCTTCAAGCGGCAGCTTCCAGAAGAAAACAATATATATCTGTTCAAACTATGTGAGTCACTAGAAGTAAACTGTGTCAAAACTTTTTTTATAGCAATAATTTAATGATTGGGAGCATTTAACACACTGCAGTCAATTTTATCCAAGTGACAGCAGCCTCCTATTAGTGATCAATACAAGGCCACATTACCCTCAGCACATTGTTTTTGCTGCACTGCTTTTCTAGGTATTACCTGCAGGAAATTACAGGCACACAAACCGTGGGACTGAGTGTAATTTGAGATGAAAGTTTGCTTTAAACGGGGCGCAAATATTTTATGGTCGACTTTACATTTTTTGTGCCTCTGAGAAAGAGGCCGTTAGTGTGCCAATTTTATAATTGTGTTTCAAGTCTTCGGATTGGTGTGTATCATAACTTAATTCCCTTTAACGCCTTTGCTCTGCTTTATGCATGTCCCCATAAATAGGGGCACTGGAATTATGTGACAGTGGAGGACCAAATTATGTGCCAGTGTTGGCTTAATTATGTGAAAGGAAAAGGCAAATCATGCAGGCTAACGCAGTACATTTCGCGATCGTATTACTTCATTATTTTGTCTTTGTTTACACATGGAAATACTGCGCAAAAATGTCACCTCGTTAGTACCAGTTTAACTACCAACAGCAGCGATAAGCATAAGCAACTGAAATGTGACATCTTAATCTTTGCAAATAGCCTTCCACTGTACTGGAACACGCCAACATGTCTTTTGATCCGTTTGAGGTAGAAAAAAATTTGGAGTGCAAAAATCTGCAGAATATGCAGCAGATGATAGGTTATGTGGCAAACCCATAATTTTGCTAAAACGCTGCAGCCACAGAATTGCATTATTCCCGTGGTAGTGTCTATAAAGTGCATAAATCAATCGCCAGCAAGTAATCATATATACAGACCACATCATCGGTACATAATGCCACGTTCTCCTTTGCTTTGTGGTATCAGTTTATGGTGTATGCTACCAGCACCGCAAACACTGCTTGCACCTTTCCGGACAGAGAAACAAATGGTATAATTGATACTTGACGTGATATTTAATTCACCGCTAACAAACGCACTAGAGAAGATACTGGCTCTGGGCACCTTAAAGAGTGCGTGCTACTACGTAGCGACATTATGCCAACGGCGAAAGATTAACTAGGAGGCCAGTAATCTTTACAAGTGGACGTCCAAAGGTTGGGCACTCCTGGCCGAACAAAGGCTGCCTAAGACCTCAAAAGCAAGCCTAAACAAAAGTTAAGATATTTAGCATACTTGGCAGATGCCCCCAAAACCGGATTGTAAGTCAAAAAACCCCACTCTGGTATAGGTGATGAGGTTAAGATCCAGGTGAAGTCTACCTGGCGCTAAGTTATGAGACTGCTGGCACCGCATGTAACCTTAATACTTTCATATAAAACAAGCACTAGAATGAAATCAGGAGGCACTTTTCCGGGCACGCATGTACCAAAACCATTAAAAAAGACAGACCTGCTTCCATAGCATATGTTAATAAACCAAAGTGAAATAATTACTTACTGCCTTGTTTTGGTTTAATTTCTAGGCCTGCTGCTAGCTGCTTGCTTCGTTCGAATGACTAATGCTGCAGCTGCGCATTACACTGGGGCGGGAGAAAAGCGGGGACTCTGATCGGCATTGGTCCATCCGACTGGGGGGGTAAACACAACTATTCAAAGCCAAGGAGGGAGGACGGGAATGACATCATCCCGCCCAGGCAGTTTCTGGCGGTGTGCGTGTGCCGTCCATGTGCCTCGTGATAAGGCGGGCAGCCGCTCCATCCAAATTTACATTTTTTACAACATGAACAAATACAGCCGAATCAGGCACCTCACCACTGACTAAACCCAGGCAGGCATGGATTTAACCATTACAGAGTAATATAATCTCTTCGCCGGGGAGACAGTTATTCCGTGTAGACCCGGAAAGTACCGGCACAAATTAAGCACTGGTTCCATTCCTAAAAGCATCTCTACTCCTGAGGGCAGAGCCCTAGTAATTATACACACAATGGCTTTTGAAGATGAGATCAGTTCAAAAGGCCATCATTGAAATGCACAGGCCCTCTCTAAATTGTGTCCTGTCTGGCATCCTACCTTGGGAGGCTTTATCAATCAATATCTTTAGTGAAGCCAAAACCCTGCCCCTTGGAATGTAGGTGCCAATTCAACCCTTTCGTGTACGTCCCAGGAAGGCCCTTCATAGTCCGTTTCCCTTGATACCCTAGTTTATAGCCTTCTATCAGGAATGCTCAGATGTAGCTCTCCCCTCAGCACCCAGATGACGATTGGAGACAGGTTAACAGGCACATAGAACGACGAGCACAGGAATGCCCACTTTCCCAAAGTGGCATTTCCACATTAGTAATGTCGAATCCACTCTCATGACCGGAGAGGATTTGCCATTACTAACTCATCGATAGCAAACACGATACTACTACTCTTCTGGGCTTAGGAAATACAGCTCAATAGCCTTTCCACTAATCCCCGTGTAAATCAATGGAAGAAGCAGAGCACACCGTAACGAACACACCATCTGGTGCCATTCATTATCAGTGCATGTAGCGCACACGCGCACATGCCCTGCATCTTCCCGAAACCGCACCCTGCCCCCAGGGAGTACTCAGATGTAGCGAGAGACATGCAAAACCTTGGCAAGTAGCTTCTTAAATACCAAGCCAAGTAACAGAAACCTGCACACACAGGCCCCGCCAGGGCAAACTTGTGGCTCATTTGAAGAGCTACCTCTACGGGTGGTGCAACCAGTATTGCAGGCCCATGGAGGGGCATTTAAGTTACATGCCCTAGGTATATGTCTTACCCCTAGACAAGGGACTTACAGCTAACTCAAATCAGCCAGTCTTGTATACACCAATCACCAGCATGTATATAATAAGCACAGTGCTTTGGCACTGAATATTAGTGTAAAAGCATTTCAAAGTCCCATGCCAGTAAAACAAGGTCCAAGCAGGAGGTTTGAATCCAAAAAGGTCAGGGGAGACCACGCTAAAATATGCCCGATCTAACACACGTGTAGGAAATATAACACTGGGTTAACTCATGCTTGTGACATCTTAGGAGGTGCAGACACTGCAGAATCAGCCATTGGAAGAATTGCCCGCAGCAGAAGTATATGCTTCTAAGATGATTTCGAAAATGTCACCGCAGGTGTCACTTCTCGAGTTGGAGAGTGCATTCTGGAGTATTCAGATTCCGAGCTGGAGGAGAGTGTTTTACAGTTAAGCTTCGAAATCCACTCTCCTGACAGGAAGAAATGTGCTTCACGTAGAGTGCTTTGATGTCAAAGAGTACTTCAACACTGGAGTATCTTTCAATGAGTGGCATCTTGACGGTGAACAGTCCTGGATGGTGACCTAGTTTTTACTGTACCTGTTTTTGATGTCATAGGTGTCTATGTTGAAGCAGTGTTCCTCTGTTGATGAAAATTCTTTTCATATCTCATGCTGAGAAAAAGGAGGAATCCTCAGAGATTCTTCCCTTAGCAGTAGTAGAAAGAATTCCTTTTCCCTGCTCTTCAGACCCCACAGAAGCAAAATACTGGTGTCTGCAAAACTTCTATTGCTTATTATAAAATCTGTTCTGCTTCTCCTCCAAGATTCTCCTGGACATGGGCACAAAAGGGACATTCTTCAGGGATGGACACAACACAAAGATCACGTGGGTCTGCATTCATCCTGCCACACAAGTGGCATATAACAAAAATTAAAGGCATTATCTGAAAAAAAGAAAGAAAAACATTTCCTATCAGGAATTATAGGAAACCCACACACCTGCCAAATATTTACAAACGTGAGGTGACATCATTCCTAAGGGTTTGGAAAGGGTTAAAAAAAAAACCTTAGGTCGCTGCCACTTACAGGGCACAATGAGCTGTTGATAGTGTCTGTTTCATTAAAGTAGTTTCCATTTTTTGCCTGTGGCGACTGCACCTTGTCAGGAATCTTACTGGTGAAGGAAGTAGAACCGTTAGATTTGGGGTAACAGACCATGACTTTGGGGGGCGTTTACTCTTAACCTTGTGTGGACCAGTCTATAGCATACATATTGATTGACACAAAATCCTAGTACTATGGAGTCCAGGCAGCACAGGACTCTAGGTGAAAATTGCTTACCTGTGAATTTTATTTGTGTACTTCCCCACTTCTTTCAGACACATCAGAATGAGGCTTGCCCGCTTTGGCTTAGATCTACCAACTGGGTAGATATTCTACAGGGCAGCAGCGGCGCAGACTGATTTATTACTGGTCTTCAGTGACTGGAGTTGATGTTTTGTCAGTTTGCGGGTGGCTGGTACAATCAGGAAGTTTACCGAGATCTTGCTATTCTTGGCGGACCTCTTTGAGACCACAGCTATTTAAACCACACCCTGAAACCCCGACTCAGTGCTTTCGCTTACAATCCTGGACTACAGCAGATTTCCACTTTACTGTGGGCAGTCTACAAAGAAGTGTCACATTCCGAAATCACACTTCCATGTTAGCGATATCAAAGAGATAAGTGACAATCTGTAACTCGCAATAGTTTGCTCTATTTTTAAATGTGTTGTGGTGACTCAAGAAATATTGGTTTTCAAAGAGTGTCACATGCTGTTAGCATACAGAGAATAACTTGATTTACAATAGTGACTTGACAGGTAAGGTACTAGTAACCATCAATGTGTGAAGACACGTTTTATCCTTGTTTACCAAGAGCTCGATTTATGCTAAATCTCGAGAACTGTGATGGAAAACCTCATCGAAGCCCTGAGGTGCCATTGTTAAAATGTTATGTTAATTGAATTTCTTAAGTGCAACGGTTACCCATGGGTGTCCTGGCGCTAAGCACTGCCTGTCAGTTTACTGGGGTGTGAGGTGACTACATGGTGAACAGCCACGTTTTCAGCCGATTCCTAAAAGTGAGGAGCTCTGTGGCATTTCTAAGGTGGAATGGGAGATCGTTCCAGGCCTTAGCAGTACATGTAATAAATCTCCGACCACCCCAGTTTGCTTTTATACCTGAGGGAACAACTGCTCTTTTTGATCCCAAAGAGCGAAGGGTCCTTCTGGGGACATACCACTGGAACCGCTGCATTAGATGGTCGGGGCCAACTCCCTTAAGAGCTTTAAAGACTGTGGAGAGGGCCTTAAATTGGGTCCGTTGTTTAACTGGGAGCCAGTGTAATTGCTTTAAATCTCTCTTAACCGAGACAAACTTGGTGTCCCTGTCAGCAATCTGTCCGCCGCGTTTTGCACCATTTGAAGTCTGTTTAGGTGGTTTTTTTTATGTTCAAATGTTAAAACCAATAGACGTTATGAGCACTCACTGAATAAAAGGATTGTTGTGAGTCTAAGGTGTGTATGACATCAAGGGGACTACAAAGGTCGAAAAAGTCGAGTTCCTGTGCAATCCAGTCACGTGTTTTATGATGTTACAATAAAAATATATCTTATCTGTAAGAAGATACTGAATGCCATAGTTTAGTGTGTCAACAGTAAGATGTTGGAATCAACTAAACTAGTGGCCCACAAAGATAAACTTGTACACTTCGTCAGCTGGCATTCTGCTTCGGGTGAGGTAACAAACTTAATCAGTCATAAGAATAAATTCCTGACAAGACTGGTGGTAGTGCCAGTGGCGGTTCCTCCGCTAAGTCGGAGGAGCGTCGCCCCACGGCCTCGGAGCAGGAAAAGAAATGAAAAAAAAAAATGATAATAACAAATGTTACTATCATTTTATTTTGTCATCCTGCTGCGGCAGGTTGCGTGAGGTTGCATGCGGAGCTAAAGAGCTGGGGAGTAGTGGTGCAACCCTCCTAAGTGCGCATTGACTGTTTGGTCGACCCTCTCAGGCCGCCCAAACCAGTCATGCGCACTTTCCACCTTCTCCATGCAGGCTGCATTACAGTCTGCATGGAAAATATGCCAACCCCTACAGCCCCTGGCTGAGCGCCTTGTCACGGCACTCAGACCAATCACAACGCTGCATTGCAGCGTTGTGATCCGTTGCAGGAGCGTGGGAGTCCTGGTGCTTCCTGTTTCTCACAGGAAGCCAGGAAGAGGACGCAGGAGAGGCGGCGGCAGCGGCCGGCCAGTCAGGAGGCAGGGGATTTTTTTTTTTTTTAATAGTGATTACCTCCCCTTACCCCCCACCCGTGCACTCTATTTTTTGCAGTTTTATATAGCACAAACTCAGAGCTCTTTACATGAGCACCAGTTAAATTACGCAAGGTCACATTAATTTTTGGTAGGCACAAAGAGATTAGATGATTTTCCCAGAATTACAGGATGTGAGCGGACGTCAAGATTTGAACCTTGTTACCCCATTCCATAGTAGGCAGCTCTGGCCATTATGTCACACCATATCTCCATTAGTAGTACATTGACCATTGTTTCATTTCAATCCAGTGGTACCCAGGTGTCTCTCGTGGACTGACGTGTCTATGCTGCTCCCATGATGGTCTAGAAATTAAGCTCAATTCCAACAGTACAGTTTCTGATATACCCTCTCTAGAAAAATTAACTATTTTCTTTAACGTTTCCCTTAAAAAGGTTTGTGGAAGGTGTTTTTCCAGTATATTTTATTACACTAATGACTTTTGAAAATCTGTGTTTCATCTTTTTTTGGGGATATATTTATCAATGTGGATCTCTGCAAGAAGAAATACATATCCCCAGATCCAATATGTATTGCTAATTTTTTTGTCTCTACATATAAATGAGAATTTGTATTCTATTGTGGCTCTGTACCCTTTAAATGCAATGGTGACCAAGCTGTGATACAGGTACACTTTCTTTCTGTGACTGAGGCACTCTGAACCTTGGGGAACGTAAAAAGTCATCCCCGGGCCTGAATGATGTGCCAAATGATTTATTTAAATAGTAATGTAACAAAAGATTTTCTCCCAGGGAGCCTTGATTTCAAATGAGCATAGTTCGTATATATGCTTGCCCCAGTCCACACTAGGATATATATATATAATAAACTTGTTGCTTGCTTACTCCTGTCGTGGCTCCAAATCAGAGGGCGCATCCTCGGTTGCGGACCAACCAACCCAGGTACGAGTGATATTATTCCAAAATCACCTCGCACACAAGAAATTACGACACCGTGCTCTGGCCACAATCAAATTTATTGTCGGCTGATAGATAGGATGGGGCCTGATTATATCCAATATCACCAAAATGGATGACATAATATTTGTACATGAAATGTATACATTAGTATCTGTTTGGATAATAACTATGCCCACAGCGGCTGAATCTGTAATTCAAGCGATCGATTCTGTGCTGAAGCAGTCTTAAAATGGAATACATTTTGAATGTTTCAAAGTTAACATTTAAAAATATTCATTTGTTTTTGGAACCTTAGAATGAAAGTCAAAAAACGACATGTAAAAGTAAAAACTACAAGTCTGTCTTCTAACACACTATAACAGTAGTTTAACACGTGACACTTTCACAAGTACACGATTTAAAATGGTTGAAATTTTACGAATTCTTGTTGGTGAGCAAGCCTGCTGGGCAGGCGAAACGTGTCCTATCAGCCGACAATAAATTTGATTGTGGCCAGAGCACGGCGTCGTCATTCCTTGGGTGCGTGGTGATTTTGGAATATAAAGAAGAGTTGCCCCTAGTTGAGACGCAGTCGCAGGAGGTAAGTAAAGATCAGGGAAGGTCCCAGTGGACCACATCTCAGCCATTACTGACGCGTTTTGGGCATATGCCCTTTATCAATGAAAAGCTGCGGCTCGATGACAAACAAACAAGGCTTCCAGTATTTTCCCTCTTATTTCAGTAATTCCCCTCAAGTGAATGAATCACAAAGCATCCTGGGATTCGAAGTCCATACTTTACACCCATGTGGGCTTGTTGTTATCCCGCCGTGGCAGATTCACTCCATACAGGGTTCACCTTCAAGTCCCCTTCCCCAGTGCACACAGTCTCCTCCTGCTCCATTTCCCGCTGCCTATCACAGCAGGGGATCCGCGCAAATAACGCGGCAGTGTCGTCCCGCAACCGGGCTGGCTGCATGTATAAGAAGAGGAGAGTTGCCCCTAGTTGAGACGCACTCGCAGGAGTTAAGTAAAGATCAGGGAAGGTCTTGTCGTGGACCACACCTCAGCCATTACTGACGCGTTTCGGGCATACGCCCTTTATCAAAGATTATCTGCGGCTCGATGACAAACAAACAAGGCTTCCAGTATTTTCCCTCTTTTATTTCAATAATCCCCCTCAAGTGAGAGAATCACAAAGCATACTGGGATTGGAAGTCCATACTTTACACCCATGTGGGCTTGTTGTTATCCTGCCATGTAGTCCTGGCATGTCTCACGAAAACTAAAGGGATCAGGAATTGCTGAGAAGAGGAATAAATTCCTCTTCCGTCCCTTTCTCACCTCTGTCCCCATCGAAGCCGAAGCCTTCTTGCAGGGTTGGAGGCCCCCCACTACTGAGACAATTTGTGTTGGATTTAATGGTTGGGTGCATGACCCGCTCACCTTTGTGTCTGAAAGTAAAGGATTGTCCTGGAATTGAGCGTAGAGAGGTGAGAAAGGGACGAAAGAGGAATTTATTCCTCTTCTCAGCAATTCCTGATCCCTTTTGTTTTCGTGAGACATGACAGGACTACAGCATCACAATTAAGGGTGAAATTCAAAACGATTATGAAGTGATGTATGGCTGAAGTAAATGCACGTGACTACATTATGGAGACTATTGTGCACCCAATAATGTAATTTTGTCTGGAATAACAGAACGCTATGCAGTCATAACAAAATGACACTCCAGACCTGAACAATACCTTTTAGGTGCATTCTGGGAATGAAAGGATAATTCTATGCCAGGGAGTCAGGTGCTGCCAGGACCTAAAAGCAAGTGATTATTAACTGTGAATTCACTCACCTGTGATCAAGGCTTTGCAGGAAGCAGAAACGCGTCCGGGAGCACATTATGCTGTATTCCTTTCTCTGATTGATATATATATAACATGATCATGCTTCCATAGGAAATGCCTTTTTTGTGTTGCTAATAACTTTGACGAATCGCCCCAAAACTTTACAGAACGTGCTACTTTTTGACTAGTTTGCTTATGCAAAGTTTCGTGGTGATCTTTTAAGCGGGGGCTGAGAACAAGGGGGGGGGGGGGCAAAACTTTTTTCCCCTATTAAGGTTGTTCCAGGGGAATTTTAGACACAGCTAAAGCCGGAACCGCTGAACGGATTTACACCAAATTTGGCAGAAAGCTAGATATTAGTCCAGAAAGAGAGTGCTCTGTGTGTTTTGGTGTAAATCCACTCCGTAGTTTTGTAGAACTTAAGGTTAAAAAAATGTCTTGTATCATGCCGCGGAGGATCTGTGGGCCCTACAGATCTCAAGCTGAGATCTGATTGGCTGCCACCACATAAACCAGGTGGTACTCATCTTAGGACGGGGGGGGGGGGGGGGGGGAGAACGTGGGGGTTGAAATTTCTTCTTTTTTTTAAACAATTAACTTTTCTGCCGTCTATCCTCGATGTCTCCGCTTCTCTTCCTGACTCCAGTCCAGAAGGAGCAGGAAGCACACAAGTTCCCCTAAGCCAATCACAATGCTGCAATGCAGCGTTGTGATTGGCCTGAACGCCGTCGATCGATGCTCAGATGGGGACAGGGAGCCTGTGCATGATCTCCACCAGGCTGCGCATGACTGCCTGGTGGGGAACATGCAAATAGCGCATGACTGTTTGGCCAGCCCAAGACGGCCGGCCAAGCAGTCATGCACACACTTAGGGGCATATTAGGATGGCGGGCGGGCTTTCGTCCGCCCACCACCCTAGCGGTGCTGGGGCCGGCCGCCAGTGATGCGGTGGTCCCGCTCCAGCAATTAGGATGCCACCGCCATGTTGGCGGTGGCATCCCCCATCCTCAACTTGAGCACCGCCAGCCACAATGCTGTGGATGCACCTTGTGCATTTGCATGCACAACGTGGCAGGCACCGTGTGGTGCCTGCCACGTCATGCATGCAAATGTAGGGGGGGGAACCATAGGTACCCCTCCACCCCCCCCCAACATGCTGGGGGCCCGCAACCGGACCCCAAATGAGAAAAACGCATGCCTTTTCGTGGGGGCATCGCCGCCACAGAAAGGCTGCTTCCCGCCTGCATTGTAATATGGATGGCAGTGTCTAGCAGACACCGCCACCATATTCAACCTTTTTCCGCCCGGTCGGCGCGTCGACCGGGGGGGGGGGGAAACACGGCAGACGGTCTTCCCGTCCGCCGCGGTACCCCCGCCATCATAATATGGTGAGGGGGAAATGGGAGCCGGGTGGGGGATAATGTCAGGCGGATCGCCACTGCCATGCGGGTGGTGGCGATCCGCCCAACATTGTAAAAGACGCCTAAGTGTGCACAAACCACTCCTTCTCCCTGAGCCCCAACGTGCCCTAACCCAGCCCTACAGCAATGAAAAATAAAAGGATAATAAAGCTATCATTTTATTTTTCCCTTTTTCACTGCTCTAAGAGCAGTGGAACGACACTTCTGAGCTTTTGCGGTTGAGCCGCCCCTGGTCATGAGTCCTAAGAAAAAAAGCAACATGCGCAGCATGAGTTTGGCTGCCTTTGGGGGTTGGCTGCAAGTCCTGGCCACAGACCAGGCGCTGTGGCTAAGCCTCTGCCATGCATGCCCTGCACAGCATGGGATTGGCTGCCTTTGGAGGGAGGGTTGTTCACAGGCCAGGCCCTGTGGCTAACAACCCCCTGCAAATGGCCGAAGGCCGTGTGCAGCATGGAATTGGATGCATGCAGGGATTGCCGCATGCCAGGCCCTGCAGCCAACGTGCCACTGCGCACGGCCAAAGGCTGTGCGTGACGGGGGTTAGGCTTGGCTTAGGAATAAAATATTACTTTATGATAAAAAAAAACTAGAAATTCCCTGAATAAAACAAAAGTTAAAGTAATGGTATGCAGCTAGGGGTGTACACATCGTATAGATTTTTTTTTTTTAATGGTGGCGGGGGTAACACGGACACGGGAGGAAAGTGCGAGGGAACAAGCAAATACAAACAGGAGGAATCAAGAAAACACAGACAATAGAAGGGAGGATGGGATTGAGTAAGCGGACTGACCCATACAGGTCTTGAGTGTAGCTAAGTGGGATAAGAAACAAGTTACTTACCTGTAACTTTGGTTCTCCAGTATTGGTAACTTTCATAGATTCCCATAGCTTGTATCATTCCCCGTCGTCCGAATGGGAGTCTCGGTATCCAAAATAACATAGCAGTAGGTACAAAAGAGAAAGAAAAAAGGCCTAGGCCTCATTCCCTTTTGTAGCATATCTACCTCTTTTTGTAAAAGAGACCAAAATAAAGCAACAACCAATCAGATTAGCCTCACCCCACAGAACCTTCCTGAGAGAACCTCAGAGCCTCAGATTTTCATAGCCGTTGTGTGGTGTTTAGCCAAAATATCGAGTTTTAAATTTCGACCTACAATAATATCGTGTTTTTAATATCGTAGGTACAGAATATCGAAGTCAAGAATATCGATGGACAGAATATCGATCCCAAGGTAAGTAATATCGAAGTTAATAATATCGAAGTAATTAATATCGATGTAAGTAATATCGTAAGTAAAAAATTCGATGTCAATAATATCGATATTTATTTAGTGTAATGTCATTTAATATGTATTTTATTTGTATGTTAAAGATTATTGTAATGTATTTTAATACATTTAAAAATAAATGTTTAGAGATTTATAATTATTTTACATTTAATTTAGCGTTTTAGTATCAGAGCGGGTTGTGGGTTTATAGGGGAATAGGGTGGGAAGTAATTTAATTATAATTAATGAATTAATATGTATTGTTTAATTGGTATTTATGATTAATTAATTGGTAATTAATTAATAATTGGTAATTAATGAATTAATTAATTGTTAATTAATTATTAATTGTAAAATATTTTATTAATTGGTTAATTATATACATTATAATCAGTTTATTATTAATATTTATTTATTGTTATTGTTAATTAATTGTTAATTAGTAATTAATTGGTGATTTAATTTTATTAAGTGATTAATTGATAATTAAATTAATTATGTGAATTTTTATGTGTAGTGGGTTGTGGGTTTATAGGGGAATAGGGTGGGAAGTAATGTCATTATAATTAATGAATTAATATGTATTGTTTAATTGGTATTTATGATTAATTAATTGGTAATCAATTAATAATTGGTAATTAATTTGATTACTAGATTAATTAATTTTTAATTAATTATTAATTGTAAAATTATTTTATTATTTGGTTAATTATATAAATTATAATTAGTTTATTAATAATATTTCTTTATTGTTATAGTTAATTAATTAATTGTTAATTAGTAATTAATTGGTGATTTAATTTTATTAAGTGATTAATTCATAATTAAATTAATTATGTGAATTTTTATGTGTAGTGGGTTGTGGGTTTATAGGGGAATAGGGTTGGATGTAATTAAAATAAAATAAATAATGATATATTTTATTTATTTGTAATTATTATTAATTAATTGTTATTAGTTAGTTAAATATAGTAAATATAAATAATTGATTAATGTATTTTATTTGTTGTTATTGCTAATTAATGTATTGTTAATTAATAATTAATAGGTGAATATTTGTAATTTCGTAGTTAATATGTATTAATTAGTGAATTAATAACTATATTAATTATAAAGAATGTATTATTAATTGTAAATAAGAGATAAATTGATATTTAAATCTATTGTGTATTTTGTATGTGTAGTGTGTTGTGTGTTAAAGGGGGAATAGTGTGGGATGTAATTTAAATTTATTTATTTAAATATTTATTTTACATAATTGGTATTTAATAATAATTTTTTTTTTAAAACATTGTTAACATGCAATTTTTTTATAAGAAATTATTGAATTGGATATAATGTTCATAGAATCACTATGCTATCTAGTGCTTTCCCAACTGTTTTACTATCTGGAGTGGGAATAGTAATTTTTACCCCTACGCTATCCAGCGCTTTCCCTACTGTTGCACTCTCTGGAGTTGGAATAGTAATTTTTACCCCTACGCTATCCAGCGCTTTCCCTACTGTTGCACTCTTTGGAGTTGGAATAGTAATTTTTACCCCTACGCTATCCAACCTTTTCTCTACTGTTGCACTGTCTGGAGTGGGAATAGTGAATTTTACCCTTACGCTATCCAACACTTTCCCTACTATTGCACTCTCTGGAGTTGGAATAGTAATTTTTACCCTTACGCTATCCAACACTTTCCCTACTATTGCATTCTCTGGAGTAGGAATAGTAAATTTTACCCTTACGCTATCCAACACTTTCCCTACTATTGCACTCTCTGGAGTTGGAATAGTAATTTTTACCCCTACGCTATCCAACGTTTTCCCTACTGTTGCACTCTTTGGAGTTGGAATAGTTATTTTTACCCCTACGCTATCCAACGTTTTCTCTACTGTTGCACTCTCTGGAGTGGGAATAGTAAATTTTACCCTTACGCTATCCAACACTTTCCCTACTATTGCACTCTCTGGAGTTGGAATAGTAATTTTTACCCTTACGCTATCCAACACTTTCCCTACTATTGCATTCTCTGGAGTGGGAATAGTAAATTTTACCCTTACGCTATCCAACACTTTCCCTACTATTGCACTCTCTGGAGTTGGAATAGTAATTTTTACCCCTACGCTATCCAACGTCTTCCCTACTGTTGCACTCTTTGGAGTTGGAATAGTTATTTTTACCCCTACGCTATCCAACGTTTTCTCTACTGTTGCACTGTCTGGAGTGGGAATAGTAATTTTTACCCTTACGCTATCTAACACTTTCCCTACTATTGCACTCTCTGGAGTGGGAATAGTAATTTTTACCATTACACTAACCAACACTTTCCCTACTATTGCACTCTCTAGAGTTGGAATAGTAATTTTTACCCCTACGCTATCCAACGCTTTCCCTACTGTTGCACTCTTTGGAGTTGGAATAGTAATTTTTACCCCTACGCTATCCAATGTTTTCCCTACTGTTGCACTCTTGGGAGTTGGAATAGTAATTTTTACCCCTACGCTATCCAATGTTTTCCCTACTGTTGCACTCTTGGGAGTTGGAATAGTTATTTTTACCCCTACGCTATCCAACATTTTCCTTACAGTTGTTTTTGTTGAAGTTGGACTAGTAGTTTTATTGTGTCTGATATTTAATATGTTTTGCAATATTTTAGCTATTGTAATATATAATTAATAATAAAAATTATTCAAATTAAAAATATTGATTATTATTTGCTATATGTAATTATTTAATATTTATTAATGTTATTGTTTTATGTGTATAGATGTATTGGTAATTTAAATAAATATTTAATAATTTATATGTTACAGAAATTATTATTAAAAGTAATTATTAAGTAAGTGTATATATTATATATATATGTTTAATTAAAGTTTCATTTAATTATATATATTTATTATATATTTTACATATTATAAAATATATTTAATTATGTTTCTTTGATTTATAAGTATTATTTGGTTTATTTTACATATATTTTTTAACTTAAAAAAAACCGATATTTTTGAATTACGATATTTTTGACATCGATATTAAATTATCGATATTTTTGTACTTACCATGTTGTAGATATGATGTCGATATTCTTGACCACGATATTTTTGTTGCGATATTTTTGTAGGTCGAATTTTTGTCTTTCGAAATTATGTCATACAACCCCGTTGTGTAACAGTACAACCAAACCTTGCGAGGGCTGAGCTTTCCCAGGGGAGGAGGGTGGGCGCATGGGAATCTATGAAAGTTACCAATACTGGAGAACCAAAGTTACAGGTAAGTAACTTGTTTCTTACTCCAGTACTGGAACTTTCATAGATTCCCATAGCTTGTACCAGAGTAGCTAGCAGTAAGAAACACATTTTGCCTCTCCGAGATATCTCATTGTGTATTATTATACATCACCGTACTTTACCTTGTTTTTTGTTGTTGTTTTTTTGCAACATAAAAGTACCATGCAATCACATAAGAACAGTACATAGCAAAATGTGCAAGAACCATACAAAGGAAGGAGGGAAGAAAGGAAAGCTCACCACTCAATGGAAGAGGTTCCTCAGGACTGCCTGGCCCACAGCCGAGTCTTCCTGCGCCAAGGTCTCCAGACAGTAATGTCTTGTAAAGGTGTGCACGCTGCTCCAAGTCGCAGCTCTGCAGAGGTCTTTAATCTGGACCCCCGCAAAGAGCCGTAGAAGAAGCCATGGACCTCGTCGAGTGTGCTCTAATTCTGCCACCTAGAGGCTTGTCCGCTGCAGCATGACAGAACTGAATAGCACTGGAGATCCATCTAGCAATACCCTGCTTGGACAGGGGTAACTCTTTGCGGGGAGCACTGAATGCAACAAACAGTTGCGAAGATTTTCTAAAGGTTTTAGTACGGTCCAGATAAAACTTCAAGCACCGCTGCACATCCAGCGAATGAAGTGCCCTTTCCGCCGGTGTAGACGGTTGAGGAAAGAAAGCCTTGAGAATCACCGGCTCATTTAAATGAAAGTCCGAAGGCACCTTTGGGATGAACTTTGGATTAGTCCGTAGAATGACAGTATTCCTTTTGAATTGGAGGAAAGGTGACTGAATTGTCAGAGCTTGCAATTCCCCAATACGCCGTGCCGACATGAGAGCAAGAAGGAGTGCCAGTTTCCATGAGAGGAACTTCAGATCCGCTCGATGAACCGGTTCAAAAGGAGGCTTCATCAGCTGGGTGAGAACCAAGTTCAAATGCCATGTGGGAGGTGGAGGCCTCACGGGAGGATAAACATTTAACAGTCCCTTGAGAAATTGCTTGACAATTCTAGAGGACCAAAGAGACGGTCCAGAGGCAGTACGTCTGAAGCGAGAAACTGCAGCCAAGTGCACCTTGATTGAGGAAAGAGCCAAACCTGCCTTAGCCAAGGACAGGAAATAAGGAAGAACCTGATGAGGCTGAGACAAAAAGGGATCCACACCTTGCTGATGGCACCAGATGCAAAAGCGCTTCCATTTGAGACGGTAAGTCTGGTTAGTGGAAGGGGCTCTAGCCTGAGAGATAACATCCCTTATTTCGTGCGAGAGAGGAAGATCTAGGAACTCTCGCTGCTCAGGAGCCATGCTGAGAGGTGCAAGGAACGAGGATCCGGATGCCAGATCTGGCCCTGGGACATTGTGAGAAGATCCGGAATCGTTCGCAGAGGACGAGGAGGAACCAGAGAAAGAAGGTGAAGCTCCGTGAACCAAATCTGCCTCTGCCATGCCGGGGCTATTAAGATCATTCTGCAAGGTTCTGCCTTGATCTTCGTGAGTATCCTCAGTATTAGCGGAATGGGGGGAAAAGCGTACACAAATGCTCTTGACCAAGCTATCGAAAGCGCATTCCCCAGTGATCCGCGATGGTGAACTTTGCTTGCGTAAGACCAGTATTTCCGGTTTTCCGGGGTGGCGAAAAGATCTATCAAAGGTTTTCCCCACTGGCGAAAAATGTCCTCCAAGACCATCTGGTTCAGTTCCCACTCGTGGCTGATGGAAGAAAGCCTGCTGAGCCTGTCCGCCTTTTCGTTCAAATCCTCTGGGCCTCCTGTGACAACGGAAGAGACCTGGTGCCCCCTTCTTTGTTGATGTAATGCATGGCCGTGGTGTTGTCCGTGCGGAAAAGAACCGCGGAACCCTGCAACCGCGGCAGAAATGCTTGAAGAGCCCGGCGGATCGCTCTGAGTTCCAGGAGGTTGATATGAAGGAGGCGGTGCTTGGGTAACCAATGCCCGCTGACCTGCAAGTCCTGAAGCACCGCACCCCATCCTTCCAGGGAGGCATCTGCTGTGACAACATGAGGAGCCGGATTGCTTGCGAAGGATAAACCACGGGACAAATTCTCCTCCTGTGTCCACCACAAGGCAGTGTCCCTCATTGCCGCCGTAATCTCCACCTTGTCGTCGAAAGAGCCGTGAACTTGTTGCCACTGCATGTCTAGTTGTTCTTGAAGAGATCGCATCCGTAATCTGCAATGGGGTATCAGAGGGATGCATGAAGAGATCACGCCTAGCAGGAATTTGTAATGGCGTACTGAAAGACACCTTCTTCTTCTCAATAGATGTGCCAAAGATTTCAGCTTGTCTTGCCTCTCGACAGTTGGGGAAGCCTTGTTGAGAGACGTGTCCAAGATAGCCCCTAGGAACCTTGCCCTCTTGGATGGGCAGAGCGACGACTTCTCTCTGTTGAGAGTCAGACCCAGATTTGTGAACAGAGCTGTACATGCCCCGACAGTTTCCTCCGATATGAGCCTGGACCAGTGGCATAACGAAACTTGAGGGGGCCCCCCTGCAAAGAATATGGAGGGGGCCCCCCACGCTCCGGATTCAGTCAGGAGTTCTCAGGTCGGGGGCCTGCTGCGCATGCACCAGTGGCGGCTGGTGAATTCTAAAAGTGGTGGAACGAAAAGCTGAGAACCAAGTTGAAGAAGGAAGTGAGTACAGCAAGCACACCAAAGTGAAAGAGGTGTGTTCGGGGTTGGCTTTCCCAAGTGGGCCCTTTAACCACTCAAATTTCAGCTTTAAATAAATTCAGTCATTTGTCTCCAAAATATCAGCTTGTCAGTTTATGAAAGCAGACACGTTTTGCTATTAAATACCAGCTTTGCCTTCTTGAAAAATAATTTAAATTTACATAAATCAAGAAGTTATCTTTTTTGTGAAAAAGTTCAATTATTGTCATGAACCACTAAAACACATGATAGATTCCGCCTTGTTTGTTTGTTTGTTTGAAAAGTGTTATATAGCGCTGGCTAGACCCGGAGGTATCAGAGCGCTTTACATGAAGTAGGACATTGTTTCAGAACATTGTTACATCAGTTGTTGGAGTTACAAAAGTTACATGAATTACAAAAGCATAGCATAACATTAGAAAAAAAAACGGTAAGGGGGAAAGTACTTCAGGTGACACAGGAGAGTCAGGCTGGAAAAGGGAAGGCAGACAAAGAATCACGGAGGGAGGAGGTGGGGGAGGGAAAAGAAACACAACGTGGAGACGAGGAAAACAATGTCCGATGTCCGGCTGGGTAGGTGGCGGCCAAGGGGTGAACCAGAGCCAAACTCCTCTATAGCTGCATAGGACAGCTCCTCCGGGCATCACCCAAAGTTGCTCGGGCACCGCGGTGCGTACAGACAGTTTTGGATTCCACCTTGAATATCTATGTGTCATAGTTGCATGTCATATGCGCCAATCTTATGCCAAGAATTACCGCCATTATGCCGAAGCAAGTATGAGGACTGTGCACCATGCAATCAGACAGGAATTACCACTATTATGCCAGCGCCCGCATTTTACCTGGTTTGGGCTCCATTATACCATGGGTGAGCACATTGGGCCGATATGTGCCACCATTATGGCAGGGCCAACATTATGTCATGTTATTTTATTTATTAAGTACACAATCATGGAACATTGCTGGTGTTGAAATGGGGTAGCTCTGTAGAATCTCACTAGTGGCTGTGACAAGCTCCCCTCTTTACCTAGTGATAGTTTTTTCTACACAAAGGCATGTCACAGGCACAATGGAAAAGAGAGAGAAAGATATGAACGGCTTCCTTGTTTGTCTCTAACAGTCCACCCCCTCTCGTCACAGCCCTTCCCACAGTACACAAGGACACCCATATGTCCCCTGTACCCTTCTACAGGTCAAATGCATATCAACCATCCTGGAATGGTTACTTATTTAGGGAAGTATGGGGAGAAATTTTAGAGAATAAAAATAGCTTGACCTTTATGCGTGATGCGGGGTATGAAATTGACTATGGGGCACTTGAGTACAGTTCTCTGCAGGACAGCTGAGGGTCACGACTTCAGAGCCCACTGTGTTTACTCCCTGCCCTGTGTTAATTCAAGTCTATGGTGTGCAACCTTATTTACGCCCTGTAGTATTTCATTGTCTCTCATTCACCACTGTCCACCTACTGTATTTACACCCTGTAGTATTTCATTGTCTCTCATACACCACTGTCCACCTACTGTACTTACACCCAGTATTTCATTGTCTTATTCACCACAGTCCACCTACTGCATTTACACCCAGTATTTCATAGTCTCTTATTCACCGCTGTCCACCTACTGTATTTACACCCTGTATTTCATTGTCTCTCATACACCACTGTCCACCCACTGTATTTACACCCTTTAGTATCTCATTGTCTCTTATTCACTGCTGTCCACCTACTGTATTTACACCCAGTATTTCATTGTCTCTTATTCACCACTGTCCACCTACTGTATTTACACCCTTTAGTATTTCATTGTCTCTCATACATCACTGTCCACCTACTGTATTTACACCCTGTAATTCATTGTCTCTCATACACCGCTGTCCACCCACTGTATTTACACCCTGTAGTATTTCATTGGTTCTCATTCACCACTGTCCACCCACTGTATTTACACCCTGTAGTATTTCATTGTCTCTTATTCACCACTGTCCACCTACTGTATTTACACCCTTTAGTATTTCATTGTCTCTCATACACCACTGTCCACCTACTGTATTTACACCCTGTAATTCATTGTCTCTCATACACCGCTGTCCACCCACTGTATTTACACCCTGTAGTATTTCATTGGTTCTCATTCACCACTGTCCACCCACTGTATTTACACCCTGTAGTATTTCATTGTCTCTTATTCACCACTGTCCACCTACTGTATTTACACCCTTTAGTATTTCATTGCCTCTTATTCACCACTGTCCACCTACTGTATTTACACCCTGTAGTATTTCATTATCTCTCATTCACCCTTGTCCACCTTCTGTATTTACACCCAGTATTTCATTGTCTTATGCACCACTGTCCACCTACTGTATTTACACCCAGTATTTCATTGTCTCTTACTCACCGCTGTCCACCTACTGTATTTACACCCAGTATTTCATTGTCTCTTATTCACCACTGTCCACCTTCTGTATTTACACCCAGTATTTCATTGTCTTATGCACCACTGTCCACCTACTGTATTTACACCCTGTATTTCATTGTCTCTCATACACCACTGTCCACCCACTGTATTTACACCCTGTAGTATTTCATTGTCTCTCATTCACCACTGTCCACCTTCTGTATTTACACCCAGTATTTCATTGTCTCTTATTCACCACTGTCCACCTACTGTATTTACACCCTTTAGTATTTCATTGTCTCTCATACACCACTGTCCACCTACTGTATTTACACCCTGTATTTCATTGTCTTATGCCCCACTGTCCACCTACTGTATTTACACCCTGTATTTCATTGTCTCTCATACACCACTGTCCACCCACTGTATTTACACCCTGTAGTATTTCATTGTCTCTTATTCACCACTGTCCACCTTCTGTATTTACACCCAGTATTTCATTGTCTTATGCACCACTGTCCACCTACTGTATTTACACCCTGTATTTCATTGTCTCTCATACACCACTGTCCACCCACTGTATTTACACCCTGTAGTATTTCATTGTCTCTCATTCACCACTGTCCACCTTCTGTATTTACACCCAGTATTTCATTGTCTCTTATTCACCACTGTCCACCTACTGTATTTACACCCTTTAGTATTTCATTGTCTCTCATACACCACTGTCCACCTACTGTATTTACACCCTGTAATTCATTGTCTCTCATACACCGCTGTCCACCCACTGTATTTACACCCTGTAGTATTTCATTGGTTCTCATTCACCACTGTCCACCTTCTGTATTTACACCCAGTATTTCATTGTCTTATGCACCACTGTCCACCTACTGTATTTACACCCAGTATTTCATTGTCTCTCATACACAGCTGTCGCACCCACTGTATTTACACCCTGTATTTCATTGTCTCTCATACACCGCTGTCCACCTACTGTATTTACACCCTGTATAGTTCATTGTCTCTCATTCACCATTGTCCACCTACTGTATTTACACCCTGTATAGTTCATTGTCTCTCATTCACCACTGTCCACCTACTGTATTTACACCCTGTAATTCATTGTCTCTCATACACCACTGTCCACCTACTGTATTTACACCCTGTAATTCATTGTCTCTCATACACTGCTGTCGCACCCACTGTATTTACACCCTGTATTTCATTGTCTCTCATACACCGTTGTCCACCCACTGTATTTACACCCTGTAATATTTCATTGTATCTCATACACCACTGTCCACTTACAGTATTTACACCCTTTCGCATTTCATTGTCTCTCATACACCACTGTCCACCTACTGTATTTTTGCCCTGTAGTATTTCATTGTCTCTTATTCACCACTGTCCACCTACAGTATTTACACCCTGTATTTCATTGTCGCTCATACATTTCTATCCACCCACTGTATTTACACCCTGTAGTATTTCATTGTCTGTTATACACAACTGTCCACCTGCTGTATTTACACCCTTTCATATTTCACTGTCTCTCATACACCACTGTCCACCCACTGTATTTACACCCTGTAGTATTTCATTGTCTCTCATACACCACTGTCCACCCACTGCATTTACACCCTTTAGTATTTCATTGTCTCTTATACACCACTGTCCACCTGCAGTATTTACACCCTGTATTTCATTGTCTCTCATACACCACTGTCCACCCACTGTATTTACACCCTGAAGTATTTCATTGTCTCTCATACACCGCTGTCCACCCGCTGTATTTACACTCTTTCGTATTTCAATGATTCCTTCATGTCTTTCTTCTCTCAGCATCCATTAGCCATCTTGGAACAATAAATTCATAATAAACTACAGCAAAAGAAACATACAATGGTACGGCCAATAGTCCTCCAACCAACGTCAGACCTATTGGCTTTGCCAACGCTTATTAGATATGACATCTTACATGGATTCTCCCCTTCCGACCCACAATGTCCTTCCATTCTTATGTGTGTCCTACTCTCTCCCATATGACTCTGGTGATAGTTTGCTACACTCCAGTCCCATTCATTTCCCTGAATATATCTCTATTATTTTTAGCATTTCGTTGCTGTTCTGGGCTCATTCTATGCATCATTAGACTTTAAGTACCAATTCATAACCTGCTCTTTATTGGATTCTTCAATAAAAAATATTACCAATGTGAAGAACAAGAAATAGAATTCATAGCAAAACAAACATAAAATAAAAAGTGCACAGCATGGGCAGAAACTGAATACCTAAAATGTATTTAAAAAAAAGAAAATGAAGGTTCTGTGCTGTGGAACCTGGGAATGACTTTCCCCAACTCTATAGTACTCTGGAGGCCCCTAAAATGTGAGTTTTTCAGTTAAGCTGGAGTCAGTGGCGTAGCACGAGCCTCACGCGCCCTCATTTAAGGAGGTGAAAATTGCTCCCTGGCTCCTGGTTGGGTAGTGAAAGAAAGCTATAGTCAGTGTGCCCCTCCCATTCCTAGGACCCGATGCCACTGCACATGCTGAACCATTGGTATGTACGCCCATGGCCAGAGTCTAAAAGTAAATAAAGGGCTGATGATAAAGCGAGTTAATAATACTAGGCAGGTGCCTAGGGTGCCAGCACCAGACAGTGCCAAATTGACACCAAAAGCATCAAATATTACCAATTAATTCTAAGGAGGGAGCAAAGAACATAAAAATAGAATTTTGCTGAAGGCTCCAGATAGTTTTGCACTTGGTCTCAAATGTCGCTCAAAAATGTGCAACAACCACAGACATGTTCTCCCTTCCTTTGCAGCTGGGAAGACCACTGATACAAATGGAATGTGGCATAACAGCCAGAGATGCTGGCTTTGGAACTGGGGGATCATGCTCGAGTCTCATCGTTGGTTCAACATCCTGTGATTCTGGGCAAATCACTTAATAACCCCGTGCTTAAAAAATAAGTGTGGCCTTGTGTAACCCTCCAACAGTGCTCCTCATCTTTACGTAGCGCCTCTCTCATATGCATTTCATTTGTTGTGTAGCGCTACTCATATCAGTGTAGTGTGTGTCAGTACTTTACACCATGCACACATTATACAGAGACAGTGAATCATACAAGTATGTAAATCAGTCTACAGGGAATGTCACATAAGCCAATGAGGATTACAAGGTGTAGGAATCACATGTCATCCATACTGGTGGGCAGTATATTTTAAGAGGATTTGGTCTGGGGAAACACAAGCTCAGGATTTACAGAGTATTCCATGGGGGTCAGCTTTACTGATAAAAATGTATATCTGCCCACACTTACTCATTTTAGCAACATTAGAATAATGAAAGACTGGATAAGTTCTAACTATATCACAAAAAAAGAAAGCGAAGTTCTAACTATACCATTCATGTTTGTCTGCAGCTGTTTGATGACAGGTCATTGGTCACTGTCCTATGTTAGGATTGTAATTACTCAACTGCAAGTAGCACAAGGATCTCTGTGACAAAGGCAGTAACCCACTGAGCTTCCACATAAAATACAGTTCATCTACAATTAAAAACTACTAACAGACAAATGATTGCTCTCCAGTGGGATCATTAATTACCAGCGTTATCTGGGCATTTTGTATTGTCTTATTTTCTCCTGCGTTGCATAGAAAAAGAAATATCCATGTAATGTAACTGGTGCTCGTGTAAAGCGCTCCAATACCTTGGGGGCGAGCTTACGCTATATTGAACTATTTAAAAAAGTATTCTCTGTCATTTTCTACACGTACATCCATTTTCAAACATTCTTGAGCCATTTTTTTTTCTCTCTTCTGTGGAGATCTGGGAACGTTTCCATGTTCACTATCAGCATCGGGGACACTGCAGGCCACAGAGGAAACACTCTGTGCCATCCAGGGAGACTGCGAAGCCAATTGCATTTCCAGTGCTTGCTTACCTTCCAATGCTCCCAGCAGAGTCCTGTTCCTGGAGCTGCAGTCCTTCTCCTGCCAGCTCTGTGCTGCCTCCTCCCTTCTCAGAGGCTGTGCCTTGTGGGGAATGCTCTCTCTGGGGCCCCCACCCCCATCCCTTTTCCGGCCGGGCTCTGACTGAAGAGAAACAATGTAACTTGTTACTTTGTTTCTCTTCAGTCCTGCCCTGGGTCAGCGTGAGGAGCTCTGAGCAGGCTGCAGACTGCACCTGCTTTCTAGAGCAAGCATTTCTCTCCCAGCTCTTTACCGAAGAGCTGAGGGGGCCCCCTTCACCTAACCGAAGACTGGGGGCCCCCCCGCACCGCGGGGGCTGCGGGGGTGTTTGTTACGCCCCTGGCCTGGACGGAGCCTTCAGCAACCAGTCGTCCAGGTAGGGGAAGATTTGATAACGCTGCTTCCTGAGGAAAGCTGCTACCGGTGCCAGCACCTTGGTAAAGATCCTCAGGGCAGAACGAAGTCCAAAGGGTAAAACCCTGAATTGGAAGTGGCTCTTGGCTACTGTGAAGCGTAGACACCTCCTGTGAGCCGCATGAATAGGGATGTGAAAATACGCATCCTTGAGATCGAGAGTTGCCATGAAATCTCCCGGGTTGAGGAGACGCAAGATATCCTGGAGAGACACCATCCAAAAGGATTGACAGATGAGATAGGTGTTGAGCTCCCTGAGATCTAAAATGGGTCGCCATTTCTCAGGCGTCTTCTTGACCAGGAAGAACCTGGAGTAGAAACCGTCCCCCCTCTGAGACAGGGGAACCGGTTCCACTGCTCTCTTGAGGCGCATCTGATGTACTTCGAGCCTGAAGAGACGCAGATGTTTTGAAGGCATGGCGACAGGGGGCTTGGAAGGTGGCATATGAAGAAACTCCAGCATATGACCATCTCGAATGATGTTGAGGACCCAACGGTCCGATGTTATCTGGGCCCAGTTGTGGAGGTAATGGGATACCCTGCCTCCCACAGGTGTCAACGGAGAGGAGGGTACATTAGGCAGAGCCAGAACGCCGCTATTGTCTCTTGGAGGAGTCACAAGAAACGCGTTACTTACCTGTAACAGCAGTTATCCAGTATTGGTGTCTTTCATAGATTCACATGCCTGAATCATTCCCCGTCGTCGAGACGGGAGCCTCCGGTACATAAAAAAGTAATGTCCTTTAGACATACATAGAGAAAAATAGGCCTAAGGGCCTCCCCTTAGTAGCCTACCCTTGTCCTTATGTAAAAAGGACCAAACTCTTAGAGCCAGCCAATCAGCTATCACCTCCCTCTAGAACCTTCCTGACAGGAGCCTCAGTCCCTCAGATTTTCATACGCACCAAGCTAGGTAGGCGTAACACAGTTAGAGAGAGACATGAGTCCTTCCAGGGGAGGCGGGAGGGTTGCATGTGAATCTATGAAAGACACCAATACTGGATAACTGCTGTTACAGGTAAGTAACGCGTTTCTTATCCAGTATTAGGGGTGTCTTTCATAGATTCACATGCCTGAATCAGAGTAGTTAGCAGTACATTATGCACATTTCCGATGTAATCATGCCATATAGTCATTTTAGATAATACACATAATACCATGCGACTTTGAAACATTGGCATACATCAATATATCATAGCAGCAAGAGATGTGCATACCAGGATGGCGGGATGTTGGAAGGCTCACCTCACTGGAATAGATGGCGAAGCACCGCCTGGCCCACTGCTGCATCCTTCATAAGTTCAGCTTCCAGGCAGTAGTGTCTGGAGAAGGTGTGCGGTGACTTCCACGTCGCCGCTCTACATATGTCCAAAATCGGCACTCCAGCGAACAGCGCTGCTGATGTGGACATCGCCCTGGTGGAATGCGCTACAACCTTAGCTCTCAAAGGCCGTCCGGCCGCGTCATGGCAGAATGCTATCGCTGAGGAGATCCACCTTGAGATGCTCTGTTTCGTTAGAGGCATACCCATCCTTGGCCTACTATAGGCCACAAATAGCTGTGATGACTTCCTGAAGCTCTTTGTTTTGTCTATGTAAAACTTTAGACACCTTTTGAGGTCCAAGGAGTGTAGCGTCCTTTCTGCTGCGGTGGTAGGGTTTGCAAAGAAGGAACGTAGAACCATCGGTTCATTAAGGTGAAAGTCTGAAGGCACTTTCGGTATGAACTTGGGATTTGTCCTCAGCACCACCCTGTCGTGTTTGAACTGCATGAAGGGTTCCTGAATGGCTAGAGCCTGTAGCTCGCTGACTCTCCTGGCAGATGTTAAAGCGAGCAGCAGAGCCGTTTTCCATGAGATGTACTTGATGGATGCTCGATGAATGGGCTCAAAAGGGTGCTTCATGAGTTGGTTAAGGACTAAATTGAGGTGCCATGTCGGTGGGACCCCTCTAGGTCTTGGGAAGGATCTATATAGTCCCTTTAGGAACTGCTTGATAAGCCTATTGGACCAGAGAGACGGTCCTTTGTAGGTCCTGGTGAATCATGAAATGGCCGCCAGATGCACCTTTATGGATGCGTGCGCCAATCCTGACTGTGCCAAGTGTAGTAGATATGGCAATATCTGTTCTGGTGTGATATGGAGTGGTCTCAGGCCTTTCTCTAAACACCATGTGCAGAATCGTTTCCATTTTAGAGAGTACGTCTTGTTGGTACTGTCCGCTCTTGCTTTTGCCAGCACGTCCCTGCATTCCTGCGGGATGTTTAGATGACAGAACTCTCTGTGCTCAGGAGCCAGGCCGATAACCTGAGCGATTGCAGGTTCGGGTATTGCACCTGCCCGTTGGACATTGTCAGCAGGTTCGGGTGCTGCTTCAGACAAATCGGTGTCCTGATGGAGAAGCGATGAAGATCCGAGAACCAGTGCTGCCTCGGCCAGAACGGGGCAATTAGGATCAGGGTACAGGGCTCCGCCTTCATCTTCCCGAGAACCCTGGAAATCATTGGAAACGATGGAAAAGCGTACGCAAATACGCTGAACCAACCTATGGAAAAAGCATTTCCGAGTGACCTTGGTTGGGGACGCCAGCTTGCGTAGTTTGGGCATTTGGCGTTCTCCTTGGTGGCAAACAGGTCGATTCCTGGGACCCCTCATTCTGAGAATATGTGATCCAGTGTACTCTTGTCGAGCTCCCATTCGTGGGAGAGGGATTTCTGTCTGCTTAGGGCGTCCGCAATGGTGTTGTCCTTGCCCGGGACATAGTCCACCCTGAGCGTGATCCCATGGAGTACAAGCCAGTTCCAGACCTTTTGCGATTCGCGTGAGAGTGAGCGAACGCGTTCCTCCCTGTTTGTTGAGATAGTGCATCGTCGTGGTGTTGTCCGTTCTGACGAGCACCTGGGAGTTCTGGATGCGTGGTAAAAAGGCTTGTAACGCCAGATACACAGCCCTCAGTTCCAGAAGATTGATATGGAGTTGCTTCTCCTGATTTGTCCATTTGCCGCTTACTTGGAGGTCCTGTAGGACGGCTCCCCAGCCTTCCAGGGATGCATCGGTGGTGATCTCCAGAGGTGCTGCTGGAAGTAGGAATGGCAGTCCTATAGACAAATTCTTGTGATCTCTCCACCATTCCAGGCTCTTGGATATTTGCGGTGTTATCTTCACACTGTCTTCGAAAGAACCTGTACTCTGTGTCCATTGGTTCGAGCGGGCTTCTTGCAATGGACGCATCCTGAGTCTGCAGTGAGGGATGAGGAGCATACAAGAAGACATAATTCCTAGGAGTGATTTGTAGGTTCGAACTCTTAGGGACTTCTTTGATGCCACAGCCGTGGCCAGAGATATTATTTTGTTTTTCCTTTCCTTTGAAGGAAATGCCCTTGCGCATTCCGTGTTCAAGGTCGCCCCGAGGAAGGTGATGTTTCGTGTTGGGGACATGCAGGATTTCTCGTGATTGAGAGTCAATCCTAGTTGTTGAAAAAGATTGATGCAGGCGTTGGAGGATTCGGTCGCGCCTGCAGCTGAAGGTGCCTTTACCAGCCAGTCGTCGAGGTAGGGGAAGACTTGGTGACCCATTTGACGCAGGAAAGCTGCCACAGGTGAAAGGCACTTGGTGAAAATCCGCGGTGCGGATTTGAGGCCAAACGGTAGGACTTTGAATTGGTAGTGCTGTCCTGACACCTCGAATCTCAGGAATTTTTTGTGTCCCTTGAGTATCGGGATGTGGTAGTAGGCATCCTGGAGATCCAAAGATGTCATAAAATCTCCTTTTTCTAGCATGCCTAGTATTTCTTGGATCGTCACCATCCTGAACGACTGACTCTTCAGGAAAGAGTTGAGTGCCCTGAGGTCTAGTATGGGCCTCCACTTTTTCTCCTTCTTGCGTATAAGAAAGAAGCGGGAATAGAATCCTTTCCCTCTTTGAGACGATGGGACTCGCTCGATCGCTCCTTTCTTCAACATCGCAGATATTTCTTGGAGCAGCAGTCGTAGATGTTTGTGCGGCAGCCTGTGGGGAGGGGTTGCAGGTGGGATGGTGATGAACTCCAGGGAATGGCCGAATCTTATTAATTGGAGTACCCACCGATCTGTGGTGATGAGATGCCAATTTTCTAGGAAATGGGTCAATTTTCCTCCAATCTTTAATGAGGGATATAGTTGCTGGACTGGCTGGAGTAATTGGTCACTGGCGTCCGCCAGTGCCCCTCTTCTGGTTTTTGCCCCTGAAGTTTGATCTCCCATAAGAAGTCTGACGACCTTGTTGCTGCTTCTGTTGGTACTGGGATTTATTCTGGTAGGAATACGAGGACCTATTTTGATAGGATCCCCTGTAGGAGGACTGGCCCCTGGATTTGTTGCCTCGAAAGGACCGATTCCTTGCCTGCAAGGTACCAAGTGCTCTAGCAGTATCAGTGTCTTTCTTGATCGCTTGGAGCGCCTCGTCAATCTTGTCCCCGAAAAGGTGTTGGCCGTCGGAGGGCATGTCCAGCACCTTCGTCTGCACCTCTTGCCTGAATGATGTTGCCTTAAGCCATCCCTGACGGCGCAGGACTGCTGCCCCAGCTAGCTGTCGAAAGCCCGTCATGGCTACATCTATGGCACAATCAATGATCTCAGCTGCCAAGGTTTGACCCTCCGTAAGCAGTGCCTTGACCTCCTCCTGAACTGTGTCTGGCAGTTCCGCTATATATGGGGCTATATCTTCCCAAAGCTGGCGGTTATAACGCCCTAACAGGGCTATGGAGTTGGCCACCTTGATGGTCATGGCCTATGTCGTAGTAAACCTTTTACCTATTGTGTCCAACTTCCTGCCTTCCTTGTCCGGTGGGGCTGACAGAGGAGAGGAAGGGTTGCGAGAATTCTTTTGGGCCGCCTGGGTTACGACCGAATCCGGTTTCGGGTGCCCATTAAGGCAAGCTGGCGCTGTGGTTGGAGCCTTGTATTTTTTATCCAGGCGTGGAACAACCGCAGGTACAGAGGCCGGCGTCAGCATCAGTTTCTTTCCCTGGTCCCAGAGAAATTCTATTATTGGGATCGACTTCGTTGTCTTCTTTGTTTGCTCCTTGAAGTCATGTAAGAAGCACTCGGTCTCAGTCGATTCCATCACCATATGAAATCGCTTCGCTGCTCTTTCCACAATTCTATGGAAACCGCCAATGTCCACTGGCGGTGAATCTGCTTGGCGCGGCTGGGGTGAAGCTGGGGAGGATGCCACATACTCTTCCTCCTCATCGTGATCCGTGTGGTCTTCTTGGACTTCCCCCTCTTCCATTTCTTCAGCCTCCCCCTCTGATGATTCTATCACTTGAGGTGGCACTTTCTCATGGCGGACCTGAGTAGTTGGCCGTGTCTGTTTTGGGGCTGCCGCTGGTGTATTTGTAGTAGGCGTCGGGCCCCCTGTCTCCGTTGCCGGTGATCCCGGGAAACGCTGTTTGTAGTCCTGGATAAGGTATTTAAGGTCATTTACAATGGAAACGGGAAGGCATACCATAGAGGTGACCTCCGTGCGAACCTGAGCTCGGAAAGAGTGTTCCTGGTAGCTCATCTCCTCCTGTTCTTCGTCCGTGCTCTGACATTTCACGTGAAGGTCTGAAGGGGAAGTAGCCTGATCCAGGAATTTTTCTTCAGATTCCTCACTCTGAAGAATCTCCGTAGGCAAATGAGTTTGCACCTTACTTGGTGACGTTGTTTCTGGTGTAATCTGCTTCTTGGTCAGTTTGCCAGACACAGAACCTTTTGCAGGATCCCCTGCCGTCGTCATTGGTGTTGCCGACGGTGGTAGGGTCATAGACGACGTTTCTATCAGCTTGGATTTCTTCCATGGCTCAGTAATGACCAATGTCGACGCCGATTCCTCCGTCGACGGTACCCTCGTCGACGGCATGACCTTCGTTGACGGTGCCTCCGTAAACGATATTTTCGATGCGCTCGTCGACGATGCGCTCGTCGACGATTCATTCCTTGTCGACGTCCTCGTCGTCGACGCCTTCGTCGTCAACACTCCCGTCGACGGGGGGCTCTTCATCGATGATGTCGTCGTCGACGGGGCAATCTTCGTCGTCGACGAGCTCTTGGACGTAGACGACGGCTTCAGCAGTATTATAGATGGAATAGGTTTACCTGCTGACGACGATGAAGGAGTGGTCGTCGTCGACGAGAAGACCGAAGACGCTGTCGTCGTTGACACAGTCGTCGTCGCTGTGGAGACAGAAACTGGCGCCACAACTCTTTTTTGCGCTGAGGAGGATGTCGCAAGTTTGCTGGACGACTGCGTAGGCTTCTTAAAAGCCTGAGAATCCTTTTCAGACACTGAAGATTTTGTCGATCTTGCCTCTTGAAGACTTCTTCTGTGCCTTCATAGGAGGAGTGTCTGAGGGGCCAGAGGACTCCACTCTTGGCCTCTTCAGGGAGACTTCAGAGGTCCTTGAAAAGCTTCCCTCTGAGGATTCCACATTATCCTTCTCCTTAAGCCTGTCCAGCCAGATGAGCAGGCGACCCTCTCTGTCCCTCAAGGTCTTGTGAGGGAAAGACCTACATATCTTACAGTCTTTAGGTATGTGGTCAGGATAAAGGCAATATAGGCGGAGGTCATGCTTGTCATCCACGTGTAGCCTTTTCTTCCCACATGAAGAGCAGGCCCTGAAAAGGGCTTTCTTCTGGGATTCAGACATGCCAGAATTTTGAAGCAATAAATCACTTACTTCAGTGATAAGTAATTGAAGAAAGAACTAACTTTTAAAAGTGAACAAGTTGGTTTTGAAGAGATCCTGAGGAGAACTCAGGCTGGAGACTCCCTAGCACAACGTGCGGTAGAAAATCTGAGGGTCTGAGGCTCCTGTCATGAAGGTTCTAGAGGGAGGTGATAGCTGATTGGCTGGCTCTAAGAGTTTGGTCCTTATTACATAAGGACAAGGGTAGGCTACTAAGGGGAGGCCCTTAGGCCTATTTTTCTCTATGTGTGTCTATAGGACATTACTTTTTTATGTACCGGAGGCTCCCGTCTCGACGACGGGAAATGATTCAGGCATGTGAATCTATGAAAGACACCCCTAATACTGGATAACCCTGGCGAGCCTGTTTCCCCCTAGTGGTGGAGCGAGAGAAAGACGAGGACTGGCCATGTCGTTGTTGGCACTGCGGGCGATACGACTGAGGTGTCGAACCATAAGAAGAGTACCTCTGTTGTTGGTACGAGCCTCTGTAGGACGTGGTACTCTTCCCTCTGGCCCCACGGAAAGGCACTTTACGATATTGGAGAGTGCCGAGAGACCTCGCCGTTTCTGTATCTTTTTTTATGTCCTGGAGGGCATCATCGACATGTTTCCCAAACAATGCCTCCCCATCAAACGGGAGGTCCAAGATCTTGTTCTGAACCTCCGGTCGGAACCAAGTCGCCCGGAGCCAGCCCTGCCGACGAAAAACCGCCGCACCTGCCAGTGCACGGAAAGCGGTAGTGGCGATGTCCATGGCGCAGTCAATCACTTCCGCCGACGTAGCCTCCCCCTCCTGAAGAATTTTCCTGGCCTCCGTCTTGGCCTCCGATGGCAGTTGGTCCAAGTAAGGCGAAAGGTCGCACCACATTTGGCGATCGTACCGGCCAAGGATCGCCAATGCATTAGCTGCCCTTACCAAAACACTGGCCATAGAGGAGAAACATTTACCCGCATTATCAAGGCGCCTGCCTTCTTTATCCGGAGGGGTGGTGAGTGGCGCCGAAGGGTTACGCGACTTGCGCTGCGCCGCCTGGGATATTACTGAATCCGGCTTCGGCTGACCAATCAAGGACGCTGGACTGTCCTCAGGCGCCTTGTATTTCTTCTCCAGGTGCGGCAAAACCGGAATCACCGTAGCTGGGTTCCTCATAGCCTTTAAACCCTCGTCCCAAAGATGGCCCACAATGGGAATCGAACGAACAACTTTCCTGTAGGGCTCCTTAAAATCATACAGGAAGCATTCCGCTGGGGCCGACGGCATAGGAAGCTGGAAGCGACTGGAGGCTCTTTCAATCAGCTTGTGGAAACCCCCAATATCTGCCGGGGGAGAATCCACCG
The DNA here is from genome assembly GCF_964204655.1 of Triturus cristatus. Lineage (NCBI taxonomy): Eukaryota > Metazoa > Chordata > Amphibia > Caudata > Salamandridae > Triturus > Triturus cristatus. The sequence goes on along the minus strand of NC_140590.1, from coordinate 1,534,929,275 downwards.
GATCAGGAGTCGGTGAAGCCGGATCCGGAATGACATAGTCCTCCCACTCAACACACTGATTAGTCGTGTTGCCAACACCTGGATCCTCATCAGAGGAATCATCCGGAACAACCCGGATCACTGGAGGCAACCCTGGGCTGGAAACTTGCAGGTGAGAAACCACCTGAGGCGGTTGCCCCGGAGAAAAGTCTGTAGGAGCCGATGGAGTAGGCACAGCATGCACTGCAGACGAAGTCAAAGCTAGAGGAGCGTGAGAAAATCTCCTCCAATAATCATGTAACATGCCCTGGAGATCCGCCAGGAGGGAGGAAGGAACCGCAACCATACCCTGGCCGGCGCTGTCCTGACGCCCATAGGATGGTGGATAGGAGTACCCAGGCGTGTAGTCGCCCTCCGAATCAATGTCCTGACATTTCACCAGCAGTTGAGAAGGACTATGGGCATAACCACAAGAATCCCGATCATCCCCATCAGAATCTTCTTCTTCCAATAACAATGCGGGAGGCAAGGGGGTTACCCTCCTTGGAGATGTCATATCTGATGTCAATCGCCTCAAGGAAATTGTAATTTTCTCCATCGACGAGGCCGTCGTCGGTACCGTCGGCAATAATGATTCCATCGTCGACTAGGTCGTCGCTGGAAGCTGCACCGTCGACGACTGGATCGTCGACGAAGATATGGGCGTCGTCGACACTGCAGTCGACGAGACAGTCCACACTCCCGCCGTCGTCGTTGTCATCGTCGACGTCGTCATAGCCCTCGTGGACGACACCGTCGTCTCCACTCTCGTACACGCTGGCATCGTCGTCAACACTCCCGTCGACGCTGACGTCGATGCTGGAATAGAAAGCACCGTCGACAGCTGGACTTTAAGCTGAGATTTAGAAGTCTTCGTCGGCGGAGTCTTCAACTGCGTCGTCGACGATCCAGATTGCTTCTCTGACCTCTCTGAAGACAGCTAAGAGGGTTTCTTGAACGCCACAGTGGATACCACCACTGCTGGGGCAGTAGAAAGTCCTTCCCTCTCCTTTGCACCGTGGTGAGGAGATTTACTCGGACTCCGGCTCTCAGACTCACGGGGGGGGTCTTTTTTTGAGGCCTTAGCAGGGCGGTCAGAGGATGGCGAAGGGGAACCCCTACCCCTTTTCACTGACCTGCGAGAGGAGGTGCCAGATGAAGAGTCCTCACTGTCACTGGATGCAGCACCCTTCTGTGACTTAAGCTTCTGGAGCCACGTAAGAAGGCGACCCTCACGGTCCCAGAGGGTCTTTATAGAAAAGGTGCGGCAGATCTTGCATTCCGCAGCCTTATGTTCCGGGTACAGGCAATAAATACAATCCTTATGTCTGTCCTCCACGTAAAGCCGTTTTTTGCCACAGGTGGAACAAGGCTTGAAAAGGGCTTTCTTCTCCTTGTCAGACATCCCAGAAGGAAAACAGCAACAAGTTGGAAGCAAAATATTTTTGAAAAAAGCAGTCAACAAAGTTGAAGTGAGCAGAGCTCAAAGGAGACTCCCTAAGCACAACGTGCGATAGAAAATCTGAGGCTCTGAGGTTCTCTCAGGAAGGTTTTGTGGGGTGAGGCGAATCTGATTGGTTGTTGCTTTATTTTGGTCTCTTTTACAAAAAGAGGTAGATATGCTACAAAAGGGAATGAGGGCTAGGCCTTTTTTCTTTCTCTTTTGTACCTACTGCTATGTTATTTTGGATACCGAGACTCCCATTCCGACGACGGGGAATGATACAAGCGATGGGAATCTATGAAAGTTCCAATACTGGAGTAATTGTATGTAATGTAATACACTGCAGTCATGTTTTCTGTGCCTAGGACGGTTTTCCCTGCTATGTTTGTGAGGAAGGCTTTGAGGGCCATTGCAATGGTCAATAGGTCAAACATGACCTTCATATGAGCTCCCCATCCCAGAACTGATGCATCAGTTGTGACTTTTCTGCAGGATTGTATGCTTGAAGGCTCTACCTGCAAATATGTTTGGAGTGTTCCACCACAATAGAGCCTGATGAACATTGGGTGAAACCAACACTGGATCCTCCATGTTCTTTCCCGCATGTGACCTCTGAGATGTTAAGCACTCCTGAAGGAATCTTTAATGTAGGTAAGCATGATGCACCATTACTATGCAAGATGCCATCATTCCTAGTAGACGCATTTTTGTTTTGACTTGTAGGTGATGATGCGGCAGAAAAAATCCAGTTGGTTGTAGAGATTGAGAACCTTTTGGAGATTGGGATAAGCTTGTCCCGAGATGGTATTGAGCATTGACCCCAGATAAGGTTGAATTTTGGATGGTTGGAAATCAATTGAGCAACCCAATTGATGCCATAGATTTATTGTCTTTTGGGTGTCTGATAGACATTGGTTCTTGTTTGGACTCTTGATCAGCCAATTTTGCTGATACTACTGCTAGGCATTTTATGTATACCCTTGGAGCTGTTGTTACTCCAAAGGTAAGTGCATTGAATCGATGATGAGGTTAATTTACCACAAACCTCAGGAATTTTCGGTGTGCTGGTCAGAAAGTTGCCTGTTTGAAGTACTGGTATCACATCTTGTAATGTGACCACGTGGAATGTTCAGATAGATTGTATATATGGAGTGTCTGCAGAACCAGAATGGGTCTTAGGGTTCCATCTTTATTAGGTATTAGGAAATAAACGGAGTATAGGCCTTTGTTTTGATACTTGTGTGAGACTATTTTGATGACCCCTTTTTGTAGTAATGCCTTTACTTCTTCTATGAGTAGGTGTAGATGCTCTGGCTTAACCTACTTTTTGGTGGAATATTTGGCGGTTGTTGAAATAGTTTTAGACAAGATCCTTGTCTGACAATTTCAAAGAAACATTTGTTCGATGTAATGTTTTGTCACAACTGATTGAACTGGTGTAGGCTCCCCTCAACTGTTTTGTGGGTGGAGGAGGTGGAAAGTGTTAATAAGTCATTTTGTCGGGGGTGGGGGGGGATGAATGGAGGTGCCCTTTTTGTAGCCTCCACAATAGCAACAACGCCCATGCTTGTGCTGTTGCTGTTGACACAGATAGGTATTATTTTCTGAGATAGGCTTTTTGCGGCTCCTCTACCTTGGTACCTCCAAAAGGGCTGTTTTTGTGTTGTGGTTTTAAGGCACCCATTGATTTGGCAGTGTAGGTGTTCTTTTTAGATCTCACCTTGGCAGTGCTTGCGCTGTCTCTTCAAGACATGATGTAGTGGAGAGGTGTGGCTCACTAGTTAGAGGCGGCAGACCCGTAAGCAGAGAATCGGCAAGGGACCAGGGTTCAATTCCCGACGCGGCAGGGTCGTGGACCAGGGTCAAAACGGACTCGATAATTCTCGCCTCGGTACCTACTCTAACCAGGAACACACTCGGCAACTCTGGGCATTAAGCTTGCCTCATCTCTACAACGGCCCCCCACAGACGCCGGGGATGCCTGGTTTCACCTTGGAGATTCCCAGAAAGGGACCATCTCACAGGGATAGCCAGGACGGGTTCCCCAGCGGTCTACAGCGCCGGGACGCCCCGTTGCTGGGGCAGCTGTGCGCTTTACAAGTCTACAACATTTACATTTACATTTAGTCAGGATATAGGCATGCAGCTCCGCCCATCTTTTTAAGTCGCTCCTGTCACTTTCTGTTGTGAATGGCAGCTTTTCATTGGTCAATAGGCTTAGTAGTCCACCTTTAGTACCGCCTTTTCTCTTATAACTTCCCATGAGGACATCCCGTTACATGTGTTGTTACTCGGTAAGGGTCTATTACAGACTCAGGGCACTATTTTGTTACATGTCTTTATGCTGTTGCATGCAGGACACGGTTTCCCACGTTTTCTTTCTTTTTTTTTATGCAACCAGCGCGGCACCCTAAGCTGTTATAATGGCAGCCGTGCCTTTCTTTTGCTATTTGCGGCGCTGAACGCAGTCGCATAGTTTTAGATGTTTAAAGTTAAAGCGCAGGTGCCACCATTCTAACAAAAGTAAAGTAAGAGTGGGGGGAAAAAAAGCATTCAGTAGCCATTTTTTGTCTGTGTGTTTACTTTTGTTACAATGGCGGCACCCGCACTTTAGCTTTAAACATCCTAAGCTAAAGCACGGGTGCTGTGATTGCTTCACAAGTAAAGAAATAGAAATAAACTTTTTTTTTAAAATATATATATTTAAAAAAAAAATGTATTTCTATTTCTTTACTTGTGAAGCAATCTCAGCACCTGCACTTTAGCTTAAGATGTATAATGCTAAAGCAGGAGCGCAAACAACAAAAAGGGAACAGACAAAGACTGCAAGAAGTGCAGTTCCAGAGCGAAAGGGTGAATCAAACTGCTGGTGACTGCTCATGAGCAGGAAGCAAGCGGGGACAGAGGCGCCCATGGACAGCCCTGCTTTTTTCCATGGAGCTGGTATTGTTCTTTGTAAAGAGCACGGAGAGACAAAGTCAGTGAAGGATAAAGCCCAGGGAGGAAGTGTGAGTGCAAGTTTGGGAAAGGGGCAAAGGACAAATAAAAGTGGACTCTACAAACCACACTTTGCATATTCAGTAGGTTTCTCCCATTTTGGAAGCATTCTCTACACGTGTCAAACTATTTTAATGCATACTCTGTTTCCTCACAGTAAGCATCGGAATCATTCATTAAATGCATATTTAGCAAAGCGGCTGCTCTTTTTCAAGATTTAAGTGTGTGTAGTTAAGGATACACAAAAAGCAGAGGGTCCTGGAAGGCTGCTCACTGCTTCAGGGGGGTGGTCTCTAGTCCCCGGGGAGCAGCTGTCTAGCTAGCTGTCTGTCTGTCTGCCTGCTATCTGGGATCTACGGGCGATACTCTACCACAGATGACAAACTTCCTTGTTCATCAAAGAACAGCTGGGGTGGGTTTTCTTTTTCCATGGAGAGTCCTGCATCTTGGGGGATAATTATTCACTCTAGGCGCAGCCAAAAGATGTTGAATTCCAAGGATTTTCCCTTTCTCTTGCAGGAGCCATTCCCATGTTACTTCATGAAAAGAGATCTTGTATTAAGAATGAAACGCCATAACAGAACAAATGCAGGAACATTAGCGCAATAGCCCATCGCTGACGTATGGCGAGTTCTGCCATGCGCTAAAGAACAGCTGGCGGACACTAAAGTGGTGTGAAGTGATAATGTCACAGAGGGAGTGTTGTGAAACTGAACATCTTCCCCAATTAGCAAAGCATAGATACCAGCAAAAATTCCTGCAAAAAAAAAAGCTTTGGGGCAAATCTGTCGTAAAGAACCTTTTAAAACATAAGCTGTCTATTTGCGAAGCACATTTTTCCCACGAGACGCAACTTGGGAGCTGACAGCTGGGGTGTACTGCCATCCAGCTCAATGGCTCACATTTTAAGGACTTCAGGAGGGTGAAAGCACAGGACTCAAACCTGTGATTATGGGGTGGTACAGAAATTCAAGAAGGGATGCGTTAGTCCACTGACCAACCAGAACCGGCTAAAAGTAGCTTTTGCATGGTCTTGGCAAAACCTACTTTTTGAACACCCTCCCCCGTGCATAATCTTCTCTTTTGCAGAAACCCTTTTACTGGCTATTTTGGACTGACAGCCAGCACTGCTTTTAGAGCTCTTGGTCGCAAACTTTAGTGAGTGGTCGGAAAATATAGCCATTTCAGGCAGCAAATTAACTGCACACAAATAACTCACAACTGGGATGAAATAATGACACCTTGTAGTCGCACATGAGTGCAAGTTTTATACATGGTTTGAGTGCATCAGCGAAGCCACTAAAGCCAAGACCAACTCTGTGCTGAGGTCAGGGGCATTTATTTAAAATGGGGGATTGGGCATAAAGTGTGCATGCACGCCCTAAGCTGATACTAAAAGATAGTCTCTAGACGTCCTGTGGCTAACAATACTTAGGTGATTACCACAATTGTACTTCGCCTCAAATACTTTCCAACCACCACAGCATATCTTTAATGTGTAATATACATTTACTGCAATCTTCAAATTAAAGAAATGAACTCCAAAGCATTATATGGAGAGGAGACGTGTTCTGATTTAAACGCTGGCAGTAGATCTGCTTCTGTCTTTTGTACAAAATGTGAAAATACCAGCTAAAAGTCCACTGTAGGGTTCAGAGAAAAATCACTACGGTCCAGTAATGCAGCCCATTGCAAACTTTGTGGACTTTTTCTGTTGCAGTTACTTTTAATTGAAGCTTGCAGAAAGGTTGTTGAAAATTAAAAACAGGATGGAAGCTTGTCCAAGCATAAGAGCAAGGGCCCATGCTTTTCTAAGCTTCTTCAGCAAAACTCCAAGACAAACTGAAAGGAAGACCCTGCAGAGGACGAAGGTCTGCTACAGGCATGGTGCCATTGTGTGAATGTAAAAACAAGCACTGTCAAAACCGACATGTCTGACATTAGCTGCAATCTTTTGTCTTTGTCAATGTATCTTCTGTTTACGCATTTTGCATTTTCGGCTGTGGCGAACAGGTCTATCCACGGAGAACCCCATTGTTGGAAGGAGAACTGGAGGATGAAGTTCCCACTCGTGAATTGGTTTCCTCTTTCTGCTGAGGAGGACAGCAATTTGATTGTTAACTCCTGGGAGATGTTCTGTCAGAAGATATATGTGATGGATTGCCCAATTCCAAATGAATTGAGAAGGTGTCGACAGTTGGAGAGTGTGCCCCCCCCCCACCCCTGTTTTGTACATAATACATCGCTGTCATGTTGTCTGTTCGGACTAGGACAGTTTTGGTTATAAGGTGAGTTTGAAAAGCTTTGAGTGCTAGAAAAACTGCTAAAAGCTCTAGGTAGCTGATATGGAGTGTTTTCTGCTTGCTGCTTCACAAGCCCTATACTGTGGAACCTTTGAGATGCCCCTGCCCCCCAACATGTTGGAGATTCGTCCGCTATGAGAACGATCTGTGGAATAGGGCCAATGAAAGGCTGTCCTTTTGATACGTTTTGTTGGTTCCACCACTGCAGAGAGCGATGTCTACCAACACTAGATCGGCTAATTGACCCTGCGACTGATTCCACTTACGTGCCAAGCACTGTTGTAGGGGACGCATGTGAAGCCTTGCATTGGGTACAATTGTGATACAAGACACCATTATTCACAGCAGTTGCATGAACACTCTGGCTAGTAAAGCTTGCCTGGGTTGAAAATGTAGAAGCATAGTCCGAATATTGCATATTCTGGCTACATTGGGAGAGGCTAGAGCTTTGACTGTGTCTAGTGGCTCTTAAGTACGACTGCACCTGTGACGGATGCAAGTGAGATTTTTGAGCATTGATGGGGAACCCCAGTTGATGAAGCAGATAGAGTGTGATCTGTGTGTGCTGTAGACAGTGCTGGCTTTGATAAGCCAGTCGTCCAGATAGGGGAAGACATGAATTTGTTGTCTTCTGAGATGAGCAGTGACTACTGCCAGACATTTGGTAAAAACTCTAGGTGCTGAAGTCACTCCGAAGGGAAGCACCTTGAACTGGTAATGCTTGCCTGCTATCATAAATCTGAGGTATTTGCGATGAGCCAGATGAATCGGAACGTGAAAGTATGAGTCTTTTAAATCTAGAGTAGACAAAATCTGTTCTTTGTAAAAGTGGGAGTACCTGTTGAAGTGTAACATGTGAAAGTGCCCTGATGGTATATAATGGTTTAGCTCTCCAGACCCAGAATAGGTCTTAGGGAACCGTCCTTTTTGGGGATGATAAAATACAGAGTAAACCCCTGAATCCAGGTACTGTATTGTAACTGGCTCTATTGCCCCATTTTGTAAGAGGGACTGGACCTCTTGTTTTAGCAAGTGTATGTGTTCTGGAGATAACTTGTGAGATCAAGGTAGAATGTTTGGGGGATTGCTGGTAAGCTCCAGGCAATAACCATGTTGGATAATTACAAGCACCCATTTGTCTGATATTATAAAGACTGCCAAATGGGGAAAAATTGTTGAAGTCTTCCGACAGGTGTGGTGTAATATGGGGAAATTGTGGGCAATTCACGGTTTGTTGGGGGAAGGGGAGTTACGGGGTGTGTTGCCCTTACCCTTGGAGTTGTTGAAGAGGCAGTCTATAACCTCCTCAAAAAAGCCCTCTGGAGGGAGAGGACTGGTTGTTACCTTTGTAAGTTGAGGTATTTTGATCTGGGGATGGTGTTTTTGACACTTCGCTGTAAAAGGAGCGACAAAAGGCGCCTCTGTTGGATGTAGTCGGGAGTGCTCTCATAGATTTAGCTACTTCAGTGTCCTTTTTCATTTTTTCTAACACCTGGTCTACATTAGGACCAAATAGTTGTTCCTTATCAAAGGGTGTGTTAAGAATTGATTGTTGGACCTCAAGTTTAAACCCTGAAATCCTTAACCAAGCGTGTCTCCTAAGCAGGATGCTGGTGTTAACCTCTAGCTGCAGTGTCTGCAGCATATAGAGCACATCGTATAAAAAAATGAGCTTACCATCATTTACTAAGTCCTGAGCCTTAGCCTTATGCACATCTGGCAGATATTGGAGCAATTGCAGCCATGTCCAGAGATGAAGAGCCTCTTGACATAGGGTCCACAACCCCAACCCGCCTCGTTTGTTGTAGTACCACATGGCGGTGGTGTTGTCTGTGAACATCTGCACCACTTTCCCTTTGAGAGAGGGAAGGAATGCCTTCAGTGCCAGACGAATCGCCCTGAGCTCCAGTAGATTGATATGGAACCCAGATACACCCAATCCCAGGAGTGACACATCTGTCACCACTGTGATGTCTGGTTGGGGAAGGGAGAGGGATCTGCCTCTGACCCAAACATGTATCATTAGCCACCACTGCAGTTGTTGCGCAGTCCCGTCCGTGATCTGGACGTAGTCGGAAAGATTGCCCTGATGCTGTGCCCACTGGGACTTCAGGACCTACTGCAGAGCCTGCATATGCCATCTGGCATGATCCACTAGCAGGAGGCCATAAGGCCCAGAAGCCTCAGGGTCATTCTCACCGAAATCCGGGATAGAGGTTGAAACATCGGTATCATAGCCCGAATATCCCTGACTCGCTGCTCAGGAGCATAGGCCCAAAACTGCACTGTGTCCAGAACAACCCGATGAAAAGGGGCGTTTGAGAGGGGGGTCAGGTGTGACTTCGGCCCGTTGATCATGAACCCCAGCGAGTACAGGAGGAGCGCCGTAGTCTGGAGGTGGAAGACAACAGACTTGGGTGAGCCCACCTTTAACAGCCAGTCGTTGAGATAGGGGAATACTGGAACCCCTAATTTGCGCAGATGAGCTACAACCACCGCCATCACTTTCATGAACACCGAGGGACACTGGTATGGCCAAAGGAGAGCACTGAACTAAAAATACATGTGCCATACCATGAACCGCAGATGTTGCCTGTGGGCCGGCAGGACGAAGATGTGAAAATAGGCGTCCTGCAAGTCCTACAACACCATCCAGTCTCCAGGGTTCAGGGCCGAGGGCAGACAGGACCTGAGCCATAGTCAACATTTTGAACTTCTCCTTCCGGAGGAGCGGTTGGGGGCCCTGAGGTCTAGAATAGGACGCAGCCATTTGTCCTTCGTGGGCACCAGAAAGTAGCGGGTATAGCAACCACAACCTACTTCTGGCGTAGGAACCCTCCCGATGACTCCCTTGGCCAAGAGAGCCGAAACTTCCTGGCGGAGAAGTGCCAAATGATCCTCCAACATGGAATCGAAGGACGGTGGCATGGAGCGAGGGATAGTGTTGAAGGGGAGGGAGTAGCCCCTTCGGACTACTAGCAAAACCCACCTGTCCGACGTGATGGTCTGCCAGTGTGGGAGGTGATGGCGAATCCTGCCACCCACTGGCTTCTGATGGTCCTGGAAGGTCAGACTAGGAAGGTTTAGAGGCTGCTGCAGGGGTGGGAAGGGTGGACTGGCTCGCCCCCTGGACCCTAGACCCACTTCTGTGTCTCTCGTCTGCAGCCACGCTGAGACTGGGTAGCTTGCGTGAACCGGTAGCTGGTCTGGGCGTGTTGTGGTGCCCCTTATGCGGCGACGAAAGGGATGACACGCTGACTGAGGTGGACAGGTCGTTGCTGTGAGGCCCAAGTACCTGGTCGTAGCTCAAGAATCCTTAAGCGCGCCAGTGCCGAACCAGCCTGGTCACCAAAAAGGCGATGGCCATCAAATGGCATGTCCTGCAGGATTGCCTGAACATCTCCCCAAAAGCCAGAGGTCCTCAACCAGGGCTACCAACATGGTAATCGTTCGGCTCAGTGAGTCGGTAGTATTCAGTCCACAGCGGATCGTGAATTTGGCTGCTCTCTCCCATCCGCCACTGCTTGGGAGAGAACGGCCTGGGCCTCCTCTGGGCACGGAGGCAGCACTTGTGCGACTGTATCCCAGATAGTATGGGAGTATCGGCCCAAGAGACATGCAGTGTTCACGGACCGCAATGCCAAGCAGGAGGAAGAGAACATACACTTCACAAGATGATTCAGACTCTTGGATTCCCCATCTGAGGGAGCAGAAGGGAATGCGCCCTTAGATGAAGAGGCTTGGACCACCAAGCTCTCTGGGAAAGGGTGTTGAGTGAGGAAAACTGGGTCACCCGGAGCCAGACGGCAGGAGTTCGTCCTGTCAACAGGAGCCCCTGTACTGGGCTTGGACTAAGTGCCCAGTAGGATGTCAGTGAAAGCTTTGTTGAACGCCAAAATGTGCTCAGATGAAGTAGCCGCCAGTTGGAGCACCACTGTCAGGAGCTTAGTCCTGACTGCCACCGAAGGGAGCTGCAGGCCTCGGACCTCAGCTGCCGTTCTCACCATCACAGCATAGGTCGCTCCCTCCTCCGTAGCCACAGTAGGGAGAGAAAGCATGCCAAGGTCAGGAGAAGTGTCCAGACCACTGGCGTCACCCAGGTCATCTCTCCAGTCCGGCTCTTCTAGCTGGTCTGCTAAAGCGTCTGAAGAACCCTCCCAGTCCTCATCACCACCTTCAGGATGATAGGAAACACCTGGGATGAACAAGGGTACAAAAGTACCCTCCGGCGTCAGATTTGACATCGATCCGGCTCAGTGTCCATCTCGGGATGAAGATGGGGGGGAACGGCCGGTGCCGGGGGAGATCGAGTAAGGTCGACCAGCTTTTATCCGGATCCAGGCCTGGAACCCTGGGGGCCCTCCAGCGCCGGGGCGGGAGCTGCCGGTATCATAGGCCCAGGGACCCCAACCGCCTCCGAAGACGCACCAGCAGAGTCGGGCTGCCCAACGATGGAGTGGAGAACTTCGTAAAATGCACAAAGCTGGGCAGGGGACGCTCTAGCTCCCGAAAACAGGGGGAGGCGTGGTCTCGTCCTTGAGTCAGGCGCCAAAGACAAAGCCTTAGAGTGACGATGCTCCGGGTCCTGCGTTGCTTCAGCCGATCGACGGGATGAAGGTGAAGAGCAACAGTGCTTCTTCGCCTTATTCTTAGACTTACCCGAGTGCAAAGACTTGGATGAGGTGCGATGGCTCCGCGACCAGTCTTGAGACCTTCCCCTCGAGCGAGACAGGGAGCGACGCGGAGCAGACTGCCGGGCCTCCAAAAGCTTTCGGGACCGCTCCCACAAAGAGTTAGGCTTCATGGCCCGGCAATCGGAGCACAACTTCAGGTAGTGGTCGCGCTCCAGACACCAGAGGCACACAAGGTGCGGCTCCGTCATGAACATCAGTTGTGACAGGAGTCACAAGGCTTGAAGCCGGTCCGACGAGGGGACATCCCTAGCGCACCAGGAGTCGAAGACTCGTAAAAGATGTCGACAAAATCCGAAAAAGGTTAGTCAAAAAATGACTAAGGGGCAAGCTCTCTGGATGTACGCTAGGCTGGCGCAGAAAAAGAAAGAACTGACAGCGTGCAGGGGCGGCGACTAAGTAGACACCGCAACGTCATCCTGACGGCCACGACACAGACGACGGACGTAAAGTCGACTCACACCACCTACCGACACGCAGGGGTACAGCTAAGAAAAAATCTCTCCGGATCCACTTGACGCCTGGGGGTAATTCTAAGGTAAGGAATCTATAACTAACAGTCTTTACCCTCGATGCCTAGACCTACTACCACTTTTTACATTCTTCTGGAAGATGCTGCAAGAGCTCCTGTATTTCATCCCCGGTTGCTCTGTTGTAACATGAGAGCAGGCAGACAGAATGGGCAATTCTACAATGATTAACGTGCCCTGTGGCAACCCTTTTTGCAGTTGTATCAATCCTTTTACTCCACTTATCTGGAGGAGGTGCCTCTCCAGTGCCTTGTGCAGCTGCCCTTTTTCTAGCAGTGGTGACTACAAGAAGGTCTGCTGGGGGGGAATGCCCTCAAATGTAGATTGGGTTGGTTGGTGAGGGTCTATTTTTTTTTTCAATTTGTGGCGTTAGGACCCTTGATTTGACTAGGCCTTTGAACACCTCCTTGGAAACACTAAGAATGGATCCAATCATAAGCAAGGGGAGCTTAGGATACTCTGCAGCTCTCAGTATGACACTACAATAAGACCAAGAGTGATCAAGGAGAGAAGGTTTTGTAGGCACAGGTAGTTCAATAGCTGGATCTGGTACGACCACATCATAGTCTTCCCAGGGGTCAGGTGTGTGATCAGAATCCTGTGCTTACTGGGAGTCTGTCTTTGTATTTCTCCCTCTTCTTCTTGTGGCGGGTGAGTGATCTAGAGGCGAGGCAGGTGAACTAAAAATTATAGGGCTTGTGGCCCTGTGGTACAATTTTTTGTGGAGTTTGAAGAACTTGGTCGTCCTCTGCCTTTGCAGTCTCCTTGTTTCTCCTGAATAAAATGCTGCAGTCCCTCAAATACTACCCCCTGGTCTTGCATGGGTTTGGTAGTTTGAGTTTTCTGGGTGCCCGTGGCATGCCTTAGAAACAGTCTGTGGTTTTGAAACCCCATAGACATGTATTTTCTTCTGTTTTGAAGAGTGTCCGTGTTGTCTTTCAGCGCTCTGTTCCGAACAGTGGCAGCTCCTCCACCATGGCAGACTAGCATTGCCTCACTGCTTTTAAGCAGTGCAAAGTACGAAACATAAAATGATAACTTTGAGTTATTTTATGCTTCGAGCTGCTTTGCAGGCCGGCGGGTGGGGTTGCTCTTCTCTTTGAGCAGGGGAGGAGTGGTGCGCAGTGACTGTTTGGTCAGCCCTCTCGGGCCACCCAAACCAGTCGTGCGCACCTTCCCTGTTCTCCATGCAGGCTGCATTACAGCCTGCATGGAGAACATCCTCACCCCTCCAGCCCCTGGCTGAGCGTCATGTCATGGCGTTCAGACCAATCACAACGCTGCATTGCAGAGTTGTGATTGGTCAGTGGGGCCAGGCTGTGCTTCCTGTCCCAAGACGAGGAGAGCAGGAGCGGAGATGCGGGCAAGGTACGTTTAAATATTTTTTATATTGCGCACGCCAACCCCATCCTCAACCCCATACCCACCCCCCTGCGACTCCCTCATTCCCCCTCCCGCAACTCCAACTGGAACTGCCCTGGCCCCAGCCGTTGGTCTCATCTGAATTAAGGCCTGAACCCCTAAGTGCTGTTTCTGAGGTCCTGGAACTCTCGACTTTGTATGGTTGAACTCTGCTTACCATCCCTGAAAACCTGTGACATTTTGTCTCCAAAGACCTCCGGAGGACCAGTGCAAACCTGCCAAGCCGATCCAACCAAGATGTGTTGTTGCAGGGCTGAAGATTTAGGTTCCCCCTCTTTGAGCTTCGCTGCAGCAGCAAATCCAATTCAGTGGGTCTTCACAGAGCTAGTATACTGTCTTGTGGAGTCCTCTTCAGCTGCAGCCCGCAGTCATGCTTACTAAAGGAATCAGAGCTAAAAAAAAAAAAGTGACTAAAACGAATTAAAGAATCTTGCCAGAATCAAGGTGCCAAAAGTATCCAACTGGTGAGGGACATTTCCTGTGCACACAATTCATTTTCTCCAGCTAAGAGCTTTGCGGCCCAAAAAACAATTGCTTCCAGAGACTTCGTCTGGCAGCAATCCAAAAGTGCGCCGCCCCTGTAAATTTAAGACGGTCATTTTTGAGAATAAGTACCTGGGTAAAAATTCCGACTGGGCCGAACCTGGTTTCGGTGGCCAACGTAAATTCAATCGCTTTAGCCTAAAATTGCGCCTAGGTCCAGGTCTACCTCAACCAGTTGACCGCGGTTGATCAAATGGTTTGGGGTTGTCTTGTGTTTACACTGTATTACTGTATCATACTCAAGCCTGCCTGCTCTGTGCCATGGGTACCATGAGGCTGAGCTCAGTTTACTTTAGTGGTTCACCCTGAGAAGGATTACATTTGGTCCTTAAGGTACCCCTAAACTAAGAGCCCCATTTCTTACAGGCATATTCAGAACCGCTGCTTGACCATTCTGCTTAAACCCGTAGACTCTCAGCCATGTGTGTCTTAAGGCGGAACTTTTACACAGCTGTCTGCTCGCCGTATCCCCCAAATCTAGTGAAGACTTGAGGCATGTGTTTGAGACAGCTTTGCCTTCTTGGATGAGCCTTTTTGCTCTGGCTTGGGAATGTTCAGGGAGAAATTGTATTGACTCCTCCATTTTCTCGTACCGCTCATGTCCTTTATCGATTCAGGAAGGCAATGTGCCAGTGGGTAGCTTCTGCTTCTCCATTATCTGCCCCACCATTTCCATCTTCTTTCTTGCTTTCCCTCTCCGGGTGGGCCCCTGTGGTGGTGGGAGCATTAGCCTTCTTTCGTACAGTAGCCATGATAATGGAGTCTGCCACTACCTTGCCTTTGATGTAAGGTGGCACAGGTTCTTTGAAGGCCTCTCGTCTTCAATCTAGGACAATTGGTTGCATTAGGGAGAATCTTTTTTTTCTCTGTTGGAATGAGGGTTTCCAGTAAGAAACAGAACTTTATTCCTTCTCTAGTTGCAACCCATATGTGTCCTCCTCCCTTTTTGACACAGTGTACAGTGCGCTGGCCACTGGCACAGAGACCTTGATTGGTAGGTGTTCACCCTTTCCTCAGAAATCGAACCTCTATGTCCTGCAACTCTTCCTCCTATTGGACTTGTAGGAAACCCTGATCGAACTGACCACCTTCTGTGGCTCCCTGTTCAGAGACCAGTTCCTCCTCTTCCTCCGTTTAGGGCTCAGGTGTTGTTGGAGGTTCCAGCTCCACCAGCTGTCTAGTGTTCTAGTTGAGGCATCAGTGCGATGCAATATCCTTTGAGGGAGTCAAACTCCCTCTTCCTCTTCACGAGGGCCTCCATTTCTGATTTGAGCCTTTGTATTTTTTTGTCTCAACGTAGAGACTTTTCTGTTCGAAGTGTCAAGCTCTTCCTCTTTGTGACTAGACTTCCTGCTCCTGTGCTTAGTAGCCTTGCTGAGTCTAAGCTGGTTCTTAGGGTCAATGTTGTCTTTTGACTTCGACCTTGTCGGTTTCCCATTGCTTATGCTAATCCTCATTATTGCCTTTGGAGTTGGGATAGCTTTAAATTTTGAGTCTGAATGATTCAGCTCGGCCCCAATTGCACCCCTTTGTTACCTGCCACTTCTTCAACTCGTCCTTCAACAACTTATTCAATAGATTCCTTTCTGTTTCGACAAAATCTTCGGTGTCAGAGCATTCTCCCTGCGCTACCTAGGTTTATGAAATTCTCCTCATCACTGGAGAGGCTTAAGCCTTTTAACAATGCTTTCTACTGTGCCATGGAGTATTCTGCCCAAGTTTGTTATGCTTTGGCTTTAGGATCTTATGTTGGAAATCTGCACAAGTTTTGTAGGGCTAGGCATTGTGGTGTTTAGGTAGGCACAGGGTACATACCTCATGGCTGTACTGTGCATATATGTGGTGGCTCTTCGGCCAGAATGTAAAAGTGGTTTGCTCCATCATGTATGTATGTACATTCTCCAACCTTTGTGGTCTATGTCCTTCATATGTTTGGATTTTGTAAAACATTTAGTTTTTCTCGTTGGAAAACCTATCTTGGACATCAGCGTTCCACAGGGAACCTGATGAACAAGTTACTTACCTTCGGTAACGATGTATCTGTAAGAAACATTAGTTAGTTAGATTCCTCACCTTAGAATATCCCCAGGTGTCAGACTGGATCCGGAAGATTTTTCGTCAGCAATACCCCTTGCGCGTCGCTAGGTGTCGTCTGCAGCTCCGCGTCCGTCGTCGTGCGCCGGAATGACGTCGGAGTACTTAGACGCCGCCCTCGCGCGCTGACGTCAGTTCTTGTACATAGCTTTCCGCGCCAGGAACGCAGAGCCATGCAAAGACCGACACTGGTGCCAAAAATAAAATCTAGGGGCCTGAAAAGAATAACCTTAACCCTAGATGTCAGTTCGCAGAACGGGGAGGATGGGTGGGTCGGTGAGGAATCTAACCAACTAATGTTTCTTACAGATACATCGTTACCGAAGGTAAGTAACTTGTTCATCTGAAAGAAACACGTTAGTTAGATTCCTCACCTTAGAATAGATACCCAAGCAATACCATCCCCGGTGGTGGGTCTGCGAACCAAGATCACACCAGAAAGTCCTGGAGGACAGAACGGCCAAAGAAGCCATCCCTCCGGACTTGGCTGTCAAGGCAATAATGCCTGGCAAACATGTGTAGCGAAGCCCACGTCGCCGCCTGACAGATGTCCTGCAAAGGGACACCCCGTCCCAAAGCAGTAGTAGCCGCTGTGGCCCGAGTAGAATGGGCGCGCAGCCCAACAGGAGGGTCCTTTTTTGCCAAGGAATAACAAATTTTGATGCACAAAACGACCCACCGAGAGATGGTCCGTTTGTGCACAGCTTTCCCCTTCTTAGCACCCACGTATCCAACGAAAAGTTGGTCGTCCACCCAGAACTGCTTTGAGCGGTCCAGATAAAAGGAGAGCGCACGTTTTGGGTCCAGACGGTGTAGCCTCTCTTCCTCTTTGGAAGGATGCGGAGGCGGAAAGAAGGTGGGCAAGGTGACAGACTGCCCAAGATGAAAGGGGGTCACCACTTTCGGAAGAAAGGAGGGACGAGGCCGAAGGACAACCTTGTCCGGATGAACAGAGAGAAAAGGAGGCTTTGAAGATAAAGCCTGGAGCTCACTCACCCGTCTAGCCGAGGTGATGGCTACCAGAAAAGCAGTCTTAAGCGTCAGCAGACGAAGGACAATTATGAAGAGGCTCAAAGGGAGCGCACATTAGAAATGTGAGAACAAGATTGAAGTCCCACTGAGGCATTACAAAAGGGACAGGAGGGAACGTGTGAGTAATGCCTTTTAGAAAGCGTGTAACCACAGGGGACTTGAAAAGAGAAGGCTGATCAGGAAGCCGCAAGAAGGCAGCAAGATAACCTTTCAAGGTGCCCAGGGCAGAGCCCTGTCGGGCCAAAGAAAGAAGAAAGAGGAGAACCTCAGAAAGAGGGGCGGAGAGGGGATCCACAGCCTTTGCTGTGCACCATGCCACAAATTTGTGCCACCGGCAGGCGTATACCGTCTTTGTGGAGGGACGCCTGGCTGCCAGAATGATATCACAGACTTCAGGAGGCAAGTCAAATGGCATCAACTGCCGCCGCTCAATCTCCACGCATGGAGGTGGAGGCTGGACAGGTTCGGGTGGAGGACCGTCCCCTGCTGCTGCGACAGAAGATCCTCCCGAAGGGGCAGACGTATCGGAGGATCGGTCAACATACTGAGTAGCTCAGGATACCAGTACCTTCGTGCCCAATCCGGAGCCACCAAGATGACTTGGGCCCGGTCGTGCCTGATCTTCTTCAGCACTCTGGGCAGAAGTGGTAGAGGCGGAAAGGCGTACAACAGACCGCAACTCCACTCGCGACGAAAAGCGTCGCCGAGCGAGTGCCGCCTTGGAAATTCCAACGCGCCGAACTGCTGACATTGCGCGTTCTCTTCGGTGGCGAATCGATCTAACCAAGGCTCTCCCCACTGCTGAAAGAGACCTTGCGCCATTTCGGAGTTCAGACGCCATTCGTGATCCATCATGCACCGGCGGCTGAGTTCGTCTGCTCTGGCGTTCAGAGAGCCCGCCAGATATTGAACCACTAGGGTGACGCCCTGGTGTTCCAGCCACGTCCAGAGGCGCAGAGCCTCCTGACAAAGGGTCCACGACCCCACCCCGCCCTGTTTGTTGCAATACCACATGGCGGTGGTGGTGTCCGTGAACACCTGCACGACACTTCCCCTGACAGAGGGAAGGAAGGCTTTCAGTGCAAGTCGGATCGCTCTCAACTCCAACAGGTTGATGTGGAGGCGAGACTCCGCCAGAGACCAGAGGCCTCTGATCTCCGCCTCTCCCATATGGCCACCCCATCCCAGGAGGGACGCATCCGTCACTACGACATGCTCCGGTTGGGGAAGGGAGAGGCTCTTGCCCGTGACCCAATCGCGGTCCGTGAGCCACCACTGCAACTGCTGTGCAGTGCCCTCCGAGATCAAGACATGGTCGGACAGGTTGCCGTGATGTTGGGCCCACTAAAACTTCAGGTCCCACTGCAGAGCCCGCATGCGCCGCCTGGCGTGATGCACTAGTAGGATGCAGGAGGCCATCAGCCCCAGAAGCCGCAACACTAGCCTGACCGACACCCAGGATAGAGGCCGAAAGATGGGAATCAGGGCCTGTATATCCCAGACCCGCTGTTCCGGCGGATAGACCCGGAACTGAGCCGAATCGAGAACCGCTCCGATGAAGAGGAGCTTCTGAGAGGGACTCCGGTGTGACTTCGGCACGTTGATGGAAAACCCCAGCAAATGCAGGAGATCCGCCGTAGTCTGGAGGTGGGAGACGACTGCCTGGGGCGAGCCCGCCTTCAACAACCAGTCGTCGAGATAGGGGAAGACTGGAACCCCTGATCTGCGCAGATGAGCTGCGACCACCGCCATCACTTTCATGAACACCCGAGGGGCACTGGTAAGGCCGAAGGGGAGCACGGTAAACTGAAAGTGCTCTTGACCCACCGTGAACCGCAGGTAACGCCGGTGGGCCGGCAGGACGGGGATGTGGAAATATGCGTCCTGCAAGTCCAACGCTACCATCCAGTCTCCCGGGTCTAGGGCAGCTAGAACCTGAGCCAAAGTTAACATCTTGAACCTTTCCTTCCGGAGGAAGGCATTGACGTTCCGGAGGTCCAAGATAGGGCGTAGGCCCTCTTTGCCCTTCTTGGGAACCAGAAAGTACTGGGAATTACAACCACGACCTACTTCTGGGCTCGGAACGCACTCGACGGCCCCCTTGGCCAAGAGGGCCGAAACTTCCTCGTGGAGAAGATTCAAATGATCCCCCGAGATACGGTGGTGCTGCGGTGGCATGGCTGGAGGGGTCGTCTCGAAGGGGAGGGAGTAGCCCCTTCGGACGATTTGCAGCACCCACCTGTCCGATGTGATGGACCGCCAGTGGAGCAGGTGATGGCGAACTCTGCCGCCCACTGGCGTGGAATGGGCCTGAAAGCTCGGACTAGGAAGGCTTTGAGGCAGATGGTGCCGGGGTGGATGTGGGCTGACCGCGTCGTCCTCCAGAACCGCCTCGGCGAAAACCACGTCCGCGACCGCGCGCAGGTTGGTTCTGCGGCTGGTGGCTAGGCGTATGTGAGGAGGCACCCCGTCCTTGGCCTCGAAAGGGGCGAAAGGCGGAAGTTTGCGACCGCGGGGCCGAGAGGCCCAAGGACTTGGCCGTAGCCCGGGAGTCCTTAAAGCGATTCAGCGCACTGTCCGCTTTCTCACCAAAAAGGCGAGTGCCATCAAAGGGCATGTCCATGAGAGTGCTCTGGACATCACCCGAAAAGGACGTGGACCGCAGCCAGGCGTGACGTCTAAGCGCCACCGTGGTAGAAATCGCCCTACCCAGCGAGTCCGTAGTGTCAAGCCCACATCGGCTAGCATGTCGTGCTGCATCCCTCCCATCGGCCAGAGCCTGGGTAAGTCGTGTCTGGACCTCCTCCGGACACAGGGGCAGCACGTCCTCCGCCGTATCCCACAGAGAGTGGGAATAACGGTCCAAGAGACAGGCGGTGTTCAAGGACCGCAGGCCCAAACTAAGGGAGGAGAACAGCTTTTTGCCAAACTGTTCCAGTCTCTTGGAATCCCGGTCCGGCGGAGCGGTCGGGAAGGAGGATTGGGAGGTAGAAGCCTGGATAACCAGGCTCTCGGGGGTAGAATGTTGGGACAGAAAACTGGGGTCGCCCGGAGCAGGGCGGTGGCGCCTGGCGACGTTCCTATCCACAGGGGGAACTGTGGAGGGCTTGGACCAGGTGCCCTGCAGAACGTCAATGAGGGCCTCATTGAATTGCAGCAGAGGCTCAGTGGAGCTTGCTGCAGACTGAAGCACCTCAGTGAGGACGTTAGTCCTCTCAGCCACGGCAGGTAGCTCGAGCCCAAGGGCTGCGGCCGCCTTGCGCAGCACCACAGAGAAAGCAGCACCCTCCTCCGAAGCCACAGTCGGAGGAGAGATTAATCCAGTGTCTGGGGAGGTATCCAGACCACTGGCCTCCCCCAGTTCATCTGCCCAGTCCTGTGACAGCTGAGCCTGAACGGCCATAGGATCCTCGGATCCCTCCCATTCGCCCCAGTCATCCGATTCCTGGTATGCAGGAGGAAGGATCGGAGCCGGACGATAGACATAATGTGTTTCCAGCGGCGCCAAACGCGGCGTCCATCGACGCCGTAACGGCGCCGGGCCCGGAGCGAGGCTGAACTGGGGCTCAACGCCGAGCAGAGCCGGCGTCGGAGGTGGTACCGGTGACGACGCCGGCGGAGGAGGCGTGACTAGGTCGACCGGCGTCAGCGGGGACTCGGGAACGGGTCCCTCGGGCACTTGCGGCATCGAGGCCAGCGCCGTCGCCGGGGCCGGAGCCGCCAGCAGGCAAGGTTGCCCAGTCGGGTCCGCGGGGCCCGAAGGCGCGCCAGCGGGCGTCGACAGCGGACCCAGGTTCCTCATGGCCGAGAGGAAGGCACTGACTTCCGCCGGCGTCGCGTCAGTCCCAGGGACCGGCGGGTATGGGGACTTGCGCGGCACCTGCGGCTCCGCTGGAGCCACGGGGGTTGAACCACCCTGACCCTCGGCCGAGTCGCGCGACCGGCGGGGGGAGTCCGAAGAGCGGTGTCGCCTCTTGGACTTCTTGGAGTGCTTCGACTTACCCGAAGACTTGGAGCCAGACGATCGATGATGACGTCGGCTGCGGCTCCGCAACCGATCCTTGGACCTTCCTTCTGGACCGGGATCGAGAGGGGCGCGGAGCCGAGTGGCGAAGCTCGAGAAGCTTACGGGACCGCACCCGTCTAGCCTTCGAGGTCAGGGCCTTGCAGTCCGACCACGACTCCGTGTCGTGGTCGAGGCCCAAACAGTAAAGGCACCGGCGGTGATGGTCCGTAACCGACATCAAGCGGTTGCAGTCAGCACAGGCTTTAAAACCAGGCATCCTACCGGCACCGGAGTCGAGACAAGATCAAAAAGGATCAAAAAATGTAGTCAAAAAAGACTAAAAGGGGTAGCTCTCCCGGATCTGCGCTTACTGGCACGGAAAAAAGATGAACTGACGTCAGCGCGCGAGGGCGGCGTCCAAGTACTCCGACGACGTCATTCCGGCGCACAACGCCGACGACGGACACGGAGCCGCAGACGACGCCTAGCGACGCGCAAGGGGTATTGCTGACGAAAAATCTTCCGGATCCAGTCTGACGCCTGGGGATATTCTAAGGTGAGGAATCTAACTAACGTGTTTCTTTCAGATCATATTTTATGAACATCTGACAGCTTGATATTGGAAAAAAGATAACTACTCAACTTGGTTACTTGGGGAGCTTTATTTAGTATTTTTATGCTTCAAGGATGTTACATTGTCAAAGAGGATTGGTCTTTACGGCAAAGAGCTAGTTTCCTACTAATAATTTGTTATCCCAGATAAAATGTTATTTTATTTACATAAAAAAAGAAATCCTGATTGCTATTTTCCCAGATGCTCCAAGATGCATTAATAGTTATGTAGTGCCCAAGACAACAGAAGGGGTAGAGAAATCCAGTAGCTCTTCAGCAGCATATATTTTGTACTATCCACCAGTTTCGGGAACAGGTGCCTTTTCATGCCATTCTATTAGTCATGATCTTGACAGTAAGGGGTACACGAGATGAAATACATTAAATAAGATAAACCTGCATTAAACATCTCTAAATAACAGTTTCAATTTGACTAAATGCAACCAATGGCAATGAAGCTCGGTCCCTTTAAGAGGACAAAACACTGACCTCAATCCCAACAGAGTGCGCAGTCAAACAAATCTCTTACCATGACTGACTAGCACGTTTGACAGCCACACACACAAGTTCTTCGATTCACAAGGTTTCCGTTTGAAGTTCAAGAAATTGGTTACTAGTTCAACTTATCGAAGATACTGACAGACTTTCAAACTTATGGGTGGCATGGTGGAATTATCATTAATGTGCACATTTTTTTTCAGAAGTTATTAACCACGCCTGCACTGTCTGGTTACAAACGTTCTGAGGTGGGCCAGCTCCTGCAGACGAGGAATAATTTCTTAACTTTTTTTTTTAAAAGAGGAAAATCCAGCAACATGTACCAAGGTCTAAAAATGTTTAAAATGACATTTACAATATGCCGTTACAGTATTAATCATGATTTTCCGGGTCATTTAATCAAGAACATTCTTTTTTGTAAATCACTCACTGTACAATTTCTTTTTCCTTAGAAGATTATGTTATATTGTGCAGGGGTAATTTAAAGGCAAGACCTGTGAGATGTCATACATTTTTTTTAAACATTGTTATGAATAATTTTATTCCCATGATATGGCAGATCCATCAATCCAATTTACAACCCACTGCATGCTGCCTCTACAAGGCTACCTTTCCTATAATTACACCAATAATAAAGAACAACACCACAAGAGCGAGTAGTCGTGTGTTCAGTCCTTCGTCCTTGATCATGGCTGATGAAGTAGATACAGTGTGACTTGTCTGCGGTGCCCTTCTCATCCGTAGTCCTTCATCATCCTACAGAAAAGAGGGAACAGAACAGGCAGTTTTAAGTAACACAAATCTTTCTATGTGCTTACTAAATGGAGAATGTTTATCTGATCTGCTTCTTAAAAGAAAATAAACAATTAAAAGTATCACATCAAACAGATTTGGAGCTCCTGATGCATCATAGAATGAACACAAAGTTATTAAGATGAAGCACAAACAAACAGCACGTCTTCTTCAACATCCAGTCATGATAGATAAGAAATCTTCAACTTGCCCATGTCCTTGGATAAGCCAATAGGTATTACCTTTATGACCTATTGGCTTTGTCAACACTTAAGGCATAATGCTTTTTGCCGATGCTGTACAGCATCAGCAAATAAAAAATAAACAAAACTGATAACGAAATATGTATTAAACGGTTACAAGATTCACGTGATGATTTATGTGAGACAAAGCATCACCACACATGTGCATGCCTACTGAATGACAAAAACAAGTGGAAAGCAAGTATTCAAATAAGAAGCATACAGGTGCTGGACAAGCCAACCGCTGGTAAATAATGGGTGGATTTCAAGCCCACTGTAAATTTGAGTGGTCCACAAAAGGTTTTCACCCACACAGTAAAAAAGCTGTCTGGCAGGCGAGACCTAAAAAAGATTTAAGAGCATTCCATATTTACTGACTTCACCCACCATATGATTTGATAGTTTTGAATCCTTCTGTGGCTGGCACCATGAACATTTCTGCATCGTCAGCAGAATAAATCAGAGAGTCTGACACTTTGGATTCTTCTGCCCCTGATTTTTCTAAAATATTTACCATTGATTCAAAAGAGATCCTGGACATCTGAAGGCGGCATTCACACTAATTATTTTCTGCTGTATAGTGTAAACTGCTAATGATAAAGTATGCCTTTGAAAACTAGCCAACAGAACGACTTTTGTTAGAAATGTGTTATTGTGCTTTTCCTATCAACAGTTTCAAACTCCGGGATTTATTTTGCAGTTTTAACAATGGTGGTAAAGGTTTTAAATGTGTTCAGAAATATGATGTGGACAGAGTTTATTATTCTTATTGTACATGGAAGAATTTAACTTGAGCCATCTGCAACAAAATGAATCTTGCGACTCATTTTTTGAATTCATGATTCATAAACTAATCTGCCTCTTAAATCATGAAAACCTTGTACACTTGGTAGCTTGACATCAGATAGATTTCAATGGATTGTTCCACAAAACAATGCAAAGACTAATGTGTGAAGGTAATTTATGAAGTCAATATAGTTACTTCCCCTCAGGCCCATGTTTCAGTTGGACATAAAAATAAAGATGTTCTTTTCATGACAGCTGATCATTTGTAAAACCGGAGACTGGAAACCAATACACCTTAATGAGACAGTGTGTTCCAACTTCTTGCCGCCTTAAAGTGACAAGTGAACTAATCTATTAATTCAGAACTTCGCAATTCAAAATCGTTCACATTGCCAAGTAGAAAAGCATAATTATAAACAGGCAAGATGACTCAAAAACAATGAATCCCATTTTCAAAGACTTTGAGCATCAAATAAAATCTAGAGTAATTAACCCTAAATATAGCACTTCTTTGCTTTCAGTTATCTGAATAAACCAACTGTCCCTCTCACTAATTAACGTTTGACAGAACAAGAAGTTTATCAAGAATTACTTTCTATTTTGGAATACAAGACATAGTCAAATGCAACTTCTTGAATAAAATATTAGTCCGGATATGAATGTGTCAAATACAATCATCAACAAATAGGAATAATTTAGTGGTAGGGTTTTTCTAAAATTAAATCGATTTAGGCATATATTAATTGCTATTTGATATACTAAGAGCTCACTAAATCACTTGAATAAGAGGAGAGAGAGATAGGATACTGATGTATGCAGAGCCCCTACTCACAGCAATGCCTTTTGTAAGTAACAACCAAGTTATATACTGGGCTGACTGCGATTTATAAGATCTTTAGAATACAAGTCAAAGCCATTTTTTTTTTTAATCAATCATTTTAATGAGGAAGAAAAACATTGCCAAAGCTAAATTCTCATCAACTTATCAGTGTTACCATACAAAATGCATTACAGAAACAAATAACTGCGCACTATTTAATCCCCAGGTCACATGATCATTCTTAAAGGCTTGCAGTTCTTGAATTTTATTTTGGGTCACATCTCTGGTCGGGGTAGATCCTATTAAGGGTCAAATCTCTCATTTTGATGCCTACTCTTGTTATCTCCATCTACTGTGTTACAACTTAATTCCTGCCCCTCCCCCCTTTTCTGCTCCAAGGGCCTTTTCCAAGTAGCCTTCTTGCTTTAATCACAGTCATGGGACAAGGTAGGTCTTCCGCAACCCCTGAATGTTTCAGTAATTTTAACGGCCAAAATCATGTGGAGAAATTTGCTATTCCTACGCTTAACTCTTTTGCCCTCACTCCCCGTCTTCCAATTGGAATATAGCTTTGAAAGTCCTCAAAACCTCCCATCTGCAATTCCTTCTCTGGTTTGTGCAAAATCTGCTTTCACCCTTCCTCTTCAGTTGCCCAGTTGACCTAACGAGTTTCTCTGCTCTCACATTTATGGTCCACCTTTAATCTGTGATGAGGGGGTAATACAGCTGGCCACCAACATTCCCCCCTCCACTGTTTACGTTCTCTCTCCAATACCACCAATTCACGTTCTACTGGAGATTCACCTCAGACCGAACTGGATGTTTCCAACTTGGTCTGGCTTTATCAGAATGCTCATTTTTAGCAAGTCTTCATTGCTAACAGAGAAACCAGGCGGTTTCAACAGAATGCAATACTGTCCCACCACCATTTTAGAATGCATGGTGAGATAGGAGAGCTCAGTTTTCAGGTGATACCCCAATTTGACGAAGGTTTCCATATACCCAAGAACAGTCACCAGAAGAGATGCTGCTTATAGCTCTGAAAGAAACTCTTGCACGGCAATCTGAAGCCTCAAGCATCCAGTGCAGCCTGCAGAGTTGGATCAGATCCTAGCACACACAAAGACTAATTCCACCATACTGAATCTTTTCTAACCAACTGGGCAGACTAGTGTACGTGGATCCTCCACTTGATTTGCTACTTCTATTAAGATTCATTAAAGAGAGGACTCAGTTCTGTGTCATGTTTAAAGCTATGCGTTTCCAAAGAAATGTACACTGGTAAAACCTGACCCAATCACTTGTTCAGTTTTGAAGATATTTTCATGGAATAGGCCTCTGTCTATTAGTTTATGATTACAGAACACACTGTTAATACACTCTTTTGGTTCAGATTCGCTGGGATTAGATTAGCATTGACAATAAAGCAGTTCTCCTCCCTAAGCGGTGGCAAATATGTGGGAGTTAGTGGTTTGAAAAATTGTCCGTAGGACTGCTTGTCCTACATTGGCTTGTCGGCGTGCTAATACATCTACTAAGTAATGTTCTCTAAACGTATGAGGGGTATACCATGTAGCTGCCTTATTATGTCAGCTATAGGTATAATTCCTAGGAAGGCCATTGAAGCTCCTTTTTTTACGAATGGAGTGAGCTTTGGGAGGAACAAGTTAAGTTTTTTGTTTCCGCATAGCATGTTTGGAAAAATGTAACAATCTATCTTGTAATGCCTGATTTTGAGATGGCCTTTCCTTTGTGTGGTTGTGTAAGCAACATATAAATGTCTTTCTAAATGGTTTAGTTCTGTCAATATAATACATTAGAGCTCTTTTTAAATCTAAGGTATGTAATGCCCTTACTGTAACAGTCAGGTTGTGGAAGAAAAAACAGGTAGTACAACAGACTATTTAAGATGGAATTGTGAGACCACCTTAGGTAAAAATGTAGTATTAGTACGAAGCACCATCCAATCTTTATGTATTTTGAACAATGGTTCTTCCAATGTTAATGCCTGGAGCTCAAGGACTCTTCTGAGTGAAGTGATAGCGACGAGAAAGGTTTCCTTCCATGATAAATACTGGAGTGGATCAAATAGAGGGCCCATTAGTCTTTTTAAAACCATAATGAGGTTCTATGTGGGAGCTAATGAAGCTCTAGGAGGAATGACTCGATTCCCCTAGTAGGCTTTGACAACTAGAATTCTGAACAAGGAAGTGTGTTGTCTATTTTAAAGAGAAGCAGCTACAGCTGTCAGGTGTAGCTTTTTTTGTATGAACGCTAGACCTGATATTTGTAAATGAATTAAGCAGCAGACAATGTCTTGTATTTTAGCAGCTAATGGATCAAGATTTTTGGATTGACAATAGTTAACAAATCCTTTCCATTTGGCAGCAAAGCAGGTCCGATTAGTAGGCCTGGATACCTCTTTAAGGATATATGGATAATGTTACTTACCCTGTAAGCATGTGTTCTTGGCATGCTTACTGGGTAGATTCACAAGCTTTGCATACTTCTGCCATCTAGTGTTGTGACCGGATTCTTTCCCGCGGAGAGTGAGAAGGGAGTTAGTAAGTGTAAAATAGAGATGTCCATGCGTATGTATGTAAACTGAGAAACTGCAACAACTACAGGAGACCAGGGAGGCGGGTGGGTGCATGTGAATCTACAGCTCTACATGCTAAGAACAGATGCTTACTAGGTAAGTAACATTATCCATTCGAGGCATGCGAGATGTAGATCACATGCTTTGCATAGACTATACAGCAGTATACTCCCAAAGCGGTGGCTAACCTGTAGTTGTTGTAGTCTGACAGTGTTCCAATTACTGCTTGGCCTACATCAGCTTGTTGCCTCGCTAACACATCTACACAATAGTGTTTGGTGAATGTGTGCAGAGTAGACCATGTTGCTGCCTTACAGATATCAACTAGGGGAATATTCCCAAACGTCATAGTAGCCAATATTTTGCAAGTGGAATGCGCTCTACGGGGGTATTAGCAAAGTTCTTTTTGCTTTCACATAACATGTTTGGATACAGTTTACGATCTATCTTGCAGTGCCTGATTTGGATATTGGATTAACTTTGTGTGGTGGAGAGAAAGCAAAAAAGAGTGCTATGCTTTGCGAAATTTTGTTTTTTTTTCAACGTAATAAAGTAGAGCTCTTCTAGGGTGTGTAGAGCTCGTTCTGCCACAGAATCAGATTGAGGAAAAAACACAGGCTCAACTGATTGATATGAAAGGCAGAAACTACTTTAGGGAGAAATTTCAGATTGGTGCGAAGAACCACATTGTCTCTGTGAAGCTGAAAGAAAGGCTCTTATATAGTTAATGCCTGGAGTTTACTAACTCTCTTCAGTGACGTTATTGCGATGAGGAAAGCAACTTTCCATGAGAGGAATTGTAATTGGCACCTACGCATTGGTTCAAATGGTGGACTCATTAGTCTTGTAAGAACTATGTTTAGGTTCCACACTGGTGCGGGTGGGACACTTGGTGATATTACTCTTTTTAATCCTTGCATAAAGCTTCATCACTGGTACTCTGAAAAGAGATAAGTGTTGCCTGTTTTGTAAGTAAGCAGCTACTGCTGCTAGATGTAAGCGAATGGATGTGTAGGCTAATCGACATTGCTGTAAATGTAACAGATGATGTTTTGTACAGAAGCATCAAGAGGATTGATATTGTTATTGTTACAATAGATAACAAATCGTTTCCATTTAGCTGCACAACATGCTCTATTAGTAGGCTTTCTAGCCTCTTTTAGGATATTCCTACAGTCTGGTGGTAAATATCCAAACTCCATGACTTTATGATCCAGATAGGCAGTTTCAGTTCTTTAGGATTTGGATGCCTGATTTCTCTTATGACTCGGAGTAAGGAGACTGGAGGCGAGATGCAACTTTTGGTGTGGAAATATTGACAGTTCCAGCAGGGTGGTGAACCTGGGTTGACATGCCCATGTTGGAGCTACGAGACTTCGTGTAAGGGATGTTTGCCTGACCTTCCGAACTACCAGTGGAATAAGTGGGAGAGGCGGAAAAGAGTAGGCAAATATTCCTGACGCACAAGTTACTTACCTTCGGTAACAAAATATCTGTAAGAAACATCAGTTAGTTATAGATTCCTTACCTTAGAATTACCCCCAAGCGTCAGACTGGACCCGGAAAGTTTGTCAGCAGTACCTATGCGCGTCGAAAGGTGGCGTGGGCCGGCTCCGAGTTCGTGGGCGTCGTCGTTGTCGCCGGGATGACGTTGCAGCAGCTACTTAGACGCTGCCCTCGCGCGCGGACGTCAGTTGTGTACACGACTTTCCATGCCAGAAACGCAGAGCCCTGCAAGACACTGACCATTGGTGCACAAAACTATGGCCCTGAAAGGAGGTCCTTAACCCTAGAAATCAGTTCGCAGAACGGGGAGGATGGGTGGGGCGGTAAGGAATCTATAACTAATGTTTCTTACAGAAGTATCGTCACCGAAGGTAAGTAACTTCTGCATCTGAAAGAAACACATTAATTATAGATTCCGTACCTTAGAACAGATACCTCAGCAATACCAACCCCGGTGGTGGGTTTGCGAAACAAGATCACACCATAAAGTCCTGGAGAACAGAACAGCCAAAGAAGCCGTCTCTCCGGACTTGGCTGTCCAGGCAGTAGTGTTTGGTGAACGTGTGCAGCGATGCCCACGTGGCCGCCTGACAGATGTCATTCGGAGGCACTCCTATTCCCAAGGCAGTAGTGGCTGCCATCGCGCTGGTGGAGTGAGCGCGTAGCCCCACTGGAGGCTCCTTTTTAGCTAGAGAGTAACAAGCCTTAATACACAACACGACCCATCGAGAAATGGTGCGTTTGTGTACGGCCCGACCCTTCTTTCCACCCGTGTAGCCAACAAAAAGTTGATCATCCACCCCGAACTGTTTTGTGCGATCCAGATAGAAGGACAGCGCACGTCTGGGTCCAGACGGTGGAGCCTCTCTTCTTCCTTTGAAGGATGCGGAGGAGGAAAGAAGGTGGGCAAAGTAATGGTCTGCCCGATGTGGAAGGCAGTGACCACCTTAGGAAGAAAGGATGGACGGATTCGGAGAACCACCTTGTCTGGGTGAACAGACAGGAAAGGAGGCTTTGAGGAAAGAGCCTGGAGCTCACTCACCCTTCTAGCAGAAGTGATTGCTACCAGGAAAGCAGTCTTAAGAGTCAAGAGATGTAAAGGACAGTTAAAAAGCGGCTCAAAGAGCGCACATTAAGTAAGTTAGTACAAGACTCAAGTCCCACTTGGCATAACGAAAGGAATTGGAGGTAAGAGAGGAGTTAAGCCTTTCAGGAAACAGTTAACTACAGGGGACTTGAAAAGAAAAGGCTGATCTGGCTGAAACGTAGCCCTCGATAGTGCCCAGAGCAGAGCCCTGCTGGCCTAAAGAGAAAAGGAACAAGAGAACTTCAGAGAGGGGCAAAAAGGTGATCCACAGCCTTTGCTGTGCACCATGCCACAAATTTGTTCCACCTGCAGGCGTATAACGTCTTTGTGGAGGGACGCCTGGCTGCCAAGATTACATCACAGACTTCAGGAGGCAGGTCGAAAGAAGTCAACTGCCGCCGCTCAATTTCCACGCAAGGAGGTTGAGACTGGACAGGTTCGGGTGGAGGACCGTCGCCTGCTGCTGCGACAGAAGATCCGCCTGCCTCTTCAGGAAGATCGGAGGATCGATGGCCATGTTGAGCAGCGCGGGATACCAGACTCTTCGTGCCCAATCCGGAGCCACAAGAATGACTTGGGCCCGGTCGCGCATGATCTTCAGCACTCTGGTCAGAAGTGGTATAGGCAGAAAGGCGTACAACAGACCGCAACTCCACTCGAGACGAAAAGCGTCGCTGAGCGAGTGCCGCCTTGGAAATTCCAACGCACAGTATTGCTGACATTCCGCGTTCTCTTCGGTGGCGAATAGATCTAACCAAGGGTCTACCCACTGTTGAAAGAGACCTTGCACCACCTCTGAGTGAAGACGGCATTCGTGATCCATCATGCACCTGCTGCTGAGTTTGTCCCCCCTGGCGTTCAGAGAACCTGCCAGGTGTTGAACCACTAAGGAAATGCCTTGATGTTCCAGCCACGTCCAGAGGCAAAGGGCCTCCTGACATAGGGTCCACGACCCCACCACGCCCCATTTGTTGCAATACTACATGGCGGTGGTCTGTGAACACCTGCACTACTCTTCCCCGGACAGAGGAAAGGAATGCCTTCAGTGCAAGACGGATCGCCAAGAGCTCCAGAAGGTTGATGTGAAACTCTGACTCTGCCGAAGACCAGAGGCCTCTGATTTCCGCCTCTCCAATGTGGCCGACCCACCCCAGAAGGGAGGCATCATTCACCACAGTGTGGTCGGGTTGGAAAAGGGAGAGGGATCTGCCACTGACCCAATCCTGGTTCGTGAGCCACCACTGCAGTTGTTGATCAGTGCCCTCTGACATCTGAACGTAGTCGGACAGATTCCCCCGATGCTGCGCCTACTGTAACTTCAGGTCCCACTGTAGAGCCTGCATATGCCACCTGGCATGATTGGTCAGAAAAATACAGGAGGCCATGAGGCCCAGCACCCTCAGGGTCATTCTGACCGAAACCTGGGACAAGGGCTGAAAGATCGGAATCATAGCCCGAATGTCCCGGACTCACTGTTCGAGAGGATAGACCCGAAACTGCGCCGTGTCTAGAACTGCGCTGATGAAGAGGAGCTTCTGAGTGGGAGTCAGGTGCGACTTCGGCACATTGATGGAGAACCCCAGCAGATGCAGGAGGTCGGCCGTAGTCTGGAGGTGGGAGACGACTGTCTGAGGCGAGCCCGCCTTCAACAGCCAGTCGTTGAGATAGGGGAAGACTGAAACCCCTAATCTGAGCAGATGAGCTGCGACCACGGCCATCACTTTCGTGAACACCCGAGGGGCGCTGGTAAGGCCAAAGGGGAGCACGGTAAACTGAAAATGCTCCTGGCCTACCGTGAACCGCAGGTAACGCCGGTGGGCCGGCAGGACGGGGATGTGAAAATAAGCGTCCTGCAAGTCCAACGCTACCATCCAGTCTTGCGGGCCGAGGGCAGACAAGACCTGAGCAAGCGTGAGCATCTTGAACTTCCCCTTCCGGAGAAAGCAATTGATGTCCCTGAGATCCAAGATAGGACACAGGCCCTTGTCCTCCTTGGGAACCAGAAAGTAGTGGGAGTAGCAACCACGACCTACTTCTGGGACAGGAACGCGCTTGATGGCTCCCTTGGCCAAGACAGCCATAACTTCCTGCTGGAGAAGTGCCAGATGATCCTCCGACATACGGTGGTAACGAGGTGGCATGGCTGGAGGGGTAGTCTCGAAGGGGAGGGAGTAGCCCCTTCGGACTAGGAAGGCTTGGTGGTTGCTGCAGAGAAGGGTTTGGGAGACTGGTCCACCCGCTGGCCCCCTGAGGAGCACCTCTTCCCGTAGCAACAAAAGGGGTAAAAAGCAGACTGTGCCGGACGGGAGGAGAGGCCAAGGGACTTGGCCATAGCCCGTGAGTTCTTGAAGCACTCTAGGGTGTTGTCTGCTTTGTTGCCAAAGAGGCGACGGCCATCAAAGGGCATGTCCATCAAGGTGTTCTGAACATCCCCTGAAAAGCCAGTGGACCTCATCCAGGCGAAGCGACGAAGCGCTACCAACGTTGAAATAGTCCTGCCCAGAGAGTCGGCAGTGTTCAGCCCACATGTTCTTCCTAAAATGGTCCAGCTTCTTGGATTCCCTTTCCGGTGGAGCGGTAGGGAAGGCGCTTTTGGAGTTGGAGGCTTGGACCACCAAACTCTCCGGGGTGGGGTGTTGGGAGAGGAAAGTGGGGTCGCCCAGAGCCAGGTGGTGGCGTTGGGCGATCATCCTGTCCACGGGTGCCCCCGTGTTGGGCCTGGACCAGGTGCCCAAAAGGATGTCAGTGAGGGCCTCATTAAACGGAAGCAGGGGCTCCGAAAAGCTTGCCGCCGGTTGAAGCACCTCAGTAAGGAGGTTAGTCCTGACCGTCACCGTCACCGTAGGGAGGTTGAGAGCCTTGGCCGCCCTACGCAATACCACAGCGTATGAGGCTCCCTCCTGTAGCCACGGTAGGAAGAGACAACATGCCACGGTCGGGTGAAGTGTCAAGACCACTGGCATCCCCTAGTTCCGCTCTCCAGTCCTGTTCAGAACCAAGCTGGTCAGTTAGAGGGTCACCTGACCCCTCCCAGTCGTCCTCTTCTTCTTCTGCTTGCCCCTGTGGTTGGAAAGGGGCCCCAGAAGTGAACAGGGGCATGAAAACCCCACCCGGCGATTGATGCCGGTCCGGCGCGGTGTCTACGTCAGGAAGGAGGCTGGGGTCGACGCTGGCCAAGGAGGGGGGGTTTCGTGGGTGACCAGCGTCTGGCACGGTAGTGGTGCAGTCAGAAGCAGCGACGGTGGGGGCATAATAAGGTCTATCGACGCCGATCCGGATCCAGGCCTGGATCCAAGGGGGGCCTGCGGTGGCGGGACAGGAGCCGCCGGCAGCTAAGACCTAGGCCCCCCCAACCGAGTCCGTGGGGCGCGAAGGCGCGCCGGCGGGGTTGGTCCGCTCAAAGATGGCATGCATCGCCTCATAGAACGTACAAAGCTGGGCAGGGGTCGCTCCGGGTCCCGGAAAGGGAGTGAAGCTCTGAGTCGCTCTGCGCCGACGACGCACGCCTCGTCGAGTCGGCCGACCGACGAGGAGGCGAAGAGCGACTATGCTTCTTCGACTTCTTCTTATGCTTCGACTTACCAGACCCCAGTGCGAAGACTTCGAGCCGGACTGATGGTGGCTCCGCGACCGGTCCCTCAACCTCCCTCTCGACCGGAACCTTGAACGGCACGGTGCAGACTGCCATCGTCCAAGCAGCTTTCGGGACCACTCCCGCAAAGCCTTCGGCATCAACAACTGACCGTCGGAGCACGACTTGGGGTCATGGTCGCACTCCAGGCAAAAGAGGCACACGCGGTGCGGGTCCATCACCGACATCAATCGGGTACAGGAACCGCAGGCCTTGAAACCGGACATCCCTCGTGCACCTGTTCGGAGTCGGAGCCTCGAAACAAGACATCTAGAAATGTCAGAGAAAACGAGTCAAAAATTACTGAGGTACCGCTCTTCCCGGATCTGCGATGGCTGGCGCAGAAAAAGAAAACTGACGTCAGCGCACGAGGGCGGCGACTAAGTAGCTGCCGCGACGTTATCCCGGCGACCACGACGACGAACGCGGAGCCGACCAATGCCACCTTCCGACGTGCAGAGGTACTGCTAAGTAAAAAACTTTACAGATTCAGTCTGACGCCTGGGGGTAATTCTAAGGTAAGGAATCTATAACTAACATGTTTCTTTCAGATCAGTTCATCCATAGGGCATTGCCTTTGGAGAGTGGGTGTGGGAACCTGAAGGTGAAGTTTGGGCCTTTTGCATTTTCTGCTGTGGCTAACAGGTCTATCTGAGGAAATCCCCATTACTGAAAGTAGGGGAGGAGAACCTGAGGATGAAGTTCCCATTCGTGGATTTGCTGCTTCTGTCTGCTGAGAAGGTCTACAATCTGATACTTTATTCCTGGAAGGTTTTGTATAGCCCATTTCCAAATGGATTGTGCTAGGCGTGACAGTTGGTAAGAGTGTCTCCCCCTGTTTTTGGATATAGTACATAACTGTCATGTTGTCCATGCGGACTAGGACAGCTTTGCCTACAAGGTGAATTTAAAGGGCTTTGAGCTCTAGAAAGACTGCTAGGAGTTCTAGGTGATTTATATGCAGAATGTTGTGCTTCAGACTCCACAATCTTTGGATTGTGTGATCCTGCAAGTGAGCCCCCAACCAGTGAGCGATGCGTCTGATGTTAGCACTATCTGTGGAACAGGGTCGGTGAGAGGCCGCCTTTGGATACATTTTGTGGGTTCCACCACTGCACAGAGCGATGGGTGCGGCCGTCTATCAAAACTAGATCGTTTAAATGACCCTGCGACTGGTTCCACTGACTAGCTAAACATTCTTGAAGGGGACGCAAGTGAAGTCTTGCATGGGGGATGATTATAATGCAAGATGCCATCATTCCCAGTAGTTGCATGAAGACTCTGGCTGGTAATGAGTGGTTGGGCTGAAACTGAGTGAGAATAGACAATGCTGTGAATTCTGGCTGCAGTGGGAGAGGCTAGAGCTTTTTGAGTCTATGGCGGCTCCCAAATAAGTTTGTGCGTTTGAAGGTTGTAGGTGAAATTTTAGCGCATTCACCTCAAACCCTAGCTGGTGTAGTAAGTGAATTGTGGCTTGAGTGTGCTGGCGACACTTGTGGTAAGTTCTGCTTTGATGAGCCAGTCATCTAGATAAGGGAAGACGTGGATATGCTGTCTTCTCAGATGAGCTGCGACTACTGCCAGGCATTTGGTAAATACTTTGGGAGCAGTTGTGACTCCAAACAGTAGTACTGTGAATTGGTAATTGTTAGATTTGGCATCTTTTGGCGTGTTTCCCCTGAGTTTTTTCTTTCTGCCCTCCGTGTTTTTACCTGTTTTTGCTGGTGTAACGTTTCTGCGAGCTTTTCGCACTGCCAATCAGTGGTAAATTGCTGGTGCTCCTGTGGTAAATTGTGTTATGATTGGATGTTTGATTTACTTGTCAGTCCCCAGTAAAGGGCACTGCGGGTGCCGGGGCTTGTTAGTCAACCGCTGCTCGTGGGCCTGCAGCACGGATTGTGCCACCCACGTACGTAGCCCAATAAAGGTATACGTGAATAAAGCTTGGTATGCCTGAACTCAGCGTCTGAAGACGCAGCCTTTAGTGAGGGTGTCCTTTTCATTCTGAGTTCATAAAGGCCACTTTTAGAAAGTGGGTATTATTTTGCTTGGTCATCCCGTGTGCCTCTGCTGGAATGTGGATTGCCTGTCTGGGTTTTGGACGACAGATGGCTAGGAAGCAGGGTGGCTCCCGATAATCTAGGTAGGTCAGGAAGGGGCTAAATAAACCTGGGCTAAATAAACCTGGGCTGCGATGGGGGAAGAGGGAGGAGATTTCCTTGCACCTCAAAGGGCCTGATCTGCCTCTGACAAAACAGTCTACACATCCTGCCAGGAATTTACACCAGAGACGGCTGAACTGGTTCTGGCCAGGCACAGACATCCCCTGCCTGGAAGATCAAATGATTTTTGTGTACAAATACTGGGGCCCAGACCCCTGAACTTTAGAACTCATCTGGATCAAGAAGACTGCCAAGAAGAGCCGGAAAAGCTGCAAGAAGGAACAACTGCTTTGCTGGGCCAACCTGCAGTGGCTGCTTCTGTCTTGGACAGTGAAAGGCCTGTGTGAGAACGTGCCATCTTTCTTGCATGGTATGCCCCTACTTTTTGCTGAATTGCTGATGTACTTTGACCGAGTGTGCCCTGGGATCCTGCCAATCAGGTACCCAGGGCCTATGTTCCTTCCCTAAAACTGTGTTGGAGCATAAACCCAATTGGCATCTCTGGCCACATGTCAGCCCCATGTAAATGGTACACTAGATACCCAGGACCCTGTGACCAGAGAAGGCCCCTAAGGGCTGCAGCACTCATTGTGCCAACCTTAGAGGCCCTGTACCCTCACAAACACAAACACACACACACTGCCCTTGCGTGTCTGGGTGCAGAACAAAACAGAATCGACATGGCACACATCCCTGTGTGCCATACCCACAACACACACTGCCCTGGCATACATCAGTCACCCCTCTAGCTGGGTGCCCTACGCCAGTGGTGTGGGTACAGGTGCCCTGTGCCTCTACCGTACCCAGGTCTATTCCTGGGCACTGTAAGCGCAGTGCTGCCATTTAAGAGCATATGGTGCTGGGAGATCGTCAACACGACTTCCACAGCACCATGATGGCTACACTGAAGACTGAGAAGTTTGGCATCAAACTTCTCAGCACATTAAACCCGCTCTGATGCCAGTGTGGGATTTAATGTACAATGCACGACAAAGGGCATCTTGAATGAATGAATGAATTTATTTATAAAGCGCTACATCCACTCCAAGGAGCATCTTGGCGCTATCAGACCATAAGCAAAAGATAAAGCAATAACGAAAAGGATAAGGAGAGAAATAAAAGTGAAAGTCCCTGTGATGAACAAGTTACTTACCTTCGGTAACGATGTATCTGTAAGAAACATTAGTTAGATTCCTCACCTTAGAAAATCCCCAGGCGTCAGACTGGATCCGGAAGATTTTTCGTCTGCAATACCCCTTGCGCGTCGCTAGGCGTCGTCTGCGGCTCCGCGTCCGTCGTCGGCGTCGTGCGCCGGAATGACGTCGGAGTACTTAGACGCTGCCCTCGCGCGCTGACATCAGTTCTTGTACATAGCTTTCCGCACCAGGAACGCAGAGCCATGCAAAGACCGACACTGGTGCCAAAAATAAAATCTAGGGGCCTGAAAAGGATAACCTTAACCCTAGATGTCAGTTCGCAGAACGGGGAGGATGGGTGGGTCGGTGAGGAATCTAACTAATGTTTCTTACAGATACATCGTTACCGAAGGTAAGTAACTTGTTCATCTGAAAGAAACACGTTAGTTAGATTCCTCACCTTAGAATAGATACCCAAGCAATACCATCCCCGGTGGTGGGTCTGCGAACCAAGATCACACCAGAAAGTCCTGGAGGACAGAACGGCCAAAGAAGCCATCCCTCCAGACTTGGCTGTCAAGGCAATAATGCCTGGCAAACGTGTGTAGCGAAGCCCACGTTGCCGCCTGACAGATGTCCTGCAAAGGGACACCCCGTCCCAAAGCAGTGGTAGCCGCCGTGGCCAGAGTAGAATGGGCGCGCAGCCCAACAGGAGCGTCCTTTTTTGCCAAGGAGTAACACATTTTGATGCACAAAACGACCCACCGAGAGATGGTCCGTTTGTGCACAGCTTTCCCCTTCTTAGCACCCACGTATCCAACGAAAAGTTGGTCGTCCACCCGGAACTGCTTTGTGCGGTCCAGATAAAAGGAGAGCGCACGTTTTGGGTCCAGACGGTGTAGCCTCTCTTCCTCTTTGGAAGGATGCGGAGGCGGAAAGCAGGTGGGCAAGGTGACAGACTGCCCAAGATGAAATGGAGTCACCACTTTTGGAAGAAAGGAGGGACGAGGCCGTAGGACAACCTTGTCGGGATGAACAGAGAGAAAAGGAGGCTTTGAAGATAAAGCCTGGAGCTCACTCACCCGTCTAGCCGAGGTGATGGCTACCAGAAAAGCAGTCTTAAGCGTCAGCAGACGAAGAGGACAATTATGAAGAGGCTCAAAGGGAGCGCACATTAGAAATGTGAGAACAAGATTCAAGTCCCACTGAGGCATTACAAAAGGGACAGGAGGGAACGTGTGAGCAATGCCCTTTAGAAAGCGTGTAACTACAGGGGACTTGAAAAGAGAAGGCTGATCAGGAAGCCGCAAGAAGGCAGAGATGGCAGCAAGATAACCTGTCAGGGTGCCCAGGGCAGAGCCCTGCCGGGCCAAAGAAAGAAGAAACAGTAGAACCTCAGAAAGAGGGGCGGAAAGGGGATCCACAGCCTTTGCTGTGCACCATGCCACAAATTTGTTCCACCGGCAGGCGTATACCGTCTTTGTGGAGGGACGCCTGGCTGCCAGAATGATATCACAGACTTCAGGAGGCAAGTCAAATGGCATCAACTGCCGCCGCTCAATCTCCACGCATGGAGGTGGAGGCTGGACAGGTTCGGGTGGAGGACCGTCCCCTGCTGCTGCGACAGAAGATCCTCCCGAAGGGGCAGACGTATCGGAGGATCGGTCAACATACTGAATAGCTCGGGATACCAGTACCTTCGTGCCCAATCCGGAGCCACCAAGATGACTTGGACCCGGTCGCGCCTGATCTTCTTCAGCACTCTGGGCAGAAGTGGTATAGGCGGAAAGGCGTACAACAGACCGCAACTCCACTCGTGACGAAAAGCGTCGCCGAGCGAGTGCTGCCTTGGAAATTCCAACGCGCAGAACTGCTGACATTGCGCGTTCTCTTCGGTGGCGAAGAGATCTAACCAAGGCTCTCCCCACTGCTGAAAGAGACCTTGCGCCACTTCGGAGTTCAGACGCCATTCGTGATCCATCATGCACCGGCGGCTGAGTTCGTCTGCTCTGGCGTTCAGAGAGCCCGCCAGATGTTGAACCACCAGGGTGACGCCCTGGTGTTCCAGCCACGTCCAGAGGCGCAGAGCCTCCTGACAAAGGGTCCACGACCCCACCCCGCCCAGTTTGTTGCAATACCACATGGCGGTGGTGTTGTCCGTGAACACCTGCACGACACTTCCCCTGACAGAGGGAAGGAAGGCTTTCAGTGCAAGTCGGATCGCTCAACTCCAACAGGTTGATGTGGAGACGAGACTCCGCCGGAGACCAGAGGCCTCTGATCTCCGCCTCTCCCATATGGCCACCCCATCCCAGGAGGGACGCATCCGTCACTACGACATGCTCCGGTTGGGGAAGGGAGAGGCTCTTGCCCGTGACCCAATCGCGGTCCGTGAGCCACCACTGCAACTGCTGTGCAGTGCCCTCCGAGATCAAGACATGGTCGGACAGGTTGCCGTGATGCTGGGCCCACTGAAACTTCAGGTCCCACTGCAGAGCCCGCATGCGCCGCCTGGCGTGATGCACTAGTAGGATGCAGGAGGCCATCAGCCCCAGAAGCCGCAACACTAGCCTGACCGACACCCAGGATAGAGGCCGAAAGATGGGAATCAGGGCCTGTATATCCCAGACCCGCTGTTCCGGCGGATAGACCCGGAACTGAGCCGAATCGAGAACCGCTCCGATGAAGAGGAGCTTCTGAGAGGGACTCCGGTGTGACTTCGGCACGTTGATGGAAAACCCCAGCAAATGCAGGAGATCCGCCGTAGTCTGGAGGTGGGAGACGACTGCCTGGGGCGAGCCCGCCTTCAACAACCAGTCGTCGAGATAGGGGAAGACTGGAACCCCTGATCTGCGCAGATGAGCTGCGACCACCGCCATCACTTTCGTGAACACCCGAGGGGCGCTGGTGAGGCCGAAGGGGAGCACGGTAAACTGAAAGTGCTCTAGGCCCACCGTGAACCGCAGGTAACGCCGGTGGGCCGGCAGGACGGGGATGTGTAAATATGCGTCCTGCAAGTCCAACGCTACCATCCAGTCTCCAGGGTCTAGGGCAGCTAGAACCTGAGCCAAAGTTAACATCTTGAACCTTTCCTTCCGGAGGAAGGCATTGACGTTCCGGAGGTCCAAGATAGGGCGTAGGCTCTCTTTGCCCTTCTTGGGAACCAGAAAGTAGTGGGAATAACAACCACGACCTACTTCTGGGCTCGGAACGCGCTTGACGGCCCCCTTGGCCAAGAGGGCCGAAACTTCCTCGTGGAGAAGATTCAAATGATCCCCCGAGATACGGTGGTGCTGCGGTGGCATGGCTGGAGGGGTCATCTCGAAGGGGAGGGAGTAGCCCCTTCGGACGATTTGCAGCACCCACCTGTCCGATGTGATGGACCGCCAGTGGAGCAGGTGATGGCGAACTCTGCCGCCCACTGGCGTGGAATGGGCCTGAAAGCTCGGACTAGGAAGGCTTTGAGGCGGATGCTGCCGGGGTGGATGTGGGCTGACCGCGTCGTCCTCCAGAACCGCCTTGGCGGAAACCACGTCCACGTCCGCGCGCAGGTTGGTTCTGCGGCTGGTGGCTAGGCGTACGTGAGGAGGCACCCCTTCCTTGGCCACGAAAGGCGGAAGTTTGCGACCGCGGGGCCGAGAGGCCCAAGGACTTGGCCGTAGCCCGGGAGTCCTTAAAGCGATTCAGCGCACTGTCCGCTTTTTCGCCGAAAAGGCGAGTGCCATCAAAGGGCATGTCCATGAGGGTGCTCTGGACATCGCCCGAAAAGGACGTGGACCGCAGCCAGGCGTGACGTCTAAGCGCCACTGAGGTAGAAATCGCCCTACCCAGCGAGTCCGTAGTGTCAAGCCCACATCGGATAGCATGTCGTGCTGCATCCCTCCCATCGGCCAGAACCTGGGTAAGTCGTGTCTGGACCTCCTCCGGACACAGGGGCAGCACGTCCTCCACCGTATCCCACAGAGAGTGGGAATAACGGTCCAAGAGACAGGCGGTGTTCAAGGACCGCAGGCCCAAACTAAGGGAGGAGAACAGCTTTTTGCCGAACTGTTCCAGTCTCTTGGAATCCCGGTCTGGCGGAGCGGTCGGGAAGGAGGATTGGGAGGTAGAGGCCTGGATAACCAGGCTCTCGGGGGTAGGGTGTTGGGACAGAAAACTGGGGTCGCCCAGAGCAGGGCGGTGGCGCCTGGCGACGTTCCTTTCCACAGGAGGAACTGTGGAGGGCTTGGACCAGGTGCTCTGCAGAACGTCAGTGAGGGCCTCATTGAATGGCAGCAGAGACTCAGTGGAGCTTGCTGCAGACTGAAGCACCTCAGTGAGGACGTTAGTCCTCACAGCCACGGCAGGTAGCTCGAGCCCAAGGGCTGCGGCCGCCTTGCACAGCACCACAGAGAAAGCAGCACCCTCCTCCGAAGCCACAGTCGGAGGAGAGATGAATCCAGTGTCTGGAGAGGTATCCAGACCACTGGCCTCACCAAGTTCTTCTGCCCAGTCCTGTGACAGTTGAGCCTGAACGGCCATAGGATCCTTGGATCCCTCCCATTCGCCCCCATCATCCGATTCCTGGTATGCAGGAGGAAGGATCGGAGCCGGGCGATAGACAAAATGTGTCTCCAGCATTGCCGAACGCGTCGTCCATCGACGCCGTAACGACGCCGGGACCGGAGCGGGGCTGAACTGGGGCTCGACGCCGAGCGGAGCCGGCGTCGGAGGTGGTACCGGTGTCGACGCCGGCGGAGGAGGCGTGACGAGGTCGACCGGTGTCGGCGGGGACTCGGGAACGGGTCCCTCGGGCACTTGCGGCGTCGAGGCCGGAGCCGTCGACGGATGCCGGGGCCGGGGCCGGAGCCGCCGGCAGGCAAGGTTGCCCAGTCGGGTCCGCGGGGCCCGAAGGCGCGCCAGCAGGCGTCGACGGCGGAGCCAGGTTCCTCATGGCCGAGAGGAAGGCACTGACTTACGCCAGCATCGCGTCAGTCTCAGGGACCGGCGGGTATGGGGACTTGCGCGGCGCCTGCGGCTCCGCTGGAGCCGCGGGGGTGGAACCACCCTGACCCTCGATCGAGTCGCGCGACCGGCGAGGGGAGTCCGAAGAGCGGTGTCGCCTCTTGGACTTCTTGGAGTGCTTCGACTTACCCGAAGACTTGGAGCCAGACGATCGATGATGATGTCGGCTGGGGCTCCGCGACCGATCCTTGGACCTCCTCCTGGACCGGGATGGAGAGCGGCGCGGAGCCGAATGGCGAAGCTCGAGAAGCTTATGGGACCGCTCCCGTCTAGCCTTCGAGGTCAGGGCCTTGCAGTCCGAACACGACTGGTCGTGGTCGAGGCCCAAGCAGTAAAGGCACCGGCGGTGATGGTCCGTAACCGACATCAAGCGGTTGCAGTCAGCACAGGCTTTAAAACTAGGCATCCTACCGGCACCGGAGTCGAGACAAGATCAAAAAGGATCGAAAAAAGTTAGTCAAAAAGTGACTAAAGGGGTAGCTCTCCCGGATCTGCGCTTACTGGCGTGGAAAAAAGAAGAACTGACGTCAGCGCGCGAGGGCGGCGTCTAAGTACTCCGACGACGTCATTCCAGCGCACGACGCCGACGACGGACGCGGAGCCGCAGACGACGCCTAGCGACGCGCAAGGGGGTATTGCGGACGAAAAATCTTCCGGATCCAGTCTGACGCCTGGGGATATTCTAAGGTGAGGAATCTAACTAACGTGTTTCTTTCAGATTATCCTGATAGCAGGGAGAACACGGTACTATCATTGATGGAAAAAAATCCAAGTTTTTAAAAGCTTTCTGAAAAGGCATTCTGATTGAGCTAGTCTCAACTGAGCCGGCAAACTGTTCCAGGCTTTAGTACCCAGAACCGCCAAGGTTTTTCCACCTTTTG
This sequence comes from Triturus cristatus, assembly GCF_964204655.1. Lineage (NCBI taxonomy): Eukaryota > Metazoa > Chordata > Amphibia > Caudata > Salamandridae > Triturus > Triturus cristatus. The sequence continues at coordinate 1,534,886,439 of NC_140590.1, read as the reverse complement.
TTTTTAGTCGATAACGAGGAACTATCAGATAATGTCCAGATGATGAACGAAGAGAACGCTGTGAGATATAATGCCGAATTCGAGTCCTAAGATAAACTGGCCCTAATGCTTTAGTGGTTTTACAGATGATAGTTAGGATTTTAAACAGAATTCTTTTATGTATGGGGAGCCAGTGTAGACGGTGAAGTCCTGTAGAAGAAGAAGCTCCCCTAGGAAGCCTGAGCACCAACCTGGCTGCCGTGTTCTGGACCACTTGTAACTTTTTTATAATGGATTTATTTGCCCCCGCATACAGGCTGTTACAGTAGTCCAGGCATGAAAGTACTAGCGCTACAGCAACCAATTTCCTAGCATGAAGAGGCAATAGGTCCAAGAACTTTCTCAAAGTTTTTATAGTATAAAAACACATGCCTGCCACTGCCAGTGCTTGACTGTGAAATGATAGGGAATGATCGAATAAAATTCCTAAATTCCGAGCTGTGTCTGCGGTGTTCGGTGGAGGGACCATATTTTCAGGCCACCACTGACTGGGCGAAAAAAGATTAGTTTTTCCAAACAACATAATCTCGGTTATTTGGCTATTACATTTTAGATGATTCACCTTCATCCAGTTCATGACTGCCGTAAGGCAGTGATAGAATTTTTCCTCAGATCTGGTGGAATTTTTATCTAAGGTGAGGATGATCTGTGTATCATCTGCATACGTAATAGCCTCAACCTCAAAGGAGTTGATCAGAGTAATGGGGTCATATATATATTAAAAAATGTAGGGCTCAAAGAGGAACCCTGAGGGACCCCTGACAGGCTCAGTTTTTCTGACGATTTGTAATGGCCAAGGGTGACAATGCTACGTCTATTTCTTAAGAAAGACGAGAACCAGGCTAATGCCTTGTTGGTAATACCGTTGATAGCCAATCTATCCAACAAGACAGCGTGAGAGATAGTGTCAAACGCTGCCGATAGATCCAACAGAACCAGTACTGCATCCCTACCTTGATCTAAAGCAAATTTTAATGTTTCTGATGTATGGAGCAGCACTGATTCTTTCGAATGGCCAGGTCTGAAACCAGATTGTTTAGGCTGAAGGATATTTTCTTTCAGTAAGAATTCATTCAATTGTTTATTCGCCAGTTTTTCAGCCAGCTTACTCAGCCAGGGCAGCAATGAAATCGGTCGGAGGTTAGAAAGTGTACTAGGGTCAGCGACTTTCTTTTTTTGAAGAGGTTTTACTGCTGCGATTTTCCAGGTGTCGGGGACACCAGCGGACTCAAATGATGAATTACTTATTTTATTGATGACTGGATTAATGATATCTACAAGTGCCTGAAAGACTTTGGGAGGACAAGGATCGAACGGGGAGCCTGATTTACAGGTAAGAATGACCCGTTTTGATTGTTCCAAGCTGACTTCTTGAAAGCCGGAAAAAGCTCCGGTGGTCCCTAGGAGAATAGACTCATTCATTGAAAGGGTGGTCGCAGGAAAGTCTTCCCTCAGGTCCATAATTTTTTCTTCAAAGTATTTTGAGATTTTATCACATAGAACTTGTGATGGTATCATTTGAGATTTTATCACATAGAACTTGTGATGGTATCATTTCTTGTACCAGTATCTTAGGTTTCGTAAATGTCTTGACAATATCAAAGATAATTTTTTGGTCATTTCCTGCTAACTCAATTTGGTTGGAGTAGAAAATAGCTTTTTCCGATTTAATATTATGATGGTATTGTTTAAGGGCAGCTTTAAAAGACATAAAATCCGTCGATTTATAGCTACTCCTCCAAATTCTTTCTTTTTTCCTACTAATCAATTGCAATTCTTTTAAACGGGGAGTTAACCATAAGGCTTGCTTTTTGTTATTGCGCCGTACCTTTCGAGGATACGTGAGTGGAGCTAAATTATCGGCCAAAGATGTCATCCATTCATTAAACCTATCAGTATCTATAGATGGAATCCCCGAAAGAATGGGTTTTGTGGTCTCTGCCTTAGTTAAGAGCTCTGGATGTATGAGCATATTATTCCATTTTCGAATCTTCATAGAGTCTTGTGGGTTCCAGGGAGTCACTGTTGGATCCTTTTCAAATCTAATCTCAAATGGAATGTATTTATGATCTGACCACACAATTGTCATGGGTGGCTTTGCAATGAGATTGGTCGTTAGTGCAAATACCATCCAAGATGTGTCCTGCAGTATGTCTTAGAGATGACCGCGAACCTAACCTTCAATCCACGTCTTGTCTGAGGGGCTGCCTAGGCTGCCACACAGCAGACATGTTGCTGGACCCCTGGGTAGAGAGCCATCTGCTCTACTGGGCCTGCAACAATGCACATCCTGGCGAAGTGCTAGGTCTCCTCCCCCCGCATGAGCAGGGGAAGCTTCAAAGGCATGCAGCCTTTGTGAGCTTCTCCAGGCCACTTGCTGTACTCAGCAACTGGCCGCCTACCGGTTCTGACCCCCATTCTGGCGGGAAGACTGGCCGGAAACCCCAAGGAAGGAAAGGGGGTGTGCCAGCCTCTGCAAACCACACCACTCAGGTGGGGGAGGCGAGGCACATCTCCGGGCTCTCGTCATCTTGAAGATGGGAAGCCCTGCCCAATCAGGACTAGGCTACTGCCCCCCTCCCACAGGAGAGTGACAACATAGGGAGTGTACCCACCCCAGGGAGGGCACCCATTGGTCCCTGCTCTTTACCTACCTGTAACGCCCCTAAATTTAGTATTTAGGGGCACCTTAAACCTTCCTTCCTGAGATCCAGATTCTGAAACAAGAAAGAAGAACAAGGAACAAGACATGCCGTGTAGCTGCTAACAAGCGGAAAACACCAACTGATTTGGCCCCAGCCCTACCGGCCCGTCGACCCCCGAACCTGCTCCTGCTATACCCCGGCATCTCCAGTGGTAAGCAACCTCAAAAACCCCGGAGGACCTGACTGCCTTGTGACTACCTGGGACTCCCACGAGCAGTGGTACTGCTCAAAGCAAGGAACCACGAACCCTGCACACTCTGCACCCGCCAAGCCTGGCCTATGCTGGAGTGAACAAAGACCACGAGGACGTCCCCCCGGCAACTGTGACCCCGAATCCAGCACCCAAGGACCCACCTCGACGCTCCTGACGACACCTGCAGCCTCAGGACCAGGGACCCCTCCAACCGCGATCAGCAGAGGGTAATATTTCCCGACATCAAAAGGCACCCCTGCACCTGGCGTCCTGCTGCCCCCTGTGCCCAACTCCTGGGTGCCTACCTACCCTCCAACTACCCAACTTACCTTTCGAAGTGGTGGTCGCACCTGAAGAATATTCGTCCCAGAACTTGCAGCCTTTGTTCGTTCTTGAGCTTCTCCATTGAAATCCATTGAGCGCCCGACGGCTCAAAAGCACCTTGCACCCAGCTGCCCGAGTGCCCCTGGCAGTGCAACTTCTACTCTAATCTACTTCCCCATTTGCCCTCAGCAAGTGACCTGGAGCCCAGCTCCCATAGCCGGGTGGCCTGCTAGTCAGCAGCCACCAACCAAAGGCCCCCTGCCTCCCATAGGATAACACTGGGCCTAACTCACTCTGCACCCGGCTGCCTCTGTGCCGCTGAGGGTGTTACAACTGTACTTACCAGACCCTGGGAGACCCCCGAGTCTATGCCCAGAGCCTTAACTCTGCCAGTTGAGTACTTACCCAAAAAGCAATAACTCACTTTTCTTCCATAGGGTAACATTGACTGGTTTCACTTGGAAATTGCGATTCTCTTATTACCATGACTAGAGAATCTGGATTTCATTAAAGACACAGAGGCTAACATTATGAAGAGGCGACTGATCTCATCACTTTTGTGAAGCACCATGGTGCTGAAGAGAGACCGAAGGGGAGAGCTTGGAATTGAAAGAGATGGTTTTTCCACAGGAATTGTAGGAAGGGTTGATGACACCTGGCCATAGGGATGGTAAAGTAAGCGTCTTTTAGATCTAATTTGACTAACCAATCTCCCTCTAGTAGTAGATCCGGAGAAGGTGAATGCCTTCCATTTTGAAATGTCTGTAGACAAGGTATTTGTTGAGTTCCCTTAAGTTTATAACAGGTCTCCAACCCTTGTCTTTTATCTTCACGAGAAAGAGTGTGCTTATGAATCTTAACATTTCTAAGGGAACTTCTCTGATGGCACCTTTCTGAAGCATTGAGGAAATCTCCTCTATTATTTTTTCCTGATCTACAGTGAGAGGGATATCTCTCGGGAAATACGTTTGAGAAGGAATTTGTGTAAAGTCTATCATAAACCCCTTCACAGTATTTAAAACCCATGGATCTTGGGTTATTAATTTCCAATTCTGAAGGAAGAATCTGAGTCTCCCTCCCACTTTTGTTGAAATGGGAGCGGAGGGGAAAGGGTGAAAATTTGTACTTTGAGGGGTGCTGTCGTTGGAGGGACCGCGTGATCTGAAGCTTCTGGAGCGAAATCCTCTTCCTCTTTGTGGAAAGAACTGAGGGATGTTGGAGGGTTGGTACCCTCTTCCTCCATATCCTCTGGATCTAGGGTAGGGCCATCGGTTGAACCGGCCGGAAGGAAGGCCTCTTCTTCCGGCCCTTCCAAAAAGGTTGTTGGTGTTAAAGACCCTTTTCATGTTTTGATGGGCCTTGTCTAAGGCAGTGAAGGTAGACACGTATTTGCCTAGAGTCTTGATAAGGTCTTCACCAAAGAGAAGCCCTTTAGGGTTGAGGGAGGGTTCCTTATCTGCTAGGTCACTTAGTTTAGGAGAGATCTTTTTAAGGACTTCTCTTCTCCTTTCTGAGTTAAGGCTGGCATTGGCGTTACCCAAAAGAATCAAGGCTCTCTGGCTTAAGCCTCTAATTACCTCAGTGTTAAGGGGGGTCCCATTAATGTGGCTGTCTTCTGCTGTATCGATAATGCTAGCTAGTGGGCCCAGGATATCGAGGACCCGGTCTGGGCATCCCTTTAGGGATCTCTCCATCCCTTTTCTTGGGTCCCTTCTGAGTTTAAATAGATATTTAATAAGTTCAGGGTCCAAATTTGGAGTTTGGCAGGTTTTGTCATTTATAGAAGGTCTTGAGGATTCAGCTCTCAATAGGTTACGGGTATTTCTTTCTAAAGGGAATCTTAGCCATTTTTTAATGAATTTACTAACATGTTCTTGGGGGAACCATTCAGAACTCCTAGGGTGTTTTAAATTGAGGGGCGAGAACATCTCTTCGCCAAGAGGGTCAATAATATTGTCGTTAGAAGTAGAAGGTGTTTCTTCATCAAATGGTTGTGAATTAAACTCTTGGTCATCTTCGTCGAGGTCCAGGATATATTCATCTGGGGGGTCGGATGAATCGTCATCAGTATCCTGAAATTCGTCATATCCAAATTAGAGATCATGCCTCCGGTCTTGTAATGAAATTCTTTTATGTGTCGAGTTTTGAAACTTTAAAATATTCATCTAAAATCAGCCGAATTACGAAAACGAATTTACTCACCTGTTATCAGGAGAGATCCCAGTGCTGGATCTTGGTGCCCAGCACTGACCCTGAAAAGTAATTACAAACGTACTTACCTATAACTTGATTTTCCTTCCATAGGATAACATTGCCAGGTTTTCACCAGAAATTCTTCTAAGTGTTGATTTTGCAAACTTACAAATATTCGTTAAAAATAGCATGTATAACAAAAACACATTCTTTCAACTGTTTACAGGAGATGCCCCCGTGCTGGATCCAGGATCCAACACTGAGTTAGAAAAAGTAACAATAATCCCACTTACCTGCTAAGTGAATTTCCTCCCATAGTATAACATTGGTGATTCTGTGTGAAAAAGTTTCTAAGTATCAACTTTTAAAATACAATAATATTCCTTAAAAATCACAACTGTAACCAAAACGTTTTTACTTAACTGTTTACAGGAGATTTCCCAGGACTGAATCTAGGATCCAGTCCTGTGCTAAGAAAAGTAATCCAAAAAGTAATCTATTGCATTTAACTAGAAATTCCCATTGAGCTCAATGTTCTATTGTGTTTGAAATTGTGTTGCCCATTGCAACAACTGTATCTATTGCATTCAAAAGTCTATTGCCTATTGAAAGTATCTAAAGCATCTCATTCTGAGAAAGTATATTTTGATACCTATTGTTGGTTCTAAAATAAAACAAGCATATATTTTTATATACAAACCATTGGCCTAGAGTTCAGTTCTTGAGGGTGTGAGACCATGTGCTGACTGTGCACAACAAATGCTTTACACTGTCCTCTGATACTGCCTTACTGCTCGAACAAGCTACCACTTTAGAGAGTAAGGTTATATCTAACTTTAGCCTCTGCCAAACCTCTGTGGACTCTGTACCTATTTGGGAACAGTATATACAGAGCCACTTTCTTACAGCCTGGACTTGAGTTTCTGCAACAGCATTGGTGAGACTCTCCAAGGGCTCGAAGTAGAGCTTGCCCCCTGTTCACGGAGTCTCAAGAACATCAAAGACTCCAGGTTCTTCGACCCGCAGCCCTGGGGACTGTGTGTTTCGTACTGCAACCCGAAGACCACCACCTCGACGACGCCTACAACGACCCTACCGACCCAGTGTCATGAAGACACCACAGAGGGCACCGCCGCAACAAGACCCTGGTCTCACCAATGACGACGCTGACGGCATCACCGAGCCGCTGCTCGCACCACAACCTGTGGGCACCGCACTCCGCATCGCCTTGCTTCACGCCGAAGCTTTGGCACCACAGAGGGCACCGCGACCCTGGTCTCACCGACGACGCCTGCTGACGCCATCATCGAGGGGGTGAGCAGGGGTTATTTTGGACGTGTAACTCCCTTATCCTGACTAGAGTGGTGATTTTTGCCTGGCTTTGTCCAATGCCCTAGCCTACTAAAACTCCCATTTCTAACAGTAATGTTGAACCGCTATCACAAATCTGAGATATTTGCGATGAGCGGGGTGAATTGGAATGTGAATATAAAGTCTAGAGTAGACAAAGTTGCCCTGTTGTAACAGTGGGAGCACTTGTTGTAGTGTCACTACGTGTAAATGTTCTGACAGTATAAAGAGGTTCAGTTCTGAGGTTTAGAATAGGTCTTAACGAGCAGTCATTTTTGGGAATTAGAAAATACAGGGTGCAAACACTCGACCCTTGAAAATGTAATGGTACCGACTCTATGGCTCCTTTTAACAAGAGACTGTTCTTGTTTGAGGAGGTGCAAATATTCTGTTGACAGTTTGAGAACGAGGTGGAATGTTTGGAGGATTGGTAGTAAGCTCCAGGCAATACCCATGTTGGGGAATTCCTAGCACCCATTTGTCTGGGTTCCTCCCTATTTGTCAATCTATAACAGACAGGTGATAAATGATTGGGGGCAAGAGTAGGTAAGTCACTACTATTTCCTCTGCCTTTACCAGTGTTCCCTCTATATCCTCCTCTAAAGAAACCTCTTGTGGAGGAAGATTGATAGTTACCTTCATAGTAGGAAATATTGGTGTCTAAGGATGTGGTCTTGGACCCCCCACGGTAAAAGGAGCGACGAAAAGTATCCCGGTTTGAAGGAGACAGTAGGGCTCCCATAGACTTAGCTACCTCAGTGTCTTTTTTTTTATCTTCTCCACTGCCTGATAAACTTCAGGCCCGAAAAGATGTTCTTTATCAAATGGAGTGTTGAAGATGAACTGCTGGACTTCATGTTTCAACCCGGAAATCCTTAACCAGGTGTGTCTTCTTAGTAACACACTAGTGTTAATCTCTCAAGCTGCGGTCTCGGCAGCATCTAAAGCACATCGAATAGAGGAATTGGAGATGAGCTTTCCCTCTTGTACTAAATCTTGTGCTTTAGTTTTGTGCTCATCTGGGAGATATGGGAGCAACTGCTTATCTCGTCCCAGTGGGCTCTATCAAACCTGGCTAAGAGGGCATGGGTGTTAGCAACATGCCAATGATTTGCTGCCTGGGCACCTATTCATTTGCCAGAGGAGTCTATTAATTTTGAGTCTTTGTCTGGCGGGAGTGTGAGAAAGTGGCTCTGTATATACTATTCCCAAATAGGTACAGGGTGTACAGAGTCCACAGTCCCCAGAGGTTTGGCAGAGGCTGAAGTTAGATATAACCTTACTCTCTAAAGTGGTAGCTTGGTCGAGCAGTAAGGCAGTATCAGAGGATAGTGTAAAGCATTTGTTGTACACAGTCAGCAAAATGATTTCACACACTCAATAACTGAACTATTAGGCCAATGGTTTATATAAAAAATATATGTCTGTTTTATTTTAGAACCAACAATAGGAATTAAAATATACTTTCTCAGAATGAGATGCTTTATATAAATACTTTTGCAACATGCAATTGGCTTTTGTAGAATGTTACAAGTTGTTGCAATAGGCAACACAGTTTTAAACACAATAATGCATTGAGTTCAATGCAATAGATTACTTTTGGGATTCCAGGACTGGATCCTTGATTCAGTCCTGGCACAGTACTTAGAAAGTGATAAAAGTCGACTTAGTTACCACTAGGATTTTTAAGTAATATTTTGCTATTTTAAAAGTTGACATTTCATAGAAAACAGTTAATGATTCACTATGGAAGAAAATTCAAGTTGCAGGTATAGTATGTTCTCGTTACTTTTGTAATCCAGTACAGGGTGCCTAGACTCAGTACTGCAACCTTTATCCAAAACAGGTAAGTAATTACGTTTTCATAATTTGTACGATTTTTAAAGAATATTTAAAGTTTGCAGAAAGTGACAAGAAATTTCACAGAAAAACAGTCAATGATTTCCTATGGAAGAAAATTGGGTTACTGGTAAGTACGGTTGTGAATATTTTTCAGAGTCAGTGCTGGGCACCAAGATCCAGCACTGGGAACTCACCTAAAAGCAGGTGAGTATTTTAGTTTTCGTTACTCGGCTGATTTTTGGTGAATATTTTAAGTTTTGAAAAGTCCACACTTAGAAAAAATGTCAGGAAAAACCAGTCATTGTTATCCTATGGAGAAAATTGAGTTATCGGTTTAAAGGTAAGTACTCAACTGGCAGAGTTAAGGTTCTGGGCATAGACTCGGGGGTCTCCCAGGGTCAGGTAGGTACAGTAGTTACACCCTCAGCGGCGCAGGGGCGGCCGAGTGCAGAGAGAGTTAGGCAGAGAGAGTTAGGCCCAATGTTATCCTACGGGAGGCAGGGGGGCCTTGGTTGGTGGCTGCTGACTAGCAGGCCACACGGCTGTGGGAGCTGGGCTCCTGGTCACTTGCTCAGGGCAAATGGGGAAGTAGATAGGTGCAAAGGTTACACTGCCAGGGCCACTCGGGCAGCTGGGTGCAGGGTGCTTTTGAGCCTTCGGGCGTTCAATGGGAAAGCTCCGGTTTAGAAAAAGACTGCAAGCTCGGGGTCGAAGATTCTTCAGGTGCCACCACCACTTAGTTGGGTAGTTGGAAAATAGGTAGGTACCCAGGAGTTGGGCACAGGGGGCCGCCGGGTGCAGGGGTGCCTTTTGGTGTCGGGAAATCTTACCCTCTGTTGATCGCGGTTGGGTGGGGTACCTGGTTCTGAGGTTACAGGCGTCGTCAGGAGCGTCGAGGGAAGTCCTTGGGTGCCGGACTCGGGGTAACAGTCGTCGTGGGGTCATCCTCGTGGTCTTTGTTCATTCCGGCACAGGCCAGGCTTGGCGGGTGCAGAGTGTGTAGGGTTTGCGGTTCCAGGCTGATGCCAGGGGTTAGATGCTGAGTTTGAGCAGAGCCTCTTCTCCTGGGAGTCCCAGGGGCTTAGAGCCAGAAGGTAGCCAGGTCCTCCGGGGTTTGTGAGGTTGCTGGCCACAAGAGGTGCCAGGTTGCAGCAGGAGCAGGTTCGAGGGTCGACAGGCCGGTTTGGCTGGGGCCAAAGCAGTTGGTGTCTTCCTCTTCTTAGCAGCTGCAGGGCAGGTCTTCTTTCTTCTTGTATTTCGTAATCTGGAATCTCGGGAAGTAAGGTTCAGGATACTAGATTTAGGGGCGTTACAGGTAGGTGAAGGGCAGGGACCAATGGGTCCCTGACCTGGGGTGTGTACACCCCCTATTCTGCCACTCTCCTGTGGGAGGGGGGCAGTAGCCTAGTTCTAATTGGGTAGGTCCTTCCATCTTCAAGATGGCGAGCGCCCGGAGATGTGCTTCACCTCGCCTCCTCCACTTGAGGGGTGGGGTTGGCAGGCTGGCACATCTCCTGTCCTTATTTGGGGTTTCCGGCCAGACTTCCCGCCAGAGTGGGGGTTGCAAGTGGCCTGGGGAAGATCACAGAGGCGGCATGCCTTTGAATCTTCCCCCTGTCCATCCTGGGGGAGGAGACCTAGCACCTCGCCCAGGATGTGCATTGTTGCAGGCCCAGGAGAGCAGGGGCTCTCCTACCCAGGGGTCCAGCACCATGTCTGCTGTGTGGCAGCCTCTCAGACCAGACGTGGATTGTAGGTTAGGTTTCAGGGGGCATCTCTACGATGATGCCCTCTGTGGTGCTTGGTACATTAAATCCCACACTGGCATCAGTGTGGGTTTAATGTGCTGAGAAGTTTGATACCAAACTTCTCAGTCTTCAGTGTTGCCATTATGGTGCTGTGGAGTTCGTGTTTGACGAGCTCCCAGCACCATGTACTCTTAAATGGCAGCACTGCACTTACAGGGCCCAGGAATGGACCTGGGTACTGTAGGGGCACAGGGCTCATGCTCCTGTGCCCACACCACTGGCATAGGGCACCCAGCTAGAGGGGTGGCTGATGTATGCCAGGGCAGTGTAGGTGTTCGGCATGGCACACAGGGATGTGTGCCATGTCGACTCTGTTTTGTCGTGTACCCAGACACTCAGGCTGCAAGGGCAGAATGTGTGTGTTAGGGTACAGGGCCTCTAAGGGTGGCACAATGAGTGCTGCAGCCCTTAGAGGTCTTCCCTGGTCACAAGGCCCTGGGTACCTAGGGTACCATTTACCAGGGGCTGACATGTGGCCAGGGTTTGCCAATTTGGATGTTTTTGTTTAGGGAAGGAACATAGGCCCTGGGCACCTAATTGGCAGGAGTCCAAGGCACACTCAGTCAAAGTACATTCAGCAATTCAGCAAAAAGTGGGGGGCATACCATGCAACAAAGATGGCACTTTCTCACAGGGAGGGCATCTCCAGAGGTTTGTGAATTAGCCCGTTTACGTGCATTGAGACAACACGCAAGTCTAAGGGTAAATGTCCTTTAATGAAGAGTAGACCAGAAGGAGCAGGCTTATATATTTTTTAATTTATTATGGGAGTTAGAATGCAAGGACAAACGAGGTCTTTAAAAATGTCATTGGCATGTCATCATGCTTTTGAGCATAGGAAGAGTATAACTAGATCCCTGTGTACTAGACAGTTTTAAACAAGAAATCCTCTTCTAAGTATTCTTTATGTAGTTGCACCCCATGATATTGTGCAGCCCTGGCAAGCAACTCGAAATAACCTACATTGTCAGGAGGGGAAGGCTTTGCAGGGAAAAGGTCTGGATCATTATCTGTAGGTGGATCCATGGTATACTCTTTCCAAGGACCTACAGGTAACTAAATATCTCCATCATCGGGCTGTGAGGGTGGAGAATTGTATGGTGTGATAAGTAAATGTTCCAATACTGGAGAACGTGGTGAAGGTGTAGAGGAACGAGGTGGAAGAGGAGGAGAAGGGTAAGTACCGACATTCCTCTTTAAAAGAATCTTATAATGTATGTCCTCCTACTCAGTTTTGCGTTTGTGTGGCAGTTTGGTAACAAGATGTCCCGTTTCCGGATTAATGTAAAGTTCCTTTTGCTTTTCGGCATTGAGGGTTTCTGCTCCGAAGCAGCCTTTGGTTTTGAGCTTAAAGATTTTGGCTCGGTGACACACTTTGTCTGGCTCGATCCCTAGCCGGAAGGCTTGACAATGGGTTTCGGCACCGAGAGATGGTGAATCGGAAACATCGTCTTGATCCCGACCGTGGCCCGGAGGTGGGACCGAAGCCTTTTTGCTTAACGGAAATTAGATTTCTGGGCAAGGGGTATTCGGTAACCACGGAACCTTGGTTCTGCAGAACGTCCTCTTCGATCGCTGAGACCGATTCAGGTACAGATAAGGGCTGCTCCTTTTCGGTCCTTTGTGCATTGAATTCTTCATGCTCGTATCTTTCACTGAAGATGTACGGTGTGTATTTGATGTTTTGGCTCTGCATTTCATGGCGTTGAGTCAGACGATCACGGAGCATCTTCTTGGATCGAAACGATCTGCACGCATTTCAGATCATCAGTGATGTCACTGACCATGTCATGAGTGATGTAATATGTGATATCAGCAGTGCATTGACGCAAGTTATACTTAGCTCAACTAACTAGAACGGCCGAATTTCTCTGGTTTTGTATGAGTAAAATGTCCAAATAACTAGAACGTCCCTGAAACCTGTGGTTTTTTCAGTGAATTTCAAAGGTTTTTTTTTAAATACTAACTATAACGTCCCTGAAACCTATTGTTTTTTCAGTGAATTTCTAAGGTTTTTAAATGCTAATTTCTAACTATGCCTACAGAGGTAGGACATGTGCAGAAAAAGGAAAAAAGGCGCAGAAAGAAGCAAGAGAAATGCAGAAAGAGGAAGAAAGATGCAGAAAGAAGCAAGAGATATGCAGAAAGAGGCCTTGTTGCAAAGCCTTCCTGTGCCCTGGGCACCTCCCAACTTTCTGCTGACTGGTATTTGGTGTAACTGACTGACCATGGGCTCTGCCAAACCAGGCCGGGAGCCAGTGCTATTCTGAAAGACACTTAGAATACAGTGAAAACACCTGCATACACTAGGGTGCACTATGGGTTGGGGTACCCCTGTGATTGGCATTACCTCCCCTGTAAGGCCCTAGTACATAATAGGACAGGGGGATTATAACTACCTCTAAGTCCCTAGCATATAATAGTGCATGACAGTTTAGAGGCCAGCAGCCCTTTTCTGCACTTGCATGTGTGCACTGCTGAGCCTGAGGTCAGTTTAAATGTAGGCCTGTGTGTGCAGAAAATGACAAGAGAACTGCAGAAGGAATATGCTACTTACCAGTATGCATCTGTTCTTGGCATGTAGAGCTGCAGAGTTGTACACTTAGCATAGATCGCCATCTGGTGTTGGGCCCGGATGTTTGCAGTTTGTTTTTCTTCTTGGACAGTCTTTGGAAGTCACGAGTTTGGTGACTCCTCCTTCGGTCCGTACTGCGCATGAGCTTCGGCTCCATCCTCAGATTGTTTTTCGCCAACAGGGAAATGATGGAGCTTGGTAATCACAGTGAGAAACCCATGTGTGTAGTATTTAAATAAGATGTACTGGAACGGATACAGGTAGCCGGGGAGGCGGGTGGGCGTGTACAACTCTGCAGCTCTACATGCCAAGAACAGATGCATACTGGTAAGTAGCATATTCCGTTCGAGGCATATGAGCTGCAGATTGTACACTTAGCATAGATTATATAGCAGTACCCAACCCTAGCGGCGACCACCGGTATCCGTTGCAGTGGTTTGAAATAGTGTCTTTAGTACAGCCTGGCCCACTCTAGCTTGCTGCTTGGAATGCACATCTACACAGTAATGTTTTGTGAAGGTGTGCGGTGTAGACCATGTGGCTGCTTTGCAGATGTCATCTAAGGGTATATTCCCTAGAAAGGCCATAGAAGCCCCTAACTTTCTTGTAGAATGGGCTTTAGGCAGAACAGATAATGTTCTTTTAGCCTTTTGGTAGCAAATCTGTATGCATTTTACAATCCACCTAGCTATCCCTGATTTACAAATGGGGTTGCCTTTATGTGGTGGAGAGAAGGAGACGAACAATTGTTTAGTCTTCCTGAAGGGTTGCGTTCTTTGTATGTAGTATAGCAAGGCCCTTTTTACATCGAGTGTGTGTAAGGCTCTTTCTGCAACGGATTGAGGTTGCGAGAAGAAGACAGGTAATTCCACCGATTGATTGAGATGGAAGGGGGAAATGACCTTGGGCAGGAACTTCGGATTTGTGCGAAGTATGACCTTGCTGTGATGTATTTGTATGAAGGGTTCCTGTATAGTGAACGCTTGTATTTCACCAACCCTTCTAAGGGAAGTGATAGCTACGAGAAAAGCTGTTTTCCAGGTGAGAAACTGTAGCTCGCATTTATGCATTGGTTCGAAGGGCGGACCCATTAGTCGTGTAAGAACTAAATTTAGATTCCATACAGGGGAAGGTGGTGCCCTGGGAGGAATTACTCGTTTAAGGCCTTCCATGAAGGCTTTAATAGCGGGCACTCTGAAGAGAGATAAATGCTGTCTGTTTTGTAGATAAGCAGCGATCACTGCTAGGTGTAGGCGTATGGATGAATATGCCAGGTTACACCTGTGAAGATGGAGCAGATAGCATATGATGTGCTGTATGGATGCATCTAAAGGGTTGACTGTATTGTTACGGCAGTAAATAACAAATCTTTTCCACTTTGCGGCATAACATGCTCTAGTGGTAGGACGTCTGGCTTCCATGATGATGTTCATGCAATCAGGGGGAAGGTTAAGGTATCCGAATTCTAGGATTTCAGGAGCCAGATCGCCAGGTTGAGCTGAGCTGGGTCCGGGTGCCTGATTTCTCCATGGTTCTGGGTTAGGAGGCATGGGGATAGGTGCAGTTTTTGATGTGGTACCACTGATAGTTGTAGTAGCGTGGTGTACCACAGCTGCCTGGCCCACGTCGGAGCTACCAGAATGAGTGTGAGGGAGTGCTGTTGTAGCTTCTTGACCACTAATGGAATTAGTGGGAGAGGTGGAAAGGCGTATGCAAATCTGCCTGACCAGTTCATCCATATCGCATTGCCCTTGGACAATGGGTGTGGGTATCTGGCGGCGAAGCTTGGACATTTTTTGTTTTCGTGGGTGGCGAAGAGGTCTATCTGAGGATGCCCCCACTGTTGGAAGAATGGCTGAAGAACTTGCGGATGCAGTTCCCATTCGTGTAGTTGTTGCGTTTGTCTGCTGAGCAGATCTGCCATGGTGTTTTGTACGCCTGGAACGTGTTGTGCCAGGAGAAAGATGTTTTGGGGAATTGCCCATCTCCATATGCTCTGGGCTAAGCGGGAGAGCTGGGGAGAGTGTGTCCCCCCCTGTTTTTGGATATAATACATTGCAGTCATGTTGTCTGTGCGAATGAGGACTGCTTTGCCCGAAATCTGTTTTTGGAAAGATTTTAGGGCTAGAAAGATCGCCAAGAGCTCCAGATGGTTGATGTGGAGCAATTTTTGCTGTGGCGTCCATAGACCTTGCATTGTGAGGTGTAGGAGGTGCGCTCCCCAGCCGGAGAGCGATGCGTCCGCTGTTAGAATCACCTGAGGAACCGGGTCCAGGAACGGCCGCCCTTTGGAAAGGTTTGTGGTGTTCCACCACTGCAGAGAGTGATGTGTGCGGCCGTCCACCAACACCAGATCCGTCAGCTGACCCTGGGCCTGGTTCCACTGTTGTGCTAGGCACTCTTGAAGTGGACGCATGTGTAGTCTTGCATGGGGCACTATAAAGATGCAAGACGCCATCATTCCTATGAGCTTCATGAACACTCTTGCTGGAAGAGAGTGTTGGGGAAGGAATGTTTTGCGTAAGGCTTGAATGCTTGTGATTCTGGCTGTGTTTGGATAGGCAATACCTTTGGAGGTGTCTATAGTGGCCCCGAGATATTGCTTTGTGTGAGATGGTATGAGGTGGGACTTTTGGTAGTTCACCGTGAAGCCTAGCTGGTGGAGCAGTTGGATGGTGCTGTTTGTATGCTGCACGCATTGGTGGTAAGACGCGGCTTTTATCAGCCAGTCGTCTAAGTAAGGGAAGACGTGAATGTGTTGACGTCTGAGGTGTGCTGCTACTACCGCTAGGCATTTGGTAAACACCGGTGGTGACCCCGAAGGGTAGAACCGTGAATTGGTAATGTTGCCCGTCCACCACGAACCTGAGGTATTTCCTGTGAGAGGGGTGTATTGGAATGTGAAAGTATGCGTCTTTCAGATCCAAGGTTGTGAGAAAATCTCCCTGACAGAGGAGCGGGAGGACTTGTTGTAGGGTGACCATATGGAAATGGTCTGAATGTATGTAGGCATTTAGAGGCCGGAGGTCCAGAATGGGCCTGAGGGTCCCGTCTCTCTTTGGTATTAGGAAATATAGGGAGTAAACCCCTAGATTTTGCTGATTGATGGGGACCTGCTCTATAGCGTGTTTTTGGAGGAGGGAGAGTACCTCCTGTTTGAGCAGTGTGGAATGTTCTTGAGACATTGGGCGGTGCCTTGGTGGGATATTGGGTGGGGTAGATGTTAGCTCGAGACAGTACCCTGACCGAATGATTTGGGTCACCCATTTGTCCGATGTTATGGACTCCCATGCGTGGATAAAGTTTTGTAGTCTGCCCCCGACCGGAGTGGAATGGCCTGGGGGGAGCGGAGGGAAGTCATTGTGTGGGCGGGGTGGCAGAACGGGTGTTGTTAGTTTTGCCCCTGCCCTTATTGTTGTTGCCTCTGTAACCACCCCTTTGGTTGCCCTTTGAAAAGGTATTTTGAGGAGGGGATTTGTAGGAGGTAGAGGTGCTATCGGTGGAGAAGCCTCTGCCTGTGCCACGAAAGGAGGAGCGTCGAAAGGAACGTTTAGACGCTTGTGTTTGGAGTGCCCCCATAGACTTTGCTGTGTCTGTGTCCTTTTTCATCTTTTCCAACGCTTCGTCTACCTTGGGCCCAAAGAGAGTTTGTTGGTCAAAGGGGTGATTGAGTATGGACGCCTGGACTTCAGGCTTAAACCCTGAGATCCTGAGCCAGGCATGGCGACGAAGCAGGACACTGGTATTTATGGCTCTAGAAGCAGTGTCGGCTGCATCGAGGGCACACTTAATGGAGGTGTTTGTAATGAGTTTACCCTCCTGTATTAGCTCATGAGCCCTACGCTTGTGTTTCTCGGGGAGGTGCTGCATAAGAGCCTCAAGTTCGTCGTAGTGTGCTCTGTCATAGCGCGCAAGTAGCGCTTGTGTGTTTGCAATGCGCCACATGTTTGCAGCTTGAGAGGCGGTGCGCTTGCCAGACGCGTCTAGGAGTTTGGATTCCTTGTCTGGCGGTGGGGCTTCTCCTGAGGACTGGGAGTTAGCCCGCTTTCTAGCTGTAGAGACAACTAGGGAATCTAAGGGAGCAGGGCCCTTAATGTATGCAGGGTCTGTGGGTGCCGCCTTATACTTTTTCTCTATTCTAGGGTTTAGTACCCTGGCCCTGACAGGGTCTTTGAACACCTCTGCGGCATGCTTGGTGACACCCTTAAGCATGGGTAAGATAGAGGTGGATTTGTCCTGTATGTCGAATGTATCCAGTAAGAAGTCGTCTTCCACTGGTTCAGTGTGCATGTCCACCCCATGGTAGTGTGCTGCTCTCTGCACTAAATGATGGAACCCTAAGGAGTCCTCTGGAGGAGACGGCCTGGATGGGTATAGGTCGTCCTGAGGAATATCGGGTACATCAGGGTTATTGTAATCCTCCCACGGGTCTGGGGTCCCTGGTGGAGTGGGATCCATTGGGGCGTCCGCCGGATAATTGTCCGGGTCCCCGTCGTCCGGATCTGGGGACGGGGCCGGAGAGTAGTGAGGTAAAGGTGGCGGAGACCTGGGAGGGGGAGGGGGTGGAGGAGGTGGAGGAGGTAGGGGAGGTGGTAGTGGGGAGGGCACTCTGAGGGGAGAAGTAGCAGAGTCCTTCCGTTTGGGTGGTGGAGGAGGAGCCGGAGTATCAAGGCGTCTTTTCTTGATAATTAAAGTCAATAGTCCAGTCTTTGGATCTTTGGACAGAGTCTTTTGTAAAGGGTCTGGTGTAAACAGAGCCAATGGCGTCGAATCGTCCGTCGGCACCGGTGATTTCGGAACCGAGGACTTCGATGGTTTGTGTGCGCCATGCTTTTTTGGGGCCTCCGTTTTTTTCGGCGTCGAAGGAGTTTTCGGCGCCGGAACGTCGGTGCCGACAGATTTGTGTTTGTGTTTGGTCGGCACCGAGAGTCCAGGCTTCGGCACCGGTGGCTTCGGAGTCGAGCTGGATATTGCTTTCTTCGGTGCCGGATGCTGTTTTTCGGCACCGGGCGTCGGCTGGCTCGATCCCGAGCTGCCGTGAGACTTTGGAGGCTTCGACACCGGGCCCGAAGGTGGGGTGATCGAAGCTTTGGTCTTGGTTTTGCCCAGGCCGGCAGGCGAGGGAGTAACCTGAGTCTCTTTGGTTTTGGGCGCGGGGGTGGGAGGGGGCACAGTACTCACGGCCCGCTGCGCCGGTGTGATGTCCTCCACGTCGGAGTCGTCGGCCTCGGAAGCGCTGACGACGTCTTCTTCCTGCTCGGTGTGTGTTTGCCCCGAAGCTTCGGCGCCGTCTCCGAAGATGTCCGGTGGAGCTGCAGACGATGAGTGCGCCATGGTGCGTCGAGCTTTTCGATCCCGGATGGTTTTCTTCGATCGAAAAGACTTACAGGCGGGGCAGTCTCTGGCCTCGTGTTCTGGAGAGAGGCAAAGATTACACACCTGATGGAGGTCGGTGTGGGGAAATTTAGACCCACATTTTGGGCACTTTTTGAACGGAGTCCTTTCCATCGGCCGGGACCGGAGTCGAGGAGGGCCCGAAGGCCGGTGCCGATGTACGGGATGGAGAAAAGTGCCGCTTCGAGAGATGAAGATGATGATGAAGAAACTCGAAGAAACAAGGATTTTCCGTCGAGGCTGGAACCGTAGAAGTTTGAAGCCGGAGCACGAAGTATCACATCCGAGCCCGATGGCGGAAAAAAACAATCTGAGGATGGAGCCGAAGCCCATGCGCAGTACGGACCGAAGGAGGAGTCACCAAACTCGTGACTTCCAAAGACTGTCCAAGAAGAAAAACAAACTGCAAACATCCGGGCCCAACACCAGATGGCGATCTATGCTAAGTGTACAATCTGCAGCTCATATGCCTCGAACAGAGGCAAGAGGGATGCAAAAAAAGGAAGGGTGCAGAAAGAAAAAATTGCAGAAAGAAGGGACAGAGGTGCAAAAAGAGGAAAGAGGGGTGCAGAAAGGCATGAGGGAAGCAGAAAGTAGGGACAGATGTGCAGAAAAAAGCAAGAGAAGTGCAGAAAGAATCAACAGAGCAGCAGAAAGAGTGATGAGGGATGGAGAAAGCAAGAGAAGTGCAGAAAGAAGCAAGAGAGATGCAAAAAGGGAGAACAGGGGTGGAGAAAGTAGCAAGGGTGCAGAAAGAAACAAAAGAAGTGCAGAACGAAGCAAGAGGGGTGCAGAAAGAGGGAAGAGGGGTGGAGAAAGAAGCACGAGTGGTACAGAAAGAAGCAAGGGAGGTGTAGAAAGAAACAAAGAAGTGCAGAAAGAGGCAAGAGGGGTACAGAAATAGGCAAGAGGGATGCATAAAGAGGCAAGAGGGATGCAGAAAGAGAAAAGAAAGGCAAAAAGAAGGAACAGAGGTGCAGAAAGAAGCAACAGGGGTGAAGAAAGAAGGTGGATGGGTGGAGAAAGATGCAAGTTGTGCAGAAAGAAGCAAGAGATGTGCAGAAAGAAACAAAAGTGCAGAAAGAAAGAACAAGGGTGCTGAAAGAGGCAAGAGAGGAGCAGAAAAGCAAGAGTAGATTGCACACTATTAGTACCAATTTAACACTCACATTTAGCAATAAGTAACAGGTGACCATTCTCGGTTTGCAAAGGACCTCCCACCACCCTCTAACACGTCGCTCCATTTTTGCCAATGCTTGAGCCGTTTGAGCTAGAAACAAGGCTTTTTTGTTCAAAACTGAAGATTAGGCATAAGATGATGGATTATGTGGCAAATGCCAAAAAATTATAATTGTGTGGAAGTCGGTGCAGACAAACAGTTGCATAATTCCAGTGGCCCTGCTCATACCTCTGACTAGGTCCATAAGTGCTCCTCAGTGATTCCTTCTTTTTTTTTTTTGGTCTCATTGCGTTCATAATTTAGCTTCTATGGAAACAAGGAAGACTAAACCGGAGGTTACCACTCCACAACACAGACTACCATACCACATAATTATTCTCCATAACATAATCCCACTCTACATAATTCCTATACACTAAATACCACATACTTTCTATCCACATAATTTCACTGCACAACATACCACATAATTCCACTACACACAAAGTACACCAATAGCTTTAACTCTTGCAAATGCGAGACCTATTACATTACAAATGCTTCTTTAACTGGTAGTTAACTCCTGAGGGACTTTGGGGGCCAAGAAGCCCTCCTTACTATCCAGCTGAATTCCTGAGCGCTGGTTGGAGGCCCAGCCCCCTTTCTCCACCACTCGGCAAACGCGCCTCCTGGTGCGCTCTTGGTTGGGGGGTGAAGTACCCTTGCCTCCTGAGGGACCGTGGGGGCAAACTAGCCCTTCTGTTACTTCCAGTAAGCCCCACACAGCTGGACTGCTGAGTGGTCCGAGGCCACGCCCCCTTTTTTACACCACTCTGCAAATGTGCCGCCTGGCGCACTGCTGCTCGGGGGATGAAGTTCACTTCAGTCCAGAGGTCCACAGGATACAAGGGGGCCTCATCACACCACCAGCAGTGTGCCAAGAGGCGTGTTTGCAGAGTGGTGCAAAAAAGGGGCATGGCCTAGTTGGCCCCCAGGGACCAGTCATGCAGGGAGGGGGCGGGCCTCCCCCGAGTTGCCTTTTTTAAAAAATTTATTTTAAGAAGGGGAGCTGTGTGGTCCCCCTTCTCTGGAGCCTTTACGGCTCCGGGGACCCCATCCCCTGGGACCGGAGCCATTATTTTTATTATTAAAAAGGAAGTGGGCGCGAGGACCCCCTACTGAGGACGATTACGGCCCCGGGGACCCCATCCGCCTGGGCTAGGTCTTTTTGTTTCTATTATGGGGGGGAGGGGGGGGGGCTGTGGGACCCCCCCCCTTCCTAGGCCGATTTTGGCCCCGGCGACCCCATTCCCCCGCAAAAATGTATTTTTGGAAGGGGGGCCGTGTGCCCCCCCCTTTCCCTAGGCCTCGTGGCCCGAGGACCCCATCCCCTGGGGCCTGGCCAGCATTTCTTTTTTACATTTTTTTTTAGAGGGGGCCCTCCTCCTGAGGCCAATTTTGGCCCAAGGGACCCCATCCCTCGGGGCCCGGACTTATTTTAGTTTTTAAAAAAAACACAAAAAGGAGGGGGGCCTTGTGCCCCCCCCTTCCCTGGGCCACTTTTGGCTCTGGAGACCCCATCCCCCGGGGCCTGGATTGTTTGATGGGGACCGCGGGGGGAGCCCCAATGCCACCGCGGAAGCTGGCATTGCTTTTGGACAAGGAGAACTGCATACATGCAGCTCCCCTTGTCCAAAAGCAATCTACTTTACTTCTTGGGAATGAGAGCAGGTTTCCTGCTCTCGCTTACAAGAAGCAAAGCAGTTTTTGGTGGCGGGTCTGCAAAGTGAGTTTACACCTGAAAGTCACGGAGAACCGAACGGCAAAAGAAGCAGTCTCTCCGGAGCAGACTGTCAAGGCAATAGTGCTTAGTGAAAGTATACAACGAGGCCCTAGTGGCTGCCTGACAGATGTCTTTAAGGGGGACACCGCATCCCAATGCTGTAGTAGCTGCTGTCGCCCTGGTAGAATAGACAAGCAGCCCAACCAGAGGTTCCTTTTTAGCCAGGGAGTAACAGGCTTTAATGCACAAGACAACCCATCGGGAGATAGTTAGTTTGTGCACAGCCCGGCCTTTCTTGGCGCCCAAGTAGCCAACAAAGAGCTGGTCATCCACCCGGAACTGTTGTGTGCGGTTGAGATAGAACGTAAGCGCATGTTTTGGGTCCAGACGGTGTAGCCTCTCCTCTTCTCTAGAAGGGTGCGGAGGCGGAAAGAAAGAGGGCAGAGTGACAGTTTGCCAGAGATGAAAGGCAGAGACTACTTTTGGTAGAAAGGAGGGACGCGGTCGAAGCACAACCTTGTCCGGATGAATCGCCAGGAAAGGAGGTTTACAGGAAAGAGCCTGGAGCTCACTCACCCGCCGAGCGGAGGTGATGGCCACCAGGAAGACCGTTTTCAAAGTTAATAACAGCAAAGGACAGTAATGAAGAGGCTCAAAGGGAGCGCACATCAAGTATGTGAGAACTAGGTTCAATTCCCATTGAGACATCACAAAAGGAGGGAAAAGGTGAGTAATGTCTAATCTATTGACAACTGGGAACTTGAAAAGAGAGGGCTGATCAGGCAGCCTAAGAAAGGCTGAAAGAGCAGAAAGGTAGCCCTTGATAGTGCCCAGAGTAGAGCCCTGCTGGGCCAAAGAGAGAAGGAACAATAGGACCTCAGAAAGAGGGGCAGAAAGAGGATCCAGAGCTTTCGCTGTGCACCATGCCACACATGTTTTCCACCGGCAGGCGACTACCATTTTAGTGGAGGGACTCCTGGCTGCCAGAATCACATTACAGACTTCAGGAGGCAAGTCAAATAGAATCAGCTGTCGCCGCTCAATCTCCACGCAAGGAGGTGGAGGCTAGACCGGTTCGGGTGGAGGTCCATCCCCTGTTGCTGCGACAGGAGATCCTGCCGAAGAGGAAGTCGGATCGGGGGATCCACGCTCATACTGAGTAGCTCGGGATACCAAACTCTTCGAGCCCTGTCTGGTGCCACAAGAATGACTTGCGCCCGGTAGCATCTGATCTTCTGCCCAGAGTGCTGAAGAGGTATAGGCAGAAAGGCATTCAATAGACCGTAACTCCACTCGCAACTAAAGGCGTCTCCAAGTGAGTGCCGCCTTGGAATCCCAAACACGCAGAACTGCTGACATTGCGCGTTCTCTTCGGTGGCGAATAGATCTAACCAAGGTTCTCCCCACTGCTGAAAGAGACCTTGGGCCACCCCTGAGTTAAGACGCCATTCGTGATCCAACATGCGGATGAGTTTGTCCGCCCTGGCGTTCAGGGTACATCCCAGGTGTTGAACCACCAAGGAAATGCCTTGACGTTCCAGCCACATCCAGAGACGTAGAGCCTCCTGACATAGGGTCCACGATCCACCCTGCCCTGCGTGTTGCAGTACCACATGGCGGTGTTGTCTGAACACCTGCACTACTCTCCCCTTGACAGAGGGAAGGAATGCTTTCAGTGCAAGTAGGATCGCCCGGAGCTCCAAAAAGTTGATATGGAGCTTGGACTCCGCCGGAGACCCGAGGCCTCTGATCTACGCCTCTTCCATGTGGCCGCCCCATCCCAGGAGGGAAGCGTCCGTCACTAATGTGTGCTCCGGTTGGGGAAGGGAGAGGGATCTGCCGCTGACCCAACGCTGGTCCGTGAGCCACCACTGCAAGTCCTGTGCAGTACCCTCCGAGACCTGGATGTAGTCTGACAGGTTTCCCCAATGCTGTGTCCACTAGAACTTCAGATCCCACTGCAGAGCACGCATATGCCATCTGACATGAGAGATCAGCAGGATGCAGGAGGCCAGGAGGCCCAGCAGCCTCAGGGTCCTCCTGACCGAAACCCAGGACCAGGGCCGAAAGATCGGAATCCTAGCCCGAATGTCCCGGACTCGCTGTTCAGGAGGATAAACCGGAAACTGTGCCGTATCCAGAACCACTTCAATGAAGAGGAGCTTCTGAGAGGGAATCAGGTGCGACTTCGGCACGTTGATGGAAAACCCCAGCAAATGCAGGAGGTCAGCCGTAATCTGTAGGTGGGAGACGACTGCCTGGGGCGAGCCCGCCTTCAACAGCCAGTCGTCGAGCTAGGGGAAGACTGAAACCCCTGATCTGCGCGGATGAGCTGCGACCACCACCATCACTTTCGTGAACACCCGAGGGGCGCTAGTAAGGCCTAAAGGGAGCACGGTGAACTGAAAGTGCTAATGGCCCACCGTGAACCGTAGGTAACGCCGGTGGGCTGGCAGAGGATGGGGATTTGTAAATAAGCATCCTGCAAGTCCAACGCTACCAGCCAGTCTTGCGGATCTAGGGCAGACAAGACCTGAGCAAGCGTGAGCATCTTGAACTTTTCCTTCCGGAGGAAGCGAATGACGTTCCGGAGGTCTCAGATAGGGCACAGACCTTTGTCCTTCCTTGGAACCAAGAAGGAGTGGGAGTAACAACCACGACCTACTTCTGGCGTCAGAACGCGCTCGATGGCCCCCTTGGCCAAGAGGGCCGCAACTTCCTGCTAGAAACTGCCAAGTGATTCCCTGACATGCTGTGGTACTGAGGTGGCATGGCTGGAGGGGTAGACTCGAAGGGGAGGGAGTATCCCACTTCGGACTATCTGCAGAACCCATCTGTCCGAAGTGATGGTGCGCCAGTGGGGGAGGTGATGGCGAATCCTGCTGTCCACTTGCGTCTGGTGGGTCTGAAACACCGGACTAGGAAGGTTTTGAGGCGGTGGTGGCAGGGGCAGTGGTGGATTGACCCACCCACTGGCCTCAGGAACCACAGCGGCAGGCCCCATGACCGCGGCTGCGCTGAGACTGCGCTGGCCGGCGGTTCGTAAAGGAACGCGCTTAGGCGCCTTGACCCTAACCTCGAAAGGAGCGAAATGCAGACCCGAGGGGGTGTTCGAGGTGGCGAGACCCAAGGACTGGGCCATAGCCCGAGAGTCCTTAAAGCGTTCCAGGGTGCTATCTGCCTTGTCACCAAAGAGGTGTGTGCCATCAAAGGGCATGTCCAACAAAGTGTTCTGGACATCCCCGGAGAAGCCAGTAGTTCTGAGCCAAGCATAACAGCAGGGCGCCACCATTGTGGAAAGTGCCCTGCCAAGGGAATCGGCTGTGTCAAGTCCACAATGGATAGTGAATTTAGCAGCATCTCTCCCCTCGGTAATGGCCTGGGAGAGAACCACCCGAGCTTCCACAGGGCACTGAGGCAGCACCTGTGCCACGGTGTCCCACTCAGAATATGAATAGCAGCCCAACAGGCACGCAGTATTCACCGCCCGCAACCCGGAACTGGCAGAAGTGAAAATCTTTTTCACAAACTGCTCCAGTTTCTTAGATTCCTTCTCCGAAGGAGCAGAAGGGAATGCACTCGGCGAGGCAGAAGCCTGGACAACTAGAATCTGAGGCATCGGGTGTTGTGTGAGAAAGCTGGGGTCGCCGGGCAATGGCGGCGTGCCACACCCTTATCTACAGGAACCCCTATGTTAGGTTTGTTCCAGGTGCTCAACAGGATGTCAGTAAGTGCGTCGTTGAAGGGCAGCAGCGACTCCGAGGAAGAGGACGCTGGCTGCAGCACCTCGGTTGGGAGATTGGTCTAGATAGGCACAGAAGGGAGCTCAAGTTAAGAGCCCCAGCCACCAGAGAAAAAGTCCCAACCTCCTCCGTAGCCACGGAAGAAGGGGACAGTGTACCAGGGTGTGGAGAGAAATCCAGATCATCTGGACCTTCCATATCACACTCCCACTCCGGCTCATCCTCGCATTGAGCTGCGAGAGGGTCCTCAGACCCCTTCCAGTACTCCCCTTCGTCCACTGGCTGTTGAAGAGGCTGGTAGGGACGAGGTGCCCGGGGAAATGGGATAAACTCCCACCTGGAATGGGAATCCGGGGGTAATAGACCAATCCAGGTCCGACGCAGTCCGGCACCGTATCTGGCACCGTCCCCGGCGCCAGAGCAGAGGCCGGAGCAGGCGGTGCCTCAGGGTATCGTGCTGGCGTATCCAGGGCCAAAGGTGGCACAGGGGCAGAACCATCCCACGGGTCCACGGGGCTCGAAGGCGCTCCGGAGGGATCAGACGTGGTAAACAAACGGTGCATGGCCAACAGGAATACCTGTATTTCTTCCTGAGTCGCGTGCAGACCCGGGAAAGGTGGGTGGGCCGCAGGCAACGACGAAGGCTCCACCGGAGCCGCGGGGGAGTGACCACCCGCCCCCTTCACCGCGTCCCGAGACCGGTGAGGGGTAGACGAAGAGCGACATCGCTTCAACTTTGGCGCCTTGACTTACCTGTCCCGGAGTCAGACGAGCGATGGTGTTGGCTCCTCGACCTCCCACGGGAGCGGGACCTCGATCGGGGCGGAACAGATTGCCGGGCCTCCAACATCTTTCGGGAACGCTCCCGCAAATCTTTCAGCAGCATGGCCCAACAATTGGGGCATGCCTCGGAGTCATGGGCGTGCCCCAAGCAGAAGACACACGTCGTGTGGGTCCGCCACCAACATGTTCCGACGGAGCAGAGACCATACTTTCCTGGGATCAGTTGGTCCGTGCCGACCATGACCAGATGGCAGTGGAGGCCTAACAGCAGACTTTTGTACCTTAGGTGTTAGGTTTTGGGGCAAATTACTCAAGGTTTGTTGCCCAGGTGTAAGGGTTTCTGCCTCGCAGTCAGAACTTTGTTCTTAAGAGAATGTAACCTCATTTATAGCCGACGGATGTGTCTCCATTTCTGTTTCCGGTTCCTCCGAACCAAAAATGTTAGATGTATCATCGGTGCTGCGTTGAGACATTTGCATTCTTCTTGCTTTACGGTCTCAGAGTCTTCTTTGACCTGAAGGATTTATAGGCCTTGCAGTTTTGCTCTAGATGATCCGCTGAGAGGTTAGTTAGCATCAACTTACCTCCTTAATGGGGGAGGTGGCAGCGTCACTCGCATGCAAGTCTGGAGGAGGTTCAAGCTGGTAAACTGTTACAGGTAAATAAAACATACTTTTTGCAGGCTGAATCCCCTCTAAATGCACATGTGGTATACTGATTTTAAAGTGACATCACCCTGTAGTGGAGTAAAGCTGTGAAGGGTTGGTATGTTGCAAACAACTGTTTAAGTACATTTATGTGCCACCTGAGCCTCTCATTGATTGTAAGCCTTCTACAGCAGTATTCAGAAAACCTCTGTAATGAAGACCACATGGACGCTCTAATATAATCTTGTAATGAATCACTACAGATGAACGGTATTCGAGTCCGGTATGCATAGAGGGGCATTCGTCAGCCCTCATCCTCAACTAGTATGTTCAAGTGTTATTCACAATTTCTTTTACCAAGCATAGCCCACAGCAATGAGCAGTGGGTTAGGGCACTTTAGCCTTTAGTTCACTCCTTAGTGAGTGGCAGCAGTTTGCTCTTGCAAATGTAACATCCACCTGAACAGTACTACACTTCAGTGTCATGGTCAATATCCTTGCTTTTTATTTGTCAGCCGTTGTAGGCTTACTTCCTCTTCTTGTGTATGGCCCTCCCCTGGGCATGGCCCAAGTGCTGCTTCTTTGCCCAGTGCACTTCCACTACTACCTTTGAGCACAACGTTTTCCTTTTTCACTCCACTAGAGTGCATGTTTGTAGGACTTGGCCCTTTTTCCCTCATTTGTTTTCATTTTTCATGTTGATGCAGATTCAGGGAGCCATTTTAGCTACCCCTGAAACTTCTGTCTGAGGGCCTGAAGCACAAAATGGTGGCCACCTGTGACATCACCAGCATCCACTGGAACCTACCAGCACCTTCCAGAACATTCCAGAACCCTGTGACAGTTGGAGGCGGTTTAGAATGTTGGGAAGCTAAGAGAGGCAGTTGGCAGTTGGAGCTGGCAGTTGGCACCTGACTGGTGAAGAGAGAGGAGCACAACAGTGAAGGAGGAAGGAGTGAAGCAGCAGGGGTGGAAACTTGTGCCTGGAGTGGGGTCCATAAACCCACCCTTGATACTTGTCCCTACTGATGGATCCCAGCCTATAGCCCTGTGTGGGAAGAAGACAGAAAAACTCATCCTAAGGACCTGAACAGCAGGAACAGGCCTTAGAAGTAGAAAGCAGCAAGATCCTGACCTGAGAACTGGTTTCCCTGGAGTCCGGCGTCGAGTAGCCTGAAGACCTGGAGCCCGAGGTGGAGAAGCGGCGCTGACTGAAGTAGCAGACGTCGTACCCGGAGCCGCCTGAGGTCGTGAGAGGGCGCCGACGGAGGTCGTGAGGAATACCAGAGGTCGAGGAGGAAGTGAACCGAGGTCGAGCGAGCGGCGTCATCGGAGGAGTGAAGTCCGCCCTCCGGAGTCGTCGGAGACCGAGGTAGAGGTGAACCGGAGGTCGGGAGTGAGGATCGCACTCCGGAGTCGCCCGGAGCCTGTGAGGAGGAGCACCGGAGGTCGGGGGTGAGGATCGCACCCCGGAGTCGCCGGAAGTCGACATCGAGGCCAGGCCGGCCGACGTCATCGGAGCCGAGAGCGCCATCGGACCGGAGCCGCCCGAAGTCGACATCGTGAAGAGACTGCCCGACGCCGTCGAATCGGAGGTCGAGATCGAACCGAGGCCACCGACATCGGACCGGAACCGCCTGCCGGCGTCGTCAAAGAACTGACATTGTGCCGAGGCCGCCGAGACCGAACCGGAACCGCCTCACGGCATCGACACGACTCCAGCGGCGTCGGAACATCAGAAAAAGGGCAGTAAGTGGAGTAGAGGGCGCCTAAGGCCCTGTGGAGACCTGAGAGACTGCTCTAAGGGGCTAGGGAGGTGCTGAAACCCACCTGACTGTGCCTGGGGTGAACTGGGACTAACCTAGAGAGGTTGTGTGGAGAGAGAAAGCCAGGGCACTGGTATTCCCCCCTTTGATCTACCTCAGTTTAGGCCTCAGCCTTGTCCCAGCCAGGGAGTAGCCCCCCTCAAGCCTTCCACAACCCTACAAGCTGTGCCTGGGCCAAATCAGCCCATAAGAATTGAAGTGTCATCTGATTATATGAGGGTTGCTGTATACTTTTAATTATTTATTGGGGGTACTGTATTTATTGAATTTTTACCTATTTATTGCTGCACTATATTTATAGGTCCACAGGACTTGTTGGTGCACAATATTTGTTGGTACAGTATTTATTGCCTCAGAATATTTAATTGCCTGTATTACCTGCACTTATATTTATGTCCCTTGTATTTATGATCATCCCTATTTATTGAATCTTCAGACAGTATTTATTTGACCGGCACTATTTAAGATTTGTATATTGTGATTGACTTATTTATTTTCCCAATCAGCAACTAAGAGAAAAAGCAGATAAAGAAAGATATTTTCATAATTTTTACGGTGTAGAGTCGTTTTTGGAACGGATGCACGCATGGTTAATGTTTGGGTATGTTGTATGCTTAGCACGGAGCCTGATTCCTGACCACTCGAGCCAAGCTACCACAGTGTGTCCGGAAGACCACCACCACCCCTTCTAGTGTGGGAGTGGTTTTCCAACAATGTTTTTTCCAGCTGTGTTACTAGTAAGCTTCTCTTCCCCCACTCTGCCAGTCTGTATTGCACTCCCCCCCCCCCACCTTTCGTGTTGAGCACAGCTCCATGTGCTCCCTAGCCTAGCTTTTCTTTGTGTTTTTTTTCTCCCTCTCCCTCCCCCTCCCTCCCTTTCTCCACTCACTCCTATTTCCCTGCCCATCACGTTCATCTGCTGGGTCAGTCACTGTTTCTTTGCTCCCAAATTGCTCCTCGCTTTCTTTCCATCCTGCTTACATATTCATGAATATTGCTTTCTCCACACATATAGCCCTTTCTTCCTGCCTCAACCTCTCTCTGTCGTACTGCCAACCACAGACTTCCTTTTTCTTGTGTCTGTTCAGCATCTCACCTTCATTTGCTTTTAACTTAATGTTAATTTTATGTACCCAAACATGTACGCTTTCCCTGTTTTATTCATTGGACCCTGGTACTACTGCTGCTGATTCAAGCTTCTCATTTTGAAAGTACTTTGAAATATGCTGTACTGTATGTATGCTTAGTGGGAAGCTTGCTGTACAGTTTCCATTAGCATTATTTAACACTAATTAAAAGCAACTGAGAACAGTAAAAAAATAAATGTTACAAGGTAAGCCATGCTTGTAAGGAATATGCTACTTACCAGTATGCATCTGTTCTTGGCATGTAGAGCTGCAGATCTACACACTATGCATAGATCGCCATCTGGTGTTGGGCCCATATGTTTGCACTTGTTTTGTCTTGGAAAGTCTTTGGAAGTCACAAGGTATGGGACTCCTCCTTTGATCATAGTGCGCATGGGCATCGGCTCCATCCTCAGATTGTTTTTCGCCAGCAGGGAAATGATGGAGCTTTGTAAGAAACAGGAAGAATGCCCATGTATGGTGTATCTAAGTAAGATAATACTGGAACAGATAAAGGTAGCCAGGGAGGCGTGTGTAGATCTGCAGCTCTACATGCCAATAACAGATGCATACTGGTAAGTAGCATATTCCCTTCGAGGCATATGAGCTGCAGATTACACACTATGCATAGATTGTATAGCAGTATCCCCTCCTAGCGGCGACCACCAGTATCTGCTGCAGTAGTTTAAAATAGTGTTTTGAGTACAGCCTGGCCCACACTAGCTTGTTGTTTAGTTTGCACATCAACACAATAGTGTTTTGTGAATGTGTGCGGTGTAGACCATGTAGCTGCTCTGCAGATATCGTCTAAGGGAATGTTCACTAAAATGCCATTGAAGCCCCTATCTTTCGTGTAGAGTGGGCTTTAGGAGGAACAGATAATGTACGTTTTTGCTTTGTGGTAATACATTTGTATGCATTTGAAAATTTACCTAGCTATCCCAGATTTTGATATGGGGTGGCCCTTGTGTGGTGGTGAGAAAGACACGAATAGTTGTTTGGTCTTACGAAAAGGTTGTGTTCTCTCTATGTAGTACAGCAGTGCTCTTTTGACATCTAAGGTGTGAAGAGCTCTTTCTGCGACTGTTTGTGGCTGCGAGAAGAATACAGGCAGCTCCATAGATTGATTGAGGTGGAAGGGAGAAATGACTTTAGGGAGGAATTTAGGATTAGTTCGGAGAACAACCGTATTATGATGCATTTGCAGAAAGGGTTCCTGAATAGTTAGTGCTTGTAGTTCGCTAACTCTTCGTAGAGAAGTAATAGCTACTAGGAAAGCAGTTTTCCATGTTAAGAATTGTAGCTCACATTTATGTAGAGGTTCAAATGGCGGCCCCATTAGCCTTGTGAGAATGATGTTTAAATTCCACACAGGTGAAGGTGGTACTCTGAGGGGAATTATTCTTTTGAGTCCTTCCATAAAAGCCTTTATGTATGGCAGGTACTCTGAAAAGTGACAGATGTTGTCTATTTTGTAGATATGCTGCTATGGCAGCAAGATGCAGTCTGAGAGACGTGTAGGCTAAGTTGCATCTTTGGAGGTGTAGTAAGTAGCCTATGATGTGTTGAATAGACATCTAGGGGATCAGTGTTGTTATGGCAGTATATTACAAATATTTTTGACTTGGCTGCATAGCATGCTCTAGTGGTAGGCAGTCTAGCTTCTTTGATGACGTTCATACAGTCAGGAGGAAGGTTGAGGTAACCGAATTCTAAGACGTCAGGAGCCAGATCGCTAGGTTGAGCTGAGCTGGTTCTGGGTGCTGTATCTCTCAATGGTTCTGGGTTAGGAGGTGTGGAGAGAGGTGTAATATTTGGTTCGGAACTACAGAGAGTTCCAGCAATGTGGTGTACCATGGTTGTCTGGCCCAAGTCGGAGCAACTAGGATGAGCGTTAAGGAGTGTTGCTGTAGTTTTTCGCACCACCAGTGGAATGAGTGGGAGAGGCGGAAAAGTATGCAAATCTGCCTGACCAGTTCATCCATATCGCATTGCCTTTGGACAATGGGGGAGGATACCTGGCGGCGAAGTTTGGGCATTTGGCGTTTTGGTGGGTGGCGAAGAGGTCTATCTGTGGTTGCCCCCAGATCTGAAAAAACGGTTGAAGAACTTGTGGATGAAGTTCCCACTCGTGGATTTGTTGAGTTAGACGGCTCAACAGATTGGCTATTGTGTTTTGGACTCCTGGGACATGTTGGGCTAGGAGAAAAATGTTCTGAGGTATAGCCCACCTCCATATGCTCTGTGCGAGCTGAGAGAGCAGCAGAGTGTGTGCCCCGCCTTGTTTTTGGATAGAATACATGGCTGTCATGTCTGTGCGGACAAAGACAGCTTTGCCTGAAATGTGTTTTTGGAATGCTCTCAAGGCTAGGAATATGGCTAGTAACTCCAGGTGGTTGATGTGGAGTAACTTTTGCTGAGGCGTCCACCTGCCCTGCATGGTGTGATGTAGTAGGTGAGCTCCCCAGCCGGACAGCGATGCGTCCGCTGTCATGACTATTTGAGGAACCGGCTCGAGGAACGGTCGCCCTTTGGAAAGGTTCTTGGTGTTCCACCCCTGCACAGAGCGATGGGTACGACAGTCTACCAACACCAGATCTGTTAGCGGACCTTGAGCCTGGTTCCATTGGCGTGCTAAGCACTCTTGGAGAGGACGCATCTAGAGTCTTGCATGAGGCACTATGAATATGCAAGAGGCCATCATCCCTATGAGTTGCATGGACACTCGAGCTGGAAGAGTGTTGCGGTTGGAATCTGGTGATAAGAGCTTGTATGCTCGCTATCCTGGCGGAGGAGGAGGCGGCGGAAGAGGAGGAGGCGGCGGAAGAGGAGGAAGAGGAGGAAGAGGAGGAAGAAAGGAGGAAGAGGAAAAGGGATCCTTAATGGAGAGGTAGCAAAGTCTTTTTTTTTTGGTGGTGCGGGCGCAGGCTTTCCAGGGGTCTTTTCTTGATGCTAAGCATTAAATGACCAGTCTTAGGATCCTTCACAAGAGTCTTGAGTAGGATCGGGACGAAACAGTTCCTCTGTGGGAGGCAGATCCTTCGGAGTCGAGGGCTTCGGTGCCGTAAGCTTTTTCGGCATCGACTCGGTAGCGGTTCTAGGTTTGGAACCGTGTAGTTTGGTAGTGTCTATCAGATGGAACCTTTTGTTGTTTTTTCGGTTCCGAGGACTTTTGCTTTGAAGAATCGGGGCCTTTTGGTGGGTGCTTTTTAGTCGGCTCCGAGGGTGTTGTCGTTGCCGAGGAACTAGCGCTAGCCGAGTGCTTTGATGTCGAAGCACCGGTCGGCGTGGATGACGACGAGGACGACTTCTTCGGTGCCGGAGAATGTTTTTCGGCACCGAGGGTAGGTTGACTCGAGCCCGAGTCACCTAAAGGCTTAATAGGCTACTTTACCGGGGCATGGGAAGCAGTGTCTTGGTGTGCACCTGTGCCTGAAGGTGGTACCGAAGCCTTTTTGGATAGTGTCGAGGGGGGGGGGTCGATGTCTGTACTCACCGCCCTTTGAGCTGGAGTGATGTCTTTGACGTCTGAATCATCTGCTTCGGAGGCGCTGATGATGCTTCTTCGACTCGACCTTGCTCCGGAACATAGACGCCCTCTTGGAAGATGTTGTCTGGGATCGAAGATGACGAGCACGCCATTGTTCATCGGTCCCGGATCATCGTCTTGGAGTGGAAGAAGGCGCAAGCTAGACAGTCTCTTGCCTCGTGCTCCGGTGAGAGGCATAGGTTGCACACCTCATGTAGGTCGGTGAGGGAAAACTTCGACCCACATCGAGGACACTTTTTAAATGGCGTCCTTTCCATGAGCCGGAGATGAGGCCCAGGTAGGCCCGAAGGCCTTCGTCGACGCCCGGAATCGAAGACTTCGAAGTTGAAGGGTAGCATGGATTGAGAAGACGCGATCGAAACAATATCGTCGAGAAGGGAAGGATTGCGCGTCGAAAGAGAAAATGGTCCCGAACTGGAACGAGAGAACACATCCGAGCCCGATGGCGGGAAAAAACTATGAGGATGGAGCCGATGCTCATGCGCACTATGATCCAAAGGAGGAGTCACATACTTCGTGACTTCCAAAGACTTTCCAAGACAAAAACAAGTGCAAACATCCGGGCCCAACACCAGCTGGCGATCTATGCATAGTGTGTAATCTGCAGCTCATATGCCTCGAACATAATGATTTCAATAGACCTTTAGGTGTTCTATTGCTGCGCGCAAAGCAGTTTGTAAAATTAATTTATCACTGAACAATGCTTGTTATGCAGGGAGATTTCAAGAAAGAACATGAAGTGTTTTATTATTTTACAGCTAGCTACATTAATGACCATATTTCAAAGTAAATATGTATGCAACATAACTATACGGTTAAGTATTACATATAAAACGGCACCTTGATATAGGTTTACCACAGGAACACATTAATTTGGTGATTGCTTTGCGGTAAAATCTCAAAACTGAAGTATATTCCTACCAGTTTTCCACTACACTGGGAAGATATGGGAAGTGTATCGTAACAGCAAAAAGCACCACAGCACTTACTGTTATAACAACCAGGAGCACGGTGCCCTTAAATAAAAAGATGGCATCCCATTAATAGAGCAACACGTGTGATAACGACTCATCGGGTGACTGAGAGCCAATAATTTTATGTACACATTGTGCCCAATCACACAGTGCCTCGTACACTGGTTGCTTGCCTGTAATTGCAAGAGGTGAAGGCATCCTATTCAACCAATCAACCTCGGGTAGCCCCCGGCTATAGCCTTTTTCCTTTAATAGACCAGTCACTTTCTTGCCTTCTGCCTCTCACCACCCAGCTGTTTAAATGGTCTCTCTCTACCAATACTGAAGGGCAGTTCCATTTGGAGCATAGTTATTTTGACAAGCAGATCATAGCAAGGCCTTTCAGCAGAGTACTTCGTTCACATGTGGCAGCCATACTACCTTCTGTGAACCGGACCATTTTATCAGCTGATTTTAAAAGTAAGTGCTTCCTAACTGCTGGTTTGTTAGAAAGTATTGGTTACCACGTGAAAGCGTGGATTACAAGTCTGTGGCTGCTGTAGATACCAAATGGAATAATGCATTATCAGCCTGCTTTCTAGATCAAATTTGGATTACCAGCTTATGGCTGCTGACTACTAAATGGAATGGTGTATTTCAGTCTCTGCTCCATGTTGTCTTTGTTCCACATTGGTAACATCGCCCTACAAGCTTTCTTTCCTTACACTGAATCACACGGGCTCTCCCCTCCCTGCCTCCTGGTGCTCCTCTATGGCACTTCAGATGGCAGCCTAGCAATGTCATGGATGTAGTCCTGTTGCACCTTCTTGACCCTCCCCAACTTTAAGGTGTTGCCTACCAGACAGCACTTACACTGCCTGTTGCCAGACATATTGTAAGCTTACTGTCAGCTTAGAGTCCACCCATTGTTTACCACTGGCTTCATCATCATTCAGTTGCTTACTTCATCTTCTTGTGATTTTAATTTCCCTGGAGCATAGACACATTAAGCATGTCCTTCCATCACCACCTTTTCAGGCGCTACTTTTTTCTTTTAGGTAAGCACTTCACAAGAGTGCATCTGTTTTCCACTTGCATTTCTAGTGTGCTTGTCTTTCTCACTCCTTGCTGCTCTCTTGCCAGTGTGCTTCCCCCACCCTCTTTCAAAAAAATAAAATATAAACCTGCTTTGGGCATTGTTTTTATTTAGAAATCAGAGTTGGGTAGGCAAAAAAAAAAAAAAAAGGTCTGCGTCATTATGTAGGCACACGCACAAGTGCTGTATGTGCATACAAAATGAAGCAATAACCCTCTTATTTATCCTTGCTGCAGCATAGCTAAAAACCACTGACAAATTCGATAGGTCCCAAAGACGAGACCTATTGGCTTTGCAATGCTTATACTTGTTGTCTACTGCACGTTTGCATAAAGGTGAATTTACATTTTTTTTTTTTTAAACTTGCACAGGCTAGCTACATATTTTTAATGTGCAATGTGCTACAAAAAATAGCCTACTCATTTTAGTGTTTTGAAAATAGTACGTAACTGTTCGTGCAAACCGAGTGGGGCTTTTCACTTTGAGTTTTGATTGTCTAAGTAATGCAGGTAGATGAATAAACTAAGCAACATGAGAAATTAAACTTTGTGTTGTGTACAGAGTTCAGATTAGTTCTCATTATGATGCTCTTTTTATGGATTTGTAGCTGTTTTCCTCTGAATAGATAAAGGTTTGAATTTCACCTACTCTTTTTAGGAAATCGAGGGACTACAATAGGCTGTTTTTAAACTTTAGTTGTTTTTAGTACTCAATGAATTAGCTGAAAGAGAGATTTCATGAATTCCGTGGTAACGGAACTTGGTGGTACAGTTTTAGATGGGTTGAACACTTGCCTCCTTTGCACCTTATACAAATCTTTTGATACTGAGGATCTGAACAGATTTAGTCCCACCTCTCCTTTAGAGTACACTAAAATGTTAGCTAGGTGCCGTAAAGTGAGGCAAATGAGAGCTGTGATTTAAACAAGTACATTTGCTATCTCACAATGCCAACTTTAGTTTGCTTTATTGTATAATTTCTGTATTGCACCACACGATTAACCGTTTCCACTTTGAAGCATAACACCTGCAAGTGGTAGACTTCCTTTATTCCTTAAAAACGTTCAAGCACTTGGACAGCAAATTTAAGTGTCCTAATTCGAAGCACTCCGGAGCAATGCTGCAAATTTGAGCGGGAGTCCTTTTCCGGATTCACATGCCGTGCATTAGATTATGTAGCGGTTTCTCCCTGCTTGAGAGGCTGTGGTGAAAGGAAGGCCTTGCAAACAGGTTTTGAAGCACCTTTTGTCCAGTTTGAGCTTTCTTCTTCATTTGTATATCCACACAATTTTTTGTAAAGGTGTGTGGTGACGCCCATGTTGCTGCTGCGCAAATAGAGTCAATGGGTACATTGGCCATAAAGGCTAGTGTTGCTCCTTTCTTTCTAGTGGAGTGAGCTGTTGGTTGAATTGTTGGTTCTTTTTTGGCATTGGCATATCATAATTGGATGGTTTGTACGATCCATCTTGCAATAGTTGCCGTTCTGACAGGTGATCCTGTGTTGGTATGTGCGTATGCGACGAACAATTGTTTTTCTAGTTCTCAGTTTTTTGCAAATAATACAATAATGCCCTCCTGACATCCAGGGAATAGAGGCTTCTTTTTCTCCTTTAGTTTTTTGAAGAAAACCAGTAGGAGAATGTTCTGATTTAAGTGATACTTAGATACCACCTTTGGCACAAAACGTGGGTTTGTTTTTAAAATCACCTTATCCTTGTGGATTTGTAAGTATGGTTCTTGTATTGTTAATGCTTGCAGTTCACTTACTCTTCGTAGAGATGGTATAGCAATGAGAAGGAAAATGCTACTTATCACTATGCATCTGTTCTTGGCATGTAGAGCTGCAGAGATTCACACTCTGTGCATAGATCGCCATCTGGTGTTGGGCTCGGATGCTTGCACCTTGTTGTCCTGGAAGTAGTCTTTTGTAGTCACAAGATCGGGGACTCCTCCCTTGGACGATAGTGCGCATGGGCATCAACTCCATCCTCAGATTGTTTTTCCCCATGATGGGAAATGATGGTGTGTAGAAACAGAAAAGATGTTCATGTGAATGTATCTAAGTAAGGTAACGCTGGAACAGATACAGGTTCCGGGGAGATGGGTGGGCGTGTGAATCTCTGCAGCTCTACATGCCAAGAACAGATCCATACTGGTAAGTAGCATTTTCCGTTCGAGGCATATGAGCTCCAGAATTCACACTCTGTGCATAGATTGTACAGCAGTGTCTCCCCTAGCAGGTGGAGAAGTGTGGCTCAATGATTAGAGCGGCAAACCCTGATGCAGAGGTCTAGCCCGGGACCAGGGTTCAATTCCCCGCCTCGGCGGGTCTTGGGCACAAAAATTCCACGGACCTGATAATTCTCGCCTCGGTGCCATTCCAATCATGCAGTCCCACTCTGCAACTCTGGGCAATAGCTTGCTTAATCTCCACAACGGCCCCCACAACGCTAAAGATGCCTGGCCTCCATCTTGGGGGTGCCCAGGAGTGGACGCCTCACAGGGAAAGCCAGGATGGGTTCCACAGCGGTATTCGTACAAGCGCCTTGAGACCCTTGCGGGTGAGTAGTGCGCTATACAAGTATCAATTTACAATTTATCCGTTGCAGTGGTTTGAAAAAGTGTCTTAAGAAAAGCCTGGCCGACAGAAGCTTGTTGCTTTGCCTGCATATCTACACAATAGTGTTTTGTGAAGGTGTGTGTGGTAGACCATGTCACTGCCTTACAAAAGTCTTCTAGGGGAGTGTTCCCTAAGATGCCATGGAAGCCCCTAGTTTGCGTGTTGAATGCGCTCTAGGGGGAATTGTTAATGTGCGTTTTGCTTTCTGGTAGCATATCTGAATGCATTTGACTATCCACCTGGCAATTCCAGCTTTGGAGATAGGGTTGTCTTCATGAGGTGGAGAGAAAGCTACAGTTATTTGGTCTTTCTAAAGGCTTTAGTCCTGTCTATGTAGTAAAGTAAAGCTCTTTTAACGTCAAGCGTATAAAGAGCTCTTTCAGCTACCGAATGTGGGTTTTGGAAAAACACTGGTAACTCTACTGATTGATTTAGATGAAAAGCAGAGCTTACTTTGGGAAGGAATTTTGGATTTGTTCTAAGAACCACTTTGTTACGATGTATTTGTAAGAATGGTTCTTGTATGGTTAAAGCCTGGATCTCACTTACTCTTCTGAGAGAGGTGATTGCGACAAGGAAAGCTACTTTCCATGTAAGGAATTGTAATTCGCATTTGTGTAAAGGTTCAAATGCAGCCAGATGTAATCTTATAGATGAATATGCCAGATTGCATCTTTGTAGATGTAGCAAATAATGTTTTGAATTGAAGCATCTAATGGGTCAATTTTGTTATTGCAGTAAATGGCGAATCTTTTCCATTTAGCTGCATAGCAGGCTCTAGTAGTAGGGCGTCTGGCTTCTTTAATAATGCTTATACAGTCGAGTGGGAGGTTGAGGTAACCGAACTCTAGAATTTCAGGAGCCAGATCGCAAGATTCAGTTGTGCTGGATCTGGGTGCCTTATCTCTCCATGGTTCTGCGTGAGCGGCTTTGGGGAGAACCGTAATTTTTTATGTGGAACTACTGAGAATTCGAGTAGTGTT
Organism: Triturus cristatus; assembly: GCF_964204655.1. Classification (NCBI taxonomy): domain Eukaryota; kingdom Metazoa; phylum Chordata; class Amphibia; order Caudata; family Salamandridae; genus Triturus; species Triturus cristatus. Next base: position 1,534,847,747 of record NC_140590.1, on the reverse strand, counting down.
GTGAAACATGGTTGCCGTGCCCATGTGGGAGCAACCAGGATCATCTTAACCCCTTCCCTGCTCATGACGGAACCACTCCGTCATGAGACACGGTTGCGCTGCGCTCATGACAGAGTGGTTCCGTCATGCTGCGGCCGTTGGCCGCCGCTCCGCCCACGCGGCGCTAATTCCCCGCCTGTGCGGGCGATTAGCGCAGTGGGCGGAGACGTGACGGAACCACTCCGTCATGAGCACAGCTCAACCGTGGCTCGTGACGGAGCGGTTCCGTCACAAGCACAGCGCCACCGCGCTGCCCCCAAAACCCCCCCCAGCGCCGCGGCGGAATTCCTGCCGCGGCGAAGGGGTTAAGAGACTGTTTGAGCTTGTGTACTACTAGCGGAATGAGCGGGAGTGGCGGAAAAGCGTACGCAAATCTGCCTGACCAGTTTTGTCCATCCATATCACATTGCTCTTGGACAACAGGTGTGGGAACCTGGCGGCGAAGGTTGGGCATTTTGCGTTTGCGGCGAACAGATCTATGTCTGGTTGTCCCCACAATTGGAAAAAGGGTTGAAGAACCTCCGGATGAAGCTCCGATTCGTGCATCTGTTGAGTTTGACGACTTAACAGATCCGCAATCTTATTGTTCACTCCTTGCAGATGTTCCGCCAGAAGATATAGGTTTTGTGGAATGGCCTATCTCCAAATGTTTGCGTTAGGTGAGACAGCTGCATAATGTGTGTTCATCCTTGATTTTGTATTTAATACATGGCTGTCATATTGTCCGTGCGGACTAGGACAGTTTTGTGGAGGAGAGGAGTTTGGAATGACTTTAATGCTAGAAATATTGCTAGTAATTCTAGTTGATTGATGTGGAGCGCTTTTTGGTGGGTGGTCCATCTGCCCTGAATTGTGTGGTTTAGGAGATGGGTTCCCCAGCCGGTGAGTGATGCGTCTGCTGTTAGCACTATCTGTGGAACTGGCTCTAGGAACGGCCGCCCTCTGGAAAGATTTTGTGTGTTCCACCACTGCAGAGAGCGATAGGTGCGGCTGTCCACCAGCAACAAATCTGTAAGTTGACCTTGAGCCTGGTTCCACTGACGTGCTAAGCATTCTTGTAAAGGGAGCATCTGAAGTCTTGCGTGAGGTACAATGAAAATGCAAGAGGCCATCATCCCTATGAGCTGCATAAACACTCGTGCTGGAAGAGTGCTGGGGTTGAAACTTGGTGATGAGAGTTTGCATTCTGGCTATCCTGGCTGGATTGGGGTATGCTAGGGCTTTGGAAGTGTCTATTGTGGCTCCTAGATACTGATGTAGGTAGGAGGGCTGAAGGTGTGACTTGGCATAGTTTACTGTAAATCCCAAGTTGTAGAGCAGTTGAATGGTTTGATAAGTATGACGAACATACTGGTTGTGCGACTCTGCTTTTATCAGCCAGTCGTCCAGGTATGGAAATACATGGATTTGCTGCCTTCGCAAGTGCGCCGCTACTACCGCAAGGCACTTTGTGAATACCCTGGGTGCTAGGGTCACCCCGAATGGGAGAACTTTGAATTGATAGTGTTTGCCAGCCACTGTGAATCTTAGATATTACCTGTGAGCAGGGTGTATGGGAATATGGAAGTAGGCGTCCTTGAGATCTAGTGTGGCAAGGAAGTCGCCTTGTTGAAGCAGTGGAAGGACTTGTTGAAGAGTGATCATGTGAAAATGATCTGACTATGTAGAGATTGAGAGGTCTGAGGTCCAGTATTGGCCGTAGAGTACCGTCCTTTTTGGGAATTAGGAAATACAGGGAGTATACTCCTGTGCTTTGATGCTGTATGGGGACTGGTTCTATGGCATGCTTTTGAAGCAGTGAGAGAACTTCCTGTTTGAGGAGTGTCAGATGTTCTGTGGACATCGGACGCTGCTTGGGTGGTATGTTGGGGGGGATTTGCAGTAAGTTCCAGGCAGTAACCATACCGGATAATTTGTCTAACCCACTTGTCTGTAGATATGGAATTCCAGACAGGTAGGAACTGTGAGTCTCCCTCCGACAGGAGTGGAATGGTCTGGAGGGAAGTCACTGGTTATTAGCGGGAGAGGCGCGAGTGTTCTCAGCCTCTACCCTTGGTGTTATTTCCTCTGTACCCACCTCTAAAATATCCCTTATTGATGGATGTTTGTGTGGTGTTATTATAGGAGGAAGCAACAGTGTCTGTACTGATGTTTTTGGATGCTCCTCTATAGCAGCTTCGAAAGGAACCTCGTGTGGATGGAGACTGTAATGCGAGTCCTTTTCCATTTTTTCTAAAACTGTATCTACAGCTGGACCAAAATGTTCTTCCTGAATGAACGGCTGATTGAGGATAGTTGTTTGTACCTCCTGTTTGAAACCAGAAATGCACAGCCAGGCATGTCTTCTTTGTAACACACTACTGTTGATGGATCTAGATGCTGCATCGGCTGCATCGAGGTCACATTTAATTGATGCATTTGTTATTAATTTGCCTTCTTGAATCAAAGCATTCGCTTTGGTTTTGTATTGGTAAATCAAATGCTGCATTAGGGATTCAAGCTCGTTGTAATGAGCTCTATCGTACCTGGCAAGTAATGCCTGCGCATTGGCTATCCTCCAGTGATTAGCTGCCTGGGCAGCAACTCGCTTGCCTGAAGCGTCTAATAATTTAGACTCCTTGTCTGGAGGTGGAGCATCACCGATGGTCTGAGAGTTGGCACGCTTTCTAGCGTTGGTCACTACTAGAGAATCTAAGGGAAGTTGACCTTTGAAGTAGGTGGGATCATTTGGGGCGGGTTTATATTTTTATCAATTATAGGATTCAGAATTATAGCCTTTAGAGGGTCTTTGACTATCTCTGGGGCAAGCTTAATAACACCTTTTATCATGGGTAAAGTTTGTACTGTCTTCTGTGACTGTGCGAACGTGTCTAGTAGGAAGTCTTCCTCTGTGGAGTCTGAATGCATTTGAACACCATGGTAGGGGGCAGCTCTATCAATGAGCTGACTAAAGCCAATATTGTCATCTGGGGGAGATGGCTTTGTGGGGTATGCATCGGGATCAGGAAGGTCTGGAGGATCTACTGGGTCATCAGTCATCCCATGGGTCCTGTGGCACGTCTGTCGTCATCGGGGTCAGTGAAAGGGTCATTATTCCCTCCCCCACCCCCTAAATGATCATCACCCTGTGGTGGTGGGGAGTATGGAGGAAGTATGGGAGACTTTGGAGGAGAGAACGACTTAGTAGGAAGAACAGGAGAAGAGGGTTTTAAAGGTGAAGTGGCACAGTCTCTTTTCTTTACAGGCACATCAGGGATGTGTGGGGTGTCCAATTTCCTCTTCTTGTGTGGAATGTTGACAATATGGCCTGTCTTGGGGTCCACTTGGAGAGTTTCTGGTTTCAGATCGAAGGGATCCGGCCGAAAAATTTCTCCCTCCTCGGTAACCGCTTGCGGTGCCTATTTTTTCGGTCCCGAGCAAGGTTTAGATTTTTGCTCTGGAGCCTTTTAAGGGGTTTTGGGATCCTTTGGCGTAGAGTTAGAAATCTTCTTCGGTTCCTAATGTTTTGGTTTCGGATCCAAGGCCTTTTGTTTCTTCGGTGCCGAGGTGTTCGGTGCCGATGGCTTTTTGGGAATTGCAGGAGTAGGATGAGCTCCCGGTTTCAGTGCCGACGGTGTCTGGGGGGCACTGATATGCGGCTTGCTCGGTCCCGAGCGGCTGGAAGGCCTTTCTTTTGTCTTCGGAGCTGAGCCCGGGGCTTCTGAAGCTGTGTTTCGGTCGCGACTGGGGCCTGTAGGCAAAGTCTTGACCGGTGCCTTCTTTCTCTGGTAGGGTCGGGGCAGGGTCACTTGTACTCACTCGTTGACCTGGAGTGATGTGGTCATCGGAGTCGTCTGCCTCGGAAATGATGTCCAGATCCTCCCAATCCTCTGCCTCAAGAACATCGTGGCCTTCATCGAAGATGTCTTCTGGCACCGGTGCAGCTTGTTGGCCCACGTCGACGACTGGAATAGAGTATAGCGCGTCGAAAAGCATGTGACCGAAAACAATACTGCAGAGTTTGAAATGCTTTGCGCGACGAAAAGGTTTGGATAACACGGTACCGAACCGGAGCGCTGAAGTTACATCCGAATCAGATGGCGGAAAAATTAGGATGGAGTCGATGCCCATGCGTACTATCGTCCAAGGGAGGATTCACCTATCTTGTGACTACAAAAGGCTTCTTCCAGGACAACAAGGTGCAAGCATCAGAGCCCAACACCAGATGGTGATCTATGCACAGAGTGTGAATTCTGCAGCTCATATGCCTCCACCATGCTGTTTTTAGAGTAATGTGCTTGAGGTCCGCTGTATGCATGGTCTCAAAGGGCTTTACCATTAGTTGCAAAAGTACTGTATTTAAACTCCAAGTGGGTGCAGGAGCTGCTCTTGGTGGTGCAGTTCTTTTTGCTCCTTCCAAAAATCTTTTAATTAGTGGTCTTGTAAAGAAACTTTTACATGTTTTTCCCCTTGTGTATGGTACTATGGCAGCAAGGTGCACCTTTATGCTTGATTAGTTGATGTTACTGTCTAAGAGCTAAGTCAGGTAATTAATAACTGTTTCTTGCATGTTGATTGAACTCTTTCTTGTTAGCGGCACAAAATGTGGTATATCACTTGCATTTTGCTGTATTGCATTTTCTTGTTGACTGTTTTCTTGCTCCTTTAGAAGTTCCATGGTTTGTAGAGGCAGATTGAGGTGTCCAAATTCTATGTATTCAGGTGCCAAGCCGCTAGGTGTAGTGTTGCTGGCTCTGGGTGAAAGATCTGACCGTGGTGCATTGTCAGCAGGTCCTTTTCTGCTCTTATCCTGGCCATTTTCCTTTTGGATAGTTCTAGGAGAGTTGAATACCATGTCTGCCTTAGCCATAGAGGAGCAATGACAATTATATTTATTCCTGGTTCTTTTGCTTTTTGTAACATTCTTTGCAGCAGGAGTATCGGTGGAAAGGCATAAACAAAAATATAAGACCCGTTTTAGTGAAAGTGCGTTTCCCTTTGATAGGTGGTGTGGAAACCTCGATGCAAAGGACTGGCATTTTTTTGTTCTGAACTGTTTCAAACAGGTCTATTACTGGTGTTCCCCAGATTCTGAACAGATACTGTACTGTTTTGTTCTTCATTTCCCATTCATGGGAGCAGTTCTGTCTCTTCAGCTGGTCCGCTGTAATGTGGTCTACTCCTGGCAGATGTACAGTTTGTGAGCTGATTTTGTGAATTTCTGTCCATTGCTAGATTTCCTGTGCAAATTTGCTCACGGTTTTGTCCCTCTTTTTTGTTCAGATAAAACATTGTTGTTGTATTGTCTGTTTGGAGAAGGATGGTTTTCCCCTGAATGTGTTTCTGGAATGCTTTTACAGCTAGAAATACAGTTTTAATTTCCACAAAAATGAAGTACTTTGTGGAACCGTGCTTGTTCCATTGCCCATGTACTTTCAACTGATTGAAATGTGCTCCCCAACCCTTGGGGGATGCGTCCGTGGTGACTGTCACAGTTGGAGTTGGGTTCCTGAAAGGTCTCCCCTGTGCTATTTTGTTGAATGTCCACCATTGTATCTCCATTTGCACCTTTTGTGTAACAACCACTAGATCCTCCCAACTTCCTGTGGCTTGAGACTAGCTGTTGGTAAGCCATTCTTGGAATGGTCGCATGTGTAGTTTGGCATGAGGGATCAGCGGAATGCATGATGCCATCATGCCCATTAGTTGAGGAGGTGGAGGAGTGTGGCTCAATGGTTAGAGCGGCAGACCTTGAAGCAGAGTTCTGGCCAGGGACCAGGGTTCGATTCCCGCCTCAGCGGGGCTCGGGCTCAATTTCCCCGGACCTGTCTATTCTCGCTTCGGTGCCTATTCTAATCACGGGCCCCACGCTGCAACTCTGGGCAATAGCTTGCTTAGCCTCCACACCGGCCCCAAAAGCGCTAAGGATGCCTGGCCTCACCCTGGGGGTGCCCAGGAGTGGACACTTCACAGGGAAAGCCAGGAGGGGTTCCACAGCGGTATGAGTATCAGCGCCAGGAAACCGCAAAGGCGCCACCGCAAGGTGGCCGTCTGGTGACAGTGCGCTCTATAAGTACCTTGACATTTAAGTACCTTGACATTTACATTTAGTTTCATGACCCTTATTACTGTCAGAGACTGACCCCTCTGGTAAAGTCTTGTTTACCGATGGATCGCCTGTATCCTGGCTTGTGTGGGGTATGCCCTCTGTTGTGTTGTATTTAACTTTGCTCCCAGGAAGGTTTTTTCTCTTTCTGGTGTTGTAGAAGATTTCTTGTGGTTTATGGAGAAACCAAGTGTTAGTAGCGTTTGGATTGCTTTTTGCACGGGATTGTGACATGTTTGTTTCAATTTTCCCCTTATGAGCCAGTCGTCTAGATAGGGGTAGACATGGATTCCTTCTTTTGTCAGGTGTGCCGCCACACACTTTGTGAACACACGCGGAGCTGATTTTATTCCGAAAGGAAGTGTCTTGAATTGCTAGTGTGTTCCGTTGTGCAGGAATCTTAGGTATTTCCTGTGCATTTTGTTCATTGGGATATGAAGGTAGGCGTCTTTGAGGTCTATTGTTGCCATGTAATCTCCTTTTTGAATCTGTGGGATTATTTCTTGGAATGTGCACATTTTGAAGCGTTGTGTCAGCATGAACTTGTTTATGAATTTTAAAGTCCATGATTGATCTTAGAGTTAGATCCTGCTTGGGCATTAGGAAATATGGTGAATAGTTTCCTGTGAATCACTCCTGTCTTGGTACTTTTTCTATCGCCTGGTTTGGGCATAGATCCCTGATCTCTTAGTTTAACAATTTTTATTCTGGCTTCAATAATTTTATTGTTTTTGGTGGGTTTGCAGGTGGTACGTGAGTGGGTTCTATGCAATACTCATACTTTATCAAATTTAATATCCAATCGTCTGTTATCCTTTCTCATTCTCTTTGGAAGAAGGATATTCTCCCCCCACAGATCTTTTGTGTGGGTCTTTGTTTGAGGGTAAGTCAGTTTGATCCATTTTCTCTTCCTCTAGTCTAGAGGATTGGCCTCTTCCTCTTCCATTGCCTCTTCCTCGAAAGGGCTATTTAGGTCTCGCCTAGGCAGCGCGCAAGCGCTGCACTAGGAGATGACATTTAGGAATCGGTCAGCTCTTTTCAAGCGCTTGTGCTGGCATCCAACTTGCGGGAGCGAGCAGCGGCGTGCAGGGGCCATCTGTTTCTAATTAGCGTGGCCTTGAGCGTTAACCCGGGCTTCTTTGAGATGTGCGCGCGCCTTCTTGTCATACATCGCGCTATCTTCCTGACGTCAAAGTCCGAATGCAAACCAACAGTTTGTCCCCGGGCTTCTTTCAGATATGCGCGTGCCTTCTTGTTTTACTTTGCTTACGCTTTTGCTCTGACCTGTACTGTGGCTAGGGATATCGTGCACTCTCTTACTTTGCTTATGTATTCTGTTGTGACCTTTTTAACTGTTGTGTGACAAATTAGTTGTAACTTTCCAAGCAACTATTTGTAAAATGCTAGTATAGCTCCAGCTGTTGCAGGCGCTATATAATACTGTAACACTAAAATAAAATATAAACTTTTAATTTAGATGACCTTTTTGCATTGAAAAGATTAATTTTTTTAAAGAAGTACGTTAAAATGAATGAGGAATACGTAATTTTATTTAATAGGAGGGGTTACCCCCAAGTAAATAGTTGACATACAAATACAGGCAGACACTGAATTATGCCAGGTCCGCAGAGTGCCCCTCCCCCATCATCCACCTCCCTTGTTTAAATAGGTAGTGTTGCTTCTCGGACGCCCCTCCTCCCCCATCCCACAGAGCACTCCCTGATTATAGGGTTGTACGGCGCAGCCAGGGGCCCAGACACAGCCAGACTGCCGCCTCTGTATGTTTCCAAAGCTTGTCCTGCAGGCAGTGAGAAAAAACAACCCCGGTGGGACCTGTGTACGCTGCCTGTGGCAGGAGGAACCAACCAGGGCAGTGCACATCTTGCCCAATCGTCCGCTCTGCCTGCGTTTGACAGAGCACTATGTCCATGCAAGGAGGCTTGGAATGGTCCATCCAATCAAGGGGTGAGGGATACAGTGGGAGTATTAATATAAAAAATACTGATGACACAAGTGTGTTTGGGGTCAACGTAGTACAGCAGCTTTAAAAAAAAACTGCTTTGTTAGTTATGTAGTTGAAATACGCATTAAAAAGTTAAACTGGTGTGAGGATCAGGTTATTAGAAACATATGTTGGGGCCAAAGTTGTTTTGTTCAGTGGGTTGAGGGCACATTAATGAGCTCTGCATTTCACCTAAGCATTCCATTTTAGCAGAAAGCTTCGAAAAAAGTTTGGGCTTTTCATACATTTATTTTCCACAGTCCTTAGATTCCTGAAGTAGGATGATATTTAAACAGAACAATGACAAGATTGTTTTGCTGGCTGCCAATACACCATTGCAACGGTTTGGTGTAGATGTACAGTAATAACGATTCCATAATTAAATCTGTGCTCCATCTAGTACATTGATTGCACATCATCATCTTCTGGTTGCATTCATCAGAGTGCCCTCGGGAGTGTATCGTGCGAGATGGGGTAGTTGGAGGAAATAACAGGACTGAAAGGATGTACTGCGCTCACCATGGCATTGCCGTGACTGTCACTGAGCTTTACTAAATTACTGAGCATTGTGTTACATAGTAGGTAGATCAGATGGAAATCACTCTCTTAGAAGACAAGACAACATACGTTGTTATTATTACCTGCTGTAATGTTTTTTGAACAATGGAAAGGATGAAAGTCAGTCAGCCATGCTTTTATTTGTACCTGTGGCTCCTGCGTATACTTTCACTAGCACCTGGGCTTCTTTCAGATGTGCACGTGCCTTCTTGTCATAAATCGTGTTATTTTCCTGACGTCAAAGTCCGACCGCAAACACACAGTTTGTCCCCGGGCTTCTTTCAGATGTGCACATGCCTTCTTGTTTTACTTTGCTTACGCTTTTGCTTTGACTTGTACTGTGGCATCACCCCCTCCACTAGGAATATCGTGGGCTTTCTTACTTTGCTTATGCATTCTGCTGTGACCTTTTTAACTGTTGTGCGACATAAATTAGTTGTAACTTTCCGAGCAACTATTTGTAAAATGCTAGTATACCTCTGCCTGTTGCAGGCGCTATATAATACTGTAACACTAAAATAAAAAAATAAACTTTTGATTTAAATAAATGTGTTAAAGCTTTCACATACAATAATATAAAATATAACTAAAAACGTATAAGATCCCAAAGGCGAGACCTATTGGCTTGTTTTGTTGTTGCCAACCTTGGTATCCCGATTGCTGACCCATTTGCTGACTTGAGTTTTGCACGTGAGTTTGTGGAGACATTTGTTGTCCTTTTGCAAATGTGCCTCTACCTGTGGTATTTCTGCTATTAAATCCCCCTCTTTTAAAGGAACCTCTTTGTTGCAGGGCACCCATTGCCTTTACAGTTTCATTATCCTTTTTTTATTTGTTGAAGGGATTCATCCATTTCCTTGCCAAACAGTGCTTCTCTATTGAATTTCCTATTAATGATGGAGGTTTAAACTTCCTGCTTGAATCCTGAGCCAGGCATGTCTTCTCAGTTCGCTTACTGTGCACATCTGCCTACTAGCAGGGTCTGCTGCATCCAAAAGCTGACTTTAAACAGGCGTTAGCCATGTTTTTTCCCTCCTGTACAAAAGCTTTTGCTCTGTTTTTGTCTTCTTCAGGAGGTTTGTTCAATATTTCCTCTATCTCATCCCACTGTTGGTGGTCATATCTATTTAGTAGGGCATTTGAGTTAGCAATACGTCATTGTGTTGCTGCCTCTTTGTTCATTCTGCTCCCCACCATGTCCATCCTCTTACTTTCTTTTTCAGGGGGTGACCCTGTGTTAGAGACTGCATTGGCTCTCTTCCTGGCTGTGGTGACAATAATAGAGTCTGGTACTGTACTTCCCAAAATATATTTTGGGTCCTTTGAGGAGGGTTTGTACCTTGTCTCTACTCTGGGGGTTACCCCCTTGTTTGAAGCTGGTACTTTGAATGCTTCTTTGTCTTGGTCTAGGACACTGGGAAGCATAGGCAGGTATTTTGTTCCTCTTGTAGCTGGTGCCAGTGTTAAAAGCAAGAAACACGTGTCCCCTTTTTCCTCCTCTAAGGGTACTCCAAATGATTTGCTGCCTTTTTGACAATGTCATTGTAGAAAGCTATGTCATCTGGAGGTGAAGCTTTCGAAGGGTAGCTGCAAATTTCTTCTTCCGGGCTCTTGGTGTCGAGGTTGTTACATGCACCCTCGAAATTTTTGGAGACTTCCTCGTCTTCGGGTAGGTCTCCATATTCCTCTGGTTCTTTGCCTGAAGGTTCCGGGGTTGGAGGGGAGTCGAAAATACCATCTCTCTCCCTCGGCGTCTTCTGCCTCCGGTGTAGACTTGTCCGGTTCGTTCAAAGGTGCCTTTGGGATTCGAAAACCCTTTAGTGAGGTGTCAAAATCCTTTTCCTTTTGCAGGATCGCTGCCATCTCCTCCTCGAGCCTCTTCCCTTTCGGACTCGAGGACCCTCTCAGCGTCTGAGGTCAGGGATTTTCTTTTCTTCCCGACGTCGACTGTTTTCTTCAACGGTGTTGTGCCCTTTTTAGAGGGTTTGGTGTCTACCAGTGGCTTCGGCATCTTTTGCGATTTTCCCGCCTTTGTGACCTTTGGATGGGACCCTTGGGGTTCTTTTAACCGCGTTAGACCCTGGATCGCCTTTTTGGTCGGTACAGCCTTGTGCGCCTTATGTTCATGGCCCATCGGTTCCGTCGGATTTTTAAGGTGTCTTACCTTTTCCATCTTCTTTTTCGGATCTTTCAGCTTCTTCTTGGCGTGGATCTTTTTGGAGTCTCCTTCTAGGACCTCGACGTCCGATCCCTCGTGCGCCGACTCTGCTGGTGCTCCATGTTCTTCCTCGTCGCTCAAGTAACCTAGGTATCTCAGGGAATTTTTTTTCGATGTTTGCTCCATTGTGGCGTAGTGGGCTTGTCTTTGTTTCTGGCATGTTCTTAGCGTCTTGGGCAGAAATGCTGCGCAGGCCTCACAGTCCTTGTCCTGGTGATTTTCAGGCAGGCAGAGGTTGCAGATGGTGTGCGGGTCGAGTTGTGCGTATTTGTAGTGGCACTTTGGGCAGAATTTGAAAGGGGTATTCTCCATGACCCCTAACTCGCCATTTGTGGACCGACGTAGTCCTCTTCTTGTCAGATGTAGATGTTCGATGATCTTTCTTTGATAATCTTATTTTGTGAAGTTTTTGGAGAAAATTAGATTTTTCTTCTGCGCTTCCTGTCTTGCTTCCAGACCCACCGGCGGAAAAAAGAATCTGAAGATGGCTACCACGAACGTCGACCTCCAGGATACCGTCTGACTTCACAAAGGGGACGTATCTGGCACCAAATGGTGGTTGACAGTGACCAAAACAAGAAAAAACAAAAAAAACACCAGACTATTCCTGACCCAACCACTAGATGGCGGAATAATGCACAGCATGTGAATCCAGAAAAGGATTTACGCTGCAAACCCCATTTTTGTTGATTTAAGACACTGATAAAGTTCTGCCTGTTTAACTTGGAACAGCCTTTTCCTTTATATGCCAAGAAATTGCTTTCAAGACTAGAAAAATGGTCTTTAATTCAAAGAGACTAATGTGTTGTGTTCATTATCTCTGGAGGGGTCTCACGTGTAGGCTCACTAATTGAATATATGGATACAAAATGCCATTACCTTCATATCTTTCCTCACTGCCCGACATGGACTTGTGGTAAAGGTGAACATGTTAGTGTAGCACCGAAATCCTTTGAGTGGTAAAAGCCACTGTCTTCAGTGTGTCTGATTCTGCACTCAGGAATGTCTACTCGAACACAATGAGTTTCTTCATACTGATGGATAAACCCAGTGCAAATAAGGTGCAAATAAAATCTTGCCCATACTGTCCTGGCACTGTTGAAACAAGTACCCCTTTATGCAGCATTAGTCTAAAAATGGGTACAACTAAATCATGTTGCTGCAGATCTGTCACCACCACTAAAACAAACATTGAAAACTCTTGGGGACAGCTTTATTCAAAGGGGTTCGATTTACAATTTCTACTTTTGTCCCTTCTCACAAACCGGACATCTGAGCGATGTTCTTTGTGCAGCAGGACGAACTACACATCTGCAGCCACTACTACTACTTGTAATGTCACTTTGAATTTTACTGTCTTTGGTATAATTGTTAATCCCTTGTGTGCTCATGGCGAGCTGTGCTCGTCATGGCACACAGTCGCCGTGTGCTCATGACGAGCCCAGCTCGTCATGACACCCACCCACGGGGGAAGCGCTGGCGCACCCCCCGTGAGTGGTTGATCGGCGTTTTTGTTACAGGGAAGGCAGGGGAAGACCTTCCCCTGCCTTCCCCCGTGAGGCGCGCTGATGTCATTGAGGGTTCCCTTTGTTTACCGACGTGCAAGAAGCCATTTGCTTCCTGCGCATCGGTGAACAAAGAGGTAAGTTTTGGGGCTGGGGAGGGGGGGGGGGGGGATTTAAACGAAAGAGGCATCGGGGAAAGGAGCGGCCCCTTGGGGGCATATGTTGTGGCTTTGGTTGCCACAATGGGTGGTGGGGGGGGCCAGAATTTTTTGTTGGGGCCTTAAAATCGACCCACTGGGCCAATGTGCAGGGGAGTGGCCCCTTGGGCAAGGGTCACTCCCCTTTGTGGGGCATTTTAGGAAGCCCACTATATTATTTCGCCAGTTTTAGGTTGAGCATTTGAGACCTCTTGTATATTCTTTAGTATTTACTTATATATTTTTATGGTTTGTGTGCTTTGGAGATCAGCCCTAGGACTTGTCTGCTTCCGCTTAGGGACTTTTGTTTCTGATCAACTGACTAACTTTGATAGAAAACGACCAGCAGAGGTCAGTAAAATACCAGAATCACTTCAGCATTCTCTAGTTTTCAGTCCATAGAAATTGTCTTCCACGAGCACCCATAGACAATTTCTTTTAAAAATCTTGTATTGTCAGTGATATGACCACTGAAGGCCCAGATTATAAATAAAAAACAGAGCACTGGACTATACCATTTCCTGCTGAAAGGCAATATTTCTCCCCGTGTGTTCCAATATACAGCGTGTCACGCAGTTTGGTGCTTATTCTCCCTCCATGTCAAAGAACAGCAAATGTTTCAGGGCGCAGGCTAATGTGCTGCATAGCAAAGTACATATAAGGTCCCAAAGGCGAGACCGATTGCATTGCAAATGCTTGTCTAATGTAGGGCCCACTAGGCCACCAGGGAGTTATTTGTGGAGAGTGACCCCTTGGGCAAGGGTCACTCTCCTTTGGGGTCAATCTTTGTGGCTGTGTCTGCCCCGCCAGGGGGCCAGATGGCCATGTTCTTTTTTAAATGAAGGCAACTAGACCACCAGGGATTTTTTTGTGTGGGGTGGCCCCTTGGGCAAGGGTTGCTCCCATTTTGTGAGTATTAATTTGGCCGTTTCTGCCACCCTGAGGGGCAGATCGGCTGATGTGTTTATTTGTAGAGCCACTAGGCCACCCGGGTTTTTTCTTTATCTTGTTGAGCGGCCCCTTGGACAAGGGTCGCTCCCTTTTATGGGAGAATGATTGTGGTCATTTCAGCCCTCTTTGGGTGGCAGAATAGCAGTATGTTTTTAGGCCCATCTGTCCTCAAGGGGGACAGAAGCCACTATCCACCTGCGTTTTATTTTTTTAATTTTAGTGTTTGGGAGTGGCCTCAAGGGCAAGGGTTGCTCAACTTTTATATGGGTGAATATTTTATTTATACTCTTAGGCTCACCTTCCCCTTAGCTTGGCTGGTGGATTGTGTGTGGACTGGTGCATTATTTGCATATGCGATTGTAATGTTTTTTGTCCTTTTTATTCTAGTGTAAAGCTTTTGATTCCTGTTCGCGATTTCGACGGTAGGGTTCTGCAGTTTTGCGTAGTTGCATTTTTTTGGTAAGAAAAACATTTTTGTTGTATATACTCCAAATTAGTATTTTTGTCATGTATGAATACATTTTTTTGTAAGTGGTGTCATAATGGCAGCTTATTTAGTTAGTGTTTTGTGCATGGAATTTTCTTCGCGATGTGTTTTGCACTGTCTTATGTGTAATTTTCTTTTCTCTTTCTTTTTTAGTGGATTATGAGACTGACAGTCTGAGGGAGAGGAGGGAGGGGAAGATTCAGGCAGTGAGTTCTCTCCACATGGAATCATCGGATGATGAAGGTACTCTCAGTGCAGATGAAGCTACTCTCAGTGCGGATTAAGTGCCTGTTTTAGAGGAGGATACTGCTGTGCCGATGGTGCAAGAGGCATCTGGATTGCAGCCTGAGGCTGCTAGGCTTCCTACTGGAAGTGCTGGACTCTGGGTTGATCCAAACATGGTGCAGCCGGTGTTGCCTGCCTTTAGTGGTGATGCAGGGTGTAGAGTGGATTGTGAACGTTTTTTGCCTATACAGTTTTTTCAGTTGTTTATGGATGATGTATTTTTGGGTGAGATTGTTGAGCAGACTAATTTGTATGCTGAACAGTTTTTGAGGGACAACAGTGACAAACTTAGGCCCCACTCTAGAGCTACCCGGTGGACTCCCACAAATTTGGAAGAGATGAAGAAGTTTTTGGGTTTTACTTTATTGATGGGTTTGATAAGGAAGCCGTCCATGGCTTCATATTGGTCTATCCGTTCCTTGATGGCAACAGCCATATTTCCTGCAGTTATGACTCGTGATCGGTATTTGCTTTTGCTACGGATGCTGCATTTTGTTGATCATTCTTTGGTGTTGCCACAAGATCACCCTGACTGTGACCGTCTTTTTAAGATTCGGCCTGTTCTTGATCACTTTGTAGATCGATTTTCAGAGATCTATACTCCAGGGAAAGAAATATCTATTGATGAGTCTTTGGTCTTGTTCGAAGGGTGTTTGGTTTTTAGGCAGTACATCCCTAGCAAGAGGGCACGCTATGGAATTAAGCTGTATATGTTGTCTGAGAGTAGGACAGGATATGTTTTTAATTTCCGTGTGTACACTGGTAGGGATTCCACTATTGACCCCTCTGGTTGTCCGTCCACTTTTGGAGTTTCTGAGAAAATTGTGTAGAATCTCGCTAGAGGACTGTTTAACAGAGGCCACCATTTGTACCTTGATAACTTCTATACTGCCGTGCAATTGTTTGAGAAATTGTTCAAAGTGTACACTTTTGCTTCTGGCACAATCCGCTCTAACCGTAAAGGTTATCCAAAAGAGCTTGTTTGCAGAAAACTTCAGAAGGGACAGTGCAGTTCCTTGCGTAGTGATTAACAACTAGCTGTGAAATATGTGGACAGGAGGGATGCGTACATGCTGACTACCATCCATGATGAGAGTACTTCACATGTGGCTGTTTGGGGTCAGATTTCTGAAGTGCGCAAACCTGTGTGCATTTTAGACTACAATAAGCACATGGGTGGTGTTGATAGAGTAGATCAGAGGTTGGAACCTTACACTGATATTCGTAAGGCGTACATTTGGCACAAAAAGTTGGCCATCCATCTCTTCAATTTAGCAACTTTCAATGCTTTTGTTGTGTTCAAGGAGTGTTCTCCTGCATCAAAGTTGACTTTTGTTCAGTTTCAGCAATCTGTGATAGGCAGCCTTGTTGTTGTGGAACAGTCAAGTGTTCCTAGAGTTGGAGTGGTGGAGAACGTGGCTCGATTGAAAGATCGCCACTTTCCTGATTTCATTCCTCCCACATCCTCAAAAGACTTTCCCACTAGGAGATGTAGAGCCCGTTGGCGAAGAGGTACGCGGAAGGAGACTCGTATGTACTGCCCAGAGTGTCCTTCTAACCATGGGCTGTGTGTCCCTGCTTGTTTTAGAGCATACCACACGCAAAATCATTTTTGGGAGCATCCATGAGTGGTAACGTGAACTGCCTGGTCTGTATTCTTTAAAAAATGTGATTCTGTTTCACGGTTGGCATTAGTGCAGTGTATTTAGTTTCAGATTTTGTGTTAGTAGATTTGTATCTATTTGCAATTTGTTTGTGTTTTTATTTTTGTCTAAAAAAAATCCTAAATGTGATGGCGGTGTGTGTAGGCTGGCGCTTGGCTGGTGGTGTGCGTGGACTGGTGCTTGGCTGGCGGAGTGCGTGGACTGGTGCTTGGCTGGCGGTGTGCGTGGAATGGCGCTTGGCTGGCGGTGGGCGTGGACTGGCGCTCGGCTGGCGGTGGGCGTGGACTGGCGCTCGGCTGGCGGTGGGCGTGGACTGGCGCTCGGCTGGCGGTGGGCGTGGACTGGCGCTCGGCTGGCGGTGGGCGTGGACTGGCGCTCGGCTGGCAGTATGTGAGTAGTGACTTGCTGTTGGTCACTACACACACTGCTATCTGAGTGCCACTCCACGCAATCCATCAGCTTGTGAGAATGTTGTATCAAGAATGTGGGTGTGTGAAAGTGATGGGCCCTTGAATGGCGCTGTCTGCTGGGGAGTGTTGTAATGTGATGGGCCCGCAGCTGGCGGTGTGAATGGTTTTGTATCTGTCACACGTATGAAAGGAGTATAAATGGCCTGTAAAGAGGTTGGTGCCTTGTCGTGGCTTTACAGCTCACGAGCTGTGAGTCAATGGTTCAGTTTCTCGCCCTTTCAATTACTAACAGTGCATTTCATTTTTGTGAAATCACTTGCTTATACAATTGTATATACTGAACCATCACTCACCCTTATGCCAAATCCAACCAGTGTGTGTGTGTGTGTGTGTGTGTGTGTGTGTGTGTGTGTGTGTGTGTGTGTGTGTGTGTGTGTGTGTGTGTGTGTGTGTGTGTGTGTGTGTGTGTGTGTGTGTGTGTGTGTGTGTGTGTGTGTGTGTGTGTGTGTGTGCGCTTGAGGATTAGATGGCTGTGCAGTAATATTTGTCTTTCTGAAGCAGGGTGTACCGTGTCCCTTTTTGTGAATGTTGTAATGTGTTGTTTGTGTGCCTGGTGGTGTGAATGGTCTTGTGTGTATCACGTATGAAAGGTGTGTGAATGGCCTGTAAAGCGGTTGGTGCCTTGCCGTGGCTTTACAGCTCACGAAGTTGGTTTGGTTTTTTGTCCATTTAATTATTGACAGTGCATTTCATTTTTGTGAAATCTCTCGCCCTCGTGAAATCCAACCAGTATGTGTGTGTGTTTGAGGAATAGATGGCTGTGCAGGAATCTTGGTCTTTTTAGTTTCTCTGCCAAGGTGTACGTTCCATGTAAGAATAACCCACCAACTGTAGATATTGTCGTAAACCCATGGGAGTTCATCCGTCGCGGGTACTTGGGCCTCCCACACAAGAGAGGCACCATTTTTACCGGGAGACCTGGGGGAACGCTGGGTGGTGGGAAATGTGTGTGAGCCCGATGATGCCACAACTTTCCCACACAAAAATGTGTGAAAAATGTGATTTTTTCAGCTGAAATTGAGGTTTGCAGGGGAGTCTGGGTAAGGAAACGTTGGGGGATCCACGCAAGCCATACCTCCCAGGAAGCACCCGGGTGTCTAGTTTTCAGAAATATATGAGTTTGGAAGGTTTCCCTAGGTGCCGGCAGAGCTAGGGTTCAAAAAGTACAGCTAGGCACTTTGCCAAAAAAGGGTCATTTTTCACTGCGAAATTGAGGTGTGACCATGTTGCATTTTGCGCCGTTTCCTGTCGCAGGCACTAGGCCGACCCGCACAAGTGAGGTACCATTTTACTCATAAGACTTTGGGGAACGCGGGGTGGGTGGAAATTTGTGGATCCACGCAGAATCCGGAACTTTCCACCACAGAAATGTGGGGAAAATGTGGCTTTTTGGACAATTTTTTAGGTTTGCAAGGGATTCTGGGTAACACCCGGATGGGAGGCAGTCAAGTCACCCCATCCTGGATTCCCCTGGGTGTCTAGTTTTCAAAAATGTATAGGTTTGCTACGTTTCCCTGGGTGCCAGCAGAGCTAGTGTTCAAAAACTACAGCTAGACACTTAGCAAAACAAGCATTTACAATGCAATGGTCTCTGCATTGTTAAAGTTAGAGCTATTGGCATTGCTCATGACATTTTTGTTTATGTTTTTGTTTTCAAAACATTTAAAGAAACGGCATTGTTATTTACAATGTCAATAGCTTAATCACTCAAATGCGAGACCTATTGCATTTGCACCCACACAGAGCCACCCACCCACACACAGAGCCACCCACCCACAGAGCCACCCACCCACAGAGCCACCCACACACACAGACACCCACCCCCACACACACACATCCACACACACAGAGCCCCCCACCCCCACACACACCCACCCACCTACACAGCCACCCACACACACACAGAGCCACCCGAGTCGCTGGTATAGGCTTAACACTACTGCTTTTTTCAGCTTTCCTTCGAACAGCGCTCTGGCAACTGCATGATGGGGGTAGATCATTGGGTAGAGTCCACATTGGATGTTCTCCTTCAGACGGCTGTGGCTTTCAAAAGCAAGACTCACCTACCCACACCATGGGTTAGGCAGGAGCTTCTAGGTCTAAAGAAAAGCTGTGAGTGCCTGGAACGTACTTGGCAGAAACAATATAATGTTACTGATAAAGTAAAGCATCAGGAAGCCTTAACATTGTATCATGGGGGCGTGGTCAAAATAGCAGACGGTTGAGATGTGTTTTTGAGTCTCTCAGCTCCCTGCAGTCAGGCCCAACCGCCTAGAGTTGCACCATACAGAGCCGGACCCTGCTGAGGCACTATACTGCCCTGTTGGGGGACCCCGGGGCCCTCACGGCGGCACAGGGAGTCGTAATGACGGCTCGGGACCTCGTACAGGCGAGCTGACATACGGCCCATGAACCATTGATCCGAGGTGTGTCACTCCCAAGTCCGTCCCCTCTGGCGGTGAAGACTCACTCCGAGAAGTCAGAGCACGGAGAGCTGCCCTCTCATTCGAGGAGCTGCTGGATCTGGGAAGGAGCGTGCACACCGGCCCCGGCGAGAGCGTTTTGGCGGCTGGGCCGGGGACTGCATTCTGAAGCCCGAAAGCAGCTTGTCAGTTGGGACGGATCCGGGCCCGGAGGACCGTCCGACGAAGACCCCACCAAGATGCACGGAGGTAGAGATGGCGTGCGGGGACCAGGTGAGAAGCAGCAGGTGGACACGAGAGGCACCCCGGGCCGCCCCCACCTCCTTGGAGCCCACGGGCGAGTCTGGTCCACTGCAGGCCTCATACGTGGGACCCCTGGCCGCGTGGTGGGAGCGGCTGGCCGGCTCGCATATGCAGGGACTGCAACAGCTAGAGAAGCAGCCGGCCCTAACAGGACTGAAAGTCGCGATCGCTCAGAGCCCAGGAGGCACCCCGGTTGAGGCACGTCAGGACACGCAAAGGGGAATACAGCCGGCAGAGCAGCCAGAGCAGCAGAACACAGAGGAAGAAGCAGAAGGAGGTACCTGAAGGCTGGAGCACCCCCGGGCTAGACTCCCCCTTTTTGGAGGCTAAACAAACAAACTGGTTGGCTGAGGGCTGCGACGGTCCTCCCCGACCTGACGAGAATGGGGAACCGCACGAGGGTGGAAGGGCGACCCCCTCAGATGCAAAAGCAGGAGGTCGGTTCACAAATGCTGCCACCATACCGGTACGTGTAACCGCCGGTCCTGGCGGGAAGGAAGCCCAGGGCTTATCAGAGCCGGGAGTGTCTTGCTCATGCTGCCTGCACGCGCCAGTAGGCTCTCTGATTGCTTGACAAGGTCCACCAATCACAGTGCTTATTTGGTAGTTGCCAACCAATCAAAGCCGACTGGCGCGTGTAGGCAGCGTGAGCAAGACATGCCGTAGACTCGCTGTCTTATGGGCGTGTGGAGAAAAAAAGAGAAAGAATCGAAAAAAGCACGCCCACGAATCCGAAAGAGACGGGGCTTGTTTGGAGAGACAAAGCTCTTCTCCAATGGCTGACCAGCATTTAAGAGGCCAACCAATGGAGAAGAGGAGAGAAGAGGGGCGGGTTGAAGCCCCACTTCTCAGAGTCATTAAATCTTGCGAGCGAGACTGTGCAAGCGCAGCCTTTGCTAGCCGAGACCTAAAAAGGGTACATTTTCATTGTGAAAATGTGGTGTGTTCACGTTGGGTTTTGAGCCATTTCCTGTCGTGGGCACTACGCCTACCCACACAAGTGAGGTACCATTTTTATCGGGAGACTTAAAGTAATTCAGATTTGTACAGCAACTGTTATAACCTATTGATTTTTGATGCATTTCTGCCTTCCAAATGAAAGACTGTAAAAAATAAGTCATTTTGAAAAATGACCGATAATTCTCATGCTAGTATGAGTATTCCCAATTTCGAAAATGTGCAAGTATGTACTGTTTCTAAACTCTATAATTTGTTCCCATTTCAGAAATACATAGGTGTCTCATACCGATTTTTCCATGTATACATTTTCCCACAATAATTGCTATATACCCGGAATAATAATAAATAATAAAAAACCATGGCAAATTGCTCCTCAGTTTTTAACTCTGGGTTCGTCGGGTTCTTGGTGAACCTACAAGTCCTATATATACCCACAACCAGGAAGGTTCAGCGGATGTAACAGTATATTGCTTTCAAACAGCTGTCATAATTAGAAGAAGTTACAGGTAAAAACGTTGACACAAAAGGCTGTTTTTTTCAACTAATTTCCACTTTTTCCTATATTTACCGGTTAGTGTCTATAAAGAAACCTTGACGGATCTACAAAAATGACCCCTTGCTAAATTCAGAATTTTATCTACTTTGTATAGCTCTCCAGGATCCATTATTGCTTTCACACCCATTTCTACCATTAACTGGAAGGAGGTTGAAAGCACAAAACATAGCAAAAATAGGCCCAGAAAAATGCCAAAACTGTGTAGAAAATGTTGGTTTTCTGACAAAAGTCTGTCATTCCCTAAAAGCTGGAAAAATGGCGATTTCAGCCCCACAAACGTTTTTGATACCATTTGCAGAGAAAAACCCAGACGCTTTCATTTGCAGCCCGTTTTTCCCCATTTTCTGGGACCCCTCCAGGGGAATCCACAAACCCTGGGTACCATTAGAATCCCCATGATGTTGGAAGAAAAGGACGCAAATTTAGCATGGATACCTTATGTGGTCAAAATGTTACAGGGGCCTAAGCGCGCACTACCCCAAATGGACCAAAAAAGGCTTCGCACTTGAGGGGGGGGGGGGGTGGCGGCGAAGCCTAGCAGCGAAGGGGTTAATCCGCCTATTTATTTGATTTTTGGACCAAGAATGGATCTCAAGGTTAAATCTTCTTTGAAAATTAGAAAAGTAAGTAAAATCCTGTATTACGTTCCTTTCTGGTTACTTCTATGCGTTTCATTAACAGTTCATGTATCACCAGTAGGACTCACTTGTGGGGCTTTTTTGTACGACTTTCTTTTATGGGGTGCTTGGAGGATTCCCATCAATTCTATGAAAAAGCCATGTTAATATGTTTAGTACCCCAATGTCTAATGTGATTTTCTGCCATTTCCACAGAAAACGACAGGCTTGTTTTAATTAGAGGGCTCTGTATGAAGTCACTTGTTGATTTAGCTCATGCCTCTGAGCTTTTCCTGTGCTCGAAAAGTTCTTTTTACATGGGTAGGCTGCTACCATGCTGGATTCATAAAAGTGATTGATAAAAGCGTGCTCATCCCTGATCATTCTCCTAGTGTAGTATATTTTCTGCACAGTGTCTTTGGTCATAAAGCTCCCAGCGCTTTGGTAGTGTAATTTGCTGTTTTCATCGTTCTGGCAGCTTATCAATACCTTTGTATTGAACAGCTTATCATTTGTAATTAGTGTATTACTAATGTTGGCTTACACTTCGGTTTGGAGGCATGCATGCATTTTAAGCCCAGTACCTGAGCATTTGTCTGCGGGCCATATCAGCAGCATTGAAAGCAGATTCCAAGTATGCGTTCAATACTGCCTTCCCCTCTTGTAGCACAGCTTTTGCCTACCTTTGTATATTGTTTAGATGTTGCATTAGCTCCTCTAGTTTATTCAGATGGTGGTATATCCATAACAATAAATCAGTGTGCTTGTGTGGTGTTCTCCACTGTGTAGGGGCTTACCTCTCAATACTGTCATTATCAGGAGTAGGGTCTGTAGATCCACATGCTTTGGTCATTTTCTGGCCCTGGATACAGTAAGTGCACTGGAGGGGACATTACCTTTAAGAAACATTGGCTCCCATAGAGAGGACTTGCCTTTTTTTCTACTCCTGGGAAGCTGGTTCCTTAAATGCTTGCCTCTCCTGCTGCATAATAAGTAACAGAAATATTTATTTGGATAGAGTTTAGTCTAACGTGTTTTTTTCTTAATTTAACTGGACAACCTATGTACCTGCTACACTCCTTAGTGTGGTACACGGGCATGACTACAGGAGATTTATTTGATAGGTGTGGGTGTCAATCTCCTTTTACTACACCATCAGCCTGCATTTCTTACCAGGTGCTTTCTTCGGTGTCAGTTTCCCAGAGTGGGTGTCAGAGTATCATCCTCACATGTATTCCTCTATCCGTTATACAGGTTACTCAGGGTATAACTAGTCAGTCACTGAGGATTGTTGCCTTGGCCTTCTATGGCCTTTGTTTTCTCATCAAAATCTTTTCTTATGTGTATTAAGACTAACACCAGGCTTCGAGGGTTTTTAAAAAAAATTTTTAAATATCATAGCACCAAGTGCCTTTTCTTTTGCTTCGACGATGTGAGTCAAGCCAGTCTTTTTGTGCGGTGTCTGAAGGCCTTGTACTCACTGCTTTGTTTGTCTTTTGGCTCAGATGACTCAGTTTGCTTTCTGACACCTTCAACTGCAGAGTGTTTTTCTTTTGGTGTTGAGGGGAGTTTTCTTAATTCTGACCAAATCAGATGGGCTGATAGCCCCCAACAGAAAAGGCGTTCACTCTGAGGCAGTGTAGACGGAGTTTTTTCAGCGTCAAGATAGCATTTTTTGGCTTTGATTCACTGGAAATCCACCAGAACCAAAACTTCAATGTCGGAGGATAGTAATCTCCCTGGGGTCTTCTCGGTTACATCGGAGCCCTGACCCCAGCGACAGACAAAAATTCTTTAGGGAAAGATCTTTTGCCTAAGCCATGAAATATGGACTTGTGTGCTCACCTTTTTTCCCTCTGGTCTTTAATGTTCTTTGGCTAATATACTGTACAAACTCAGTTCCCTTCAGACATATGGTTCTTATGTAGGTATCAACTACTCACCTTGTGGTGGCACTTGGGAAGAAACCCTAACAGGTAAATTTTCTATTGCCCTAAACATCACAAAGAGACCCGGAGTTATCCAATGGTCTCCAAACATTCTTAAACTCCCCTTGTGGTAGAAAATCTCAAAGGAAACACCAATTCATTGGACACTGCTCTTGTTCATTAAGAGTTCTCCTCTTTGTCAAAGCAATAGTGCTTAGTGTTCAAACTACAATGTTACTTTTTTGTGTCATCGACTATCGACAACTGGCTTACTTCGTCGAAGGTTTTTGGGATTATCTCTTTCCAGGTGGTCCTCTTCTCTCTAGCTGACATCTCAAAAATTGTGCCCTAAGGGGGGTGTCATCTGCGATACAAAAGCCAATAGCAGAAAAAAAAAGAGCATGCACTGACTACATGCGGGGACATTGTGAGCTTACACTGAAAATCATAGAGAGGTCACCAACTGTACCTGTAGCTGAAGTACACAGACTTACCTTTAGATCTAGTTTCTGGACATAGCCATTATATGGCGGAATAATGCAGAGCATTTGACTCTGGAGAAGATTAATGCTGCAAAAGCTTTTTCTCAATTTTGTGCTCGTGGCCGGGCCTGAATCCTGGGCCCTTTCATATACCCACTTGCCCCAGAGGTGGTCTGGAAGGCTCCTCTTGCAGCAGCTCTACACTGCTTGCTGTGCTAGAAGCTGTGCATGTTCTCCCAGAAGACAACTTGACTCTCAGTCGACCTCCATTCTTAGCTAAACTGTTCCATATAGGTTTGTTTGCACTGCTGATTTCCTGCATGCGGATGGTAAAGTGTGCAAAAGCTCGCTCTGAACCCTATTGGTTATGTGCATTGTCTACTGCTTATCTCAAATTCTATTGGTTTGTTTTTAACTTTAAGCCTGAGGGTATACAGGGTGGGTGGCAGACCGACATCGCATGAAAGCTCGGCTTGTTTTGTGCTCTGGGTCCCAAGAGGACCTCAAGCTGAGCCAGACATTTGGCTTTAGTTTTCAGTGGCTTGCCCATCTCTAGTTTACACTAAAGGGGACAGCTAGATATTATTGGGTATTAGTATTGTACACTGTTAAGATGCAGACTAAGGAATACAGATACACAAATGCTAGACAATGTTCATTCTCGCGCATTACCAAAAAGTGATCTTTCTTCCTAAGAAAAGACTTACAGGACAAAACAACCCACTGAAGCCGCTCATTCAGGGCTCAGTCCGACAGGATTGCTATTCTCAGTCCGCAGCAAAAGAGGACTATCATGTGCAGCTGCAAAGGACATTGCTCTAGCCACCTCACCCTGAAGGTGGTCTGTTTAACATGGGAACCCCCACAAAATAAGGAAGGCAAGACTAAGAGTAGGCCCCGTTGTGCATGCGCCTGGTCCAGCAGCTGGGTTAGTCAAACTCCTTGGTTAACTGGTGCAGGATTCAATGCTTTGGTTGAACAAGTTGCTTACTGTCGTTAACACTACTTCTGGTCGATACTCTATCGAACAACAAATTCCTCACCTTAAGAATAAATGCAGGCGCCAAAAGTAATTTAGCCCTCAAGCCAGCAGGTTAGCTTACGTGTGGAGCTGGACACAGCTTAAACCAGATTGCCACTAAAGTTTCAGTCCGGGCCTTGATGAAGGGTAGCAAAGGCTCTGAGATCACAGGCTGCCTTAGTCTCTATTGAAGTTAAATGAATGTATAGCACTCCTGCAGCATGCTCTATGGACTACTACAGAAAAGTAGTAACTCTCTACAGTGGAGAGCCTCGGTAAGGAGTGCAGCTCTGCCTCAGAGGAAGTGTCAAGTCCACTGGCATTCAGCAGATCTAGATAAAGGCCAGCACAAGTACAGTAGGGGGGCAAGTAGG
The DNA here is from genome assembly GCF_964204655.1 of Triturus cristatus. Classification (NCBI taxonomy): domain Eukaryota; kingdom Metazoa; phylum Chordata; class Amphibia; order Caudata; family Salamandridae; genus Triturus; species Triturus cristatus. Next base: position 1,534,822,622 of record NC_140590.1, on the reverse strand, counting down.
CGATCTACCTCCTCAGTGGGAGAGCATGTGGACCATCCATGTTTGTGGGGCTGCACCCTGGAGAACATATGTGTGATCGACCTGGTGGTGGCCAAATTCTGTTCCAGAACCAAGATAGGTGTCGGACGGGATCCACTGCCAGCGGAATCTGAGGCAGTCAGGGTGCTTGGAACGGACTAGTTCTTCCAGGTTAGAATGACTGACTAGGCCGGTTCCAGGAAAGAGTCAGCTGAAGATACCACAGTCTGTGCAGGGGCTAAATCGACGGGTGAAACTCTAACTGGGGGCTCCTGCAAAGGCACTTCAGTGGGAGTCTGAAACATTCGGAGTAGTTGCAGCATGGCCAACCTGAAGGCCTCTTTCTGCTGCGGAGTCAATGATGTCCCAGGTATCTCAGGCGCACCAGGAGTAAGCTCAAAATCAACTCCAAGTCGGACGATGGCGCCAGAGTGGTATCCTTGAAGTGTTGAATGTGCCTGGCATGGGAAGGGCCAGTGAGAGCAGAGTTCTGCTTGGATTTCTTATGCTTGTGGCACAACTTGATCTTGAACTAGGACCAGGACATGGAGGAGGTCTAACACTTAAAGTGAGACATATCTCGCTATTTGCACTCTGCAAATCATGTTTTGCTTCCCGCTCACTGATGGCATTCGGGAGCATTAGGGTGCATTTGTTGCCCAACTTTGAGTCTTGGCTAGAGCCTAAACTATAGGCAGACACTGTGTAGATCAGTTATCAACATCTGCTTCCGGCAGTTTTATCAAATTTGGAAGCCTGAGGTTTTCACAAGAGGCCATTCCCTGGCACACTACCTGAAAAAGAAGATTTTGAAGTTGGTAAAAACCCTAACATTTAAAGAGCAGAGCCCTGGCTCCACGTTGAAGTGCATGAAAAGAAAGAACTGACACCTGCGTGCAGAGGTGGCACCTATTTCCAGAAGCAGTACAGTGCCACCATAGAGTCCCAAGATAACATCTGCCAACACACGCGACTAACTGCTCTGAAAAAGTCTGGATGCAGTATGGCGGCTGGAGATAATTAAAAGGTGAGTAAACTGCTGTTATAAGTATCACAGGAGTTTAAGAACCTGCTGAAAACCACAGAGCACCTTACTTGTGGATAGTGGACTGACGACTTGTCTGACAAGCCACCATATGCCTAATACGTCTGTGCCGTTGAAAAAATGATATTCTTCAGTATTTGAAATTACAGAATATGACCAAAAATGGGGCCTAATGTTATTTCAATTACCTTTCCTGGGCGAGGACCAGAGTAGGGTTTGGTTTAACAAATCACGAGATGTGTAGAGGGGAGTCAGTTGGACATATCATGCTTCATTGGACAGCCACAACTGAACAGCCATGGTCATAAATATAGAGCATGGGTACTCATAGTACGGCCCGCCAGCGGCCCGGCAAGCCTTCCGTGGCGGCCCGCGGACCTTACAGACATCATACCTGTGTGTTTTTTACATCGCCGTTGCAGCAGCGTGGAGCTTCTGGGGCCCGGGCGATTTCTTTTAAAGACCATTAACTTGTAAATGAGGCTTTGTTGAATTTCACCTCTTTTTAGCCCCCTGATGCAGGGGCGCTAAGAAGAGGTGAAATACAATAAAGCCTCATTAACAAGTGAATGGTTTTTAAAACACCTGTTAAGTACTTGGGTGCGGCGGTGGCTGTGTGTGTTCTCGGAAGCTGTCTCAGCGCGGGTGAGGTGTCAAAGGGTGAGGAGGACAGCAGGGTGAGGTGACGGAGGGCAGCAGGGAGTGAGAGCAGCTGGTGAGGTGACAGGGGGAGGAAGACAGAGGGAGAGGGAGAGGGGGAAGACAGAGGGAGACAGACAGGGAGACAGACAGGGAGAGCGAAAGGGAGACAAACAGTGATTCAGAGAGAGAGAGAGAGGGAGAGAGGGAGACAGAGGGAGAGAGAGGGAGAGAGAGGGAGAGAGGGAGACAGAGGGAGAGAGGGAGACAGAGGGAGAGAGGGAGACAGAGGGAGAGAGGGAGACAGAGAGAGGGAGACAGAGGGAGAGAGGGAGACAGAGGGAGAGGGAGAGGGGGAAGACAGAGGGAGACAGACAGGGAGACAGACAGGGAGAGCGAAAGGGAGACAAACAGTGATTCAGAGAGAGAGGGAGAGAGGGAGAGAGGGAGACAGAGGGAGAGAGGGAGACAGAGGGAGAGAGGGAGACGGAGGGAGAGAGGGAGACTGAGGGAGAGAGGGAGACTGAGGGAGAGAGGGAGACAGAGGGAGAGAGGGAGACAGAGGGAGAGAGGGAGACAGAGGGAGAGAGGGAGACAGAGGGAGAGAGGGAGACAGAGGGAGAGAGGGAGACAGAGGGAGGGAGGGAGACAGAGGGAGGGAGGGAGACAGAGGGAGGGAGGGAGACAGAGGGAGGGAGGGAGGGAGACAGAGGGAGAGAGGGAGAGAGGGAGAGAGGGAGAGAGGGAGAGAGGGAGAGAGGGAGAGAGGGAGAGAGGGAGACGGAGGGAGAGAGGGAGACGGAGGGAGAGAGGGAGACGGAGGGAGAGAGGGAGACAGAGGGAGAGAGGGAGACAGAGAGAGGGAGACAGAGGGAGAGGGAGAGAGGGAGACAGAGGGAGAGAGGGAGACAGAGAGAGGGAGACAGAGGGAGAGGGAGAGGGGGAAGACAGAGGGAGACAAACAGTGATTCAGAGAGAGAGGGAGAGAGGGAGACAGAGGGAGGGAGGGAGACAGAGGGAGAGAGGGAGACGGAGGGAGAGAGGGAGACGGAGGGAGAGAGGGAGACGGAGGGAGAGAGGGAGACGGAGGGAGAGAGGGAGACGGAGGGAGAGAGGGAGACGGAGGGAGAGAGGGAGACGGAGGGAGGGAGGGAGACGGAGGGAGAGAGGGAGACAGAGGGAGGGAGACAGAGGGAGGGAGACAGAGGGAGGGAGACAGAGGGAGGGAGACAGAGGGAGGGAGACAGAGGGAGGGAGACAGAGGGAGGGAGACAGACGGAGAGAGAGAGAGAGAAGGAGACAGACGGAGAGAGAGAGAGAGAAGGAGACAGGGAGACAGAGAAAGGGAGACAAACAGAGTGAGTGAGACAGAGGGGGAGAGAGAGAGTGATAGAGAGAGGGAGGGAGACGGAGAGAGAGTGGGAGGGAGACAGACGGTGAGAGAGATAGAGAAGGAGACAGGGACACATAGGGAGGGAGACATAGGGGGACAGGGAGAGAGAGAGAGAGAGAGAGGGAGAGAGGGAGAGAGGGAGAGAGGGAGAGAGGGAGAGAGGGAGAGAGGGAGAGAGGGAGAGAGGGAGAGAGGGAGAGAGGGAGAGAGGGAGAGAGGGAGAGACGGAGGGAGGGAGAGACAGAGGGAGGGAGAGACAGAGGGAGGGAGAGACAGAGGGAGGGAGAGACAGAGGGAGGGAGAGACAGAGGGAGGGAGAGACAGAGGGAGGGAGAGACAGAGGGAGGGAGAGACAGAGGGAGGGAGAGACAGAGGGAGGGAGAGACAGAGGGAGGGAGAGACAGAGGGAGGGAGAGACAGAGGGAGCGAGAGACAGAGGGAGGGAGAGACAGAGGGAGCGAGAGACAGAGGGAGCGAGAGACAGAGGGAGCGAGAGACAGAGGGAGCGAGAGACAGAGGGAGCGAGAGACAGAGGGAGCGAGAGACAGAGGGAGCGAGAGACAGAGGGAGCGAGAGACAGAGGGAGCGAGAGACAGATAGATAGATAGATAAAGATGTGTGAATGCCGGGTCTGGTGGCTCAGTGGACGGAGGCGTCTGTGTTCAACCTCATGGTCCTAGGTTTTTTTTTGCTCTAGCCCCGCCTCCTCCCCCACTGCCCCTGACCCCACCGGTGCAGCCCTCAGCCACAAACCACACTGTAAATTTGGCCCCCGAGAGAAAGTTTGTGAGTACCCATGATATAGAGGATCCATTTTTGTCTATTACTAACACTTAAAAGGTTGTTTTAAAAAAAAAAATGTAAATAAAAAATTATGTTAAGGCACAATAATGATGTTGACAAGCAAATGCATTTGGATTTATCTGCAAATAGAAGCCTAGCACACTTGGACAGGGTAAACAAAAACACATGTTTACCTTAAAACGCTTATTTTCCTCCAGTAACCTCTGCACTTCGAGTTGCAGCCTCCTATAATCATCTGTGATTTTTTTATATTCAGTATCATCCAAATTCGAGCTTACGGATTTAGACATGACCGAAGATTCTGTCTTCACTGCAGCTGTAGATGCGATTTTATTTACTTCAACATCATGCTATAATTGAAACAAAAGGAACAATGTCAGGGTAGATAAAATCAAACTATTTTCTGTTTCAGAAATGACACATTTATATTTTCCAAAAGGAATAACTTAAGAGTATATCTGGGCAATGCATTAGCAAAAGGTCTGAATCTACTCTATACTGTTGTCTCTCGCATACCTACATCCAAGTTATTTTTTTTTGTATAATTCCAAATCAGGTACTAAATCTACAACTATTAACAGCACCATCATCTTTGCTTCTTGCAAATACAAATCTGAAATAAATTCTTCAGTCACTATCTGTTCCATAATTGCAAACCATATTGAAGATCTGTATTAGCAGAGAAACTTGAACATGGAATACATTCCATCAATTACCAGATATAATTAAACTTGCAAGGATGATAGTTCGAACAGATCATAAGCCTACAATAAACACATCGGCTGGGCCATACCTTTATGGACAAAAGAGTTAGTGCCTTGACTGTTGAAGATTAGCCATGTAAGCCAGGTTCATAAACAGGCATGTATGCTACCTACACGAAATGAAAAATTATCTTGATCGGGAAGACGATATACAGGCATTGCTCTCTTACTAGCAAAACAAATTACCTGGAGGCACAGGCGGAACCAGTAAAGCTTTCTCCACAAGACATGGCAAAAAAAAATTTCAACATCAAAGAATGAAGCTGGGCATATGGTTCCCGGTGATGATAGGATGATCCTGCGACCGATGAATCTGCCTCACTGTATTGCTTTTCAATTCTTATGAATTGCTTGTTTTCCTTTCAATCTTGCTGGAATACTCCGCTGTACAAAATAAAATCAGTGGCAGCAGACCGCATGTGCCAAACCAAACTTGAAGTAATTTGTGTAGGACTTCCCAACTAGATGAAGACCTTACTAAATGATGAATTTAATATTAAATGTTGACAACTCCTTTGAAGCAGCCTAGGATGCAGCCCTATATACTTTAAGTAAGGAAAATAGGTTACCCCCACTTTCCAAGCAGCTCCCTAGCCTGAAGCCTACCATGGTAATGCAGAATTACAGAATAGTCAGCCAGGCCTCCATAAAGCCTATTTGTCAAGTCGTACATCGCTGCTGGATGAAGCATCAAGATCTAAGTGCTTGCTGGAGAAAGGTGGTGCTAGTCCTCCAGAGCTAGAACTGTCCAGAGGTGTAAGGGGCCTCCCTCTGGTGTACACGTCAAACTTCTGTTATAGCTTCAAACTGCAGGAAATCATTGGTTTTAAACACTTATCGGTGGTCTGGTGAATGGCATTAAAATACACAGAGCGATGTTTCAATAGATGTACATTGCGAATTCAATAACACTATGAATAGTAGAATGGGCTGAATGGAACCAAAGTAAGGGATAAAACTGAGTAGGGGATTAACTGTATACTTCAAATGTATTAAGAGATAGCATGTCCCAAAACCACCTATATTCTGAAGCGTTTGTCATAACTGAGATCTGGGCCTATTGTAAGGGCAAAAATAAGTTTCACAATAAAAGTTATACGAGTCAAGATTGCTTAGAATGGCTCGTAACTCATTGCATTGTTAAATCAAGTAAATGTGCAAAGGTTTCATACACACTTTGCTTGTGATAGTATTCCAAAGTAGGTAGCTTGCAGCTCCTGAAGTATCTCAAACCAGGAGGCCTCCAAAAAACTTGCACTATTAAGAAATGTCCAACATCTGCTTGATGACTTCACACTTTTGAGGCACAGCAGCCACCAAGACCAGTGTAGCCCCCACGAGGAGCTTGGGCCCTTCCCCTTCCACGAAAGAGTTCCCTCGCAGGGTGTTGCCACCCTTCAGTATGTGGTTTATTGCGTGCCACGATATGAGCTCCCCTGTGGCGGCTGCTGCTGCTGCTCTTGGCCCGATGTGAAGAGGCTCTGCCCGTGGGCCTTAGGGATGTGGTTCCTTCTCTACTAAAGGAACCCCTGAACTGCACTGCCCTCATTCCCTTTGCCGTCTTTGTCCTCCATCAATTGTTGGAGAGAATCATCCACCGCTTGCTAAAACAGTGTGTCTCCTTTGAAAGGCATGTTCATTGGAGAGGCTTGTGTCTCTGGCTTGAATCTGGACACTCTGAGCCCGGCATGCCTTCTTAGTGTCGTTCCGGTGCACATCTGCCAGTGTCGGCTATGTCTAAGGCAGACTTCAAGCAGGTGTTGGCGAGGTTTCTCCCTTCTTGCATCACTGCCTTGGCCCTCTTTTTGAACCCCTCTGGGGGGTGCTGCATGAGGCACTATCTTATCCCATTGTTGCTGTCCATACCTGTTCAAGAGGATGTTTGAGTTGGCAATCCTCCACTGTGTTGCTGTCTCCCTCTCCATTTTCCTTCCCATGTCAAGTCTCTTACTTTCTTTTTCAGGTGGTGGACCTGTGGATGTATGAGCGTTGTTCCTCTTCCTGGAGGTTGCAACAGTTATTTAGTTCGCAGGAGTGTTTCCCTGGATGTATTTAGGGTCTTGAGTAGATGATTTATATTTCTTCTCTAATCTGGATGTTACAGCCCTCGCAGTGGCTGGTTCCCGAAAAACCTCCTTCCCTTGGTCCAACAAGCTGGGGAGCATGGGTAAATATAGGTATCCTTGTGCTAGGGCATTAAGGTTTCCATGAGAAAGCATGAATCTCCCTATCCCTCATCTAACTGGATCCCATATGCCTCAGCAGCCCTTTTGATCAGGCTGTAGTAGAGAGATAGGTCGTCTGGTGGAAATGGTCTCGAAGGGTAGTTACCCAATCCTCCTCCTGGGGACTCGTAGTATAGATCGTGCCACGATTCTTCATCGAACCCTGTTGCTTCCTTGGCCTCCTCGAGTATTTAGAACTCTTCCTGCTCCTCTTCATGAGCTTCTAAAGATGCTGGGGCCTTCAACGCAGACTGGTCATCTTCAGTCTCGGTCCACGTCGAAGACTGCATGTTGGACCTGCGATGGGCAAGCCCAGCACAAAGGGGGGTAGCTTGGCTCGAGTGACAAGGCGGTAGAAGGCTGTTGTGTTAAGCCGGCTAGGACCAAATAATAACTCCCTGCACACCACATAACAAGAAGGACACCACACCACTGTTATAGATAAATACGTTTCGTTTATGTAAAAGTTCTCTGGGTTGGAAGAAGTTCAATTAGTTAATCACATTCACCTTTCTTACATGGGTTTGATTAGCTGTGTACTGGTTGCGTAGGAATAAATGGTTGGACTCTAATAAATAAATATACTGGATAAATATCAGGATTCAATACATTTGGAATAAATATCAGCAATGACTGGAATAAATATCAGCAAAACATCACAGTTGCATAGCAAGTTAGATACCGATCGTTTCACATAAATAGCTCAGGGTCATACTGGTATCGCTGCCACCAATTAATCACTTTCAGGGTAAACACATTTAGATTGCCATTTAATGCGGAATGCGCGCTCTTACAGTTTTTGAAGTGTTCACGGGTTCGGGCTCTCTGGGCACAAGATACTCGTGATAATCCTTTAGTTGCACTCAAGCATATTGCGCGTGTATCTGGAAGATAAAGACATACAATGACTACGGCAATTACACTCCGCGGCCAGCCGGTTTAATACTACTGCGGCCGGAGGAGTCTGTGCGCTTCTGTCAACGCAGGCGGCTTCAGTTCACGAGTCCTCAGACCGTTGAACGGGCTGCCGGAGGGGTCAAACTACCTGCGCGCACAGTTCAAAATTGGAGCCGCACCTCAGTCCCGGAAGAATGCGGCAACTTCAGGGGAAGAGACGGTCCCACCTCACTTTAGCTGCGCCGGTAAGCGCTCCAGTCGGTATGGCCCTTCTCCCAAGGGCGAAGGGGGGTCCCAGGGGCTCCGCGATCCTCCCTCCGATCTCACTCACGGGGGGGGGGGGGGGGGCTCCCGCCCACAACAACAGTCCCCAAGTCACTCGGGCAGGGCAGAGACGGTACTCTCGCCCAAATGAAGGCCAGCCTTTCCCCGCCCCAGCGCAGCACCTCACCTTCTGTCCACGATCAGCGCTTCGACGGCGGTGGGTTCGGAGACGTCCGAACGCCCGCCAGGAGGCACTTAAGTTGAAGGGGCCCTGTCAAGGGTCGCAGTCGCGATCTCACCACTGGGGGAGGCGGGGAGGCTCTAACTATGGCCAAAGTCTCTGAGGGGCAATTGGGCACTCGCTGGCCAGGCGCTGAAGGCGAGAGGTCACTGCTCGCGCTTCTGACTGGAACGCCAGTCAGGGTCCACGCCAACAACCTCGGCTGTACTTCTGCCTGCGCTATCAGCTGCCTCAGGGGGGGGGGGGGGGGAACAGGGCAGATGTCAATCTGGTGTCAAGTCCTCTTCTATGTTTCTTCTCTTCTCCACTTTTTCTCCCCATGGCCGCCAGGGACTGGGCCTTTTATAGCCAGTGCCCTGGGGTGCCAGCACGAGCCAGAAGGTTCTAGAACCTTCCCTGGCTGTGTCAATGACATGGCCCTTCCAAGGTGTCTTTTTGGTCATTAGGAGCCACCATACTGGGCTTCCTAAGGCAGCCATTTTGTGTACTTGTAACTTCTGAGGGGATTCCTGTCAGGTTTGCAGGTTACACAAAGTGCGCCAAAACCTCCAAAGGGTCAGAGGTCAGAAGGACTCCAATGGGAGTCACTCTCATAGGGGACAATGGTGTCCACCATTTTAGGGTTGACAACCTCAGTGTGTAATGCCACCGGTTCCGTCAGGCGCCTTGTACATAGGTGCCAGGAACTTGGTGAGCAACTGAGCATCAAGGAGCATCTAACCCCATGGGACAACACACAAAAAGGTCCTGGTAGACAAAATAAAAAAAGCGACAAATTTTAGGAGGCACAGGGGAACAAAATAAATCATGGTGTGAGGGGACTCTCAGAAGCAGACAGGTCTAACACTGCAGAAATATGGAATTCCTTCAAACTCTTTCTTCATTTACAGGATGGTGGCCATTTCGGCCTCAAACCTTTTCTTACGTTCAACCTCTAGTGCCTTTTGGTGGGCAGCGTGCGTCGGTGACTGCCTCTTCTTTGGCATCAACAGGTCTACTGTCTCCAGACCTTGCTCTTCCCTCTCGCTCAGTCTCGAGCCGATGGCATCGTCAAAGGTTTCGAAGTGTCTTGCTTCCATCAGTATACCTTGGTCGAGATTAGTGTGGCTCTTTGCGTTTCGTCTGACCTTCGGTCGATGAATGTTTCGAAGCCAAGGCTGTCCTGTGAAACCTATTGTCCAATGGCTTTTAATCTGAGCCTTTTGGCAATTTAGTTACCTTCAGCTTCTTTTCGGCGTGCTTTGACACCTTTTTCATCACTTGTTTTTTCTCGGCGTCGACTGCATAGATTTCAACGCCAGCCTCTTCTTCATAAGCGGTCTCTGCTTCCTTAATGCTTTCTGAGTCTTTCGATGAATAGGCCGAGGTCCCTCAACAAAATCTGCGTCCTCTGAGTGCTAGCCATGGTGGAGTAGTGTTCAAGCCTTTGTCGTTGATGCGCCTTTAGGGTCTTGGGCATAAATGCAGCGCAGGACTCGCAATCCTCATCTCAGTGATCTTTCAGGAGACAGATTGCAGACCTTGTGGAGGTCTCTCTAGGCAAACTTGTGGTGGCAGTTGGGCAGGATTTAAAAGGGGGTATTTACCATGATCCCTACCTGCCTTCATTCTCCAACCACGTGGCTGGTACCGGCGGGGTTCCTTGTCGAAGGATCCGTCGTCCCTCTCACAATCTTTGGTGAATCAGCTGAATTTCTTCCAAAAACTTAGGTTTTTCAAAAAAAAAAAAACTTTTGGAGCTCCTCTGTTGCTTTCAGAACCAATGACGGAAAAAAGAATCTGAAGATGCCGACTTCACACAGGAAGTTCCGGGGCAGTGTCTAACGTCACACAGGGAATGGTCATACCAAATGGAGGTGGATTACGCCCCAGAACAAAAAGGACAATTACAGACCCAACCACTAGATGCCGGAACAATGCACAGCATGTGAATCTTAAAAAGGAATCATACTGCAAAACTCTAAGCATTCAGGGACTATAGAGTTACACCAGGAAAGGGAATCATCTCATGGGTAAACTAATAGATAGGAGATTGGCCTATTTGGTAATCTTCTGTGCAGCTCCCCTGGCCTATTGCAGCTAACAAATATTCTTGTTCAGGATTCTCTCTCTCTGAAAAACAACTTAATCAATAGACAAATGCAGGTGGAAACAGAGAAAAGAATCTGACCATGCAAACGGTATTCCCCGGTTATTGTGTTTGTGGTACTTAGAAGTAAATTCTCCAACTTTTGTGCTGTTTTTTGTTGTAAACAAGTTTATATGAGAGTTCACACTAACTGACTATTTCTTCCAGGATCTCACCACCAATTATAATTTCCTTGAATGGATTTCCTTAGCTGCTTAGTCACTTAATGCTTTAGACTTCATAACGTTTTTCCCACAAACTGTATCCAGGGCAAATTACGTCCCCTTCCTCCCATATGTTGGAGATTTCAAAGATTCCTATGTTGTGTGGATTCCCTTGGAGAAAACAGAGGAAAAAAGCCAAAATACAGAAGAAATTGCGGTATTTTAGGAAACTTGTATAGTTATGTATTGTACCATCTGTGTATGAAAGTCTCAAAATACTGGAGACCATTTTGTTAGAATTTCCACTTAGAGGTTACTCGTCCAAGTATTAGTAGACTGAGATATTTGTTCTTCCGAGATGAGCTACTATCATTACCAGGCCCTTCGGGATCGTGTAGGGAGATGGCCTAATGGCAAATGATAAGAGCTCATACTTGCAATGTAGGGAGTTTACCTCAAGCCTCTAGAAATTCACCAGTCGTGGGAATATGCGATGTGAAATGCTTATTTACTAGTAAGAGTAGTTTTACAACTAAAAGAATTTTCTGGATTCACATGCTGTGCAATATTCTGCCATCCAGTGGTAGGGTCCCGAATCTTTTAGTTACTTTTTCCTTTTTTTGGCTGGGGATAGTCTGTGACCATTTGGTTCTACGCTCGTCCTCCTGTAACGTCAAAGTGCACCCCACAAGCCTGTGTGTAGTCATCTTCAGATTTTATTCTCCCCTTTCCTATGACCTTTATCCTTGTTGGATTTGAATAGGTGGTGGGGGATTATTGTGAATCTAGGAAATTCTTCAAGCAAAATTACTCCTACTGGTAAGTGACCATATCATTTTACAGCATAAATACTTTTCTGGAATCACATGCAGTCTTGATTTTGTAGCAGTGTCTATGGTTCCTTTGGAGGTGCTGTTACAATGAGGTTGTGTGTGAGCAGGTGTGTCCTACTTGCGAATTCTTGTTCAACTGGATGTCCACAAAATAATGCTAGAGGAACTTGTGAACTAATAACCAGGTGGCTGATATTATGTCACTATCAGTACGTTTGCTAAGAACGGTAAAGTGGTCCTTTTTTTCCTTGCGGAATTCACTCCATGCATTGCTTTCAAATGCGTGCCTGCTTCCTGGTAGCAGCACTGTATCATGTGCACGATCCATCTCACAATGGTGCCCTTTGTTACTGGTGGTCCTTTGCTTGTATCTGCGAAAGAATGGGTTTCCCATTGCGATTGCCTTTATTCTTTTAAGGTAGTAGTACAACACAGCCCTGCGTACGTCCTGCGTGTTTCAGGTCTCTTTCGGACAGTTTTTTTGGCTATTGGAAAAGGGCTGGGAGACTGAATGATTCATGTGGAACTGTGAAATGACTTTCGGGATGAAGCGCGGGTTTGAACTGACAATCCTGTTTTTGTGTATTTGTAGGTAGGGTTCCTGGGTGGTTAGCGCAAGCACCTTGCTCACCCTACGTAATTGTGATCACAATTAGGAAGGCGGTTTTTAAAGACAGGAACAGCAGCTCTGCCTGGTGCAGCAGTTCAAATGGTGCCTTCATTAGTTGTGTCAGTACTACATTAAGGTTCCAGCTTGGTGTTGGTGCCGACCTGGGTGGAGCTATTCTCTTTGCCTCTTCGAAAAATCTTTTAATCATGGGTGCAGATAAGAGACTTAGTCTTAGCTGTCCTATTGTGTAGGCTACTATTGCTGCAAAGTGTACTTACAGTTCCTTGTCTCTGCACCACAGGACATATCTGCCATTCTGCGGAGAAGTACCTTCTTGTACTTGGCCTTCTTGCCACTTTTAGGATGTACAGAAACCGTTTTGGGAGGTTTAGGTGGCCAAACTATGTAATCTGGAGCCAGGCTCAGGGTGCTTACTTCTGGGTGATTGACTCTCCATTTACATGGCAAGGAGGTTGTGCCTTGCATGAAATTGTTCTTACATTCTCCTGTGCCATCTCTATCAGGTCGGAGAACCATGTCTATATTGCTTAATGCAGGGCAATCAGGCTCATTGTCAGGTGTAACCATTTGTACTTATTAATGACCAAGGGCATGGGGGGGTGGGGGGAATTGGTGGTAAATCGTAAACAAATCTCCCTGACTTGTCTACTGAAAAGGCATTCCCCTTGAAGCAGCGGTGTGGGTGCCTGGACGTCAAGTCTTGGAATTTTGGCTTTTCTGGTGTTTCAAACAGGTCTATCTCTGGGGTGCCCTCCTGCGTGAAGAGCTCTCGGAGCACCTGCCTGTTTAGTTCCCATTTGTGTGATACATATACTTGTCTGCCTCTTTCCTCAAAGGAGGACAGGTATAACACCAAATGGTCACAGACCGTGATCAGCAAAAGCAAAAATAAAGAGAGCAAGAGGACTAACAAAAGAATTTTGGATCCAACCACTAGAAGCAGAATGCACAGCATGTGATTCCAGGTGAGAAGGATTCATACTGCAAAAACAGGGATAGCCTGTCTCCGTTGGCTAAGATGAAATAAATCTGATCAAGAATAAGCATTCAACGTTTTTCTCAATGGAACTGTGTTTTTGCGGCTTAAAAATCTGCAATGAGTCTGGATTCTTCATTAGGCGCTCGTTAGATGCCACGAGGTAGGACTAAGGAATTCTTACTTACCTTTCACAATCTGGTTGCAGACTGTAGTGCCGCAGACTCACATGCGGTGCTCACTAACTAATGTTAGGCTAGGAAGCCTATAAATTGTTTCCCTTCAACAAAATATTCTATTTTGGTGGCACTCTTGATGCCCCATAGAAAGTCACAATGCAGCACGACACAGACTCCACCTCAGATTGTATTTCAACTGCCCTCCACCCCCCAGGGTAATTATGTCCTGAGGTGGAGTCTGTGTCTTGCTGCATTGTGACTTTCTATGGGGCACCAAGAGTTCCACCAAAACAAACTTTCTTTGCTAGCGCATGAAAATACCAGTGTGACTGAGTTTCCCTTCCTGGGAAGAGAAGGACAAGGCACATGCAAATCTCAGCACTCAATGCTGCAAATGAACATGTTACTTCCGTTCAGTAAAACTTTCTGGTGGATTTAAATGCTGTTTGCTCAAACTGAGAATATCCCTCAGGCTGGTTTTGGATTTTATCTGCAGGCTCGGTCCAGGAAGACTTCCGGGAGAAACCAACAGCTGGGCAGGTAAGTTGGAGGGCTTGGGATGTAGGTGCACCTCAGGTTCTCTTCTCCAGGATGCAAGGTGGCTGGATGCAGGGGTGTCTTTTGAGGTCGGATTTCACCTTACCGGGCCACACGCGGTTGGGCGGGTCTCCGTGCCGAGACTGCAGGCGAGACCAACGAATCCTGGCGGGGTCAACCCACAGTGGACTTGGACTCTGGAGTGCTGTGGGACCTCATTGCGACCGGTGGGCCACTAACTTGGACCGTAAGCGATGGGTGCAGTGGTGGTTCCTGGCGTCTGGTTTCTTTGTCCTCAGCAGGCTCAGAGTCTGTCTTGGGAGTTTCTTTTGAACAGAGCTGCTGTTCACAGAAGATCTGGGCTTTGTTCAAGGCAGTCAGTCCTCCCAGTGTTCTGGAGGTCGCTGGCTGCAGGACAAGGTAACTTTTGGCGCAGGATCTCTGGAAACTGCAGACGGGCCTGTAGGGCTCGAGGTCAGGTCAATTCTGCTCTGCAGTCTCCTCTGCTAGGAGTCTTCGTTCATCCTTCTCGTTAGGTTGCGGGATTCTGCCTTCTTGGTTTAGGGCTGCCTCCTAAATAATGCATTTAGGGGTTTTGAGGTCAGTAGCCAACGGCCTACCCCCACGTGTGGGAGTGGGCACAATCCCTAATTGGAGAGTGCCTGCCATCTGCAAGATGGCAGGCACTGAAGAGTGGGCTTCACCTCGCCTCCCCCACCTGAGGGGTGGGGATGGCAGAGGAGGGCACACCTTCTGGGCTGTGCTACTTTTTCATGCCCGTCTTCCCGCCTAAAAGGAGGGGAGACAGCAAGGGGGCCTGATCCTGATAGCAGGAGAGGCTGGGGGTTGCATTACAAAGGTGGCAAGGCCTTTGAAGCTCCCCAGCCACAGATGGCTCTTTCTGGCTTGGGGGAGGTTTGACCACCTCCACCCAGGAAAGGCTTTGTCTCCTGCCTCTGGGAGCGAAGGCTCCCACCCCAGGGGTCCAGAAACATGTCTCGTGGTGGCAGGCTGGTGTGTACCAGTCAGGAAACCCACCAGAGGCTGGTTGTTTTTCCAGGAGGTATCTCTAAGATGCCCTCTGAGTGCATTTTTCATTAAATCTCACACTGGTATTAGTGTGGGATTAATGTGCTGAGAAGTTTGATACCAAACTTCCCAGTTTTCAGTTAAGCCATTATGGTGGTGTAGAGTTCGTAATTACAAACTCCCCGCACCATATACTCTTAATGGCATTACTGCACTTACAATGTCTAAGAATTGGTCTAGACACTGTAGGGATACAGGGCTCATGCACATGTCCCAGACATGCCCCCTACAAACCTACCAAACCACTAGTGTGTGCCTGACTGGTCGGCACCAGCCTTTTGCTCTCGTGGGTCAGTATCAAGTGGAGGTGCTTCACACCTACCCCGAAGCAGGAACAGCATAGAATAGTGGTGAGCCTCAAAGGCTTCCTGCACGTTGTTAGGCTCACCAGAGCCTCTTCAGCTAGTGGAGATGCCTGCCACCCTGACACTTTTGGCAGCAAGGTCGGAAGGAAAATTAGTAAACATGAGCGGTGTGTCTCGTCTCAGCCAGGACCACCCCTAAGGTGCCCTGAGCTGAAGTGACAGCCTCCTTTGACAATCCTCCATACTGTTTTGGAGGATTATAGCCAAGCGGGCTAGAGGTATGCCTCCTCTCCAGAGGGAGTGGAAATTCAAAGGGTGTAGTCACCCTAACTGTAAGAAGACCACTGACTACTAACTTCTAACCCCTGTAGCGCCCCTAAATAGAGTATTTAGGGGCACTCCTGAACCTTAATCCTGAGATTACCGAACTACGAATAACAGGAGGACCTATTAGAGCCGTGCAGCATCGAAGACTGAAGATGCTAACTGACTTTGCCTCAGCAATACCTGTGGGCTGTCTGCAGTCCTCAAAGCCCCTGCTACAGAAGAGTGACTCATCCCGCAGGCCAGCAACCTCCAGAACCCTGGGAGGACTGACGACCTTCTAAAAAGACTCCTGATCTCCCGTAGACAGCAGACCTGTCCAGAAGAAAACCAAGTTTAGATACCAAGTTCTGCATGTGGAACCGCATAGTTGACCACCTCTGCACCCGACGACCACAGCCAGAGTCCAAGAGCCCCACTAGTCCAGAAAAGGTTGCCCAGCGATCCCGAGCAAGAGTCCCTCGTGGATTCACACCTGCTGGACTCCACACAGATGCCTGCAGCCTCTGCACAGTGATCCCCACCCCTGACTGTACTGGTAAGTTGACTTCCGATCACAAAGGACATCCCTGTGCCAAAACAAGAGGGCACTGATGGCAGTTGCTAGTCTGTAGACCATGTTGCTGCCTTACATACGTCAGCTAGAGGGATGTTACCTAAAAAAGCCATAGTAGCCCCTTTGGGAGTTGATCCAGCCTTTTGCTGCTCCCAGCAACTGGCCCCCACCAATTCTAACCCCCACTTTGGGAGGGAGAATCGGTAGGAAAAAGCTAGGAGGAGAGGTGTGCCCATCTTTGGCAACCCCACCCCTGACGTGGGGCGCCGAGGTGAGGCACAACTCTCAGTCCCTGCCATCTTAAAGATGGGGGATCCAGCCAACTAGAGTGAGGCTTATGCCCCTCTCCCACTGGAGGATCACATAATAGGGGGTGTACCCACCCCAAAGGAGGGAGCCATTGGTCCCGACCCGTACCTACCTGAAACGCCCCTAAATTTAGTATTTAGGGGCAACCCCGAACTGAGGAAAAGGTTATAGAATATGAACATGATTGCAGACATTTTTTTAAATCCATCTGACTTTGTACAATGTTGTCTGAGGAGTTTTCCATATACATCCTGACATTGTACATTCTTTTATTTTTTCTCCATGCCCTTGTAAAAGTACTGAGTGGTTGCTAGAATAATTACTTTGTTAATCATTTGTGCTCCTCTGAGATGGAAAGCCACACTGGGTTTTTTTCCGTTCAATTTGCAATTAGCAATGGTTTGTCTTTTACTTATCTCGAAAATGTAGTGTAGTTAGCTATTCTATTTGTATGTATAACTGGAAAGAAATTTCCAATGGATTAGGGGAGGGGAGTAAAGTCTGTAGTCAGACTTGTTTGAAGTATAATATAAATATGAAAGAAGAATTCTTTTAGCTGTTCATTACCTTCACGGAACAGGATTTTCCTTGTTGGTTTTGCATCCGCTTAAGCGTGAATAAACTGATCTGTTTCACCTCCGACTACCTGTACTCCTTTGAATTTAAAGTGGAATTTTCCAGAGCGCAGAGGTGCATTCTCCACAGAACCTTGCCTCAAACAAGCAAGAAGGACCGACAAGCTGTGCTGAAGGAAGAGGAGGAGGAGGTGGAGGAGACCAACTGACTTGTCCCCACCCTACCAGCCTGTCCTGACCTTGACCTGCTGCAGCGGAATCCTGCCGTGTCCTGCAGCCAGCAGCACTTCAGAACCCGGAGTACCTGCCATGACTTCCCTACAAAGACTGTCGCCTGTGAACACCAGACGTGCTCAAGAACCAGACTCTGGCTCCGTCCAAATCCACGGGTTTACACAGCTCTGCACCCGACGCCCACAGCTGAGTTAGAGTGGCCCAACATCACGAGGTCTGGTGTTTCCTGACTTACTCCAAGCCTCCCAACACCTGTAGCCTCTTTATGGAGAATCGCCCTCCTCCCCAACTGCGACCGGAGCTGGTATGGAAAACCTGACACCTCAAGACACCCCTGCACCAGACACCCCATGGCCTTGGGTGGCTCAACCGACTGTGTCCAGGATATCCCCAGGATCCCAACTCACCTTTGCAACCAGTGGTCGCCTCCAGAAAGTCTTCGTGCCAGATTCTGGAGTGTTTGTTATGACCGGAGCTTCCCCATTGAAACCAACAGGGCACCAAACGTCGATCCAGCATCCTGCCACACCTGTGCCACTGTGGGTGCACCCTGTGTGCTAACTTGGAACCCCTTTGCCCTGAGCCTAACCCTAGGAGGTTTGCTCCCTCAACCTTGTGGCCTGCCAGAGAGCAACCACCAACTGACGGCCCCCTATCACCATAGGCGAACATTGGGCCTGAGCACTCTGCATCCGGCTGTACTAGAGCCGCTTAGGGTGTGTTTTGAATGCTTCCTTGACCCTGAGGAAACCCTTATTCTAACTTCAGAAACCCACCCCTCAAGACTGTGTACTTACCTGCAAACTGATAATCTCATCTTTCTCCATAGGATTGACTTGAGGGTGTTTGTATGGAAACATAAGAAACTGTGTTTTGATAAACTGTTTTACTCACCTTTTATATAGGAAACGTCCCAGTGTGATATCTAGGCATATTACACGGAGTAATAACCAAAAGTTATCCAAAAGGAATTCCAACTGTATTTGAATATTTTAAAAACCTGTAACAAAAGTAATTATTCATCCAGCTTGCTTATTGATCAATCTGTCTTAAAAAGTACAATTCCACTTACCTGTACCAAGTAAAATACAACAAATATTTTTGATACAAATGGTCTGAGTTCAGTCTGAGTGTGTGACATCATTTCTTGCCTGAGTGGGTACAATAAATGTTTAACACTACCCTCTGATAAAGCCTTACTGCTCGCCCACACTATCACAAATCGAGAGTAAGGTATTATCTACTTTTAACTCTAAGCTTATGGGGATCCACTGGACTCTGCACACTATTCCTTACTTTGGTATAGTATATACAGATGCAGCTTCCTACAAGGAGCCGTTGAACATGCGCAATACCTCAAGGGGGAGGAGAGGCAACATACAACGCCGATCACAAAACTTTCTCAAAGAAAAGCAACTTGCAAAGTCCAGGCCCAACACTAGATGGAAGGAGTATGCATAGCATGTGTATCTGCAGCCAAAACATGCTAAGAATATACATTTTTAGGCAAACTACACTCTCCACCCAAGTCATTGTCACACAGAAAAAGCAAACTGCATGGCTATCTTTTCTTTATTTTATTTTTTTCAAAGCATGTAGTCTAAATGTGCCTGCATGGAAATTAGGAGAACTAGCATTGATAAAAGGCATATGGAGACTAACTTTAAACAAACTTAACACAAGAAAAAAAATGCTTTAAAAAAAGGCGGAAGAAAAACACCAAGATTAGTGAAAAGTAACTTTAACCCCCAGCTATTTAGAGCTCTTAAAAGATGGAAAGGTAAGGTCTAATGTTCAGAGATAATCAACCAAAAAGGCAAACTGTAGTGAGACGTATACAGCCCTGCAAACTTAAAAGCAACACAGCTGTTTTAATGTAACTTTTTTTTTGTTTTCAAGATGCAATAATTCAGAGTTAAATGTTTAAAAGTAAAAACCCAAATAAAAAAAAAGATGTGTTACTAGGTGTTCAGATGTCCTGCAAAGGTGGGGAAATTCAGTACTAGAGAATATCACCAAAGAGCACACTTTTTAAGTGAGAGACATCAGAAAACCATCACTTTAGTCTTGCAAGAATGACTGCTTGTCTTTGGAGTGCAGAGGAGCACCAAAATCCCTAGGAAAAGCTGGTTGAAGAGGTCCTCATTAAAGGAGGCTGTCAATAATGTATGGCACAGTCCTATGAACAGCCCTGGAGCAAGGACAATCCTTGCCTGGGAAATCGTTACAGTCGTAGGGAGGGCAGAACAGCAGTAAGAGTGATGAAAGGAGGAATGCTTTTTCTACGGGTGGAGGAGGCAACCCCTGCATTTGTGGTACTTAAGTAGAATACTGACAAACATGCAGATAATGATAAAGTGGCTTTAACTTGCGCTGAAACAAATTGGCATGTGAAAGAATTCATACAAAAATAACTTGGTTAAACAGGTAACACTTAGTAATCATTATAACTTATATTAAGCGGGTATGGCGGGTATTAAGCAGTGCAGCAAACGTATCGCTATGTCAAAGTAGCTGGATGTGGTTTGCTGCACTGTACCCTGCAGAGGAGGCTAACTTTTAACCCTCTCGGTGAGTTGCTGGTAGAAGTCCACCTGGCAACCACCCAATCCAAAGCATCAGTGAGGTGAGATGATTCCCCGTATGAAATTGCCAGAAATTGTGCGGGCAATGAAACATGTCATCCGTTCTAGTTAAAATGGTCTAAACCGAATAGTTTCTTACCTGTCGGTGTAGTTTTGCAGCTTGAAGATCTTTCTGGATTCACTATGCTGTGCATTATTCCGCGATCTTGTGGTTGGGTCCGGATTCGTAGTCTTTTCTTTGTTTTGTTTTTTTTTTTCGTAGCCCAGGTGGGCGTCGACGTACACCATTTGGTGCACCTCCCGTGACGTCGTCGTGCTTCCTGCGGAAGTCCCACCTTTGGGGCGCCATCTTCGGGTTCTTTTTTCCTTTCCTCTTTTTTTTTTTTTTTTTTAACCCTAGGCGATTGATTAATCCTTCTTGTCCCTTTATCTGTATGTTTGTATTTCTTTGATCTTTTCCATTTTACCCCCTCTTCCTCCAGCCTCATCTTCCTGGCGGAGGTGGGTGGGTTCGCTAGTGAATCCAGAAAGATCTTCAAGCTGCAAAACTACACCGACAGGTAAGAAACTATTCGTTTTGCAGCGTGAATCTTTCTGGATTCACTATGCTGTGCATCGATTTTGTAGCGGTTTTCCTAGTTCTGTGGCGGCTGGGTGGTAGATGAGCGTTGGTCGTTGAAAATGTGCTGAAGCACCTTCTGTCCAACCTGTGCTTCCTTGTTCATCTGAATGTCCACGCAGTAGTGTTTCGTGAACGTGTGCACAGATGCCCAAGTTGCCGCGAGGCATATGTCCTGGATGGGCGTGTTCGCCAGGAAGGCCACGGTGGCCCCTTTCTTCCTTGTGGAGTGAGCCTGCGGCCCCTCCGCTAGCTCCTGTCCAGCCTGTTTGTGGCAGAATTGAATAGTGAGGGCAATCCACCTTGCGATGGTGCCCTTAGTCACTGGTCTACCCATGAAGCTAGTAGCAAAGGACACAAACAGCTGTTTCGACTTCCTGAGTTCTTTGGTTCTCTCAATGTAGTGCATCACCGCTCTTCTGGCATCGAGGGTGTGCAGTGCCTTTTCTGCGTTTGTAGTCGGGTTTTGGAAGAAACTTGGTATCTGGATAGTCTGATTTATGTGGAACGCCGACACTACCTTGGGCATGAAGTGTGGGTCCGTTCTCAGGACTATTCTATCTTTGTGAATCTGAATGTAGGGTTCCTGCAGCGTTAGTGCTTGAAGCTCGCTCACCCTGCGTAGTGAGGTTATGGCCACCAGAAAGGCTGTTTTCATAGTCAACATCTGCAGTGTGGCCTTGTGAATGGGTTCAAACGGTGCCTTCATGAGCTCCATCAGGACCACATTCAGATTCCATGCCGGCGGCGGCAACCTTTTCGGGGGGGCCATCCTTTTGGCTCCTTCCATGAATCTCCTCACCACCTGCGAGCTGAAGAAACTTCCACCTTTTTCACCTCTGGTGTAGGCCACGATGGCCGCTAGGTGTACCCTTAGTGAGCTCGAGCAGAGGTTACTCTTTAGAAGGTGTGTGAGGTACCTCAGTACTGTTGAGTCTCTTGTCATTCTGTTTTGCAGGCCCTTTTTCCGGCACCACACAGTGAACCTCTTCCATTTTGCGCTGTAGCATTTTCGTGTAGTTGGTTTCCTCGCCTCCCGTAGCACTCGCATCGTGCTCGGCGGCAATCTTAGGTGTGCGAACTCTAGGTCTTCAGGAGCCATGCCGCCAGGTTGAGGGTCTCTGGCTCTGGGTGCAGGACCTCTCCGCTTTGCATTGAGAGCAGGTCTTTCCTCCTCTCGAACCTGTATGGGTCGCCTTGTGCCATTTCCTGAATTTGTGAGAACCATGTCTGCCTCGCCCACTACGGAGCCACCAGGATCAGGGTCATGTTGCTGGTTCTGCACTTGTCGAGCACTCTGTGCAACAGGGGTATCGGTGGAAAGGCGTAGGCAAATGTCCTCGACCAGCTTATCCATAGGGCATTTCCCTTGGATTGCTGATCTGGTTGCCTGGACGCGAAGCTTTGGCATTTTGCATTGTGGCGTGTTGCAAAAAGGTCTATTGTGGGAGTCCCCCATCTCCGGAAGAGTTTCTCCGTTTCCTGGCCATTGAGCTCCCACTCGTGTGATGCTGAGGTCTGCCTGCTTAGCCAGTCTGCCTCCACATTGTCCTTCCCCGGTAGGTGAATTGCCAGTAGATCTATCCTGAGAGGTATGGCCCATCTCCAAATCTCCTGAGCTAGGGATGAGAGCGGGAACGACTGTGTCCCCCCTTGTTTGTTGATGTAGAACATCGCCGTGGTGTTGTCTGTTTGGACCAACACCCTCTTGTTGAACAGGTGCCTCTGGAATGCCTTCAGGGCTAGCAGGATTGTTTTCAACTCGAGGTAGTTGATATGGCGGACCGCATCTGCTGGGGCCCATAGACCCCTCACTCTGAGGTTGTCCATGTGCGCTCCCCATCCCTTCTGCGATGCGTCCGTGGTAATGGTCACTGTTGGGATTGGTGGTGTCAGGCTTCTCCCTGCTGTTATGTTGTCTCTGTTCCACCAAGTTATCTCCTCCTGCACTGCGTGCATAACAACCACTAGATCCTCCCAACTTCCGTTTGCTTGTGACCATTGTTGTTGTAGCCATTCCTGGAATGGTCTCATGTGCAGGCGTACATTCGGCACCAGCTGGATACAGGACGCCATCATCCCCATCATCTTGCTCACAGCCCTCACTGTCAGAGCTCGCCCCTTCTGGTAGAGCTTCGCCTCCTTCAGTAGAGCCTCTGTCCTCCTCTCGCTGGGCACTACTGTACTGTTGCGGGAGTTGATCTTTGCCCCCAGGAAAATCTTCACCTGCTCCGGTTCCATCGATGATTTTCCCCAGTGGATCGAGAATCCCAGATTTGTGAGGGTGTCTGTTACGCGTTTTGCGTGCCTCTCGCACTTTCCGCGTGAGTTTGCCTTGACCAGCCAGTCGTCCAAGTAGGGGTAGACATGTATTCCCTGCCTTCGTAGGTGCGCCGCTACCGCCGACAGGCATTTTGTAAAGACCCTTGGTGCTGATTTTAATCCGAAGGCCAGGGTCGTGAACTGGTAGTGTTCTTGTTCGATGTTGAATCTTAGAAGGCCCTGTGCCTTCTGTTTATTGGGATGTGAAGATAGGCATCCTTGAGGTCCACGGTGACCATGAAGTCCCCTTCTCTTATCTGTGGCAGAACCTCCTGCAGTGAAGTCATTTTGAACCTTTGCGTTCTGATGAACTTGTTTAGGTAACGGAGGTCTAGTATGGGTCTGAGGTCTCCGTCTACCTTCGGAACCACGAAGTAGTTTGAGTAGACCCCTTTGTTGCGTTCTCTGAACGGCACTGTCTCTATGGCTCCCTTTTGCAGGAGTTTCCGCGTTTCTTCTCTGAGTATTGCCAGTTCTTGGGCCGCTCTCAGTCTTCCCCTTGGTTTCCTGTTTGGAGGTCTTTTCTCCAAATCTACGCAGTACCCGTACTGCACAACGTTCCGTATCCACTTGTCTGTGGTTATACGCCGCCACTCCTGAAGGTAGAACCTCAGTCTTCCGCCTACTGGTGTCGTATGCTCGTAGGCTCTTGAATTTTCTCTTCCCCCTGATGACACTTTTTTGCGCCTCACCCTTGGGGTCCTGACGAGGGTAGGCGTCCTCTTGCGTGCTGAGTCACTTCGTCGAGGGCTGTTCGCCCCCTCTCCTCCTTTGGCCACGTCCGTTCCCTCTCCCGCGAAAGGACTGGCCCCGAGGTTGATATTGCCAGTTTTGCTTCTGCTGACCTTGTCCGTGACCTTCACCCTGCTGACTTTGTTGGAACGCCTGGTGCGACGTCCCCTGCTGGCTTCCTACCGTAGGGTCTTCTCGAGGGATTTCCTCGCCTCATTCCCCTCAGCTGTAGGGCCCCCATGGACCTCGCCGTCTCGTTTTCTTTTTTCAGCTGGGTGAGCTTGTCCACTGTTGCTCCGAACAGTGTCTCTCCATTGAAGGGGGTGCCAAGGATGTTGTTCTGCACTTCCGGTTTGAATCCCGAGATTCTTAGCCATGCATGCCTCCTCTCTGTGACCCCTATGGCCATGAGTCTTGCTGAAGTCTCTGCCCCATCCAACGCCGTCTTTATACAGGAGTTGGCGATGTTTTTGCCTTCATCTATCAGGTGAGAGGCTCTCTGCCGGTATTCTTCGGGGAGGTGCTTTACTAACTCCCCCATCTCATCCCAGTGCTGGTATTGGTGTCTATTGAGGAGTGCATTTGAATTCGCCATGCGCCAGTGCATTGCGGCGTTCCTCTCGACCTTTCTTCCTGTGAGGTCAATCCTCCTGCTCTCCTTATCCGGGGGTGGGCCCGAAGTTGCTGGTACGTTGGCCCTTCTCCTGGCCGTGGAGGCTATGATTGAGTCCGCGGTCACGCTACCCTTGATGTAAGGGGGGTCCAGGGAGGAGTGCTTATATTTCTTCTCTGTCCTGGGCGTGATCGACCGGCAGGTCGCAGGTTCCTTGAAGGCTTCTCTCCCCTGATTCATCACGCTTTGTAGCATGGGGAGGAACTGGCTCCTTGTCTGGATGGGGAGCAGTGTCTCGACGAGAAAAATCGGCTTTCGGTTTCTCCTCGTCGAGTTTGACGCCGAAGGCCATTGCTGCGCTCCTGACCACCATATTGTAGACCCCGATGTCGTCGGGTGGCGAAGGCCTCGAAGGGTACGGGTCCACGGGCTCCTCCGGGTTTTCTGTGTCGAGATCGTGCCATTCGACGTCGTTGCTGGTAGATGCCGCCGATTCGTAGAACGACCGTTGTTCTTCTTCCTCGGCTTCTCCCTCATAATAGGGCTCCTCTTCGAGTTCTCTTGTCAGCCCTTCGGCGTCGAACTCGTCTTCGACCTCACCGACGTCCGCTGATGAAACCGTTGGAATCTTGAATTCCTTCATTCTGGCGTCGAACTCCTTCTTTCTTTGAAGGATGTTCTCCATTTCGGCCTCGAGGCGCCTCTTCTTTTTCTCCATCTCGGAGATGCTTTCGGCGTCGACCGCGGGTCTTTTCGATGAAACTTGCGTCGACGTCGAACGCTCTTTTTGCGTCGATCGGCCCGTTTCATGGGATGCTTTCGACGACCCTTGCCTTTCGGCGTCTTTCGGCACCAGGGAGTCCTTATCTAAGGATCCGCTCGGCCTCTTGTCCGTGGTTCCCCCTTTGGACGTCTAAGTTTTCGGCGCCGGGGCTCCCTTCGTGGACTTTGACTCAGATTTTCTCGAGTCACCCTCGTGTTGTCGAGGTACTTTCTGTTTTGCGCTCGACGATTCTCTTACCTCGTCTTCTTTTTTCTTGTCGGTCTCTACGACCGTGAAGTTTTCGGCTGTCTCGGCGTCGTTGTCCTCGTCGTCCGAGGAGAGGCCCAGAGCGTAGAGCGTCGGGGGCTTCCCCTTGCCATCCATGCTGGCGTTGGCCCTTCTCTGCCGCTCTCTCACCCTGAGTGTCTTCGGCGCGAAGGCTGAGCAGGCGTTGCAGTCGATACTCTGGTGATCGACCGGTAGGCAGAGGTTGCAGACCGGATGCTGGTCTTTCTGCGCGAACTTGTGGTGGCAGTTTGGGCAGAACTTGAATGGCGTCTTGTCCATTGCGCTCAGGGTCTCTGAGCGTGCATTCTCCAAGGCCGTCGAAGAAAAAGGGCGCTGGTCCTCCTTTCTTCGCGCTCCTGATGAAATCTTTTCCTTTCCTGATATCTTCTAGTGTTTCTATCGACGAAACTCGCTTTTCTTCCTTCTTCCTTCGAGTGTAATTCTGGAGCTTCCCGATGACGATCCAGACCCAACGGTGGAAAAAAGAATCTGAAGATGGCGCCCCAAAGGTGGGACTTCCGCAGGAAGCACGACGACGTCACGGGAGGTGCACCAAATGGTGTACGTCGACGCCCACCTGGGCTACGAAAAAAAAAAAAAAAAAAACAAAGAAAAGACTACGAATCCGGACCCAACCACAAGATCGCGGAATAATGCACAGCATAGTGAATCCAGAAAGATTCACGCTGCAAAAATGCAGTTTCTTCTAACTGAGTGTGGACACTATTAAAATTAAGAATGTGTGGAATAGTTGTTCACAACTCACTTTTAATTAGGACATTTATTCAACTTTATTCCACATTATGGGGCTTAGACGTTTGATAGATGACAATCATTTACACATTATTTTCTCACCACTTCATACGAACCTAAGAGTTAGGTCTCACTCCTTTCTTTTCTGTCAAGTAAGTTGTCGATGAGGACACAACAAGCAAACTGGTGAGTACCAACCAGTAGCTCCTTGAATGGTGCTTACGTGAGGCACTTTCGGACTTCTAAAAAAAAAAAATCTTTCATGGGTGTGAGATTAGCTGTGGATGGTTGATCGTTTTTAAATGAGGAATACTAAGAGGTAGGCATGACTAGATAATTTAGGATGGCCATACCTAGGAGTACATAATACTCGCTTAATATAAGTTACGACTATAAAGTGTTCTGTTTAACCAGGTTATTTTTGTATAAATTCCTTGAGTGGAGGGCAACCTGGTTATATTCCCTCTCTAGAAAGTTTTTTTTTTTTGCTGATGTAAAAGTATAATGCCAGCAACAAGCAGTCTAATTATGTTGCAACTGTATGTATTCCATCGAAAGAAATTTACACATCACACCATAACCAAGATTAAGCAAGTGGGTATGACTAGGGAAGGCTGACAGTTACACAGTGGAATGTGCCAATTAACTGCTGGAATTAGTTTAGAAACTGTCAAAAGAAGTCAGTTTTGAGATATTTTCTGTACTCTAGAGATAAGGCCTTTTCTTGATGTGGGTAATCTACTTCAGACCGATGACGCAGCACCTGTGAGATATTGATTTTGGGTTCCTGTAGTACTGAATTTGCATACCTCCAATTGTAGAGAATTTCTTCTTCTTGTATCTCTTCATCGATCAGAGATTGTGAGCACTTGTGTTAAATATGATGAATTGTTTTCATGCGAGTACAACTTTGTCAGCTAAACAACACAGTTTGAATTGTATTATTGATAAGAACCAGCCCAACTCAAGTAATGTTCTCTCCCTGGTATCAATGCCTAAAACACCCATCATACGATGCTTTTTAATTGAGGCTTGATTCATGGTGGTGTTGTGTGAATGCTGAGAGGTCTCAATTCTGACCTTACAATCCCTTGCAACGTAACAGGAGGTCACAAAAGATACGTTCAATGTAGAGCATGCAAATTCATAATACTGCTCACGCTAAGGTACTTACAGGCTTCTCGTTCTCTGAAGGGAGCTCAAACACACATCGAAGTTTAGAATCCATTAGATCGTCTGGTTTTGCCTCTTTCCACTAGAAAAAAGTAAATGGCATGAAGGTAAACGCACCGTTTATCACAGGATGAATACATTTCTTTAAAAAACAGAATAGCACTACTAACATAACACTAGCTGTTGAAAACAAGGTAAATTATTACTTCTAGAATTGGAAGCACATCTGTGACAAATGTTTCAATGAAGAAATGTTTCTTACCTCTAACTGTAGTTTGTATTCATGGAGATCCTAGAGGACCCAAGTAAAATTATCTGAGGTAAACTGGCATTTCAAGAATGCTCTTAAATCATAGTAACTTTATTTAGTTATTACAACCTCTTAATTCAGTATTTTAAAGTGTTACTTCATTGCAAAAACACACAAAAAGGAAAAAGGTTTAAATGTTTTCACATTCTTTTTTTTGCTTAAGAGACTGATGTTGCAGCTTTCACCATAAAAGACTAGACCAAACTCAATAATTCTCTAGCTTGAAATGGGCAAGAACATCGAATAGATGTAGATTGCTCCACTGTGGATAGAAAATCAGCACAAAAAAACGGGAAAATGAACTACCTGATTCAAAAGCAAATTCTAGTAGTGCTTTTGAAAGGAAGGACAAACATTTTTTACAACCTCCTTTGTTAAATGGACATTAAGGTAATCAATCAAAACACCTGGGCCAGTATTACAGATCGGGTGCACGGTCCTTGCTTGCATCGCGGCACAACTTTAAAAAGATTCACTGGACACAAAC
The DNA here is from genome assembly GCF_964204655.1 of Triturus cristatus. NCBI lineage: Eukaryota > Metazoa > Chordata > Amphibia > Caudata > Salamandridae > Triturus > Triturus cristatus. Next base: position 1,534,794,847 of record NC_140590.1, on the reverse strand, counting down.
AGGGACAGTGCGCCTATTACAGGTGTTTTGTAATTTTTGGACGTACCTATACCATAATAGCACATAATCTTAAGGAGCATTGTCAGGTGCCAGGGAGGGTTAGCAGAATTTTGTGCAATGGATTTGCTGGAAATCTCCACAAAAGTAGAAATATCAGTATGGGGCTTTGCTAGCCTTATGGCTACCTCACAAGGCAATGGGGTGGTCGTCACCAGCAACAACATAGGCAAAGCCCATATCTAGGCTGATGACAAATGGTGACTTAAAGGCACTGGCATCATAACACAATCAAAAACAATTGAAACACTTTAGAAGCAGTGCAAGAACCCACCATCAGAATTATATCCCCAAAGATATTAGAAACGTGGAACAAGCATTAGCAAAGCCAATAGATCTCACCTATAAGATCACCAGGCTTTGCCAACAATATATAACCATGCTGTTTGGTAGCGCGGCTGCTGTGCAGCAGGATATATATAAATACACATATTTCAACCAAAGACCGATCCTTAACCTCCATGCGGCGATAAGGACTGCACGAAATCCTTGTTGCTTGTGCGAATAGTCTTTATTTTACCCTCCGTAATGTCATGACGCGTTTCGGTCGGAGAAACCACCTTGATCACATCTTACATAAAGACTGCTTTGCAGGGAGGCTTTTTATAATATTTTTTTTCTCTCTTTCCCAACTGTGTCAAATGACCTCAAACATAGAGAAAAGACTATTGGCAAACTTATACACTATGTTTTAAAAAAACAATACTTTATCTTGTCTTCTATATTTAAAATGTCAGCCGACACTTGAATAGTGTATTTCACAAATATCATAATTTTACAAACTTTGGCTCATGACTCTTCACACGCAAAAATAAAATCGTAAAGTGCATTTTATCCTCAGTGTAAACATATGTTGCCATAGCAAGTTCAATAGCTATATTATAGATGAATAGACATATAAATATCACTATATAAATATATCATAAAATGGTAATCTGAAATCCATACACGAGGTATCTCTTAAAATGCATTCCCAAATTTATCACAGTACTCATTTATTATATCTGCATGAATGCAAGATTAAAAGCTTTACGAAACTGGTCATTGTTTTATCGCTTTTCCAACAGTATTAAAACTTTAGTAATTTGTTTCAACATATATGCAAGTTCCCCTTATCCGCTTTAGATCTATGATCTACTTTGAACGTATAAGATGTCTTTCCTCCTAACTACCTCCTAAAGTGCATTGTGCTATACTAACTAGTTATGTGCAAAAATTGCTAAATAAAGTGCATTGTGCTGTACAATACATTAAGAGTGCAAATTTGCTCATATATAATATACACATCTATACAATCATTTTTCTGGGTATTTTTTACATGTGTTTTTTTTTTTTTTTAAAACAGTTCAGAAAAAGAAATAATTCTAAGACGGCTGATAACCTCATATCCTATCTTAGTTTCGGAGTGAGCTTTTAACCAACTATGCTGCTAATGCTAGTTTATATACTGATTATAAAGGATGCACCCAATTACCTGATTATAGGAAGTCGTGCAGGTCCTCCGTATTATTGAGTCCTCTGGGGGCCTTACTGTCAAATTCAATAAACATGCGAGTTCCTAATTGCCTCAGCATGCGCTCTCTGTTGCCCCCTCGCCTCAGTTTTGGAATTGCATTTATCACATAATATTCAAGATTGTCGTGCTCCTTCTTGAAATGATGTGCAACCGGATAGGTACTGTCGTTATTTACAATTGCCCTTAAATGCTGCAGTATGCGTACATGTACCTGCAACTTGGTACTGCCAAAGTAGTTCAGGCCACACGTGCATGTAAGAACATACATGCATATTCAGTGCGGCACGAATTGTGGCCCTTGATGGGTATACTTTTTGAACTAAAATGTGTTTCATAATTGGTTTTATAGGTACCAAATATGAAGGCTCGGCACGACGTGCATTTAAAAAAGCCCTGTTTTGGTTGGAGCCACGTTGTCCTCAATATTATTTCTGGGCTATTTTTTTTTTTTACCAATTGTGACCTCATGGACACTGCTCGTCTGAAGGTCACTGTTGGTTTAGTGGTCAAAGAAGGAGCAAGTACCGTGTCTCATTAGTATATAGGCCAATTTTTATTGATAATGGCTTTCAATTGCCTCTGTCTACTATACGTTGTGATTAAACGTGGGGCAGCACTTTCTTTGTCATGAACAGTAATGTTGGACTTAGGATCTGTTATCGTCTTATTCTTCTTGCTTATTAATGAGGTTTCCCTAGATACAAGGTCTGCTTTCTCACAGGCTTCCTTTAAAATGGCCTCACTGTAACCTCGTTCTCTAAATTTCAATATTGTGTCATGAGAAAAAGTTTCGAACTCATCTCTAGTGCTACAAATTCTCTTCAATCTAAGGAGTTCCCCAATGGGGCTAATCCTGATAAGGTGGTTAGGATGTGAACTCCTTGCATGTAATGTAGCATTACCTGCTGTGGGTTTCCTATGCAAGGTAGATTCAAGCCTGTCACCACTCACATATATTGTAGTGTCTAGAAAGGCTACGCTCTGCTGACTAATATCTGATGTAAATTTAAGATTGTGATTATTGGTGTTGATTTCTGAAATAAAAATCTCAGCACTCTGGCAATTCCCCTTCCATACTAGGAACACGTAGTCTATGAATCGTAGCCAATTCAATACATGGGTGGTGAAAGTTTTAGCATATGTTCCTCTTAGGACCTGTTCCTCCCACCAGCCTAAGTGCAAGCACGCATAGTTGGGGGAGGAACAGGCCCCCATTGCTACTCCACGTTTTTGCAAATACAGATCTTTATCGAACATAACAAAAATTGTTGAATAGGCACCATTTTGTCAACTCAAGAAGCATTAAATTATGACAGTGAAATGTCAATGGTCCGGTATCCAGGTAGTGCTTAATCGCAGTTAGTCCCACCTGGTGATCAATGCTCATATGAAGTGATTCTATGTCCAATGTTATTAAAAGTAGATCATCATTCCATTGTATGTGCTGGATTTCATTTAAAAAGTCACTTGAATCCCTTATGTATGAAGGGAGTGCCTGCACAAAGCTCTGTAGGAAGTGGTCCGCAAATTGACTTATATGGTCACTTACTCCTCCAATGGCAGATATTATGGGTATGCCTGGTGTTGGAATTATCTCTATGTATTTTCGGAATAGATATAGTGCTGGAATCACGGGCACATCATTTTGTAGAAATGTATGTTCCTGACTGGAAATCAGTCCTTGCCTTTTCCATGCATACAGATTTTTTTTTTTTAATCTGTTGCTTTTTGGGTATTCAGTCATGTTAGTTTTCTCATAACATTCAATGTTATTGAGTTTTTTTGCTTCCTGAATATATTCCTTACTGGGCCAGACAACATTCCCTCCTTTGTCAGATTTTTTGGTTAAGATCTCTTGATTATTCTTAAGTTTCCTAATCAAGTTCTCATATTGCAGATTACTGTATTTCAATCTTTTTTTTTTTTTTACATTGCGTGGTTTTGCAGTACAGTTCTTTAACATCCTCTGTCAATCTGTCATGAAAAGTATCTAATCGCATCCTTCGACATCATGGGATAGAAGGTAGATTTAACCTTTAAAGGGCTGCTGCCTGCACTTGGATGAGTTAAATTAAGGGCTGATAGTCTCTCTTGTGTCGACCCATATTCTACTAGATCTCTTTGTTCTTGGTTAGTTTCATTACTTAAATCATGTAGGGTCAGTAACGTGTGTGCATCCGATACTTGAAGATTGGCACCTGTTACTGTGTCATTTGTTTCTTGATTTTCACCTCCTCCTTGCTGTTTGCTACCTTCTTTGATCATGAAGAACTTTTTCATTTTAATTTTTGTACGTATTTGCATATATCAATTCTTGTTCGTCCGTAGCTAAAAATTTCTCTCGGAGCAAAAAGAAAGTCCAAGAGCTAACAAATGTGTCTCCGCTTTAGATAAGGGTCATTGATGACAAGTTGACCGCAGTATTGTTATTTTCTGTTATTGTCTGCGCCATTGTGGTTTCTTTGGTCTTGAGCCGCCTGCATTTGAGCCTTGCTCTGGTTTTTTCGCAGTTTGGTGTTTTTTTCTGATTCCTTGGGCGTAGTGTCTGCCGGTGATCCCATAAAAAAAAAAAAATCAATTCTTCTGCAGGACTTAGTTTGTTTGCTTCATTTGATATGTTTTGCGCATTAGGTCTCCCACCTTCAGATTCATTATCACTAGTTAGTGAACTTAATTCCGAGGTCGAGGTTTCTATATTTGCTGTACTTTGTTGTGGGTTTGGTAGCATTGCCTAATCTTGATCTTTTGACATTGTCATATTTGCGCGAAAATGTAAACACTTGACCCAGTTCATAATCTGCCTTATCGCTGGCGAATTTATAGGCTTGTCTTTATTTTCGCCTCTTGTTTTTTTATTCTGTCATCGATTTCTTTTCTTGTTTTGTGTATGTACTTGGGTTTGTTCTAATTTGCCCAGTTCATTTATCTTTTCAATTTCTTTTAATAGTTCGTCATGACCCGTCTGTGCATATTTTATTAAGATCTTAACCAAGTTCATTGATGCTGTTCGATTATTAGTAGCCCATTCCTTCAGCATATTAGGATTTGGGTTTTCGAAGCTCGGGGCCAATAGAAAGCGTAACATCGGGGAACTCTTCCTACCTCCTCATATTTTCGCAGGGACTTCTGTTCACACCATTTTGTTACTTTGCTGCGCATGCATTTCTCTAGTTGTTTTAATAGGGATTTTGCATCAGTTTCAGGTGAGACATTAATACAGAGCAAAGAACCATTACACGGAAGAGAGCACAAGCAGCCACAAAGAGAGCAAACAGAGCAGGGGGTGGCTATTTGGAGCAAGTAGGAGTGTGGAAGGAAACATCAGCCAGTCGTAGGAGGCTATGCTCCAGTAGCAAACACAAGACGGACATATATTTATCACAGAATGTGTATAACCTTAATAATTTTGACAATTACTACAAATCAGTAAAAGAAAAAATAATTTCCCAAAAACTATTTATTCATACAGGTCCACCAAAATTCCCTAATTGACTAATTTTGTTAATTTGTAAAAATCAATCCTCTTAAGTAGGAGAGTGAGATGACTTCCAGTTAATAGTTATTAATGATCTTGCAATTAGGTGGCTATGAATATTTGTGCATCTTCCGACTTTGTAATGTTAGAAAAACAACAGAAGAGAGTATATGTTGGATCCATTTCTAATTGTCTGTCAAGTAGCAGAGACAGTTTGAGAAATCTTTTTCCAAAATTCTGAGCGCCAGGCAGAACTAGGACATAGCCAGTCAGTCTCCAGATGTAAAGGGACCTGCATCTTGGACACTAGGGCTGCTGTTCAAACAAATCTTATTAAGAAAAACAGGGCAGTGATATAAAAAACATTTGTTATAAAATTACTCAGCAGAAATTAGTACCCTTAAAGACATGAAGTCAAATTATTGCCTCTTGACCACTGTTTTCCTAATAATCCAATACCTTTCTCTCTATGCCTCCTGGCAGAGACGTTTTAAAATCTATTTCATTGAATTTTGTATGACAAATATTTCTATCATGAACATACTGTGAGATCTCTAGAATTGATGATGTTTTCCAGTATCGCTGCTTTTTCTTCCCTACCAGGCAACAATGATTTACCAAACATTCTTGTTATCTATATAAACGCCAACCAAAACCAATGTTTAGAAACAACGCCCCTTTAGCTGAAAAAACATAATCCCACTCTGTCTCGCTCTCATCTTCAAGCCTTCAATGTAAAGACTGAGCAGGCGTTACAGTCTTTGATTCGGTGCTCAACGGGTAGAAAGAGGTTGCAGACCAGGTATTGTCCTTCTGCGAAAACTTATGACAATTCTTGCAGAACTGGAACGGTGTCTTCTCCATTAGGCCGAACAGGGAGTCCCCTGAAAGTGTAGCCTCGAAAACAATTAAGAAAAGAAAAAAAGAAAAATCAACCTCCTCTTCTGATCTGTTCTTCTGATCTCGGATGATCCTCACAAAGTTCTTCAGCAAACCTTTCCAAACTTTTCTTTGGATTGGGGATCCTTCTGCAAGCATCCAGACTCAATGGGGGGAATAAAGATTCTGAAGATTGCGACTAAAGGTGGGAGGTTCCGGAGGGGTCATGCGGCTCAGTTAGGTCCGGGAAGAAACACTGCCCTTTTAACACTCATACGTTTAAGTTGACTTCTCTTTCACATCCCCTGGTGGGTCTACTTCTAAGGAGTCCCATGGGCCACTCATTGGGGTGTCAAATGTGTCATCAACCCCCCACGACCACCCGTGTCAGAATCCTTAACTTTCTTGCGTTGTTTTACAGGAATCTGAATGTCCAAGGCCTCCTTTAAGGACATCTGGCGTTTCGGAGGTGCAGCAGGAGGGCCTGAAGGGCAGGCAGGGATGCAGCCTGTGTGGCAGTGAATATCTAAATGTTTGTCTTGTGTTGAAGTCCTCCTGCAGATTATGTAGAATTTGCTCTACTACGCCTGTAGGACTTGCTTGTCGCTGCCGAATCATTTGACTCAGAGGGTGCGGATGTGTTGGAGCAACCAGGAGTGTGATGTCTTTTAGGCTAGTCCTGTCATGAATACCCCTATTACATACATTTGTCCCATCCACATGATAACGATTCAAAACAGGTGACCTTTTAACTAGTAGCTTGCTCCTGTCTCTTGGACACCAGGCTCTCAGTACTTTATCATAATCCCTGTACCGGACGTACATAAACATGTCCTCCAGCATGGTATAATTATACTGTATAAGGGTCACCAATTTTTCATCCTTGGCCAACAGCCAGCTGTGCATGATCACATTTGTTAGGAAAAACATTTATGATTGTTTTCAAAACATCAATTCTAGAAGAAACCCTAGAACAACCACGCTAGTATACAAGACCCTCATTTCCCTCTGCAAATTAGAGAATTCCTTCCAAACTGACATGGCGTCCTGCATGCTGAATCTTAGACACGCAGCGGTCTGATATCCCTTGCTGGCTGTCTTTCTCGAATCAGAGACGGGGTCCTTCATTCTCAACCATCAGGTGAGGGGGCTGGTTCTTCCCTAGGGGTCTCTTGGCTACATACATACATATACATGCTACACATACAGATCGCGGCTAGGTAAATTTAGGCAAATTACTTAGGGTGCGCATGTTTATGTGTATTGCTTACGTTCAGCTCATTAGCACTATAGTAGAAATGTATCTACTATTTACAATATAGGTATTAGCTATCTCTTTCGTATGCTTCTGTCTCCAGATTGTCGCAGCACATATGTTTTACACAAGGCTGTTGCTGGACCAATAAATACTTATTGAAACGTCCTAACCGCCATCCTGAGTATTTTCGGAGAGAAAGCAAGCACAAGTGTCTGAGCGAAACGTACTGTACAGTTTTCCACGATCCCGGAGGAATCAGGGTTGTCCTGTTCAGTGGTTACCTGAAACTACCTACTCCACTGTAAGATAAACGTGGCACTGTAGAGCTAGCTGGTCTAAAGGCTGACATATCCTGGGAGGTGTGTCCAGAAGCGGTAGGGACACCAAGCCCTCACTTTAGGTCATCCAAAACACGCAGGTCCTGGGGATTCCTAACTACACGATATGGTGTCGCCAATGTTGGTTTGGTTCTTATATTAACAGTTAAAATCTGAGTCGTTCAGTCAGGCTTTCTCAGAAAGCTCTACTCGCACCATTTTCAGAGACGTCTGAAGTGGGAAGGGAAACCCGCCTCAGATGAGCAAATATACTGTGTGTATTGGCTGAAGGTTTAACAAGCTTGTAAAGGTAAACGGTTCCCCACACTGTGCAAAACCCTTAGTTACTAGAACTTTTTTTTTTCTCCATTTGAGAATGACCGAATCCACAAGCAGTGGTTCAGAGAACAGGGAAGAATAATTTGCAAACGCTCTTAACATCACAGAATTGGAGACATGCAGTAACTATAAAGCTGTTGGAACGTGGTGTACCTGCAACAGGTGGCTGTTTTACCTTCGTGATTGAGGCACACAAGGCGTTCGGATCAGAGGTATTCTATTCCTGGGTTCAAGTCCCACCTGCAGATCCACAGAATAACTTGTTTCACACATACATTGTAGTTGAACCACCAGAAGAATACATTCCATACGAAGACATTGAAGTCCTGTTAACTTACCAGTAACACGGAAACTGGTTTAAAGGCGCCCTCCCACACACATCTGTCTTGAGACCCAATCCGCTCAGCACAAAAGGAGCGACCTGGCCGGCCTTAGCAACATACACTCCACATCCAGAGATAGATACACTACCAATGGAGGAGGTCTGTGCAATATACAAAGACATATTCTGGCTATACAGACACATTGTCCAGCTTGTCATGTGAACATTAAGAGTCCAACCTGCGAGAAATGCTCCAGCTGGTCCACATCAGACCACACCCACCATTAACCCTCAGATACTAAAATCAGTAATAGGGGCAATACCTTCTAAACAGAAGAAAATTCAGTCGTAATAGCACTAAAAATTGCACAGCTGAAAGCAGTATTTCCCCATACGGGTCCGAAGGAAAAACACTGAATGCGAACCATTTGCTTGCCAATGGGGATGGTTCCCTTGATTGAGGATTGTACCACTTGGGGAACAATTTTTGCTGCTGTCTACATCAGAATACACAGTACCCCTTCCATAGCAGTCGTTCCAGAAGTATTGAAACAGATACAGAATGAGTGCGGGGCAGGACCTGCCCTGGACTTGGGGATGAAACTGATGGGTAATTTTGCCCAACTCTCTACAATAATGCTGAGCAACATAAAGGGGGAGGCAGCAGCAGCGGCCATACACAGCTGCCTAAGGGAACTAGCACCTATAAATAAGGAGCAAGAACTACCAAAAATTATCAATGAGACCTATGCTGCATTAGGTAGAGATAATTTGGGAACCAAAGCAGGGCAGCCACAAATGCGGGTAGCCTCAACAAGGACAACTCAAAGCAAGCACCCGTTTCTTCTAAAAAGAAATGGGAATACACAAATTCTAAAAATAACAATTCAGAAAATAATTCACGATCAAGAGATGGGTCTCCCCGACTGTAGTCCTCTGAAAAAAGGTACAACCTTAGGAATCATGATATTAGGAAACCTGACAGGTATGAGGACACTGATGCACGTTCCTTTTAGGGTTCATCAAAAAATGTGGAGAGGGACGGGCGATGAGAACAAAAGCAAGAAGATCGACCAAAGACAAGCATTAGCATAGCCAATAGGTCTCGCCTTTGGGACCTTATAAGTGTTTAGCCATGCAACAGTTGATGTTGTTGCACCAAGGATATTGTGCTGGATAACTAAAAACGTATAAGGTCCCAAAGGCGAGACCTATTGGCTATACCAATGCTTGTTATATTGGTTAGGGCTGTGTTTACGAGGCACAGGGGCCTCACTGCGTAATGGAAATAAGCGAGAGTTGGACTTGGAGTAATGCAATTACCAGTAAGTAATGGAAACAGCGTTAAATTAAACCAGGAGAGAGATACCGGTCTAATGGCTGAACAGCACAATGTGAAACCAGCAAACCTGGGATCAATCCTGGCTTTCCCACTTGACCAAATAGGGTGATTCTAGGCAATGGCATTGTCATCCGGGTGGGAGGGGATTGTGGAGATGGCACAGGTGCTCCTAAATTCATGTTAAAAAACTCTCACTTCTAATAAATGCCAGGTAATGCATTAATATAACGAAATTGACGTAAAAGGGTGAAATACTGCATGTTAAACATATACATGTTTCCCCGAATTTCGGAGTTATCATATTTGTATGTGCTGTTTGATGCATGGTTTACATTCATGCCAAACAGTTTCAAGGTTCGGCTCGGCTCGATCGTAGAGCCAAGCCATAGCCCTTGCCCAAGCTACAGCTGTTAATGTATTGGCTCCCCCACCTCTAAAACACCCCTAACCAAAGAAGAGGGCAGGAAACTTCACACCCACATGTCCCCTCGCGTGATTATACAGCCCCCCTTGAGCGCAGAGCCAGTGGGACACAGAGCCCCTGAAGAGATGATGAAGCGTAAGATGGCCGTCTGGGGCACAAGCACCTGAGATATATGGCCCACGGGTACCCACATAGGACACAAAGTGGACGGTCGAAAGGACCCCCCCCCCCTCCTGGGGGGCATGGAGCGTCACAGAGCAGCAACACCCTTGGGCGAGGAGTCGCAGAACCCCTTAAGCACAGGGAGCCCCATGCGCTGAAACGCCCACGGGGTTCTGTTGTGTAAATATCCACAGGAAAATGAATAATTAAGTATCTTCTTTATTCAACACATGTATCCATCCCTCCCTGAGGTATTAAGTTCAACTGCTGTACGGGCAACTTCCTGAGGTAGGAAGCCAGAGTGGCTCGGGGTTCTTTCTGGCTGGGAGGATGTGGGGAGCAATGAACAGGGGTAGGGGTGTGGGGAGCTCTGGCGACTGGACTCACCAGCAGCAGGAAGCAGAACGCCATCCACAGGACGAGGTACCAGGGGGTCGCTTTGAAGAGGCGAGCCATGCTGGCCGCGTGAGCGGCGAGTGAGGGTGACGGAGACACCCAAGATAAGCAGCTGCGCGCTCCACGGACACCCCGCGCGGCTGCCTCCGGAACAAGACTGGCAGCGCCTGGAGGTATGAGACACGCAGATAAGTGTCATTGCTGCCTCCATACGAAGTGTCGCAGCCCTGGCTGCAGGGAACTAACTCCCAACACCGCACATATTGAAGAGGAGAATGCACGGCACTGCCCCCATTAAAAGTGAAGCAGCCTTGCAGAGAACTCCCTGTAGTGCCCCATTAAAAGTTCAGCAGCCCTGCAGACAAGTGCAACCCCAGCCACCATTAAAAGTGGAGTAGCCCGCACAGAGCTCCCAGTCCGGCCCCCGTTAATAGTAGAGCAGTCCCGCTGAGAAGAGTCACTGTTTCCCCCGTTAAAACATGTTTCAGTTCTGCAGAGTACTCCCAGTACAGCCCCATTAAAAAAGTGTAGCAGCTCTACAGATAACTCCCAGTACAGCCCCATTAAAACTTTAGCAATACTTATTATACCCTTGAGCCGACAAGCTGAGCCCCCCCCCCCACCCTTAAGTATGGAAAACAAGCCCCCCCCCCCCCGCACCACAGGAGCTACAGCGGTGTTCTTTACCCCAGTACCCTGAGAATTGCAGCATTCATTCTGAGAAGGGAGGACACTGCAGCTCTCCAGAGTTCGCAGTTTACCCAGTTCCACATAACTCTTCAAGTACAGTTTTTTCTTTGCATTCTGGAATTTGTTGTTCGGCTTATCCCATTACAAAATAAGGATTATAAAGCATCGAATATGAATAAACTATTTGTACTGACCTGGGAAAAAAGGAGCCAGGATTGCTGCTCTGAGCTTTCATGAGTTTTGCTTTACGTGTATGTTGCATCCTCCGGTTCAAGTTTTGTCCAGACTAGTTCTCGTAGTCCTGAGATTATGAGGACGATAAACTAGATTGCATCTACAAGACGTAGAGTAACAAGCGAAAGTGATGCGATCAAAGCGAAAGTGATGCGATCGCGATCAAAGTGAAAGTGATGCGATCGCGATCAAAGCGAAAGTGATGCGATCGCGATCAAAGCGAAAGTGATGCGATCGCGATCAAAGCGAAAGTGATGCGATCGCGAGGACGCATTCTGTGGTAAGCACGCGAGTGGTGCGTGCGCATCAGTGATCGAAGTGAGGCAGAGGGCGGCTGCACGCGTGCACGCTCGCGTGAACGCAAGCTTTAGGCCAGCGAGGTCTGGTAGCACTTTGAAAACGCCAATACCAAATGTCTTGCAGAGCAGCGCATGCGCTGGCTCAGGCGAGACCTAAAAAGGGAAACAAATAGTACTTCAGATTATATTATCAAACAGGAAGAGCAACCTAAAGCAAAACTTCATTGTAAGAAAGTGGCTCTCTATATACTGCACCAAAGTAAGGTTCAGTGTGCACAGAGTCCACAGTCCCCAGAGGTTTGGCAGAGGCTAAAGTTAGATATAACCTTACTCTCTAAAGTGGTAGCTTGGTCGAGCAGTAAGGCAGTATCCGAGGACAGTGTAAAGCATTTGTTGTACACACTCAGTCAGCAAATGGTCTCACACACTCAAGAACAGAACTCTAGGCTATTTGTTTTGTATATAAAAATATATAGTTTTATTTTAGAACCACAAGTAGGTATCAAAATACTTTCTCAGAATGAAATGCTGTAGTTGTATACTTTCAATAAGTAGACTTTTAAATGTAATAGTTACAGTTGTTGCAATAGGCAACACAATTATAACATTGAGCTCAATGGGAGTTTTTAAGTAAATGCAATTTCAATTACTTTGGGTATGATTTTCTTACTCAGGGTTGGATCCTGGATTCAGCGCTGGTGCATTTCCTGTAAACAGTTGATAGAAATCGTTTTTGTTACAAAGGCGATTTTTAAGGAATATTTGTAGGTTTCACAAATCGACACTTAGCAGAATTTCTGGCAAAAACCAGGCAATGTTATCCTATGGAGGAAAATCAAGTTATAGGTAAGTACTGTTGTAATTACTTCTCAGAGTCAGTGCTAGGCACCAAGATCCAGCACTGGGATCTCTCCTGATAACAGGTGAGTAATTTCGTTTTCGTTGTTCGGCTGATTTTTAGTGAATATTTTAAAGTTTCAAAACTCGACACAGACAAATTTCCAAGTGAAACCAGTCAATGTTACCCTATGGAGAAAAAGTGAGTTATCGGCTTTCAGCTAAGTACTCGACTGGCAGAGTTAAGGTTCTGGGCATAGACTCAGGGGTCTCAAAGGGTCAGGTAGGTACAGTTGTTACACCCTCAGCGGCCCAGGGGCAGCCGGGTGCAGAGAGAGTTAGGCCCAATGTTAGCCTATGGCGGGCAGGGGACCTTTGGTTGGTGGCTGCTAGCAGGCAGGCTACATAGCTGTGGGAGCTGGGCTCCTGGTCACTCACACAGGGCAAGTGGGGAAGTAAGATAGGATAGAGGTCGCACTTCCAGGGGCACTCGGGCGGCTGGGTGCAGGGTGCTTTTGAGCCGTTGGGCGCACAATGCATTTCAATGGAGAAGCTACCAGATGAACAAAGGCTGCAAGCTCGGGGACGGAGATTCTTCAGGTGCGACCACCACTTTGAGAGGTAAGTTGGGAAGCTGTAGGCTAGGTAGGCACCCAGGAGTTGGGCACAGGGGGCCACAGGGCGCAGGGGTTGCCTTTTGGCGCCAGAAAATCTTACCCTCTGCTGGTCACGGTTGGAGGGGTCCCTGGTTCTGAGGCTGCAGGTGTCAGGAGGGTCCTTGGGTGCTGGATTCTTGGTCACAGTCGCCGGGGGGGATGTCCTCGTGGTCTTTGTCCACTCAGGCACAGGCCGGGCTCGGGGGGGTGCAGAGTGTGCAGGAGTCGCGGTTCCTGGCTGGCACCAGGGGTGTGTTGCTTGCTTTGAGCAGAACCACTGCTCTTGGGAGTCCCAGTCTTTTAGATGAGCAAGGCAGTCAGGTCCTCCAAGGTTTTAGAGGTTGCTGACCACTGGAGACACCAGGATTTAGCAGGAGCATGTTCGAGGGTCGACAGGCCTGTAGGGCTGGGGTCAAGTCAGTTGGTGTCGTCCTCTTGTTAGCAGCTGCACGGTAGATCTTTCTTCTTGTTCTTCTTTCTTGTATCGGATTCGGGATCTGAGGAAGGAAGGTTCAGGGTGCCCCTAAATACTAAATTTAGGGGTGTTACAGGTAGGTAGAGGTCAGGGTCCAATGGGTCACTTCCCTGGGGTGGGTACACCCCCTATCCTGCAACTCTCCAGTGGCAGGTGGGCAGGAGCCTAGTCCTGATTGTGTAGGGCTCCCTAGCCTCAAGATGGCGAGAGCCCGGAGTTGTGCTTCACCTCGCCTCCCCCACCTGAGGGGTGGGGTTGGCAGAAGCTGGCACTCCCCCTTTCCTCACTTAGGTTTTCCCGCCATCTTCCCGCCAGAGTGGGGTTCAGAACCGGTAGGGGCCAGTTGCTGAGTACAGCAAGTGGCCTGGAGAAGCTCACAAAGGCGGCATGACTTTGAAGCTTCCCCTGCCCATCCTGGGGGAGGAGACCTAGCACCTCGCCCAGGATGTGCATTGTTGCAGACCCACAAGAGCGGATGGCTCTCTACCCAGGGGTCCAGCAACATGTCTGCTGGGTGGCAGCCTAGGCAGCCTCTCAGCCAGGATGCTGGTTGTTGGTTAGGTTCAGGGGGCATCTCCAAGATGCCCTCTGTCATGCATTGTACATTAAATCCCACACTGGCATCAGTGTGGGTTTAATGTGCTGAGAAGTTTGATATCAAACTTCAGTCTTCAGTGCAGCCATCATGGTGCTGTGCAGTTCGTGATGACGATCTCCCAGCACCATATACTCTTAATGGCAGCACTGCACTTACAGTGCCCAGGAATGGACCTGGGTACGGTAGGGGTACAGGGCTCATGTACCTGTACCCACAACACTCGCATAGGACACCCAGCTAGAGGGGTGACTGAGGTATGCCAGGGCAGTGTGTTTTGTGGGCATGGCACACAGGGATGTGTGCCATGTCGACTCTTGTTTTGTTCTGCACCAAGACACTCAGCCTGCAAAGGCAGTGTGTGTGTGTCAGGGTACAGGGCCTCTAAGCGTGGCACAATAAGTGCTGCAGCCCTAAAGGGCCTTCTCTGGTCACAGGGCCATGGGTACCTAGGGTACCATTTACCAGGGGCTGACATGGGGCCAGAGATGCCAATTGGGTTTAGGCTTCAATGCAGTTTTAGGGAAGGAAAACAGGCCCTGGGCACCTGATTGGCAGGAGCCCAGGGCACACTCAGTCAAAGTACATCAGCAATTCAGCAAAAAGTGGGGGCATACCATGCAAGAAAGATGGCACTTTCTCACACTCATTTCAAAAAGAAGAAAGTAGCTGGCTTGAAAATTAGACATGCCCAGGTTACTGAGGACTGAGCTTCTGAGCGGGGAATGAGCTCTGAAGATGCTAGACAGCACGACAGAAGTCACAATAGCTCGCCAGAACCTGAAGGATTTTCTGTTATAATAATCAATGAACACATCACTGTGGAAACACCTGATACCAGAGTTAGTGTCCCGCATAGATTGTATGAAATTACGCTTCAAATAGAGGGGGACATCTCAAGAAAGGTTAAAGGTTTCTTTTGGGAGAACTTAACATATGGATATGACATACTGATAGCAGAAAAAGATTGGCTGCCTGAGTTTGTGATGGAGTGCCCAAAAGGTGAAAGCATCAGTTTTCCTGCTTTCTCCGACCTCGTTTCAGAATCTTTAAAACATTCATACGCACAGGAGTGGGCGCTAGCTCAGCATTATACCGCAACCATGTAGGGTGAGACGTGGAGACTACTCACCACAAAATCCCATTTAAAATCTACTCCAAATCCTCAAAGACAGTTTCCTATCAAAAACGATGCAAAAAGACAGGTCAAAGAAATATTCGACCAACTTGAATACAAAGGTGTAATTGAGACTTGCACCTCGCCCATGAATAATCCTTTGTTTACAGTAATGAAACCTGACAACACATATCGTCTAGTTTTAGATTACCGACATTTAAACACATGCACACTATGTTAGAAAGTGGCTCTGTATATACTGTTCCCAAATAGGTACAGGGTGTACAGACTCCACAGTCCCCAGAGGTTTGGCAGAGGCTAAAGTAAGATATAACCTTACTCTCTAAAGTGGTAGCTTGGTCGAGCAGTAAGGCAGTATCAGAGGACAGTGTAAAGCATTTGTTGCACACACTCTGCCAGCAAATGGTCTCACACACTCAATAACTGAACTCTAGGCCTATGGTTTATATATAAAAAATATATGCTTGTTTTATTTTAGAACCAACAGTAGGTATTAAAATATACTTTCTCAGATTGAGATGCTTTATATAAATACATTTGCAATATGCAATTGACTTTTGTAGAAAGTTACAAGTGGGTGCAATAGGCAACACAATTTTAAACAAAATAATGCATTGAGTTCAATGGAAGTTTCAAGTTATTTGCCACAGATTACTTTTAGGATTACTTTTGGAATTCCAGGACTGGATCCTAGATTCAGTCCCGGGTCAGTACTTCGAATCAAGTGATAAAAGTAGACTTAATTACTGTGATGATTTTTAGACAATATTTTGCTATTTTAAAAGTTGACAGAAAATATTTCATAGAAAACAGTCAATGATTCCCTATGGCAGAAAATTCAAGTTGCAGGTATAGTATGTTCTCGTTAATTTTGTAATCCAGTACTGGGTGCCTAGACCCAGTACTGGGACCTTTATCCAAAACAGGTAAGTAATTACGTTTTCAGAAATTATACGATTTTTAAAGAATATTTAAAGATTGCAGAAAGTGACAAGAAATTTCACAGTAAAACAGTCAATGATTTCCTATGGGAGAAAATTGGGTTACTGGTAAGTACAGTTGTAAGTATTTTTCAGAGTCAGTGCTGAGCACCAAGATCCAGCACTGGGAGATCACCTAAGAGCAGGTGAGCATTTGTTACTCGGCTGATTTTTGGTGAATATTTTAAGTTTTGAAAAGTCCACACTTAGAAAAAATGTCAGGAAAAGCCAGTCAATGTTACCCTATGGAGAAAGGAATATGCTACTTACCAGTATGCATCTGTTCTTGGCATGTAGAGCTGCAGAGTCACACACTGAGGATAAGATCGCCATCTGGTGTTGGGCTCGGATGATTGCAGGTTGTTGTTGTCTTCGGAAGAAGCCTTTGGTCACGAGGTTGGTGACTCCTCCCCTGGACAACAGTGCGCATGGGCATCCACTCCATCGGCAGATTGTTTTTCGCCATGATGGGAAAAGATGGAGTATATAGAAAAGAAAGAAAGGATGTCCATGTGTAATGTCTAAGTAAGACGGATGCTGGAACAGATACAGGTCCCGGGGAGGCGGGCGGGCGTGTGTGACTCTGCAGCTCTACATGCCAAGAACAGATGCATACTGGTAAGTAGCATATTCCGTTCGAGGCATATGAGCTGCAGATCACACACTGAGGATAGATTATACAGCAGTGCTCCCCTTAGCGGTGGTCGCCTGTATCCGTTGCAGCAGCTTGAAATAAAGTTTTTAGGACAGCCTGGCCCACGGAGGCCTGTTGTTTGGCCTGCACGTCAACACAATAGTGTTTAGTGAAGGTATGCGTGGTAGACCATGTGGCTGCCTTGCAAATGTCTTCTAAGGGAATATTGCCTAAGAAGGCCATAGAAGCCTGATTTGGAGATCGGGTTGCCTTTGTGTGGTGACGCGAAAGCAACAAAGAGTTGTTTTGTCTTTCGAAAAGGTTTTGTCCTGTCGATGTAATAAAGCAAGGCTCTTTTGACATCTAAGGTATGTAGGGCCCTTTCAGCTACAGAGTCTGGATTTGGGAAAAAGACCGGTAGTTCTACTGATTGGTTAAGGTGGAAAGGGGAAATCACTTTTGGAAGAAATTTAGGGTTTGTCCTAAGAACCACTTTGTTACGGTGTAGTTGTAAGAAAGGTTCCTCAAGTGTAAGGGCTTGTATTTCACTTACTCTGCGCAGGGAAGTGATTGCGATAAGGAAAGCTACCTTCCATGTTAGGAATTGCAATTCACATTTGTGCATAGGTTCAAATGGGGGACCCATGAGTCTTGTTAGAACCACATTGAGATTCCACACTGGTGCAGGTGGCAATCTTGGGGGAAGAATTCTTTTGAGACCTTCCATAAACGCTTTGATGGCTGGTACCTTAAAAAGGGACAGGTGTTGCCTATTTTGCAAGTAGGCTGCCAAGGCTGCTAGGTGTAAACGTATAGAGGAATACGCTAGATTGCATCTTTGCAAGTGTAGTAGATAGCAAATGATGTTTTGGATGGAAGCATCCAATGGATGTATGTCATTATTAGCGCAGTAGATGGCAAATCGTTTCCATTTAGCGGCATAACACGCTCTAGTAGTAGGGCGTCTGGCTTCTTTTATGATATTCATACAGTCTGGAGGGAGATTGAGGTAACCGAACTCTAGGACCTCAGGAGCCAGATCGCTAGGTTCAGTGTTTGAGGATCTGGGTGTCTGATTTCTTCATGGTTCTGGGTTAACAGATCCGGGGAGAGGCGTAGCTTTTGATGTGGAACTAAAGATAGTTCCAGAAGTGTGGTGAACCACGGTTGACGTGCCCAAGTGGGAGCCACTAGTATTAGTGTTAGTGACTGTTGTTTCAGTTTGCGTACCACAAATGGAACTAGTGGGAGAGGCGGAAAGGCGTACGCAAATCTGCCTGACCAGTTCATCCATAGGGCATTGCCTTTCGACTGTGGGTGTGGAAACCTGGCGGCGAAGGTTGGGCATTTTGTGTTTTCGGGAGTGGCGAACAGGTCTATGTCTGGTTGTCCCCACTTTTGGAAGAAGGGGAGTAGAACCTTGGGGTGTAGTTTCCATTCGTGGATCTGTTGTGTGTGGCGACTTAGGAGGTCGGCCACTTGATTGTGGATCCCTGGGAGATGTTCTGCTAACAGGTAGATGTTTTGGGGAATTGCCCATCTCCAGATTTGCTGTGCCAGTTGGGACAGTTGGAGAGAGTGTGTCCCTCCCTGTTTCTGTATATAATACATTGTCGTCATGTTGTCTGTGCGTATGAGGACAGTTTTGTTCTTTAGGTGAATTTGAAAGGATTTTAGTGCTAGGAACACTGCTAAGAGTTCCAGGTGGTTGATGTGGAGCAGTTTTTGTTGACTGGTCCATCTGCCCTGAGTGGTATGGTGAAGGAGGTGGGCTCCCCACCCCGTGAGAGATGCGTCTGTAGTTAGCACAACTTGTGGAAGAGGCTCTAAGAACGGTCTCCCTTTGGACAGGTTGATGGTGTTCCACCATTTCAGTGAGCGAAGTGAGCGACTGTCCACCAACACCAGATCGGCAAGTTGTCCGTGAGCTTGGTTCCACTGTTGTGCTAAGCCTTCCTGTAAGGGACGCATTTGAAGTCGTGCGTGTGGGACTATGGAGATGCATGACGCCATCATGCCTAGGAGCTGCATGAACACCCTTGCTGGAAGAGATGGATGAGTTTGAAAGTGAGAGATGAGATTTTGTATACTGGCTATCCTGGCAGTACTGGGATAGGCAATGGCTTTGGATGTATCTATGGTTGCTCCTAGATACTGATGTAAGTGGGAAGGTTGTAGGTGGGATTTGGGGTAGTTGATAGTGAATCCCAAATCGTGGAGAGTTTGAATTGTGCGATGAGTGTGGAGAACGCATTTTTGGTATGTATTGGCTTTTATGAGCCAATCGTCCAGATAGGGGAAGACATGGATCTGTTGTCTTCTGAGATGCGCTGCCACGACTGCTAGGCACTTGGTGAACACTCTGGGTGCTGTTGTTACTCCGAATGGGAGAACTGTAAATTGATAGTGTTGCCCATCTACCACAAATCGTAGATATTTTCTGTGAGCGGGATGCATAGGGATGTGAAAGTATGCGTCCTTGAGGTCCAATGTGGCGAGGAAGTCTCCCTGTTGTAAAAGTGGGAGGACTTGTTGGAGAGTGGTCATGTGAAAATGATCCGAATGTATATACTGGTTTAGTAGTCTGAGATCCAGTATGGGCCTTAGTGTTTTGTCCTTTTTGGGAATGAGGAAGTATAGAGAATATACCCCTTTTCCCTGATGTTGAAGGGGGACTGGTTCTATCGCATGTTTTTGTAACAGGGATTGAACTTCTTGTTTGAGGAGAGAGAGATGATGCGAGGACATTGGACGTTGTTTGGGCGGTATGTTTGGGGGGGATTGTATGAGTTCGAGGCAGTAGCCAGACTGGATAATTTGTCTTACCCACCTGTCTGTGGTGATGGAAGTCCAGACAGGTAGGAATTGTTGGAGTCGCCCCCCGACCGGAGTGGAATGGTCTGGGGGGAGTGGTGGCAAGTCACTGTTTGGTGGCTGGTGAGGTGCGGGTGTTGTTGTTGTTGCCCCGTCCTCGACCTTTGTTATTGTTTCCCCTATAACCTCCCCGGAAATAACCTCTGTTAGGGGATGTTTGTCCAGAATTTTTAAAGGTGGACGTGGTCTCAGTTGATGTGTTTTTGGAGCCTCCTCTATAAAAGGAGCGACGAAAGGAACCCCGGTTTTGAGGAGACTGCAGTGCTCCCATAGACTTGGCAGTTTCATTATCCTTTTTCATTTTTTCTAATGCAGTATCCACTGCAGGGCCAAATAGCTGCTCTTGGTTGAAAGGTTGAGCTAGAATTGCGGTTTGAACCTCCGGTTTAAAACCGGAAATACGGAGCCAGGCATGTCGTCTGAGTAAGACGCTAGTATTGACCGCTCTAGAAGCAGTGTCTGCTGCATCTAAGGCGCATTTAATGGAGGCATTAGATATTAATTTGCCTTCTTGGATGAGGTCAGAGGCCTGGGACTTAAAGGGTTCAGGCAGATGTTGCATAAGGTCCTCAAGTTGGTCATAATGCGCTCTATCATACCTGGCTAACAGGGCCTGGGTATTCGCAATACGCCAATGGTTAGCCGCCTGCGCGGCGACCCGTTTGCCTGAGGCTTCTAAAAGCTTAGACTCTTTGTCTGGGGGAGGCGTTTCTCCAGTTGTCTGTGAGTTAGCGCGCTTCCTGGCATTTGATACGACTAAGGAGTCTAAAGGGAGCTGGGCCTTAATGTATGCAGGGTCTTGCGGGGCTGGTCGGTACTTTTTTTTCGATGCGTGGGTTGAGAACCCTAGCTCGAACCGGGTCCTTAAAGACTTCAGTAGCATGCTTTATAACCCCTTTGATCATGGGCAGTATGTGCACAGTCTTTTGTGACTGCTCAAAGGTATCAAGGAGAAAGTCCTCTTCAAGGGCGTCTGTGTGCATTGTGACGCCGTGGAATGTTGCTGCCCTATTTATAAGTTGGCCGAACCCTAGGTGGTCATCAGGAGGGGAGGGCTTGGAGGGGTAGGTAGTGGGGTCAGGCATGTCAGGTATAGGATAAGACCAGTCATCCATGGGTGCTGGGTCTGGGAACGTAAAAGGGTCGTTTGGATCAACAGGATCATTAAATAAATCAGGGTCCGCCCCTCCCCCTAAGTCATCATTATCATCCTGTGGAGGAGGTGAATGATAGGGAGATGGTAAAGGTAAAGGTAAAGGAGAATCAGGAGGAGGAGGGGGGGACGGGTTAGGAGGTAAAACAGGAGAGGAAGGACGAAGTGGTGAAGTAGCACAGTCCTTTTTCCGTATGGGAGCTGGGGGAGGTGTAGTATCCAGCTTCCGCTTTTTATATGGGATGGCAGTCACATGTCCCGTGTTAGGATTGATGTAGATCCGCTTTTGAGTAGGATCTGGTCGAAAAAGTTCATCTGGCTCCGAAGGTGGTGTCTGCGATGTCCGCTTCGGGTCTTTATGAGCTTTTTTCGGCGGGGACGCATTTTTCGGCGCCGATGATTTTTTCGGGTCCGACGGATTTTTCGGCGCCGACTGAGTTTTCGGCGCCGACTGAGTTTTCGGCGCCGACTGAGTTTTCGGCGCCGACTGAGTTTTCGGCGCCGACTGAGTTTTCGGCGCCGACTGAGTTTTCGGCGCCGACTGAGTTTTCGGCGCCGACTGAGTTTTCGGCGCCGACTGAGTTTTCGGCGCCGACTGAGTTTTCGGCGCCGACTGAGTTTTCGGCGCCGACTGAGTTTTCGGCGCCGACTGAGTTTTCGGCGCCGACTGAGTTTTCGGCGCCGACTGAGTTTTCGGCGCCGACTGAGTTTTCGGCGCCGACTGAGTTTTCGGCGCCGACTGAGTTTTCGGCGCCGACTGAGTTTTCGGCGCCGACTGAGTTTTCGGCGCCGACTGAGTTTTCGGCGCCGACTGAGTTTTCGGCGCCGACTGAGTTTTCGGCGCCGACTGAGTTTTCGGCGCCGACTGAGTTTTCGGCGCCGACTGAGTTTTCGGTGCCGATGGACTTTCAGGCATCGATGTTGAAGAACGTCTCGGTGCCGGTGGAGACTTCGGTGCCGAGGAACGTTTCTGTGCCGAAGGAGATTTCGGTCTTGGAGCCTGTTTCGGTGCCAACAGTGGGTTTTTGGGTGCCGAGGGTGTTAAAGGCACAATCAGGTGAGGTTTGCTCGAGCCCGAGCCACCCACAGGCTTAGATGTCTTCGGAGCCGGGCCCGTGGGCGGGGCTTCTGAAGAGGATTTCCGGTCGCGACTGGGCCCAGCTGGCGGAGTCTTGGCCAATGCTTTTTTGGATGGGGCAGGGGCAGGGGGGGTGGTACTCACACGCTGCCCTGGAGTGATGAGGTCATCGGAATCGTCGGCCTCGGACACGATCTCGAGATCTTCGGTGTCGTCTTCGGGAACATCTTGAGCAAAGATGTCCTCCGGTTCTGGAGCTGGTTTGGCCATAATATGGCGTCGAGCTCTTCGGTCCCGGAGGGTCTTCTTCGAACGGAAAGCGGAACAAGCTGGACAGGTGGACTCGTTGTGTTCCGGCGACAGGCAGAGGTTACAAACCTCGTGGTGGTCACTGTGGGGGAACTTCGCTCCACACTGGGGGCATTTTTTGAAGGGTGTCCTGTCCATCAGCCGCTTGCGGAACCGGTCCGAGTTGAGTTCGACGTCGATGGAATGAAGATTAAGTATTTAAAATGATTGCTAGAAGTTTTCTGCTGGAGCGGAAAAAGTTCATCCGAACCCAATGGCGGAAAAAAACAATCTGCCGATGGAGTGGATGCCCATGCGCACTGTTGTCCAGGGGAGGAGTCACCAACCTCGTGACCAAAGGCTTCTTCCGAAGACAACAACAACCTGCAATCATCCGAGCCCAACACCAGATGGCGATCTTATCCTCAGTGTGTGATCTGCAGCTCATATGCCTCGAACATTGAGTTATCGGTTTAAAGATAAGTACTCGACTGGCAGAGTTAAGGTTCTGGGCAGACTCAGGGGTCTCCCAGGGTCAGGTAGGTACAGTTGGTTCACCCTCAGCGGCACAAGGGCGGCCGGGTGCAGAGAGTAAGGCCCAATGTTATCCTATGAGAGGTGGGGGGCCTTGGTTGGTGGCTGCTGACTAGGGTGTGGGAGCTGGCTCCTGGTCACTTACTCAGGGCAAGTGGGGAAGTAGATAGGTGTAGAGGTTGTACTGCCAGGGCCAATCGGGCGGCTGGGTGCAGGGTGCTTTTGAGCCTTCGGGCGCTCAATTGATTTCAATGGGAAATCTCCGGTTTAGAAAAAGACTGCAAGCTCAGGGACGAAAATTCTTCAGGTGCCACCACCACTTCGAGAGGTAAGTTGGGTAGTTGGAGGATAGGTAGGTACCCCGGGATTGGGCACAGGGGGCCGCGGGGCACCAGGTGCAGGGGTGCCTTTTGGTGTCAGGAAATCTTAACCTCTGTTGATCGCGGTTGGGGGTGCACCTGGTTCTGAGGCTGCAGGCTTCTTCAGGAGTGTCGAGGGGGGTCCTTGGGTGCCAGACTCGGGGTCTCAGTCGCCGTGGGCTCGTCCTCGTGGTCTTAGTTCACTCCGGCACAGGCCAGGCTTGGCGGGTGCAGAGTGTGCTGGGTTCGCGGTTCCGGGCTGCTGCCAGGGATTAGAAGTAGATTTTGAGTAGAGCCTCTACTCATGGGAGTCCCAGGGGGCTTAGAGTCAAAAGGTAGCCAGGTCCTCCGGGGTTTGTCAGGTTGCTGGCCACAAGAGATGCCGGGTTGGCGCAGGAGCAGGTTGGAGGGTCGACAGGCCGGTAGGGCTGAGGCCAAAGCAGTTGGTGTCTTCCTCTTCTTAGCAGCTGCAGGGCAGGTCTTCTTTCTTCTAGCTCTTCTTCGGATTTCGGAATCTGGAATCTCGGGGGGTGGGGTTGGCAGGCTGGCACATCCCCTGTCCTTATTTGTGGTTTCCGGACAAGCTTCCCGCCAGAATGTGGGGTTGCAGTGGTCTGGGGAAGCTCACAGAGGCGGCATGCCTTTGAAGCTTCCTCCTGCCCATCCTGGGGGAGGAGGTTTAGCACCTTGCCCAGGATGTGCATTGTTGCAGGCCCAGGAGAGCAGGGGCTCTCCTACCCAGGGGTCCAGCAACATGTCTGCTGTGTGGCAGCCTAGGCAGCCTCAGAACAGACGTGGATTGTAGGTTAGGTTTCAGGGGGCATCTCTAAGATGCCCTCTGGGGTGCTTGGTACATTAAATCCTACACTGGCATCAGTGTGAGTTTAATGTGCTTTGAAGTTTGATACCAAACTTCTCAGTCTTTAGTGTTGCCATTATGGTGCTGTGGAGCTCGTGTTTGATGAGCTCTCAGCACCATGTACTCTTAAATGGCAGCACTGCACTTACAGTGCTCAGGAATAGACCTGGGCACTGTAGGGGCACAGGGCTCCAGCTCCTGTGCCCACACCATTGGCATAAGGCACCCAGCTAGAGGGGTGGCTGATGTATGCCTTGGCAGTGTAGGTGATGGGCATGGCACACAGGGATGTGTGTCATGTCGACTTTGTTTTTGTCTTGCACCCAAACACTCAGCCTGCAAAGGCAGTGTGTGTGTAAGTGTGTAAGGGTACAGGGCCTCTAAGGGTGGCACAAGGAGTGCTGCAGCCCTTAGAGGCCTTCCCTGGTCACAAGGCCCTGGGTACCTAGGGTACCATTTACCAGGGGCTGACATGTGGCCAGGGTTTGCCAATTTGGGTTTGGTTTGTTTTAGGGAAGGAACATAGGCCCTGGGCACCTGATTGGCAGGAGTCCAGGGCACACTCAGTCAAAGTACATTCAGCAATTCAGCAAAAAGTGGGGGCATACCATGCAAGAAAGATGGCACTTTCTCACAGGAAACAACAGTATAACGCAGCATGTGCTACAGTGAAGAGACGTATGCAGTATGGGGAGTTCCATCCTAGCAATAAAACTACACAATCTATGAGATTGTACAGCACAGTTGGCAGAGCTGAAAGCCCTGTTATTGGCACTACAGATTACGGATCGGGAATTCCTCACCCACACAGATAGTGTGCGATTCATTTTACTGTGTGCAATCCTATAATGAATATCTTCATTACTGGGGCCACAATGGGTTTAGATATTCCAAGTGTTGCACAATTAAACAAATTGTTATGGGAACAAGTGGCAAAGCAGAAAGCATGCCTGCCACGGGCTCAAGTTATTCACACACCTTGAGTCATCGTGTTGGCGCACACAGGGAATTCACTGGCTGATGAAGCCACCAAGGCAACAGTGCGAACTGCTGCAGTTGCTGCAATCACTCGTTCTAGCACAAGGATAGACGGGGAAATATTAATACCTGTCAATGCCTCAAAGAATGACTGCCATCCCGAAAGGCTTTCCACTCAAATATTAATATAAATCAGATATGCTAAACACCCTGTATACACAAATTCCAGGAGTGGGGGGGGGATAGAGTTATACAAACATGAATCGCAAATTAGGTTTGATTCTATTAGCACACAAGGGTCTGGGCTCAGCACAAGCAGGAGTTACTTCCACAATTTCATTACTGAAGTGGCGATTCTGGTGGCCAAATTTGTCTAAACAAACCAAGGCGTGTGTCTTAAAGAGCGACATCTGCCAGCAGATGAAAGGTTCCACTGTAGCACGTCCACCGCAAACACCATTACTCATTCCAGACAGACCTCTCGCATGTGTATTTGGATCACTGCAGCCCCTTAAATTCAGACAGGGCTTACAAGTACATCTTCGGGCAGTGGATTCATGCTCTAGATTTTTATGGGTTTGGCCTCAGCACTTGACTGATGCTCGAACTGTTTTAAAAGATTTGCGAGTCTTCACCGGGCGAACGCAATTGGCAAGTTACATTCCGACCGTAGCCCAGCGTTTAGCTCTCGGGCTTACAAGGAAGTGTTGGAAAGTATGGCCGTGGCCTTGCGGTACCCTCCCCCATACCAGCCCGATGGAAATTCGGAGGGATAGAGGAAAAACCGGGACCTACAGCAATCCTTAACAGCAAGGGTATTAGGTGCAGGCAGTAGTTGGGTCAATCACCTATATGCGGTCCAGAGGACACTAAACAATATGCCAAGAAAATCCTTGGGAGGACGTACCCCCTATGAGATCCTGTTTGGGACAAGAATGTGGGTACCTCACCTGGATTGTGTCAGCACAGTGGCGGATGTAAAATCATTTGAATTGTAGGATCCTTTGGCTGTTTTACAGTAACTCAATGAATTCCGGGCATTACAAAGCAAGGACCAAGTAAAACCCAATGCCACTGGGGAAGTGAAACTGGTTTCGTCAAGGCGTGCCTGGGTACCCAAGACTGGGGACCTGGTCAGAGAAACGATTGTGGACAAGGAGGAGTTTGAGCCATCCAACAGAAATGCATGTACCGGTCCTGGCGGCTCAAGGAACAAGAACAGTACTTCTTCTGCCTCTTGCCGGCGAAAAAAGATTGGTCTCCACTGATCTGATCAAACCACACTATGTGGCCAATTCTCAAAAGTAGGCCACATGGAATCCTGGGTAGCCACAGATCTCCCCTTGCTACTATATAGGAAAATCAGATAGAAAGACTAATAAAGTTTCAAGACTCTTCTGCGCAAGATGCCGGAGTAGCCAATAACAGAGTATGAATTAAACCAGTTGAAGCTGAACACCTGGTCTACATTAGGACCAAATAGGTGTTCCTTTTCAAAGGATGTGTTAAGGATTGAGTGTCGGACCTCAGGTTTAAACCCTGAAATCCTTAACCAGGCGTGTCTCCTGAGCAGGAGGCTGGTGTTAACGTCTCTAGCTGCGATATATGCAGCATATCTAGATGACATCGTGTAGAGAAATTCGAAATGAGCTTGCCTTACCCTTCTGCTCATCTGGGAGATATTGGAGCAACTGCTCCATTTCGTCCCAGTGTGCCCTGCCATACCTGGCTAAAAGGCCTTGCGTATTTGCAATGCACCATTGATTTGCAGCCTGAGTAGCTATGCGCTTGCCAGAACCATTAATTAATTTGGACTCTTACCTGGCGGAGGAGCATCTCCTGATGTCTGAGAATTTGCCCACTTGCGAGCATTATGTACTACTAGACTGTTGTGTAGTGATTATAAACCTATAAAGGATCTGCACGTTCAGACAACAGACTGTGGGGTTGGTGTTCAGACTGATTCTAGACACCCCCACGGGTATGTTCGCCTGTATCCTAGCTAGCTCACAGTGCCACTGTAAATTCCTCTCAACGATCGTGGAAACAATGCGATACTTTTCACTCAGCCACTCGTGCTCACTTTGCCTCAGAGAGGTACACAGAATAATCACTGGGGACGTTTTCAATAAGTATTTATTGAACGAGCGTCATTCTAGTGTAAAATGGGTGAGCTGAAACAACCATTAGACAGAAACAGATATAAATGGTAATAAGCACCAACAGAGTAAAGGGATGGTAGATTTCTACGGTAGTGCTAAAACAACGAATACAGGCAGATATAAAAATACATGACAATAAAATGCGTACTCCTACGATGCGACCCTAACTAGATGTACCTAAGTGTACCTAGCAAGTATGCAGGTGTGGAGCCAAGAATCCCTCTAGGATAAAGTCAACCCAATTACATTAAGTGAGAGACTGTGGGACCCTGTCTTGGTCTCGAGATGGACACCCCGCAAGGGATGTCAGGCCACTGCAAGCTGGAGTGCCTGCATGCAGGAACTTCAGTGTGTCAGCATGGAAGTGCCTTTTTCTCCTTTCCCTGCCTCAGCAAAGATATGGTGTTTATATACTAAAAGTGGTACCCTTAGGGGATCTACCTTGCTGTGTCATGTCAGATCTAGGATGATGGAAGGAATGACCCTTACACATAGTTATGTAGGAGATGGTAGTCCTGCTGCGTTTCCAAGAATCCTCATGCATAACGGAAGAGGCTAGTTTTCCGGGTTAAATCCCACGTCCTGTAAGCAGTATCGTAACTAGGTAAAAGGCCAGTCCCAAGAACCATTATGTAGTAGAATGGTAGGGGGGAGACTATAGGTGAATGGTTAGGTTGCTACCTGAGCCTATATTAGGGAACCTTACCTGAGCCTATATTAGGGTACCTATATGAAACATAACAAATCTAATGGTAACTGTCCCTTGATAAATCTAGGTTCTGTAGGAGAGGCCTTATTTTTTGTCCACTCTAGGAGTTAAGATGCGTGCTCTGACTAGGTCTTTAAAAATCTCATCAGCATGTCACATCATGCTTTTAAGCATGGGGAGTGTGTCATAACCTGTGTTTGGATGCTAAAGTCTCAAGCAAAAATTCTTCCAGTGATTCTTTGTGCAGTTCTACTTCATGGTAATGTGCAGTCCTGGCAATGGATTCTTGGTGTGATGCATTTTCATCTGGAGGAGAAGGCTGGGTAAAGGTCTGAATCAGTATCACCTGGGGGAACAATTCTATTATCTGTCCGTGGATCTATTGGGAGATTCATCCCGCCCTCATCTGCATCGTCATCGTGAGATTGTGGGGAATCCTGAGCTGTAATCTGCATAGGATTCTGAGGAGGAGACGGAGATGGTGCAGGTGATGGTAGATGGAAAGGACTTGTAGCTACAGCTTTTTAATTCAAGGTGATCTTGTAAGAAGTGTCTCATCTTGAAGCTTGCGTTTTTTAGGTGGTTTTGTGTGGCTATTGCCAGTCTCTGGGCTAATATGTAGCCTCTTTTGCTTCGGATCAGGTGTTACTGGAAAAGTGAAAACCAAAGGAAATGATGGACGGAGTGTTGAACATTGCAAACACTCACCCCCAGTCAACTGATCTGGGTTTAATCCATCACTGTTCTTTAGCCCACTCTGCCACCCCAGTTCAGACATGGCCATATGCAAATCAGTCTGACCCTGTGCCTCATGGGAACAGTCCAGCCCGAACTGCCAAGCCATGTCTTCCCTGGACCGGAAACAAGCTTCCTAGGACCGGTTTCTGGCATTTCAGCCGTCTTCAGCCAGGCTTGCTTGAATCCAGTGGCAAAGTGAGCAAGGGACTCACGTCTGAGCAAAGTTACTGGAAAAGTGCCCACTTTTGGATCCGAAGGGGTCTCTGCGTTTCGGCGCAGAGGTTTGTGTCTGCGTCTTCGGTGCCGACAGGGGCTGGCCTTTGCACAGAAGGTTTAGACTCTGAAGGCTGCTGGGATTTTGGCACGGAGGATTTTGGCTCCGAGCCAGATTTGTGCGTGGAACCGGAGGGTTTCGTCTCCGTTGAGGACTTTTGCCGACTCTGTATTGAGCCGGAAGGCTTGACTGGTTGTATCGGAGCTGGGCCCGGAGGCGGGGCGTCGGAAACGTCATCTCGGGGCCCAGGAGGCAGACGTGGTGCGGAAGCCTTGTGTTCCAGGGTTTGTGGGGCAAGGGGTCTTTGGTACTCATGTCACCTTGTCCCTGCAGCCTCGACCTCTGAGTCAGAGTTTTGTTCGGAGAAGGCTGCCTCCTCCCCTGCCGCCTCGATGTCTTCTTGGCCAGAGTCTTTATTGAAGATGTCCAGCGTTTGTTCAATGCTTTGATGCTGCATCTCTCGACGTCGAGCCTGACGATCTCCAAGAGTCTTCCTTGATTGGAACGATCTGCCAGCTTCACAATTTTCTTCCGTGCTCAGGAGACAAGCACAAGTTGCACATTTCATATGAGTCGGTGCGCGGATACTTCGCATGGCACCGAGCACAGAATTTAAACAGAGTCCTACCCATCGAAGGAGAGCTGACCAAGCGTGGTTAGGCCTCGAAAGCCGTCCACAGAGCTTTCCGATGAGGTCGATTCCGATGTCGAAACAATACGCGGAGAAGTGGGAACGTCTACGGAAACAATCCCATCGAGGGTAGAGAGGCTTGTGCGTTGAGTGGAACCCAAAGAACGGTTTCGAACTGGAGCGCAGCAATACACGTCCAAACCTGATGGCGGAAAAAAACAATCTAACAACGGAGTCGATGACATGCGCACGATCACCGAACTGAGTCGTCACCTAACCTTGTGACTAGGAAAGACTTCTTTTAAGAAAAACAACTTGCAAACATCTGGACCCAACACTAGATGGCAGGAGTATGCAAAGCATTTGCATCCACAGCACACATGCCTTGAACATGTAGTTATTGGTTAAAAAGTAAGTACTTTTTGTGGGAGTTGGTATTCTGGGAATAGAACCAGGGTTCCCCCAGAGTGAAGGATGCACTCTCAAAACACCCTCAGCAGCACTAGGGCGACTGGGTGCAGAGTGCTGAGGCTCAATGTTATCCAATAGGGGATAGGGGCCTCTGGTTGGTGGCTGCTCTCAAGCAGGCCACAGGGTTGTGGGAGCAAAGCTCCTGGAGTTAGGCTCAGGACAAAGGGGGATCCAAGTTAGCACAAAAGGTTCACTTGCAGCGGCGCAGGGTGCTGTTTTGGTGTCGGGTGCCCTGTTTTTAATGAGAGTTGCCGGTTATGCATTTTGGCGGCAAGCTCGGTCCAGGAAGACTTCTGGGAGGAACTAACAGCTGGGCAGGTAAGTTGGAGGGCTCAGGGTGACGTAGGTGCACTTAAGGTTATCTTCTCCAGGGCGCAGGGCGGCTGGATGCAGTGGCGTCTTTTGATGTCTGATTTCACCTAACCCGGGCCATTCGTGGTTGAGAGGGTTCTCCGTGCAGAGGCTGCAGGCGATGTCGGGGAGTCCTGAAGGGGTTCACCCATGGTGGATTCGGACTCTGGAGCGCTGGGGGACTTGGATGGGACCAATGAGTCACTCGAACTTGGGCCGAAGGCGATGGGTGCAGTGGTGGTTTCAGACATCGGGTTTCTTTGTCAGCAGGCTCAGCGTCTGTCTTGGGAGGTTCTTTTGAACAGAGCTGCTATTCACAGGAGATCCAATCTTTGATGAAGGCAGTCAGTCATCACAGGATTCAGGAGGTCGCTGGCTGCAGAACAAGGCAGCTTTTGGCACAGGATCTCTGGAAACTGCGAATAAAGCCTGTAGGGCTAGGGCCAAGTTCGTTTTTCTCTTCAGTCTCCGTCGTTGGGCGTCTTCTTTAGTCCTTCTTTGGTTGCGGCAATCTGTCTTCCTGGTTCAGGGCTGCTCCCCAAATACTGTATTTAGGGGGCGTTTTAGGGGTCTCGAGGTCTGTAGCCAATGGGCTACTGACCTTAGGCTGACTACACCCTTAGTGTGCTTACCCACATGGGGGAGTGGGCACAATCCCCAATCCTGATTGGGGAGTGTCTGCCATCTGCAAGATGGCGGGCACTGAAGAGTTGGCTTCCCCTCACCTCCATCAACTGAGGGGTGGGGTTGGCAGAGGTGGGCACACCTTCTGGGATGGGTAATTTTTCTCACCTGTCTTCCCGCCAACCAGAAGGCGAGACAGTAAGACCTGCTCCTGATAGAGAGAGAGGCTGGGGTCGAATTTCAAAGGTGGCAAGGCCTTTGAAGCTCCCCTGGCTATTTCCTGGCCGGGGGGTGAACGCCTCTGCCCAGGAAAGGCTTTGTTTCTGGGCTTAGGGAGTGGAGGCACCCACCCCAGGGGTCCAGAAACATGTCTCGTGGTGGCAGGCTGGTGTGTACCAGTCAGGTAACCCACCAGAGGCTATTCGTTTTTCAGGGGGCGTCTCTAAGATGCCTCTGAGTACATTTTTTAATAAATCCCACACTGGCATCAGTGTGGGTTTAATGTGCTGAGAAGTTGGATACCAAACATCCCAGTTTTCAGTTAAGCCATTATAGTGCTGTGCCGTCTTAAAAATTGTTTTTCAAAAATTAAACGCGGTGGCAGTAGTGCACTATTCCACCAGGATCAATCAGTCCATTCTGTAAAAGATATTGAGATGCTGTATTAGAAAATGCTAGTGTTAATGACTTAACAGAACAAATCATTTCTTACCCGTCTGTGTGGTTTCGCAGCTTGAAGTATTTTATGGATTCGCTATGCTGTGCA
Source organism: Triturus cristatus (assembly GCF_964204655.1). NCBI lineage: Eukaryota > Metazoa > Chordata > Amphibia > Caudata > Salamandridae > Triturus > Triturus cristatus. The sequence goes on along the minus strand of NC_140590.1, from coordinate 1,534,762,973 downwards.
TTATTCTGCCATCTGGTGGTTGGGTCCGGAATTGTAGTATATTGTAGTATTTCTTCTCTTTTTTGTTGTTGTTGGTAGGCCTGGATGTAGTACCATTTTGTGCCCCTTCTATGACGTCGACGGGCTTCCTCCGGAAGCTCCCACCTTTGGTAGCCATCTTCGGATTCTTTTTTTCTCCTCTTTCCTCCTCCTTATAGTTCTCTTCCTTGGCGGGAGGAGGGTGGGTTCGCTAGTGAATCCAGAAAATACTTCAAGCTGCAAAACTACACCGACAGGTAAGAAACTATTGTTTTGCAGCATGAATCTTTTCTGGATTCACAATGCTGTGCATAGACTTTGTAGCGGTTTGCTAGTCTTGTGGTGGCTGGGTGGAAGATGAAATTTGGTTTGTAAATAGATGCTGTAAGACCTTTTGTCCGACGTGTGCTTCTTTGGTCATTTGAATGTCCACACAGTAATGTTGGGTGAATGTGTGCACTGAAGACCAGGTTGCAGCAATGCAGGTGTCTTGAATTGGAGTGTTAGCAAGAAATGCAATAGTTGCTCCTTTCTTTCTTGGTGAGCGCGCGTCTGGTGCACCTTGTAAAGCTTGTCCTGCTTGTTTGTGGCAGAATTGTATGGTTTGTGCTATCCATCTTGCAATTGTGTTTTTTGTTACTGGTCTTCCATGAAAACTGTTTGCAAAGGATACAAATAGCTGTTTAGTCTTACTGTATTCTTTAGTTCTTTCCACATAATACATGACTGCTCTTCAAGCTTCAAGTGTGTGCAAAGCTCTTTCCGCTTTGTTATTTGAATTTTGAAAGAAACTTGGTATCAGTATACTCTGATTTATGTGGAATCTTAATATTGGTATGAATTGAGGATCTTTCCTCATGACAATCCTGTTCCTATGTATTTGGAAGTAGGGTTCCTGTAGTGTTAGTGTCTGTAGCTCGCCAACTCTACATAGGGATGTTATTGCCACTAAAAATGCCGGTTTTATTTGTAGCGTTGCTTTGTGTAGTGGTTCGAAAGGTGCTTTAATCATTTGTGCTAGAACTATGTTCAGGTTCCATGTTGGTGCTGGTACCCTTTTTGGTGGTGCAATTTTTTTGCTCTTTCTAGGAACCGTTTGACCACATGTGAGGTGAAGAAACTCTTTCCTGTTTCCCCTCTAGTATACGTGACAATTGCTGCTAAGTGTACTTTTAGTGATGTAAAACAATTTACTTTCTAGTAAATGTGTCAGGTATTTTGGCACTGTTCTTTCATTTATAATCTTTGTTGAAAGACGCCTTTTAAGACACCATTGTGTGCATCTTTTCCATTTTGCTGTATAACATTCTTGTTGATTGTTTCCTAGCTTCTCTTAGAACAGCCATTGTGCTTTCTGGTAGTTTGAGATGTGCAAATTCTAAGTCTTCAGGAGCCATGCCGATAGACCTAAGCTCTCTGGTTCTGGATGAAGCACTTTCCCGTTTTGCATTGTTAGCAAACCTTTACTTATTGGAAGTTTGTACATTGTTCCGAGGACCAAGTCTGTCCGGCCCACTGTGGTGCGATGAGAATCATTGTCATTTTGCTGATTGTGCATTTGCTGATCACTTTGTTTATTAATGGTATAGGGGAAAAGCATACGCAAATATCCCTGACCAGTCTATCCATAGCGCATTCCCTAGGGACTGGTTGCATGGTCGCTTGGATGCAAAGTTTTGGCATTTTACATTGTGGGGTGTTGCAAAAAGGTCCATTTGTGGTGTCCTCCACTTCTTGAAAATTCAATGCACTTCTCTTTGATTCAGTTCCCACTTGTGGGATGATGTCGTTTGCCTGCTCAGTCTGCCTGCTTCTATATTGTCCGTCTCTGGTAGGTGCATTGCTAGAATGTCTATGTGTCTTGGGATTGCCCATCTCCAAATTTCTTGCGCTAGAGTTGAGTGCTACAGACTGAGTCCCTCCTGGTTGGTTTAGGTAAAACATTTTTGTAGTGTTGTCTGTTTGTATCAACACCCTTTTCCAGAGCTCTTTCTGAAAGGCATTTAAGGCTAAGAAAACAGTTTTTTTATTTCGAACGTTTGTTTTGATTAAAAAACAAGGTATCACAGGTAAAAACAATGTACTAGCAGGTCAGCCCGCAATACATACATCGACTGTTCCCACTAAGTACACAATTCAATAACAAGTGTAAAACATTGTACCTTCTGTCTGATTGGGAGCATTACTACTCTAAATCATGCCTTTGTCTAGCCAACGGCGGTTCACAGATCTCTCACCTGTAACTGTTCCATTTGTTCAATGTTTGTGTCCACTTGTTGGGGCAGCCTCTTGATACATATACTGTCTTTTCGGTGAAAATACAATGGTCCATATCATTTTCCCAAAGTCGAGGACGGCAGTTCTTGTGCCCCCCACAACCTTGCAATATTCCGCTTAGCGATCATAATCATCCCCAAGGACACCCATATTTTATCCTTGGTATTTGAGTCAATGGGACCCCAAATATTTAAGAGAGACCGCTTTACATTGCTATCAGTCGTGGCGCCCATTACTTCTGTCATGCACCTCGTCACCCCCCCCCACCCCCACCCCCCCCCCAATAATCCTGGATTGCTTGACATTCCCAGAGCATGTGTATGAACTTGCCCACATCTTTGTACAATATGCGTCAGTCCTATAGCCCACTTTCACAAGAGTCGGCCCTGAAAGGTATATTATGGAAGAAATAGCTGTTTCCCTAGGAGAGGCAAGAGCCTCAAGCCATTCCCGGTCATCCAGTCCCACTACGTCATGATCTCATTTGGTTCTAAGACGGAGGATGGGGTCAGGCATGTTAACAAGTTTTTTTGTTAACATGCTTAGTGAAATTGCCTTCTCGGGAAGGTGTCCATCTACTATCCTGTCCTCTAGAGGGGATGACTCTGTTGGGGTCTCTCCCCTAGGTATTGCCGCCCGTAGCGCATGTCTAATCTGTAGATATCTGAATCGCTTTGTATCAACTAGTTTGTATTCTTCCTGCAGTAGGGCAATGGAAATGACCCCCCTCCATAGGTACCCGACCACAGAAATACCTATCAAATCCCACCGGTCAAAGCTTTTAGTGAATCTTAGATTGCCTAGTTGTGCAGCATCCCAGAGTGGGGTGGCCAGGGTAAATTTATCTTTCCAGCCCAAACTCATCTTAGAAGTACCCCACACCTGAACGGCATGACCAGTCAGCTTCAATTTAGAGGGGTTAGCATACAGTGCTCCTTTAAAATCTCCGCCAGGGAGTAACAGATTTTTACCTGTCGGTGTAGTTTTGTAGCTTGAAGACTTTCTGGATTCACTATGCTGTGCATTATTCCGCCATCTAGTGGCTGGGTCCGGAATCGTAGTATTTTCTCTCTTTATTTTTTTGGGTGGGCCAGGTGGGCGTCGACATCCCACCATTTGGTGTCCTTCGTCAGCTCCCACCTTTGGTTGCCATCTTTGGATTCTTTTTTCTTTTCTTGTGTTAGCTCCTTTGCTGATCCATTTAGCTATGTGTGCAGTTTAACCCCCCCCCCCCCCCCTGTCCCCCTGTCTCATCTTTCTGGCGGAGGAGGGTAGGATCGCTAGTGAATCCAGAAAGTCTTCAAGCTGCAAAACTATACCAACAGGTAAGAAACTATACGTTTTGCAGTGTGAATCTTTCTGGATTCACTATGCTGTGCATAGACTTAGTAGCGGTTTGTCCTTACTGTGGTGGCCGGGTGGAAGATGAGCATTGATTACTAAAAGTGTGCTATAAGACCTGTCCCACTTGCGCTTTCTTGTTCATTTGAATATCCACCCAGCAGTGGTTAGTGAACGTATGCACTGAAGACCATGTTGCAGCCTGGCAAATGTCTTGGATAGGTGTGTTTGCTAGAAACGCAATTGTTGTTCCTTTCCGCCTTGTTGAGTGAGCTTGAGCTGCTCCTTGTAACTGTTGTCCTGCCTGCTTGTGGCAGTGTTGAATTGTCTGCGTAATCCATCGTGCAATCGTATTTTTGGTGACTGGTCGTCTCAGAAAACCGCTGGCAAAGGAGACAAAGAACTGTTTTGTTTTTCTGCACTCCTTTGCCCTCTCTATATAGTGCATTACAGCCCTTCTGGCGTCTAGTGTGTGTAGCACCCTTTCTGTTCTTGAGGTCAGTTTTTGGAAAAAACTTGGTATTTGGATTGTTTGGTTAATGTGGAACCGAGACACCACCTTTGGAATGAAGTGTGGGTCCGTTCTCATTACAATCCGGTCCTTGAGCATTTAAAAGTAGGGTTCCTGGTGTGTTAGCACTTGCAACTCACTAACTCTTCGTAGCGACGGGATAGCCACTAAGAAGGCTGTCTTTAGTGTGAGCGTGTGCAGTGTAGCCTTGTGAATAGGTTCAAAGGGTGCCTTCATCAATTGAGTTAGCACTACGTTGAGTTTCCATGCTGGTGTTGGCATGCTCTTTGGGGGTGCGAGTCTTTCCGCTCCTTAAAGAAATCTTTTCACAACTTGGGAGGTGAAGGAACTTTTCCCTGTTTCTTTTGTGTAGGCCACTATCACAGCTAAGTGCACCATTATTGATGTGTAGCTTAGGTTGCTTTGAAGCAGGTGCGTTAATTATCTTAGTACTGTTGATTCCCTTGTGATCTTGCGTTGTAGTTTCTCCTTGATGCACCATTGGGAGAATCTTTTCCATTTTGCTACGTAGCACTTTCTTGTGGTAGGCCTCCTTGCCTCCCTGAGTACTGTCATAGTACTTGCTGGTAGTTTGAGGTGTGCAAATTCTAGGTCTTCAGGAGCCATGCGGCTAGGCTGAGGCTCTCTGGCTCTGGTTGTAGCACCACTCCGTTCTGCATTGTTAACAGGTCCCTTCTTCTTGGGAGCCTGTGTGCTGGTTCTTGTGCCATTTCCACTATCTGTGAAAAGCAGGACTGTCTGGCCCACTGAGGTGCCATCAGTATTAGTGTCATGTTGCTGATTCTACATTTGTTGAGTACCCTGCGTATCAGTGGTATTGGGGGAAAATGTATGCAAATGTCTTTGACCAACTTATCCATAGCGCATTTCCTTGTGACCAATGGTCTGGTTGCGAAGTGTTGGCATTTTGCATTCTATGTGTGTTGCAAATAGGTCTATTTGCGGTGTCCCCCGCCTTTGGAATATCTTTTCTATTTCCTGCTGGTTGATCTCCCATTCGTGGGATGCAGACGCCTGCCTGCTGAGTCGATCTGCTTCCACATGGTCTTTCCCTGGGAGTATTGCTAGTAGGTCTATCCTTGGTGGAATGGCCCATGCCCATATTTCCTGTGCTAGCCCTGACCGTGCGACTGATTGTGTTCCACCTTGCTTGTTGATGTAGAACATGGTAGTTGTGTTGTCTGTTTGGAACACCACCCTGTTTCCGTACAGCTGCTTCTGAAAGGCTTTTAAGGCTAAGAATACAGTTTTTAGTTCTAGGTAGTGGATGTGTCTGACCGCATCTTGCTGCTACCACAGTCCCCTCACCTTGAGTTTGTTCATGTGCACGCCCCACCCCAGCTGGGAGGCGTCCGTTGTGATGGTCACTGTTTGAGTTGGTTGTGTGAATGGTTTCCCCTGTGATATGTTTTCCCCGTTCCACCACCCTATTTCCTGATGCACTGCTTGTGTGACAACCACTAGATCTTCCCAACTCCCTGTTGCCTGTGACCATTGCTGCTGTATCCATTCCTGGAATGGTCTCATGTGGAGTCGAATATTTGGGACTAGGTGGATGCACGACGCCATCATCCCCATCAGTTTGCTCACCGTCCTCACTGTCAGAACTTGCCCCTTGCGGTAAAGACGTGTTTCCTTCAGTATCGCCAATGTTCTCTTCCTGCTGGGAAACACTTTGGCCTGTATAGTGTTGATCTCTGCCCCTAAGAATATTTTGATCTGCTCCGGCTCGGTTGATGATTTTTCCCAATGGATTGAGAAACCCAGTTGACTCAGTGTTTGTACGACCTGCTGGATGTGTTCTTTGCAGTGGCTGTATGAACTTGCCTTTACGAGCCAGTCGTCGAGGTAGGGATATACGTGTATTCCCTGCCTTCGTAGGTGCGCTGCTATCGCTGCTAGGTATTTTGTAAACACCCTTGGTGCGGATTTGAGTCCAAATGCCAGTACTGTGAACTGGTAGTGAGTTTGGTTTATCACAAACCTTAATAGACGTTTGTGCTTGTTGTTGATGGGGATGTGCAAGTACGCGTCCTTTAAATCTATAGTTGCCATGTAATCCTCTTGTTGTATTTGTGGTATTACCTCCTGTAGGGAAGTCATCTTTAATCGGAGTTCTTATGAATTTGTTCAAGAATCTCAGATCCAGGATAGGTCTTAGCACTTCGTTCACTTTTGGCACGAGGAAGTATGTTAAGTAAACCCCCTTGTTCCTTTGGTTGTGTGGTACTACCTCCATCGCCCCCTTTGCAGAGCAGTTCCTTTGCTTCTAGTTGCAAGAGAGAAAGTTCCTTTGCTGAGTGAGCCTTGTTTCTTGGTTTTATGTTTGGAGGTTGTTTTTCTAGCTCTATGCAGTATCCGTATTGTATGATGTTTAGTATCCATTTGTTTGTAGTGACCTTCCTCCACTCCTTGAGGAAGTTCTTTATCCTGCCTCCTACTGGTGTTGTATGTTCGAGGGACTGTCTTTTGTGGAACATTAGGTTTCGGTTTTTCTCTTTGTCTTTGCACCCGCCCCGAGGTGTTGCTAGGGTGGGTGCTTGCTTCATGGTGAAGTCACTAGGAGGAAGGTTGTTGCCCTCCTCATCTTGTCCGTCCTCGTCCGTTCCCGCGCCCTCAAAAGGACTGGCCCTGTGGCTGGTACTGCCAGTTCTGGTGCTGCTGTCCCTGCTGCTGCTGGCCTTGGTTGTTGCCTTGATAGCCTTGTTGGAACGTTTGGTGCGATGTGGTAGGCACATTGCTTCCCTTACCACCTGGCCTTCTTGAGGGTGTACCCCTTCTCATCCCTCTGAACTGCAGTGCTCCCATGGATCTTGCTGTCGCGTCGTGCTTTTTGAGCTGGGTGAACTTGTTGTCAACTGGTGTGCCAAACAGATGCTCTCCGTTAAAAGGCATGTTCAGGATGTTGCTTTGTACCTCTGGCTTGAATCCTGAAATTTTAAGCCATGCGTGTCTTCTCTCGGTCACTACTATCATCATTAGTCTGCTGGATGTCTCCGCAGCATCCAAGGACGATTTTAAACCTGTATTTGCCATGCTTTTGCCCTCTTCTACCAGGTGGGCCACTCTTTGTTGGTACTGGTCTGGTAGATGCTTAAGGAGTTGCCCCACTTCCTCCCAGTGCTGGTAGGTGTGCCTGTTGACCAGTGCATTGGGAGTTTGCGATGCACCAATGGATTGCCGCATTTCGCTCCACCTTTCTCCCCGTGAGGTCCATCCTTCTACTCTCCTTGTCTGGAGGTGGTCCGGCATTTGTGGGTACATGGGCCCTTTTCCTAGCCGTAGCTGTAATTATGGAATCTGCTGGCACTGACCCCTGGTTGTATGCAGGGTCCTTTGAGGATTGCTTTTTCTTCTCCGTCCTTGGAGTCACTGCTTTGTATACAGCTGGTTCTTTAAAGGCCTCCCTTCCTTGGTACAGCACACTAGGGAGCATGGGCAGGAACTGGCTCCTAGTTTGTTGAGGCAGTAGTTTCCAGGAGAAAACATGCCTTGGGCTTTTCCTCCTCCAATTTTATCCCATAAGTCTGTGCAGCCTTTTGGACGACCATATTGTAGATCCCTAGGTCGTCTGGCAGTGAAGGCCTCGAAGGGTATAGGTCTACCGCTTCTTCTGGCAATTCGGCATCGAGGTCATGTCACTTCAAGTCTTGTGCCTCCGAGGACTTAGAGTCCTGGTAGGTCGGCTGATCCTCGTCGTCTCCGCCCTCGAAATAATACAGGGCTTCTTCCTCCGGTTTCTCGACCGGTTCAGGCGTTTTATGAGGTTCTGCGTCCTCGTCGTCGTCTCTTTCTACTTCCAAGCGCGTGTTTCGGCGGGATGGTGTACTGGCTCATCCTTTCGTCAAAGTCCCTTTTCCGCTGCAGGATGCTCGCCATTTCGGCCTCGAGCCTCCTCTTCTTCCTTTCCATCTCGGCAGCCTGTTCGGCGTCGAGGGTTGGAGCGCTCTGCTTCGAGATAGTCGACGTCAAGGTAGCTGTTGGCCCTTCTTTACTCGACGCCGAGGTGTCCTTTTAGGGGGCATCCTTCGACGACCTAGATCTTTCATGGGCTTTCGCCATCTGGGAGTTCTTTTTGAAGGATCCGCTGGGCTGTTTGTCCTTGGTTGCTGTTGCCTTTGCCGAGTGTTTCGGGGGCAATGCTTCCTTCGAGGACTTAGCTTCACTCCTACGAGTGTCGCTCTGGGCTTTAGCTTCACCCTTTCGAGTGTCACTCGAATGTCTGGGGGTCGACTCCCCGCTTACCCCCTTCGACGTCTTCTTTTGGACCTCGACGACCGTGCAGTCTTCCGGTCCCTCGGTGATGTTGTCTTCCTCTACACTAGAGAGGCCCAAGTATCAGAAGTGGCCCTTGCATGGTGTGGTTCTCCCTTCTCGGTCTCTTACCCGGAGTGTCTTGGGTGTGAACGGCGAGCACAAGTTGCAAGCCTCGCTGCTGTGGTCGAGCGGCAAGCATAGGTTGCAGACTGGATACTGGTCCTTCTGGGAATATTTGTGGTGGCAATTGGTGCAACTCTTGAAGGATGTTTTGTCCATGCCAGCGCTCAGGGAGCCCCCTGCGAGCTCATTTTCCGTTGAAGGTCGAGATTTTGGTCGAAAACCTTCTCCCTCGTCATCCCGGTTACCTGACCTGTAGTCTGGTGTGTCTGAAAGCTTCAATTTTCTGCGAGTTTCTTCCTCTTCCAAAAACTCTGGACCTATTCGGTAACGATCCAGACCCAACGGCGGAAAAAAGAATTTGAAGAAGACGACGACCCCGACCTGGGCCACGAAAACAAACAAAAAAAAAGGATAAAATACTACGATTCCGGACCCAACCACTAGATGGAGAAATAATGCACAGCATAGTGAATCCAGAAAGATTCACACTGCAAAACCACCTATCCATATTAAATCCCGGATCACCCTGCGGTCCAAACGTACACTGGCTCACTGCGGTGAGTTGTGCCATCCAGTAATATCTTTTTATGTCCAGGAGGGCTATACCCCCATCATGTCATCCTCGCGTGAATTTAGGAATTGATATCCGAGGTGGCTTCCCCTCCAATAGGAGTTCTCTCAGAGCACTGTCGATAGATTTAACATATTCTGTTTTCACTGGGTGTGGAGTGTTCTGCAAGGCGTAGAGGAAACGTGGAAGGGACATACATTTTAAATAGGGCTGTATGACCAACAGAGGGAGGAGATTTCGGTCCTGAAAAAGCATCGGGTCTTTGGACACATGGATCCCCCAGGTGTTTAAATCCTGTTGTGACATCGGCAATAGTGAACCCCTTGGGTTAGATTGCCGATTTACCACTGACATAGAGAACTGATTTAGACCAGTTAATAGTATAGCCGGAAAACTTCCCTAAGACTATGAAGATGTGCAATTCTCTATTCAGGGAGGTCGCCGGCGATGCCAGGTATAGTAAGACGTCGTAGGCATACAGCGAAATGTGGTCCTCCCATTCCTCAGACCATCTTAACCCTCTAATAATTGGGTCCTTCCGTATCCACATCGCCAGGGGTTCCAACATGAGGGCGAAAAGTAATGGGGAGAGGGGGCAACCCTGCCGAGTGCCTCTTCCGTGCATGAATGTTGCGGATACTCTATTGTTGACCACTATTTGAGCCAGCGGATTCGCATACAGGAGGTGTATCCAGCGCAGGAAGCCCGGGCCGAACCCTATTTTCCTCAATACTGTGAACATATATAGCCATTCGATCATGTTGAATGCCATGGCCACGTCACGCTACACCACCACCGCATCTCTCCGTATCGTGTCGGCCCAATCGAGCACCCTGTGTAGTCTCCACAGGTTAAGAGGTATTCCTGGCTGGCATAAAGCCAGACTAGTCGGGGTGTACTAGCTTAGTGATTACAGTTAGCAAACGGGTCACTAGTAATTTGGCCAGTATCTTGGCTTCCGCGTTTAGCAGAGAAATCAGTCTATATGAGGAACAGAGATGTTTGGTTTTCCCACTCTTGTGGATTACCACAATAGTGGCCAACTTCTGTTCTACTGGGAGAGAAATTGCCTCGCATCTTTCGTGGAACATATTTGTCAGATGTGGCGCGATTTTACTTGGGGCGAGCTAATACAATTCAACCGGCTGGCCATTCGGGCCCAATGCCTTACCCGCACGCAGGTCCTGGATGACTTTCTCTACCGCCGAACTTTCTAGGTCTTTTTCCAGGTCTAAACGTTCATCGTAGGAGAGTTTCAGCAAGGGGATATCCTGCAGCATCGAGAGTGCTTCCATTTCTGTGTATGTCGTATGTGACGTGTATACACCGAGGTAGTGATCCCATAACGCATTCACAATTTCTTGCGGGTCAGAGATCGTTTGACCGGTCTCTGTCGTGAGTTCCACCACTACTCTGTTGGCCTGCCCTCTACGATCAAGCCACGCAAGCAGTTTCCACGCATTGTCGCCCACTTCATAAACTTTACTGAGTGTAGCCCTGTGTTGAGCCGTGTCAGTGGCTACGGTTAAATAAGCTTTGGTTTTGAGTCGCAATTCAAGTCTAACCTTTTCAGAGCTAGCCTGATGCAATTTCCCCTCCAGTTCGAATATTTTGGTTTTTAGTCGCACTAGTTCCCTCGGTTTCTCTCTTTTAGTGTCAGCGATCTGGGAGCCAACCGTCCCTCCTATTACTGCCTTATAGGCCTCCCACAGCACTCGTGCCGAGTCTACAGAGCGTTCGTTTTCAAGAAATTAGTGTTTTGTGTCGCTCACAATCTTGTCGTGTATCTTAGGGATTGAATATGCTACTTACCAGTATGCATCTGTTCTTGGCATGTAGGGCTGCTGACATTCATATCTGTGCATAGATCGCCGCCTAGTGTTGGGTCCGGATGTTTGCACGTTGTTGTCCTGGAAGAGTCTTCGAAGTATCCTGAGATAGGGGACTCCTCCCCTGGACTACAGTGCGCATGGGCATCCTCTCCATCCTCAGATTGTTTTTCGCCATTGTGGCAGTGATGGAGTAGATACAGAAAGTGATGACCATGCTATACAGTAATTCTGAGAGCTGCAGCTGCTACAGGCGCCGGGGAGGAGGGTGGGCGATATGAATGTCAGCAGCCCTACATGCCAAGAACAGATGCATACTGGTAAGTAGCATATTCAGTTTGAGGCATGTGGGCTGCTGAATTCATATCTGTGCATAGAATACATAGCAGTACCTCCGATTAGCGGCGGCTACCAGTGCCAGCTGCAGCGGTCTGAAAAAGAGTTTTGAGAACAGCCTGTCCTACAGCTGCCTGCTGTTTTGAGTGTACATCTACACAGTAGTGTTTGGTAAATGTGTGTATAGTGGACCATGTGGCTGCTCTACATATTTCCTGTAAAGGAATGTTTCCTAGGAAAGCCATGGACGCCCCTAGCTTACGTGTTGAGTGGGCTCGTGGGGGAATCGTTAATGTGCGTTTAGCCTTTTGATAGCAAATTTGAATACATGTAACGATCCATCTGGCTATACCTGCTTTGGAAATGGCGTTGCCCTTGTGCTGTGGAGAAAAGGCAACGAAAAGTTGTTTTGTCTTCCTAAAGACCTTAGTTCTGTCTATATAGTACATGAGGGCTCTCTTTACATCTAGTGTATGGAGCATTCTCTCTGCTACATTCTGTGGATTTTGAAAGAAAACAGGCAGTTCAATAGTTTGATTTATGTGGAACTGCGATATTACTTTGGGCATGAATTTGGGGTTGGTACGTAGTACGACCCTGTTTGCGTGAACCTGTATGAATGGCTCTTGAATGGTTAGTGCCTGGAGTTCACTAACTCTTCTTAACGAAGTGATTGCCACTAGGAAAGCTACTTTCCAGGTGAGGAATTGAATCTCACATGAGTGGAGAGGTTAGAAGGGTGGACCCATCAGTCGGGTGAGGACCAAGTTGAGGTTCCACACCGGTGCTGGTGGGTGTCTTGGGGGAATTACTCGTTTAAGTCCCTCCAAGAAAGCTTTGATGGCAGGCACTCTGAATAAAGAGAGGTGCTGCCTGTTCTGGAGATAGGCTGCTATTGCGGTCAAGTGGACACGTATTGAGGTGTATGCCAGATTGCATCGGTATAGGTGTAAGAGGTAACAGATTATATTTTGAATGGATGCGTCTAGCGGGTTAATGTCATTGTTGTTGCAATAAATGACAAACCTCTTCCATTTAGCTGCATAGCAAGCCCTGGTAGTGGGTCTCCTGGCCTCCTTAATGATCTCCATACAGTCAGGTGGCAGGTTTAGGTAGCCAAACTCTAGGATTTCAGGAGCCAGATTGCCAGGTTCAGCTGTTGCGGATCTGGGTGCTGAATTTCTCCATGGTTCTGCGTCAAAAGTGCGGGTTTGATCCGCAGCCTTTGATGCGGCACCACGGAAGGTTCCAGAAAGGTTGTGTACCATGGCTGGCGTGCCCATGTTGGAGCAACCAGGATGAGTGTCAGTGAGTGCTGTCGCAGTTTGCGTGCCACCAGCGGTATCAATGGCGCTGGGGGAAAAGTGTACGCAAATCTGCCGGACCAGTTCATCCATATCGCATTGCCCTGCGACTGTGGATGTGGGAACCTGGCGGCAAAGCTTTGGCATTTTGCGTTTTCGCTTGTCGCGAATAGGTCTATCTCTGGATGACCCCACTGCTGGAAGTACGGTTGAAGTACTGATGGGTGTAACTCCCACTCGTGCATTTGGTGGCTGTGTCTGCTGAGCAGATCCGCCATCTGGTTGTCCTTGCCTGGGAGGTGTTCCGCCATGAGGAATATGTTCCTCTGAATGGCCCACTTCCACATGCTCTGAGCCAGATGAGACAACTGTGGAGAGTGTGTTCCTCCCTGCTTCTGTATGTAGTACATGGCAGTCATGTTGTCCGTCCGGATCAACACGACCTTGTTGCACAGATGTACTTTGAATGCCTTCATGGCTAGGAAGATTGCCAACAGTTCCAGAAGGTTGATGTGCATCTTCTTTTGTTGTGTTGTCCATAGTCCCTGCACTGTGTAATTGAGTACATGAGCTCCCCATCCCTGGAGAGACGCGTCCGCTGTCAGTATTATTTGGGGAACAGGCTCTTGGAACGGTCGGCCCTTGCAAAGGTTGTGGATTCCACCAATGCAGAGAGTTGTATGCCTGACCGCTCACCAACACTAGGTCTTTCAACTGTCCTTGAGCCTGATTCCACTGACGTGCTAAGCACTCCTGAAGTGGGCGCATATGTAGTCTCGCGTGTGGGACTATGAAAATGCAGGAGGCCATCATGCCTATCAACTGCATGAACACTCGCGCAGGAAGGGAGTGTTGGGGTTTGAACTTGGAAATCAGCATTTGCATGCTGCTGATCCTCACTAAATTTGGCTGAGCTGTGGCTGCCAGAGTGTTTATGGTCGCACCTAGGTACTGTTGTACGTGTGCGGGTTGGAGATGTGATTTTGGGTAATTTAGTGAGAATCCCAGACTGTGAAGGAGCTGAATGGTGCGGGACATGTGGCTGGCACATTGCTGGGCTGACTTTGCCTGAACAAGCCAGTCGTCCAGGTAAGGGTAGACGTGAATGTGTTTCCTCCGTAGATGTGCAGCCACGGTAGCTAGGCACTTTGTGAAAACTCTGGGTGCTGTTGTTACTCCGAAGGGGTGGACTTTGAATTGATAGTGCTGACCCTGAACGGTGAACCGGAGATATTTTCTGTGTGACGGGTGTATGGGTATGTGGAAATACGCATCTTTGAGGTCCAGCGTGGCTAGGAAATCTCCCTGTCTGAGGAGTGGGAGAACCTGCTGCAGGGTGAGCATGTGAAAATGCTCTGAGAGAATGTAGTGGTTGAGGGGTCTCAGGTCTAGAATAGGTCTGAGTGACCCGTCCTTTTTTGGTATTAAGAAGTACAGAGAGTACACCCCTGTTCCCTGCTGGTGTACGGGCACGACCTCTATTGCGCCTTTTTGCAGCATACTTAGCACCTCCTGCTGTAATAACGCTAAGTGCTCTGAGGACATAGGACGGTGCCTTGGCGGTATGGTGGGTGGAGTGGCGGTTAATTCGAGACAGTAACCGTGTTGGATAACATCTTTGACCCACCTGTCTGTGGTGATGGAATTCCACGTGGACAGGAACCGCTGGAGTCTCCCCCGACAGGTGTTATGTGGTCGGGGGGGAAGGGAGAGGGCGTCGCTGTTTGTTCTTGGGGGAGGACCTGGTATTGCCGTAACCACGTCCTCTGCCCTTGGTGCTGGAGCCACGATATCCACCTCGGGTGTTTTTATCGTAGGAACCCTGTGTGCCCCCTTTATTGTAGGTTTGTTGTGCCCCCTGTCCTCTACCTGCACCTCTATTTCCGGGGCGACAAAAGGAGCCACTACGAAAAGTCTGCGTTTGCAGAGCCCCCATTGACTTCGCAGTGTCCGTGTCTTTTTTTTATCTTTTCTAAGGTGGTGTCAACCTCCGGTCCAAATAAGTAGTCGGGGTTGACCGGCTGATTGAGGATGTTATTTTGGACTTCAGGTTTGAATCCGGAGATTCGTAACCAGGCGTGTCGTCGTAGCATGACGCTAGTGTTTATTGCCCTTGCAGCTGTGTCTGCAGCATCCAGTGCACACTTGATGGATGCGTTTGTGAGCAGTTGTCCCTCCCTGATGAGGAGCTCCGCTGCCTCTTTGTACTCCTCTGGCAGGTGTTGGAGTAGGGTCTCTAATGTGTCATAGTGTGAACGGTCGTAGCGAGCTAGGAGGGCCTGTGTATTGGCGATGCGCCATATGTTTGCTGCCTGGGCTGCAATCCGTTTGCCGGAGGTTTCTAGAACCATGGACTCTTTGTCCGGGGGAGGAGCATCCCCAGTTGTCTGCGAGTGTGCTCGTTTGCGAGCATTGGCAACTACAATGGAGTCCAGAGGCAACTGGCTCCTAATGTACGTGGGGTCCCCAGGTGCGGGTTTGTATTTCTCGATCCTGGGGTTTATGACCCGTGCCCTGGTGGTTTCTTTGAAAATGTCCTTTGCTGGCTTTAGGACACCCTTTAACATGGGCAGAGTTTTAACAGTCCTCTCTGAGGATGCGAAAGTGTCCACCAAGAAATCATCCTCGATAGTGTCTGAGTGGAGTTGCACTCCATGATTGGCTGCGGCACGTTCAATGAGGGCGTTGAATGCAGCAGTGTCCTCTGTGGGGGACGTTTTTGCGCCATAAAGTTGCGTGTCCTGTGTATCCAGGGCGGCACCAGGCTCTACGGGGTCATCCCAGACCTGATCAGGGTCTTGCTGGCCCTCAGGGTCCATGTCTTCGGGGTAGATGGTGTCGTCACCCATGTAGTCCTCCACTGCAGCCGTGTCGGAGTGCGTTGGAGAGAATGATGGATCTGTGTAAGAGGTGTGGATGCGTTCATAAAGAACTGGTTCCGATTCCGCCGGCATTTTTTGTTTTAGCGGGATCCTATAAGAGTCCAAAGCGTGCCCTGAAGTGATCTTCCGCTTTTGGAGCATAAGCCTGCCGGTGTCTGCGTCGATGAAGTGGGACGGCGATGCCCCAGTAGTCAAGTGTTCGGTAGATGGGGACCTTGTCTGTGTGACGCGGGTTCTGATTTCGAACATTTTCGGCGCCGTGGATGGCGGCAGACCAAAGGTGATGTTGGCCGGTGCCGAAGGTGCCTTCTGTGCCCGTTTCGGTTCGGAGCCCAACGATGTCTGGAGGGCTGCCTTTTCCCTGATGCGTTTCAAGGACGCTGCCACTTGTTGCACCTGGAACGCTGATGGTTCTTTGGCGCCAATAGGTTCCGTATCGGCAGGCGTGGACTTCTTCGAAGTCACCTGGTCATCGAGCCGATGAGGGGTAGGAGCCGACGACGGCGTCGATGAATGTACCTTAGTCGCTGCCTTCGAGGTGGATAGCAATGCAGTGGCCATTTTCACCTTGATGGCTGGTGCTGATTTTTTCGGTGCCGGGGGCCTCGGCGCTTTGACGGTACCGATAGATTTCCTTTTTGGGTCGGCGCCGACATCGGCTGCAGCGAGTTCGGCACCGAAGTCCCGTTTGGTGCGGTCGGAGCCGACGGGTTTGGCTGGCGTCGAAGGTGTGGTGGTCCTCGAGCCGACCAGTGTCAGTTTCACTTTCGGTTTCTGTTGAACCGGTGCGATGAGTGGTTTCGGGTTCGTGGTAGGGAAACCAGTCTTTTTAGGTGACAATGGCTCTTGCTGAATGTCCGTGGCCGGG
This sequence comes from Triturus cristatus, assembly GCF_964204655.1. NCBI lineage: Eukaryota > Metazoa > Chordata > Amphibia > Caudata > Salamandridae > Triturus > Triturus cristatus. Next base: position 1,534,746,635 of record NC_140590.1, on the reverse strand, counting down.
CCAGAGGGCGGGGCCGAGGAACTGCGGGATTGGTCTTGGGTAAGGCCCGAAGGCGATCCCTCGACCGGAGCCGTCGACTGACCCATTGGGATATCCTCCATTTGGACGGGTAGGCCTTGCTCCTCACCGGAGCTACCTTCTTCGGCCCCTAAGGCCTCATCGTAGTCTCCTACCTCATCGTCGGCTTCTTCCCTGTGAAAAAGCTCTTCTTCGACATCTTCCGATCGGGAACAGTGTTCGGAAGTGGGGCTGGAGGGTGTATTTTCCACGCTTTCGACATCTTCGTCCTCGGTGCTGAAGATGTTGGCCGGGGCCGGTGCCGCTTGCTGCGCTTCCAGTCACGCGGCTCGTCGATTCCGTAGAGTCTTCTTGGATCGGAATCGGGCACAGGCCATGCATTTCGATTCGTCATGATCCGGTGAGAGGCATTTGTTACACACCGGGTGGACGTCGATATGGGGGTATTTGGCGTGGCAAACAGGACACCGCTTGAATGGGGTCCTCGATTCCATCGTCAAAGTTCGGTCGATGTTCGGATTGAATGGATCCGAAAAGTTGTTAAAATCGCGAAACTAGTCTGTAAACTGTCGATACCGATCGGAAACAGTACCGTCGAAAACTAAAGGCCTTTTGGCCTGAAACTAGATTTTCCTAACTTGAGTCAAGATAAGCACATCCGAACCCAATGGCGGAAAAAAACAATCTGAGGATGGAGAGGATGCCCATGGGCACTGTAGTCCAGGGGAGGAGTCACCTATCTCAGGATACTTCGAAGACTCTTCCAGGACAACAACGTGCAAACATCCGGACCCAACCCTAGGCGGCGATCTATGCACAGATATGAATTCAGCAGCCCACATGCCTCGAACCTTAAGGTACCAAGGACTTATAGGGGCTGTCCTCCCCCTTTGTGGCTCCCCCAACTCCACCTGGGCCCAGTGGGCCGAGTGATCCGATATACCCCAAGCAAGGTGATTAACCGCTCTGACATATCCCAGTTGGACCGCCGGTGTTAAAATAAAGTCTATTCTTGACATTCTGTGGCGGGCCCCCGAGTAAAACGTGTATTGCTGTTCTGTGGGATGGAGCGCCCTCCAGGTGCCAATGAGACCCAGTGCTTCCAAAAAATTAAAAGAACACAGTGTTTAGTTCCAAGATATTGATGCTTTTCACCGCATCCTGTGGTGCCCACAATCCTCTTACTTAGAGATTGTTCATGTGTGCTCCCCATCCTATTAGGGACTCATCTGTTATGGTCACTGTTGGAGTTAGTGGTGTGAACAGTCTCCCTTGTGATATGTTTACCTTGTTTTACAATGCAATCTCTTGAACTCTGTGACAACCACTAGATCTTCCCAACTCACATAGCTTGTGACCATTGTGTCTGGAGCCATTCTTGAAATGGTCTCATGTGTAGACTAATGTTGGGAACTAACTGAATGCATGAGGCTATCATTCCTAGTAGTTTCTCCACGGTCCTCGCTTTCAGATGATGCCCCCTCTGGTATAGATGAGTCCTTCAATAGGGCTCCTTTTCTTGCTCGGGAATGCTTCCCTAACACAGTGTTTATCTCTGCGCCTAAGAACACCTTTATGGGTTCTATTGATTACTTTTCCAAATGTATGGAGACCCCAGCTGAACTAGTGTCTCTATCACTTGGTGTATATGCTGTTTGCATAGGCTGTAAGACTTTGCTCTTACCAACAAGTCGTCTAAGTAGGGGTAAACGTGTATTCCGTGCCTTCTGAGATGTGCTGCCACTGCTACCAGGCACTTTGTGAACACTCTTGGTGCTGATTTCAGACTGAAAGCGAGTACTTTGAATTGGTAGTGTTTGTCCACGATAAATCTTAATTTGTGTTTTTTGTTCATTGGGATGTTTAAATACGCATCCTTTAAGTCTATTGTTGCCATGTAACGAAAAGTTTCTTACCTGTCGGTGTAGTTTTGCAGCTTGAAGATCTTTCTGGATTCACTATGCTGTGCATTATTCCGCGATCTTGTGGTTGGGTCCGGATTCGTAGTCTTTTCTTTGTTTTTTTTTTTTTTTTTGTAGCCCAGGTGGGCGTCGACGTCCACCATTTGGTGCACCTCCCGTGACGTCGTCGTGCTTCCTGCGGAAGTCCCACCTTTGGGGCGCCATCTTCGGGTTCTTTTTTCCCTGTTTTTTTTTTTTTTTTTTTTAACCCTAGGCGATTGATTAATCCTTTTGTCCATATTTCTGTACGTATCCACTTTTTTGATCCTATCCATTTCACCCCCTCTTCCTCCAGCCTCATCTTCCTGGCGGAGGTGGGTGGGTTCGCTAGTGAATCCAGAAAGATCTTCAAGCTGCAAAACTACACCGACAGGTAAGAAACTTTTCGTTTTGCAGCGTGAATCTTTCTGGATTCACTATGCTGTGCATAGATTTTGTAGCGGTTTTCCTATTTTTGTGGTGGCTGGGTGGAAGATGATCGCTGGTCGTTGAAAATGTGTTGTAGCACCTTCTGTCCGACCTGTGCTTCCTTATTCATTTGAATGTCCACGCAGTAGTGCTTTGTGAACGTGTGCACAGATGCCCAAGTTGCTGCGAGACAAATGTCTTGGATGGGCGTGTTTGCCAGGAAGGCAACTGTGGCCCCCTTCTTCCTTGTGGAGTGAGCTTGTGGCCCCTCCGTTAGCTCCTGTCCAGCCTGTTTGTGACAGAATTGGATAGTGAGGGCAATCCACCTAGCGATGGTGCCCTTGGTCACTGGTCTACCCATGAAGCTAGTAGCAAAGGACACAAACAGCTGCTTCGACTTCCTGAGTTCTTTGGTTCTTTCAATGTAGTGCATCACCGCTCTTCTGGCATCGAGGGTGTGCAGGGCCTTTTCTGCATTTGTAGTCGGGTTTTGGAAGAAACTCGGTATCTGTATACTCTGATTCATGTGAAACGCCGACACTACCTTGGGCATGAAGTGTGGGTCCGTCCTCAGGACTACCCTGTCCTTGTGAATTTGAATGTAGGGCTCCTGTAGCGTTAGTGCTTGAAGCTCGCTCACTCTGCGTAGTGAGGTTATGGCCACTAGAAAGGCAGTCTTCATCGTCAACATTTGTAGATTGGCCTTGTGAATGGGTTCAAACGGCGCCTTCATGAGCTCCGTCAGAACCACGTTTAAATTCCATGCCGGCGGCGGCAACCTTTTCGGGGGTGCCATTCTTTTGGCTCCCTCCATGAATCTCTTCACCACCTGCGAGCTGAAGAAACTTCCACCCTTCTCACCTCTGGTGTAGGCAACGATCGCTGCTAGGTGCACCCTTAGGGAGCTCGAGCAGAGGTTACTCTTTAGAAGGTGTGTGAGGTACCTCAGCACCGTTGAGTCTCTTGTCATTCTGTTGTGCAGGCCCTTCTTCCTGCACCACACTGTGAATCTCTTCCACTTTGCGCTGTAGCACTTTCTTGTAGTAGGTTTCCTTGCCTCCCGTAGCACTCGCATAGTGCTCTGAGGTAACCTTAGGTGTGCGAACTCTAGGTCTTCAGGAGCCATGCTGCTAGGTTGAGGGTCTCTGGCTCTGGGTGCAGGACCTCCCCGTTTTGCATTGAGAGCAGGTCTTTTCTTCGCTCGAACCTGTACGGATTGCCTTGCGCCATTTCTTGAATCTGTGAGAACCATGTCTGCCTCGCCCACTGTGGGGCCACCAGGATCAGAGTCATGTTGCTGGTTCTGCACTTGTCGAGCACTCTGTGCAACAGGGGTATCGGTGGAAAGGCGTAGGCAAATGTCCTCGACCAGCTTATCCATAGGGCATTTCCCTTGGATTGCTGATCTGGTTGCCTGGACGCGAAGCTTTGGCATTTTGCATTGTGGCGTGTTGCAAAAAGGTCTATTGTGGGAGTCCCCCATCTCCGGAAGAGTTTCTCCGTTTCCTGGCCATTGAGCTCCCACTCGTGCGATGCTGAGGTCTGCCTGCTCAGCCAGTCTGCCTCCACATTGTCCTTCCCCGGTAGGTGAATTGCCAGTAGATCTATCCTGAGAGGTATGGCCCATCTCCAAATCTCCTGAGCTAGGGATGAGAGGGGAAACGACTGTGTCCCCCCTTGTTTGTTGATGTAGAACATCGCCGTGGTGTTGTCTGTCTGCACCAACACCCTCTGCCCGCACAGGTGTCTCTGGAATGCCTTCAGGGCTAGCAGTATTGTTTTCAACTCGAGGTAGTTGATGTGGCGGACCGCGTCTGCCGGAGCCCATAGACCCCTCACTCTGAGGTTGTCCATGTGCGCTCCCCATCCCATCTGCGATGCGTCCGTGGTAATGGTCACTGTTGGGCTTGGTGGTGTCAGGCTTCTCCCTGTTGTTATGTTGTCTCTGTTCCACCAAGTTATCTCCTCCTGCACTGCGTGCGTAACAACCACTAGATCCTCCCAACTTCCGTTTGCTTGTGACCATTGCTGTTGCAGCCATTCCTGGAATGGTCTCATGTGCAGGCGTACATTCGGCACCAGCTGGATACAGGACGCCATCATCCCCATCATCTTGCTCACCGCCCTCACTGTCAGAGCTCGCCCCTTCTGGTAGAGCTGCGTCTCCTTCAGTAGGGCATCTGTCCTCCTGTCGCTGGGCACTACTGTACTGTTGAGGGAGTTGATCTGTGCCCCCAGGAAAATCTTTACCTGCTCCGGTTCCAGCGATGATTTTCCCCAGTGGATGGAAAATCCCAGATTTGTGAGGGTGTCCGTTACGCGTTTTGCGTGCCTCTCGCACTTCTCGCGTGAGTTTGCCTTGACCAGCCAGTCGTCCAAGTAGGGGTATACGTGTATGCCCTGCTTTCGTAGGTGTGCCGCTACCGCCGACAGGCATTTTGTAAAGACCCTTGGCGCTGATTTTAATCCGAAGGCCAGGGTTGTGAACTGGTAGTGTTCCTGTTCGATGTTGAATCTTAGAAGGCCCTTGTGCCTTCTGTTTATTGGGATGTGAAGGTAGGCATCCTTGAGGTCCACGGTGACCATGAAGTCCCCTTCTCTTATCTGTGGCAGTACCTCCTGCAGTGAAGTCATTTTGAACCTTTGTGTTTTGACGAACTTGTTTAGGTACCGGAGGTCCAGTATGGGTCTGAGGTCTCCGTCTACCTTCGGAACCACGAAGTAGTTTGAGTAGACCCCTTTGTTGCGTTCCCTGAACGGCACTGTCTCTATGGCTCCCTTTTGCAGGAGTTTCCGTGTTTCTTCTCTGAGTATTGCCAGTTCTTGGGCCGATCTCTGTCTTTCCTTCGGCTTTCTGTTTGGAGGTCTTTTCTCCAAGTCTACGCAGTATCCGTACTGCACGATGTTCCGTATCCACTTGTCTGTGGTTATGCGCCGCCACTCCTGAAGGTAGAACCTCAGCCTTCCGCCTACCGGTGACGTATGCTCGTAGGCTCTTGGATCTTCTCTTCCCCCTGATGACACCTTTTTGCGCCTCACCCTTGGGGGCCTGACGAGGGTGGGCGTCTTCTTGCGTGCTGAGTCACTTCGAGGAGGGCTGATCGCCCCCTCTCCTCCTTTGGCCACGTCCGTTCCCTCTCCCTCGAAAGGACTGGCCCCGAGGTTGATATTGCCAGCTTTGCTTCTGCTGACTTTGTCCGTGACCTTCGCCCTGCTGACCTTGTTGGAACGCCTGGTGCGACGTCCCCTGTTGGCTTCCACCCCTACCGTAGGGTCTCCTCGAGGGATTTCCTCGTCTCATTCCCCTCCGCTGCAGGGCCCCCATGGACCTCGCTGTCTCGTTCTCCTTCTTGAGCTGGGTGAGCTTCTCGTCCACCGTTGCTCCGAACAGTGTCTCTCCGTTGAAGGGAGTGCCCAGGATGTTGTTCTGCACTTCCGGTTTGAATCCCGAGATTCTTAGCCATGCATGCCTCCTTTCTGTGACCCCTATGGCCATGAGTCTTGCTGAAGTCTCTGCCCCATCCAACGCCGTCTTTATACAGGAGTTGGCGATGTTCTTGCCTTCATCTACCAGGTGAGAGGCTCTCTGGCGGTATTCTTCGGGGAGGTGCTTTACTAGCTCCCCCATTTCATCCCAGTGTTGGTACTGGTGTCTATTTAGGAGTGCATTTGAATTCGCCATGCGCCAGTGCATTGCGGCGTTCCTCTCGACCTTTCTGCCTGTGAGGTCGATTCTCCTGCTCTCTTTATCTGGAGGTGGGCCCGAGGTTGCTGGCACGTTGGCCCTTCTCCTGGCCGTGGAGGCAATGATGGAGTCTGCGGTGACGCTACCCTTGATGTAAGGTGGGTCCAGGGAGGAGTGTTTATACTTTTTCTCTGTCCTGGGCGTGATCGACCGACAGGTGGCAGGCTCCTTGAAGGCTTCTCTCCCCTGGTTCATCACGCTTTGTAGCATGGGGAGGAACTGGCTCCTAGTCTGGATGGGGAGCAGTGTTTCGACGAGAAAATCTGCTTTCGGCCTCTCCTCGTCGAGCTTGACGCCGAAGGCCATTGCTGCGCTCTTCACCACCATATTGTACACCCCGATGTCGTCTGGTGGCGAAGGCCTCGAGGGGTACGTGTCCACGGCCTCCTCCGGGTTTTCGGTGTCGAGATCTTGCCATTCGACGTCGTTGCCGGTAGATGTCGCCGATTCGAAGAACGATTGTTGGTCTTCTTCCTCGGCTTCTTCCTCATAATAGGGCTCCTCTTCCTCTTCGAGGTCCCTTGTCAGCCCTTCGGCGTCGAACTCCTCCTCGACTTCGACGACGTCCGCCGATGAAACCGTTGGAATCTTGAATTCCTTCATCCTGGCGTCGAACTCCTTCTTCCTTTGAAGGATGTTCTCCATTTCGGCCTCGAGCCGCCTCTTCTTTTTCTCCATTTCGGAGATGCTTTCGGCGTCGACCGCGGGCCTTTTCGATGAAACTTGCGTCGACGTCGAACGTTCTTTCTGCGTCGATCGGCCCGTTTCATGGGATGATTTCGACGACCCTTGCCTTTCGGCGTCTTTCTGCGCCAGGGAGTCCTTTTGTAAGGATCCGCTGGGCCTTTTGTCCGAAGTTCCCCCTTTGGACGTCGAAGTTTTCGGCGCCGGGGCTCCCTTCGTGGACCTTGACTCAGTTTTTCTCGAGTCACCCTCGTGTTTGAGGTGTTTTTTGATTTGCGCTCGACGATTCTCTTACCTCGTCTTCTTTCTTCTTGTCGGTCTCTACGACCGTGAAGTTTTCGGCTGCCTCGGCGACGTTGTCCTCGTCGTCCGTGTCGAGGCCCAGCGCGTAGAGTGTCGGGGGTTTTCCTTGGCCCTCCATGTTGGCGTTGGCTCTCCTCTGCCTCTCTCTCACCCTGAGTGTCTTCGGCGCGAAGACTGAGCAGGCGTTGCAGTCGATACTCTGATGATCCACCGGTAGGCAGAGGTTGCAGACCGGATGCAGGTCTTTCTGCGCGAACTTGTGGTGGCAGTTTGGGCAGAACTTGAATGGCGTCTTGTCCATTTCGCTCAGGGTCTCTGAGCGTGCATTCTCCAAGGTTGTCGAAGAAAAAGGCTCGCTGGTCTTCTTTCTTCGCGTTCCTGTCGAAATCTGTTCTTTCCTGATGTCTTCTCTTGATTCTATCGATGAAACTCGCTTTTCTTCCTTCTTCCTCCGAGTGAACTTCTGGAGCTTCTCGATGACGATCCAGACCCAACGGCGGAAAAAAGAATCTGAAGATGGCGCCCCAAAGGTGGGACTTCCGCAGGAAGCACGACGACGTCACGGGAGGTGCACCAAATGGTGGACGTCGACGCCCACCTGGGCTACAAAAAAAAAAAAAAAAAACAAAGAAAAGACTACGAATCCGGACCCAACCACAAGATCGCGGAATAATGCACAGCATAGTGAATCCAGAAAGATTCACGCTGCAAAATCTCCCTTTTGCAATTGAGGTAGCACCTCCTGCAGTGTAGTCATTTTGAATCTTTGGGTTTATACTCCGTTGCTCTTTTCTCTGTGTGCTACGTGCTCTATTGCATGTTTTCCCTGAAGCCTCTGCACCTCTTTGACTAAGTAAGATAATTCTTCTTTTGAATTTGTCCTTTGCTTTGGCCTCCTGTTTGGGGGGCTGTTTTGTTAACTCTGCAGTAACCGTACTGTATTATGTTTAAAATCCATTTGTCTGTGGTTATTTCCCTCCATTTTTGCAGTAAAAATCTTAGTCTGCCTCCTACTGGGGTAGTATGTTGGAGGAATTGTGAACTGGTCTTGTTTTGTTTTTGTATATGCTTCTTTTTTGTTTGAACTCTCACTGCTGTTCGTGAGTGTACCTCCTTGTGTGTGCAGTCACTTAGTAGAGGTTTGTTGTCCACCTCTTTGTGGCTGACCTCTGCCACAGGGACGCCCTTGAAAGGATGATCTACCTTGGTATTGCCAGCTTTATTGATGTCCCGGTTATGTGCCCTGGTTTCCCATTTGATATGTTTGTTGGTAACCTTGATGTGAGGTAGCAGGTTGGTGTGTACCTCTCCCCGCTGGTCTCCTGGATGGTGTGCCTCTACGCATGCCTCTGAACAGTACAGCCCCCATGGATCTTGCAGTTTCGTAGTCCTTTAGTTGATTTTGCTTTTTTCATCAACCACACTTTCAAACAACTGCTCCCCATTGAACGATGAATTATTGATGTTGCTTTGCACTTCTGGCTTGAAGCCTGAGATTCTAAGCCATGCGTCCCTTCTTTCAGTGATGCCAATCATCATTTGCCTGCTAGATGTTTCTGCAGCATTAAGGGCTGATTTCAAAGCACAAGTTACTACTTGTATAACAATATATCTGTAAGAGATATTAGTTAGTGATAGATTCCTTACCTTAGAATATCCCCAGGCGTCAGACTGGATCTAGAAAGTTTTGCTAGCAGTACCCCTGTGCGTCAGTAGGTGGCGTCGTACAGCTCCGCGTCCGTCGCTAGCGTCGTAAGCGCCGAGATGACGTCACGAAGACTACTTAGTGCGCATGGGTGGCGCCTGTCAATTCTGTACACGACTTTCCGCGCCAGGAACGCAGAGCCATGCAAGAAACTGACCACTGGTGCCAAGAAACTAGAGCGCTGAAAGGGATGACCTTAACCCTAGAAATCAGTTCACAGGATGGGTGGGGCGGTAAGGAATCTATCACTAACTAATGTCTCTTACAGATATATCGTTACACAAGTAGTAACTTGTGCATCTGAAAGAGACACGTTAGTGATAGATTCCTTACCTTAGAATAGATACCCCAGCAAAACCAACCCCGGTGGTGGGTCTGTAAATAGATTACACCAGAAAGTCACGGAGAACAGAACGGCCAAAGAAGCTGTCTCTCCGGACCGGACTGTCAAGGCAGTAATGCTTGGTAAACGTGTGCAGCCTGACAAATGTCCTGCAAGGGGACGCCGCGCCGCGTCCCAAGGCAGTAGTGGATGTCGTCGCCCTGGTAGAATGGGCACGCAGCCCCACAGGAGGCTCCTTCTTAGCCAACGAGTTACAGGCCTTGATGCAGAGAACGACCCCACCGAGCGATGGTCCGCTTGTGCACAGCCCGACCTCTTTTGGCCCAACAAAGAGCTGGTCATCCACCCGGAACTGTCGTGTGCACTGCAGGTAGAACGAGAGCGCACCTTTTGGGTCCAGACGGTGAAGCCTCTCTTCCTCTTTCGAAGGATGCGGAAAGAAGATGGGCAAAGTGATGGTCTGCCCGATGTGGAAGGGCGTGACAACCTTCTGGCAGAGGTGATAGCTACCAGGAAAGCCGTCTTGAGAGAGGCATTATGAACGGCACGGGACTTAAAAAGAGATGGCTGATCTGGAAGCCGTAAAAAGGCGGAGATGGCTGAAAGATAACCTTTGATAGTGCCCAGAGCAGAGCCCTGCTGGGCCAAATAAAGAAGGAACAGGAGGACTACGGAAAGAGGGGCAGAAAGGGGATCCACAGCCCTAGCTGTGTACCATGCCACAAACTTGTTCCACCTGCAGGCGTATCACGTTTTAGTGGAGGGACGCCTGGCTGCCAGAATGACATCACAGACTTTTGGAGGAAGATCGAAAGCTGTCAACTGTCGCCGCTCAATCTCCACGCATGGAGGTGGAGGCTGGACAGGTTCGGGTGGAGGACCGTCCCCTGCTGCTGCGACTGAAGATCCTCCCCTAGAGGCAGTCGTATCGGGGGGGGGGGGCTCGATCGCCATGCTGAGTAGCTCAGGATACCAGTATCTTTGTGCCCAATCTGGAGCCACAAGGAGGACTTGGGCCCGGTCGCGCCGAATCTTCTTCAGCACTCTGGGCAGAAGTGGTATAGGCGGGAAGGCGTACAACAGACCGCAACTCCACTCGCGACAAAAAGCGTCGCCGACCGAGTGCATCCTTGGAAATGTGCCGAACTGATGACATTGCGCGTTCTCTTCGGTGGCGAATAAATCCAACCAAGGCTCTCCCCACTGCTGAAAGAGACCTTGCACCACGTCCGAGTTCAGATGCCATTCGTGATCCATCAAGCACTGGAGGCTGAGTTCGTCCACCCTGCTGTTCAGAGAACCTGTCAGGTGTTGAACCACCAAGGTGATGCCTTGATGTTCCAGCCATGTCCAGAGGCGCAGAGCCTCCTGACATATGGTCCATGACCCCACCCCGCCCTGTTTGTTGCAATAGCACATGGCGGTGGTGTTGTCCGTGAACACCTGCCCCACACTTCCCTGGACAGAGGGAAGGAATGCCTTTAGTGCAAGTCAGATCGCCCGAAGCTCCAAAAGGTTGATATGGAGTCGGGACTCCGCCGGAGACCAGAGGCCTCTGATCTCCGCCCCTCCCATGTGTCCACCCCATCCCAGGAGGGACGCATCCATCACCACTGTATGCTCCGGTTGGGGAAGGGAGAGGGATCTGCCACTGACCCAATCGCGATTCGGAAGCAACCACTGCAATTGTCATGCAGTGCCCTCCGAGATCTGGTCATGATCGGACAGGTTGCCCTGATGCTGCGCCCACTGGAACTTCAGGTCCCACAGCAGAGCCCGCATATGGCATGTAGCACCAGCAGGATGCAGGAGGCCATCAGGCCCAGGAGCCGGAGAGTCATCCTGACAAACCCAGGATAGAGGCGGAAAATCTGAATCATAGCCTGAATATCCCGGACTGGGTGCTCGGGAGGATAAACCCGAAACCGCGTCGAATCAAGAACCGCTCCGATGAAGGGGAGCTTCTGAGAGGGACTCTGGTGTGACTTTGGCACGTTGATTGAGAACCCCAGCAAATGCAGTAGGTCAGCCGTAGTCTGAAGGTGGTCGACGACTGCCAGGGGCGAGCCTGCCTTCGGCAACCAGTCGTCGAGGTGAGGGAAGACTGACACCCCTGACCTGCGCAGGTGAGCTCTACCACCATCACCTTCGTGAACACTAGAGGGGCGCTGGTAAGGCTGAAGGGGGGCACTGCTAACTGAAAATGCTCCTGGCCTACCGTGAACCGCAGGTAACGCCAGTGGGCCGGCAGGACGGGGATGTGAAAATATGCGTCCTGCAAGTCCAACGCTACCATCCAGTCTCCAGGGTCGAGGGCAGCCAAGACCTAAGCCAGAGTCAGCATTTTGAACTTCTCCTTCCGGAAGAAGCGGTTGACATTCCGGTGGTCCAAGATGGGACGCAGACTCCCATTGTCCTTCTTGGGGACCAGTAAGTAGTGGGAATCACAACCACTCCCTACTTCTGGCCCAGGAACACACTCTACGGCCCCCTTGGCCAAGAGGGCCGTGACTTCCTGCTGGAGAAGTGTCAAGTGTTCCCTCGACAGGCGGTGGAACTGAGGCAGCATGGTTGAAGGGGTGGACTGAAAGGGAAGGGTGTAACCCTTGCGGATGATCTGCAACACCCACTTGTCCGATGTGATAGAGTGCCAGTGGGAGAGATGATGGCGGACCCTGCCACCCAGTGGCGTGGGGTGCCCCACAAAGCACAGATTAGGAAGGTTTGGAGGCAGAAGCAGCGGGGGCAGAGGTGGACTGACCCCCACGCGGATTCCCAGACCCACCCCTGTGGAAACCGCCTCCGCGCTGAGCCTGGTTCTGTACAGGCTTGCTGAAAGAACATGCCTGGGCGCCCCTTCCGTGGCCACGAAAAGAACGAAACCCAGAAGTGGCTGGGATTTTCGTGGAAAGACCTAAGGACTTGGCCGTGGCCCGCGATTCCTGAACATGCTCCAGTGCACTGTCTGCCTTATCGCCGAACAGGCAAGTGCCATCAAAGGGCATGTCCATGTGTGAGCTTTGGAATTCTGGCAAGAACCCGGTAGATCTCAACCAGGCGTGACAACGAAGTGCCACAGTTGTAGAAATCGCTCTACCCAGTGAGTCCGCGGTGTCCAAACCACACCGAATGGCGAACTTAGCCGCAACCTTACCCTCGGCAACAGCTTGGGACAGCACAGCTTGGGTCTCTTCAGGACAGAGGCAACACCTGTGCAACTGTATCCCACACTGCGTGGGAATAGCGGCCCAATAGGCATGCGATGTTCACCGACCGCAGTCCCAAGCTGGCCGAAGAGAACAACCGCTTACCGAACTGCTCCAGCTTCTTATCCGGCGGAGTCATGAGAAAAGCACTCAGTCACATCGAGGCTTGGATGACCAAGCTCTCAGGCGTAGGATGAGTGGTCAGAAAAGCGGGGTCACCATTTGCCTGCCAACATTCTTATCCACAGGTGCCCCTGTGGCTGGCCGCGACCAAGTGCCCAGCAAGACGTCAGTGAGGGAGTCATTAAATGGTAGCAGGAGCTCCAACGAAGTGGACGCTGTCTGGAGCACTTCAGTGAGGAGATTAGTTTTGAGGGCCACCGTAGGGAGATCAAGGTTGAGGACCTCAGCTGCCCGACGGAGCACCATCAAGTAGGAGGCGCCCTCCTCCATGGCAGGCGGGGGAGAGGCAAACCCCTGGTCAGAGGAGGCGTCGAGGTCGCCGGCATCCTCCAAATCGTCCGCCCAGTCCTGCTCGGAGTCACACTGACGGGTAAGAGGGTCCTTGGACCCCTCCCAGTCGTCCTCCACCTTCACCGCGTGTGGAACAGACCGCGGCGGCACAGCAGGAGCCGGAGAAGGAACAAACGGCGTCGGGAACGGTGCAGAGAACGGTGCTGGAAACGGTGCCGGCCAGTGCCGAGCCGGCACCATGTCCCAATGCGGATCCCAGGTAGGTACAAAATGGTCCTGGAACCTGGGCAAGGGCGGGACAAATGGCACCCACTGCGGCGAAGGAGACGAGGGTGGCGCTGGGGCCGGAGCCGGCAGCGATGGACCTTGTGGCGCTGTGGCCGGAGCCAACGGCGCAGGATCCTGTGGCGCCGAATCTGGATCTGCCGGTGACCCAACAGGATCCTGACACGGGACCGCAAGGCTCGAGGGCACGCCGGCGGGAGTCCGAGGCCTAAAAAGGCGGTCCGTGGTAGCAAGAAATTCTTGCACCTGTGCGGGAGTCGCCGACGGACCCGTGTAAGGTCGGTAGGCCGCAGGACTACCGAGCTCTGAAGGAGCCGCGGGGGCAAAGACCCCGTCCCCCTCATCCGCATCCGAGGACCGACGGGGGAACGTCGGAGAGCAAACACGCTTCTTTGACTTCTTTTGTGTTGTCTCTTACCCGAACGGCGCTGGGACGAGTGCCGGACCTCCAGCAGCTTCCGGTGCCACTCCCTCAAGGCCTTCGGGGCCATGGACCGACAGTCCAGACAGGACCGGGAATCGTGGTCGGTCTCCAGGCAGTAGAGGCAGACATCGTGAGGGTCCGCCACCGACCTATTGCGACGGCAGGCCCCACAAGACTTAAATCCAGTTATCCCTACATGCACCAAGGAAACCAAAATTGTACAGGAGACAAAAGTCTCAAAAAAGGTAGTCAAAAAGTGACTAAGGTATGTGTTCTAACCGGATCTGCGCTTTCTGGCACGGAAAAAGAAAACTGACGTCAGGGCACCTGGGTGACGCCTAAGTAGTCTCCGTGACGTCGTCTCGGTGCTTACGACGCCAGCGACGGACACGGAGCGGCACGACACCACCTACTGACGCAAAACTTTCCGGATCCAGTCTGACACCTGGGGATATTCTAAGGTAAGGAATCTATCACTAACGTGTCTTTTTCAGATCATGTATTTGCAATGTTTTTACCCTCTTCTACCAGGTGGGTAGCTCTTTTCTGGAATTGTTCTGGTAGATTTTTTAACAGTTCTCCTGCCTCCTCCCAATGTTGGTAAGCATATCTGTTCAACAAAGCATTTGAATTAGCTATGCGCCATTGATTAGCTGCGCTTCTTTCCACCTTCCTTCCTACGAGGTCCATCCTCTTGCTTACCTTGTCTGGAGGTGGTCCCACTGTAGTTAGCACATTTGCTCTTTTTCTTGCTGTTGAGGTGATGAGTCAGCTGGCACTGATCCCCCGATATATATAGGGTCTTTAGAGGAGTGTTTATACTTCTTTTCTGCCCTTGGTGTTATAGCCTTGCATATAGCAGGCTCTTTGAATGCCTCTTTCCTCTGGTCCAAGACACTCAACAGCATTGGGAGGAATTGATTTCAAGATTGTGCAAGCATCAGTGTCTCTAATAAAAAACATGATTGAGGTTTTTCTTCCTCTAGCTGAACCCTATACGTTTCTGCACGTTTTTTATTCACTTGATTGTACATGCCAATGTCATCTGGGGGTGATGGCCTAGAAGGATATAATTCCACAGCCGCCTCAGGTGATTCAGCGCCGAGATCTTGCCATTAGAGTATTTGATTCTTCGAGTTTGCCGATTCTGCATATGTTTGTTCGTCTTCCTCGACGTCTTCCCCGAGGAATGAATCTTCCTCCTCTTCTTCGATGGGTTCAGAGTTTTTGGGAAGAATTGGTTCTTAGACGACCTTTTCACCTTCAATATGTTTGTTTTCGGTGATATCATGAATTGCTTCAAGCTTTCATCGAATTTTTATACGTTGAAGGATATTTGCCATTTTCGCTTTTGAGTCTCTCTCCATTTCGGCCGCGACTGTCGACGCTGATCCGGTTGTCAAGGTTTGTTTGGGCCTCTCTTTTTTGGATGCCGAGGCGTCCTTTTCCAGACTGTCTTTCAATGTCTTTGTATTTTTTGAGGACCTTTGCTGTTTTAAAGTCCTTATCCAAGGATCCTACGGTCTGTTTTTGTTTGGATGCAGTTCTGGTCGCCGAATGCTTCGACCCAGAGGATCCCTTCAGAGGGCTAAAGTCTGATTTTAGAGACTCCTAGTTTTTTTTCGAGGTCAACGACTCTTACCTCCTTCAAAGTCTTCTTCTTGACTTCCACAACCAAAACTTCTGTCCTCATTACCTTCTGGCCCTTCGGCGACGTTATCTTCCTCCTCACTGGAGAGGCCCAGGTCTCGCAGCGATGGCGGCGGTATTTGGCCTTGCATGTTGTAATATGCTCGTCGCTGCCTTTCTCTCACCCTAAACGTCTTCGGGGTGAAGAAGGAGCAGGCGTTGCAGTCAGTAGTCGCTCCGATGGTCCAGCAGTAGGCACAGGTTGCAGACCGTGTGCTGATCCTTTTGAGCGTATTTGTGGTGACAGTTCTTACAAAACTTGAACAGCGTCTTGTCCAGTACAGCGCACAGGGAGCCCCCTGCATGCGCATTCTCTGATCAAGGAACTCGTTTTCTTTCCTTTGTTGAACTGCGGTCCACCCCCCCCGATTCTTCTCTCCAATCTTGGGAGCTCCTCCGTATCGATCCCGACCCAACAGCGGAAAAAAAGAATCCGAGGAGGCTACCAAAAGGTGGGAGCTTCCGGACACGACACAGAAGGGCACCAAATGGTTGACAAAAAAGAGAAAAAAAAAGTAGAAATACTACAATTATGGCCCTAACCGCTAGATAGCGGAATAATTCACAGCATAGTGAATCCAGAAAAGATTCACGGTGCAAAACATTCTATAGACCTGCGAGTCAAGGGCAATTTTTGAGATGTATTATCATGGAGAAAATGAACATGACCACTACTGGCATATATGTTAGTTTGACTGACAGCAATTGTGTACCATACTATACCAGTCACAAACTAAAAACAGGTAATTTTATATTTCAAAATCAGTTTATACTTACTACTGCTTCCATATCTGAAGTATCCGGCGGTGCAACCAAGGACTGTACCATGAACTTGTGTTTACTTTTCTCGTTGGGGTCATAATCGAAAGGCTGTAGCATCACTTGAGAAAGAAACGTTTTGAACAGTTAGCAACTCCAAAAGCTTTTTTACTTCAGAGTAATTAGCAATAATGTATAGTTACAAATACATGAGTATTAACATATGTTAGATTATGCTCAATAACTAAACTGATTTTTTCCTGCAATGTGCAAAAGCCAAAACATATCTAAAGCGAATTGGAAAAATCAAGGACTGCGATATATATCTAACTGTGGTGTTGAACCTGACGCTTCTGAATTATTCAACAAACCTGTATGAAAGGCAGTTTTGTATAAAGCAATTGCAGCGCAAACCTAAACATTTCTTCCAAGGTATAACTTAGAAGCAGAGAGGGGAGCAGCTGTGGAAGCCTACGGGGCATTTAGGGCCCAGCAGTCTTATGTACACTTTTTCCTGCGGAAACAAAATGTCTCCATGTGAAGCAGCTCAAATGAGAAAGGAAGTTTTACTGGCCCGCTTCCTGAGTGACAATGGGCTGGTTCATGTAGGCAGACCAGGGAGATCGCGGACAGCACAGCAGTTGAACATTATTATGTACAATGGTTTGGCCACATTGACTTACTGGATTTTGGACACAGAAGATGCACTGAATCCCAATTTGAGCACAACCACGAAATTAGACAAACTGCTACTCTCCGTACAATACAAAACTGATGATTTGTAAGCGCGCTGAAGGAGAAATAATATGCGCATTGCTGGCATAGCGGAATCCACAAATATACAAAACATGGAGCTCTTCATTGAACAATTGCTGGTAACGCTATTGGGCAGAGTAACTTTTTCAAGCATGTTCTGTTCATAATAGAATGCACGCATCGGGCGCCCCTTCTCGTTCCATCATTGCAAGGGTACTCAACTCTAGGGACAGGGACATGGCCCTTAGGAAAGCCAGGGAGCCACAATCATTGAGATATGAGGGAATGGATATATCCATCTATCCAGATGTGGAGGTGGTGTCGTCTGTCTGTCTGACGGCGAAGTCTCGAACGATGCAGGATAACGCCTCACCAGACCCTGAGGAACAGTGAATTATGATTCTCAATCTTGATTGTCTCCAGGGGATGGGGCATGGCTGGTATACCTCTAGTGGATGGTGGGCGCTAGCTGGTGTTACCTCTCTTGGTTGCCATAGAATAGACTTGGACTTTTCCCGTGAAGAAGTACATTTGTCGATGGCCTCATTGGGGTTGCTCCCCTTAGATGTTTGCATTCCAGATCACGCATGGAGTCTACAACGTGCACTAAACCAAGACAGAGCGGGAGGTCCAGCTGATAATAAAGCTAGGGGAGGGACACAAGTGGCTAAAAATGAGAGAAGCATCTTAGATAGCTTGCGGTGTGGGCTCAGGAGGCTAAGTACTAGTCGGAATGCTGGCAACAACTACCCCACTGTGTAAACCACTTGCTGTTTTTGGGGTTGTTATTGTTATTACTTGTTTTAATAGTTCAGTCATGAGGCAGGATTGGAAGGGGTGGGTGGGTACAGGGTAGTCTATGCTTAGTTGGGGAAGGCATAGCGTGGGAGGGGGTGGGTTAGGGGTAAAGGGTCTCATCCTATTTCAAGGGGTACGGTCTTGGAAAATCAGGCTGGCCGGACGCAGTACTGCCAAGACTAGTATTTTGAATCTATATGCAGAGGACTACACATTGAAACTCCAAATAAGCTGAATAGGAAAATTAAGCTTTAAATATGGAATGTCCGAGGATTAAATGACCATAGGAAACTTCGTAAGGTAGTAGCCTCCCTGAAAAGGCACCAGGTTGATGCCACATTGATACGGGAAACACATTTAAATACCCAAAATAAGATTTTGTCCCCGAGGAGACTGCAGGGCCAATTCTACGCTGCACACTTCACCTCGCACGCAAGTGGCGTACTCACATGGATTAATCCCAAATACGGTCCGACAATGCAGGAGGGGATTGATCCTAATGGCAGGTTTGTCTTAACTAGGTGCCGAGCAGAGGGATTTGAAGCAAGATTAGTGAACATATATGGTCCTAACTATGATGACCCGCAATTTTATCCTACATTGGCGGTGCGTTTGCTCAAGGGAGATGACCTGGGGGGGGGGGGGGGGAGGGGGGGGGGGGGGCTTCCGTTCCGTAACAGACCCCACCAGCGACAGGTCTAGGGGGTCAGCCCAGGCAGCCGGCAGCAACGGCAGGAGCTATCATGGACATGATGGATCAGCTGGAGTTGGTTGATGTCTGGAGACAGCGCCCTAACACCTCCCAAGGGTTTACACATTATTCTGCACCTCATGACACTCACACTAGGATTGACCACTGGTTGATAAACAGAAGTCTCCTCCCCCAGGTAAAAGTTTGTAAGCCTCTTCCTAGGACCTACTCAGATCACTCACTGGTTCAGTTAGAATTGGATATGCCAGTAGAACGCTTTGCACCATTCACATGGAGGTCCCCCCCTCCCCTATCTTACTCCTTGATAGACCAGGTGTTTTGATTGGAAATGGCCACAGCCATGGAGTCCTTTTTCAGGGAGAATATTGGGTCGTTACCTCCTTCTTGACAGTTTGGGAAGCCTTCAAGGTGTTTATTACGGGAGGGGCTATATCAATGCATGCTGGTGTACTGCGTTCTATTCAGAATAGGCTCACAAGACTAGACAGAAATAGCGTGTTTGGAACAGGAACACCAAAGGATTGGAGACAAGTGCTTAGATGGCATTAAAAAAACCCTAGAAGAGTACCATGATTCAGCAGATAGTGAGGTTAAACATCTGGGCAAATATGCGACAGAGCGAATATATGGGGAAGGCGAGCACCCTGGAGCCCTGCTTGTCAACCTTCCACGACCTCAAAGGGACACTAGCAACATCATTGAGGTTGTTGGGGAGGATGGCAGATTGATCTACGATTCGACAGGAATTGCTGACAGATTCCGGAGATATTTTGCGGAGTTGTATAGATCTCACATAGCCCATGACGATAAAGCAACAGATGAATACTTAGCACATATACAGATGACAAGGCTTACGGACTCACACAGAGAGTATCTCATGGCTCCTTTGGACCCTAGGGAAGTACGGAAAGCATTGACATCAATGCAGGGTGTGACGGCTCCGGGATTGAATGGACAGACTGTTGCTTTTTACAAAGCCTTTCAAGACCTGCTTATACCGCATCTCGTCTCTTTGTCTGAGGAGATGGCAGAGAGTAAAGTGATGGCCCCCTCGATGAGAGAGGCTATAATAGTCACCCTTCTTAAGCCCGGGAAACCCCCTAGTGACTGCTCTTCCTACATACCCCAGTCTCTGTTAAATGTGGACACGAAACTTTTCGCTAAAATACTGGCCAATTGAATAGCACTCCTGATCCCTAAGCTGGTGGGAGTGGAGCAGGCTGGTTTTGTCCCTGGGCGCAATTTAACATCAAATCTTAGAACAGTCTTTGGCGCAATTCAGCATATAAAACAGGGAGTCAAAGCAGAGGCAGTCTTTCTAGACGCTGAGAAAGCGTTTGACTTGGTGGAATGGCCCTTTATAGAGGCGGTTCTGAGACTATAGGAGTGGGTGAGGTCTTTCTCCAGCTTGTGAAATAACTGTATAAAGCACCGGTAGCCAGAGTCAGACTGGGAAATAAAGTAAAGTCTCCCATTTCCATTTCTAGAGGTACTCAAGGACGTCCCCTGTCCCCTTTACTTATGCGCTGGTTGTTGAGCTGTGCGCACAGAGAATATCATAGGCATCGAGGGGTGCACTTCCCAGATTACCAATTGATAGCTTCAGCCTACGCAGATGACAGGCTCCTAAAGGTCAGGGATCCTGCTACACACCTCACTCCATTGCGAACAGAGGTAGTTTGCTTTGGACAGTTGTCTGGCTTAAAGATTAATTGGACCAAATCTTTAATTTTCCCATTAACCCAGTCTACGCAACCAATTCATATGGAATTCCCATTGCAGTGGACCACAGATTAGGTCCATTATCTAGGTATACAAGTGCACACCGACTCAGACCGACCGACCCTTACTGACAACTATGGGAAAGCCCTAGGTAGGCTTGAGGAGGATGTGGCCAGAGGGATAAGATTGCCCCACTTGTTGATGGGATGGATTTCATTAATGAAGATGGTTGTCCTTCCAAGAATTTTATTACTTTTTTTAAAATATCCCCAGATTTTATTGGCCTGGCTGGATCAGCGCCAGAAAGCGGATAGATGGGTCCCGCTGGTCACTACTAGCGTCAGGGAGTAAATCAGGAATCCACTGGATATCGCAGTGGCCTTGGCAGACTACTTTGAAGAGGTATATGCCACAAGCTCAGACTACTCAGAACAGGACTCCCTGGAGTTCCTAGCTGTGAGAAGTTGGCCTGGTATATGATGCTCACTAGTTAAAGTGATCACCTTGTACCATGCCAAGCAACCCTTATGGTGTGGTTGTAAGTCAACCTTTTCGGACTAGCTGCCCTAGTGGTAGCGTAGGCTAAGCAGTCTTTGAGGCTAAACTCGTGAAGCGTGTTAAGCCAGCTGTTTTACCAAATGCAACCCCCTTTTATACCAATGAAAGGACACCACACAGATATATATTCAAAATATATATGTATTTATTTCTCAAAGTAACCCCTAGTCTCTTTATGAGCACAGGAGCACAAATCGTCAAACAAGATTACAGTAGAATACACAGAAGTTGCACTTTATATGGACAGGCCCTGGTGGCCGCTCAAACCATATACTAAAATAGTGGTATAAGTACCACGAACAGAAAAGGGAAAAGGCCTAGGGCCTCTAGAATCGCTGGGCCTACAAGGAGCTAACTTCAGTTAGTGACCAGGAGGTCCACGGGTGGCGTGTGCAGAGCAAATAGTCACACGCGTGCTCCCATAGGTTTCAATGGGTGCGTAAAAAGTACAAAGTTACTGCAAAAAGGATCTTCCGGATGGACTAGGAACTCAAGATTTGGAACACAGGCACTAGAGATGTAATACTACACTTGGGCACAGGTGTGCCAGCTTTACCTCACCCACAGGAAGCGGGTGCATAGGCCTCGAAGTGCGTCGGGTTTCTTCTCTCTGTTCCGTGGAGCTTGAAGACAAAGATGCTGCAGGCGGTCGGTCCGGGAGAGATGCAGTGGATCCAAGAGTGGATCGGAGATGTTGAAGACCTGTAAGCAGAGGGGACAGTGTTCACAGTCACTAGCCAGTGACCAGCCAGTGACCAGCGTGGCACCAGGTGGGTACCAGGCAATGTCGGGTGCAAACAGGAAGAAAGGTGTAGCTTGTCTCTGCAGCCACGTGGTCCCTGGAGGTCGACGACGTCCAGGAGTCGGTTCACGAGCTGTCCCACGCAGGTTCTCGCTGTTGGCGGTGTCGGCGACTTGATCGAAGCAAACAAGCCTTGGCAAAAGCAATTGTTGTAGGAGATGAAATAAGCTGATGGTTCTGACCAGCAAGGTCAGAAGGACTGCTCCTTTGGAGGGGAGCAAGGGCCGGTCTGGAGCAACCAGACCAGCGGGGTATTTCGTGAAGTTCGTCGCCAAGATGGCTACTAGCCAGCGGGCCAGCAACCGGTTAGGCGCGTCGAGTGGCAAAATGCAGAAGGGCCCCACGCAGATCGTGGAGATGCTGGAGGGCTCACCTTTGGTGCAGATGCTGCTCGAGGGTTGGGCTTCTCAGATCCCAAAGCACAACTTGGAGGGAGCCTCGGTTGTTGCACTTGTCAGCTTGTCGTGGTCGTTTCAAGATGGCTGGCTCCACGTGTCTCGGTGCCTCCACGGGTCTCCTCTTTTCAGGGACTGTGGATCGGGCGGTGAGAGGTCTGGAGGTCCAGGTCTTGTCAGTCTCTGGGCTCGGGCTCCGGCGGGAGGCAGCGGCAAAGCAGACGTTGATTCGCTGGATGGTGCTTGCGTTAGCAAGGTGGTCACTCCCTGACCACAGGGGAGATTTCCTTCAGTCTTCTGTGCAGCAGAATGTCGAAGTTCCCGTCTTCTTCTTAGTTTCAAGTTGATTCCAGGATGTCTGAAGTCTTAGGACACAGCTCCTACCTTTAAGCGGATTCTAGGGGCCGGACTACCTGCTAGGTCCCTCCCTATGGGTGGGACCAGGAAGGGGGGTGGTTACACCCCCAATCCTTTGTCCAGCTCGCCCCAGGCCCGGGACTGGTGTGCCCCAGGACCGGTTTGAACTGGCATATGCACCGAGGCTCCTTGTGAGCCACAGGCATGTCTGGTTTCTTTCAAGCCCTACCTGACCAATACACAAAATCCTGTCTGGGGTGGTGCATGCACCTCCCCTGGCAGGAAACCCTTTGTCCACACCTCCCAAGCTGGAAGGACTCCCAGCAGCAGGAGGGCAGACTTGTGTCTGTGGTGGCAGCATCCATTTTGTGGAGCTGAGGCTATGTCTGATTTTACCCGGGTTTCAGGTACTGTACATGTCGTGTCCCTCTAGAAGGGTGGAATGCTAACCCCGTCGCCAGAATTGGCGAGGGGTTAGTATTCCAATTCGTATGACACCTTACTCGACATGTTTTGATAAAGCCAAACCAAAGTTAGCATTTAACCGCGAGGTTCATAATGCACTTAAGAGTATATGGTATGACGATATCTGGAAACAGTAGAAGGAAGTTGTTCCGACCACTGCAGACAGGCTCAGCTCATGCCAGAGCACCATCTCACATGGAACCAAGCACTCTGCCTTCAGGATTGTTAAGGCCTGCCATAGGAGTGACTTATAGGTTACCATGTGTCCCATTTAAGGTTAGGTATAGGTATACTACACCTAAGTAAGAGGTGATTACACCAACTTACCCCAGCTGAGTGATCAGCCAGTTGTGTCAAATTGTTAGGCCAAGCCTGGGGTGGCATAATACATGCTTCAGCCCCTGGCAGGCCTTGGGTACACCAATGCCCTGGGTACCTAGTGTACACTGGTACAGGGGCTGACAGGGTGATCCACTTCCAATTGGTTATGCACCTAGGGTGCATAGTTTTAATTTAGTAGAGAGAACAGCAGGCTGGGGGTCTGATTGGCAGGCCCACAGCCTCAATATGTCAAAAACCAGTGAAGCAAAAAGCAAGAGTGCTTCACCTGTCAAACCTAACAGCAAATCCAAATTAATCTTCTGTGGGAACACAATTTTCTGAACCAATACAAAACAGGCTTGTAAAAATCTAAACATACAGCCTAGTTTTTAGTGTTAATGTTCTGAAACAGCCAATGAGTTCTTTTTATGAAAAAAATATCTATGCCTCCATTTTCCAACTGTCTTTCATTTCATATTGCCATTCTACTGAAAGACACCTCCTGAGTACATCCAGATCTCCTTGAAAGATGTTCACAGTGTGGATTGTAGGTCACAGCTATGTCTTCTGGAGTGAAAAGTATGCAGAAA
Source organism: Triturus cristatus (assembly GCF_964204655.1). Taxonomy (NCBI): domain Eukaryota; kingdom Metazoa; phylum Chordata; class Amphibia; order Caudata; family Salamandridae; genus Triturus; species Triturus cristatus. Next base: position 1,534,723,155 of record NC_140590.1, on the reverse strand, counting down.
AAAGAAGTATGGTGAGAGACCTTGCTTTGCCAAATGTAGACATTAAATGGATTGGTCAGAGAGGGTTAAAGTGGCACCAATTAATGCCTTTGGTGAAAACCTTTCTACATCTCCCACAGCCTAACCTTATTATTGTGCACTGTGGTGGAAATGACCTAGGCACTTTAACTGGGGTAGGTCTGGAAATGCTTATTAAGGACACCTTTGTGCAATTGATGTCGCTTTTTCCACAAACTGCCTTCGTATATTCTAACATATGCCAAAGGCAAAAGTGGAACTGGTCCAACCAATTTTGTCCGCAGATTGACAAAGCAAGAAAGCACGTCAACAAATCTATTCCTGCTTTCCTCAGAGACTATGGTATGGGTTCTATATACCACAACAACTTGCGTTACAACATGCAAGGCATTTATAGAGGAGACGGTGTACATTTCACTGATGAAGGCAACAGAGTCTTCCTCTTGAACTTTAGACTCTGCATAGGTACTTACTTGTAGGTACCGAAAAACACTTCATAAACACAACGGCTCTTTTTAGAGCCCCCTAATATCTAAACACTTAAATTTGTTTTTTACTTCTATTTTTTTTATTAATTTTTTCTGCCGTACGCGTACGGTAAGCTTGCCGTACGCGTACGGTAAGCTTGCCGTACGCGCACCCTGCGATTTTTTAAAAAAAAATTTAATGTATTTTTCTTACTTTTGTGACCTTCCTCGACCCCCTGACAAACGCTAGGGGGTCTGCAACTCTCTTCGTTGCCCCCTTTCCACGTTCTCCTCCTTTATCAGTGTGAGACACACAAAATGGCGGCCGACACTTCCTGATTTAGACCGATTCGAATGTTTACAGTCATGTAACCACCAATCAGAATTAGGCTCGCGCACGGCACCGTGCGCGTACGGTAAGCTTACCGTACGCGCTCGGAGCGCGCTTATAGATATATATTGATTTAAATGCTATTTTCTCAGCAAATACTGAACACATTTACACCAGACCTACAAAAGGCACATCCCTGACCTGAGGACTAGCTCTCTGCCAAATTTCAAGTAATTCTGTTCAGCCGTTCGGGCTGTAGCTTGGACTAAAGGTCCTGTGGGAAAACGCGTTTTGGGACCCCCCCTTTTTCTCGGCCCCCCGCTTGACGAATCCCCCACGAGACTTTCATGGAAGGAGCGGAGCGCCCCACCTATTTTGAAAATTTTGCGAGGATTCGTCAGTCGGCGACCGCCAGTAGAATCTATCTATCTATCTATCTATCTATCTATCTATCTATCTATCTATATCTATCTCTATATCTATCTATCTATCTATCACTGGGGTTAATGTGCAACTTTCACCAAACCTCCTTCAAGGATGGCAAAAAAAAAGCATTACATTTTAAACAAGCATTAGGAATCCAATAGGTTTTGCTTTTTTTCGAGTTAGAGCCATTGCCGTTGTAAATCGCAATGTCTTTTACCCTTGTGTTATGGGGTGGATGTATGTGGTTTGAGTGGAATTATGTGGGTTGCTTGTCTTTTTTATTGACTCGTACCGACCTGTCTCAAAAATGATGTTACACCTTTAATGGAGCAGCGCGAGTACTCCTGAGAAGGGCTGTTCTTTGTTTACTGGGTTGGAAGTATTATGTTCTGCAGAAGTGGCATTCTTTCAATTGAAAATTTCTCAGGGTCTTCACATTTAAGTGCAGTATGTCTCAATGATGGCTTCAGTGGTCACTGCTACTTGAGCACAAGAGTGACGTGAGAAGTGTGGAGAGTGCACCACTCAAGGTGCAACAGCTGTGGTGAGGAACATAAAATCTGTGCAATTACAATGGTGACGCAGACTTGACGTGCACTGTAAAGGTACAGGAGCCCTGCAGTACTCCAAAGGATTTAAATGCGCTTTCCTCTCGCTTCTTAGGAATAGTGTTGCACTTTGAAAGGGACAGCACCGGCATCTCTGCTCATAGCCAGCAGCGCTTCCCACGGACTTGTACACTGATGGGGAAACCAGCACTTACTGGTTACTTGCGAACACTGGACCTGTCCGGACTCAGATCCATGCACACCCGGTGAAGCTGTATGTTCCAGACACCCATAACCCAAAAGCACAGCGGTGGAATCAGCTGCAGCATCAAGTGGACACACAAGACGGACATGCTCCCTAGCGTTCTTCCGATAGGGTAAGTTGGTAGCGATAGCCATCTTCGAGGAGCACCGCACCTTAATTTACAGTAAGAAATTGACAGTGTTGCAGGTTTCACAACAGTTTTAACTGTACCCACCATTTGTTGCCGTTTATCGTTTTACACAGTGTCAGGTCCAACATGCGATGTTTACTTTTAATTTTCGTTGCAGTAGGTAGCTAATTGTGAAGAAGGCAGCTGCCAAAACAGGAGCAGCAGTTTCAGCTGGGGGGGGGGGGGGGGGGGGGGGGGGGGTGGCGGGGGGGACGACTTTGGGTCCTCGATTTACTGCCCGTGCGTGGATTTTCGAGTGCCTGCCCAGATTATGCTCATCACACTATATCAAAATAATACGGTTTGAGAGTATTATTGTGCTGAGGCCTCCATCTAGGCCCGGTACTTGGTGAATGTTATAGGTATGTTGTTGTGCCTTTCTGATCAGAGACAAAAACTCGGAGTCCCTGGATGAAGACGCTGACCGGCCTGCATGCAGTTCAGTGGTTGTCAGCCAGGCCACAAAGAATCTGGAAGAGACACCAACATATGGCTGGGCCACCCAGAGTTCAGTTCCTCCCCCTGCTGCCTTACACACACTGGGAGGCAAATATATACCCAGAAAACCCGATTGGTCGGGACGCTTCGCGAGGCTTAGAGGAGAGCGTGTGGCATCAGTAAACAGACTGAAGGGGAGGGGGCTGGCGGGCACGCACGTGCACATGTACAAAGATGGCTGCTCTCGCCCTTCACAAAGGTAAACATGCACATGTACGGACAAAATTTATGTAAACAAAGATGGCGTCGGGCTGTCCACATGCGCGTGAATTTTTTGTTCATACGCGTGCATGTTTACCGTTGTGAATAGCGAGAGCAGCCATGTTTGTATATCTCCACGCGCGTGCATTCAGCTTTGGCTGAATCGATTTCAAAAGGTCCTCTCCATGGCGAGAGCAACGCATGCGCTACTTTCGCCAGGCGAGACCTAAAAAGCTAATGAGATGGGCTGTGTTCAAGTCTTTCAAATTCACAATACCTTGCATTAAAAAAATTGTTGTGGAAACACTGGTATTTCACTTGAGAGCGTGGATAGAAAAAGTAAACTAAGGCAAGCCTCTGGTTCAATAGGAGCTTTAAAAATCGGAGAAGACAGGATCATTAGGCCGTTTTTGTGAATATCCAGTTTCATATGGGCCCGGTCAGTTGTATGTTAACATTCCTGCCGTCTGAGATATATATATATATATATATATATATATATATATATATATATCTACACACACACACACACACACACACACACACACACATGGCTTACCTGATACATTGACAGAGGCTCCTCCATCGATTATGCCACTGTTGGGCCGAACACAGTACCTGCGAGGAGCTGTAGTCTTCACTTTAAAACATACATTTGTGTCAAGAGGGTTTGTGAGCTTCAAGGTTGTGGTGACAACATCTGTAAACGGACCTACAATATCAAGAAAAAAATATTACCATTCTTTAAAGCTTAACAAGCTCAGATCCAAGCACTATTCCAAAATATCAACACATTAACACAACTCCTTATACAACTACCTTAAGGAAAACTATGCAGATAAACATGAAAGTATTTCAAAGATTAGACCTAATTCAATTAATGCATTAATTCAGTTACCTCACAAAAATGCAACTCCCACCACCTCCCCATGAACACACACCTTAAAGCCTGTAGTTAATTTTTACTGATTTGCAGAGATTCATGACAGTCTGCAAATCTCTCATACCAGCATAAACTGTGGGCATCTGCAGCAGGGAACAAGCATCCACAAACACATCCAAATAATACACTTAATTGTTGGATGAAGGAAGAGAAGGTGAAACACTCATTCAAAATTTGAAGTGTGTGCAGAATGGTTGTGCCGTGGCTGCTCTCCACTTCAACCTCATGATCTGGTGAGTGGGCCAAACAAAGATTGGTGGAGAATATGTTAATATTCAACTAAAAATTTTGATGATTGTATTTGGTACAGCATCTAATAAAACTTGGGCTCAAGAGTACTGATCGGAACTAAGAATTTACTGACCTCATATTAAGAGTTAGCCATGAGATACTAATCGGGGAACCCGATAAAAAGGGTGAGATCCCAAAACACATTTTCCCCAGCAATTTTCCATACTAAATTAGGAAGCGTTTTAGAAAAAACTAATCAGAATTACATCAAATTTGGCAGACAGCTTCATCTTCACTCAGTGATTTTTGTGATTTGGTGTAAATTCGTTCAGTTGTTTTCAAGAAATTAAGGTTCAAAAGTTGGTGATATCTTAACAGCTGGTCCAGCCGGAGTCCTGCGGTACAGCAAATTTAACAAGACCACATTCTGCTTGGCTGAAGGATTTATTTACTCCTTTGTCGATCACATTCCTGCAGGACTAGTACCAAGTAAACTTATTAGCTAGCCACAACATCAAAAAAAAATGTGGGTTGAGTGAAGGGTCTGTCCGCATGTCAACCCCATGCAGCACAAAGTAAAAACGTGTGCCTATTAAAGGGGTTGCATCGAATGTGATAAAAAAAATCCCAGAGGGAAAAAAACCAAGCATTTGCAATGCAATAGGTCTCGCATTTTGAGAGTTTGAGCTATTGGCATTGTAAATGACAATGCCTTTTATTTATGTGTTGGTTTTTAGACATAAATAAAAGTCATTGTCATTTACAATGCCAATAGCTTAAACTCTGGCAAATGCAAGACCTATTGCATTGCAAATGCTTGTTTACCAATGCACCTTCAGAATCACTCTGGGAAGGGGGAGAGGGGCAGAAACAAACCAGTCCATTTTATGATGTGCATTAAGTTAAAAGAATGTAGCTTCTACCAACATGGAGGCACTTCTCAGCATGAAAACCACTGCTAAATGCAGCACCGTGTTTTCTACACATTTGTTGGTTTATGCATTGAGTGAAATCAGGTGTGAACGTGTGCAGTGTGAGATGCCCCCTCCCAGCCTCCTCGGGACGTCATACAAGGAAACCCACCTAGCATGCAAGACCTGGGAAAGAAATGTTTTCTCTAATGTCTCTAGCACAGGCGCATAGAAGCACGCTCATTATTCATCTCTAAGCCATGTTTAATCATTGTCCAATTAAGCATCCATTTTGTTCAGAAATGTACTTTGTCTTTCCTTAAACACTGTTTGTATTCAGATCCGCAGAATCCATTGTGATTAGTTCAGTGCTTTTTCTTCCCCATTGTACTTCGTCGGGCGCAATATGTTTATATTTAAACATTTGAAATTATTGTAGTAGCCAAGCAAAAAGACTCCCTACCACCTGGAAATGTAATCAACGGGGATTAAGTTACCCCAATTCACAGATGTTCGTCACAAGTGGATAGTTTGTGGTAGGGTCTATAGGTCCTCCAGCTTGAAACACTAAAAGCAATAGAAGGCATGTGGGCTCTGCTGAACTTCTGGGGTCTTATGGCAGCGAGCTGCCACAATAGGGGACTCTTGTGCCAATAACCTAACAACTATATTCACAACCTCAATCCACGTTGTGCTATGCACCCCAAACTGTAGAGAGTTACGGCACCATGGTAGCCAAGACCCAGTCTCATTAAAGAACCACCGCCTGGTTCAGTGGATAAGTTACATGCGGTTTCGTCGGATTTCAATATCCACTGGTTTTTAGAACTCTACTAAACTGGTCCCGGTAAACTTCCAGTTGTATCATGAGACTGGTTATTTATTGCGTAATTATCTTGTGGGACGTGCTTCTGGTGGGCGCGGTACAGACTGGTAGAATATTTTATTGCGGGTTCGGACTAACTCGGTCTAAAGGCATCGTAGCGCTTTAAATGAGCACTAGTCACATTAACAAATACATGAATTTGAATTTGTGTAAACACGAGGAAAATAAATGATGTGCCCAGAATCACAGGATGTTGAGCAACGCCAGGACTCAAACCTGGTTCTCCAGTTCTAAATTTGCAGTTAACTGCTCTAGTCCGGCTCGCACAGTTAAGCCCCTCCGCCCTTGATTCTAACTGTTACTTGTGACCCTGGTGTATGTAGAGTGGTGCGGGTAGCCAAACAGCTGGCATGGGCGTAGCCGTACCCCCGCATCCCAGAAGATCTCAAGTGCAAGCCAACAGCAGGATATATCGCACTGCTGGGTGGGCGGCAGTATGTAATGGGGGTGGGGAAGGAGCTGTGGGGCTTTTAGTGACGTGCACCAAGAATACTCGATGAAGCATCTCTCAGCCATGCACGTTGTATTCATAGCGCTGAATACAATTTAGTGCCCAGACAAAATTCTTGAACACGCATTTTGGTTTACAGAACAAGTGAGTAGGGTGTGTTTTAGGACGCTCCTCTGTGAAGTAAACCTCCTAGTGGCACGTCTAGGTTAAAAAGAGTGCGGTTTTTTAACACGCGCAGCACTTATTGCTGCATTCTAGTCTAGACGCTCGCCCTTTGGTCAGCTATGGCGAATAAGGTAAAACGGGACATAAAAGGGGTCTGCTCAGGAATACACCATTTTTTCATGTGAGGAGAGCGGTATCATTACCCTGACTCCAGATAGAACACTAGCGCTAGTCTAGCTGAAAAAAACGGAACAAATGCATTTGCACTGTTTGTGTTGAGTGGCCATATATATTACCCAAATGTTTTTGGTAACAGTTCAGGCAACATATTTTAGACCATACTCAAAATATATATTATGGCCTCTGATACTAATGCATCATTTTACTTGCCAAAAACGGTTTAAACAAAGATTTTTATTTTTTTTAAATATGATTTCGAAAAATAGGAAATTGGGCAAATTCGTTTTGCGCTACGTTTGACACTTAAAGAACAGTAAATGAAACCGATTGGATTTGCCTAAACTGTACAATTTCACATTTGAAGACCGGTGAAACGAATTTGCTCCTCTTTGTGGCATGCAAGTTTGTCATAGATGACAACTTCAGTTTACTGAGTTTTGACGTTGTGCAAAAACGTGTTTCGGGCAGTCTTTAAAGGAACTGCGTTTTCTTACTTTTCTACAAGAGCGGTCCCGAAAGTGAAAGGAGGACCGCACTGCAGCCGGAGCATGGGGATCTCTCGCCTTTATGGGGCCATGTGTTTCTAACACATGGCCCCATAAAGATATAAAACTGCTTTGCGACAGACGCAAAGCAGGCCACCGAGTCCTGCTCGGAGGCCAAAGCGCGTCCACCAAAAACCCTAATTTCCAATGGCATGCCACAGTTTACCATAAATGGTGACGCCGGACAATGGAAATGAGGGGCGGGGCTTAAAGCCCTCTTCACAAAGTCCTCTCTTACAAAATCTCTCGCGGAGGCGAAGCAACGCTTTGCGCTGCAACGCACGCGAGGCCTAAAAACACAAAGGTTAAAGTGGTGCTATAGTGATGCATGGTAATAACCAACTTTACGTAAACAAAGCCTCTAGAAATACACTGAAAAAAACTAAGGTTAAAATGACGTTATATTTAGGCCTTGTAATATAATAACCATTGATTTTCTTTTTCTTTTTAAACTATGGAGTTTACTAGTTCTAGTTTACTGAGTTACCCGTGACTTGCATTCCTGATATACACTGCCTGTGACCTCACATATTACAGCACTTATGCAATGTTAAATGACATAATTGACATTATCATTGATAAACAGCATGATCATATAAAGAACAGAGTGTACATGTGTGAACTTCGCTAAAGATTTTCAGGCTTTGGAGACTGTTTATTAACACAGAGTGTAGTGGTGTGCCACCCAGAACCAGTTTCTCTCATTGGTGTTGTAAGCATGGCTCTAAGATTGCATGCCACAGTGCACATATCAGTGCTGTGTGTAGTGGTCCTTCCTAAGCTGAAGAGTATAGCCCATAGGGCCTGGAATAAAGTCTCTTTACAGTAGTAAGCGTAAAGACACTTTCTTCAACCTCTTGACTTAAAACTGTGGTTCATGTGAAATATTTAAGTGGATAATCATTTTAGAGAGAATAGGAAATTGTCCACACCTATAGCAATTTGAATTACTTCAAGGCCACAAATCCTGGCTCCCTGCCACCCCACCCCCTAACAATGGGGGTTGACTGGGAGTGAACACCGCAATCCCACCCCTGCTGAGGGAGGGGGGGGGGGGGGTGGACAAAGACTCATGCCTCTATTTAGGTCGAGCCTAGACAGTGCTTGGGCTGTCTCTAAAAGACATATTATACCATTGCCTTTGTATTCGTCCCTTCGATTGTCCTTTAAGAACGCTTACTTCCTAGTGGTGAATCCTTTTTTCTTTGTAACTCCTTTTTGCTGTTGGTTTTCTCCAATGGAGCACCGCCCAAGTACTAGTACCTTTACGCTTCAGTGTTTATGTATTTGTTTTCTGGGACTATTTTCTTTTTTGTGGTCTGCTCATGTTTGCTGTTTCCTGTTTTTTTGGGTTCCTTGTCCTTTACATTGTAAAGTCAGTGTGTGCTTCTGACCTCTGTCATGAGTAAGTTGCTTACTGCCCTAATAGCTTGTTTTATTGAGGTTCAGACAATTGAGCACAGAAGGAGCCGGGACATGCTGCTGGAGCTGCATTTTCTGCTCAGGTTTGTCTGCGTCTGCACCAGTCTCCACCTCACATAAGTTTTTTTTAATTATTTACTCTTATCTTAACCCCTTCGCTGCTAGGCAACACCCACCCCAAGCTAAGCCTTTTTTTCCGGCTATTTGTGGTAGTTTGCGCTTAATCCCCTGTATCTTTTTGTCCACATAAGGGATCCATGCCTAATTTGCATCCTTTTCATCAAACTTGCGGATGCTAAGAGTTTGTGGATTCCCATGGAGGCGACCAAGAAATTAGCCAAAATACAGCATTTTCTTTTTTTATTTTTTAGAAAAAAGTGCTGCAGAAGAAAGCGTCTGTTTTTTCCCCTGCAAAAGGTATCAACAAAGGGAATGTGGCGCTACAATCACCATCTTCACAGCTTTCAGGAACAGGCAGACTTTTGCTGTAGCATAGCCTATTTTTCCTATTTTTTTTGCTTTCACCTTCTTTCCACTCAGTGGTAGAATTGGGTGTGAAACCAATAATGGATCCCAGAGAACTATACATTTCTGAAAAGTAGACATTTTTAATTCAGCAAGGGGTAATTTGTGAAGATCCTTCAAGGTGTTTCTATAAAAACAAAATTGGAATAAAAAAAAAAATTAAATTGATTTTGAAAAAACAGCCATTTGTGCCAACATTTTCACCAGTGACTTCTAAGTATGGCAGATTTTTTTAAAGCAATATACTGTTAAGTCCGTCTGACCCTTTTAGTTGCGGGTATATATAGGACTTGTAGGTTCACGGAGAACCCGAGGTACTCAGAGCCAATAACTGAGCTGCGTCTTGCAATGTTTTTTTTATTGTGTACCAGGTACATAGCAATTCAATTGGTAAAATATGAAGAGTGAAAAATAGGTACCAAGGAAAAGTATATATTTGCGAAATGGGAACGAAATATAGAGATTAGAAGTGGTTATTTGCACATCTCCTAAATTGTGGGTACCAATACAAGCATGTGAATTAGATGACTTTTTCAAAACACCACTTGGTCTACTATTATGTGTTCCCCTAAGTCTCCTGATAACAAGCATTTACAATGCAATGGTCTCGGCAATATTATAGGTAGAGCTATTGGTATTGCTCATTATTTTTTTATCATTTTTGTATCCCTAAATAAATGGCATTGTCATTAGCTTTTTTTTGCATATGTGATACCTATTGCATTAGCAGAGAGAGAGTGAGGTAGTGAGATAGAGAGAGGTATTGAAATAGAGAGTGAGGTAGTGAGAGAGAGTGAGGTAGATAGAGAGTGAGGGACAGGCAAAGCGGTCCATGCAGGAACGAAGAAGCATCTGTGGAGCCAGGACAGGGAAAAAGTGGTATCTGTGAAGACAGGGTAGGGAAAGGGGCATTTGTGGAGCTAGGGTAGGGAAAGGGGCATTTGTGGAGCTAAGGGGCATCTGTGGAGTCAGGGTATGGAAAGGGGCATCAGTGGAAGCAGGAACAGGGGCTCTGGGGGGCTAGGGTTGGGAAAGGGGCATCTGAAGAGCCAGGGTAGGGAAAGGGGGATTTGTGGAGCTAAGGGGCATCTGTGGAGGCAGGGTATGGAAAGGGGCATCTGTTAACCAGGAAAGGGCCCTCTGTGGAGTCAGGGTAGGGAAAGGGGCATCTGTGGAGCCAGGATAGGGTATTTGTGGAGCCAGGGTAGGGAAAGGGGCCTCTGTGCAGTCAGTTCTCTGTTGGACCGGTCAGAGGGATGCATTCTGGGAAATGTAGTCTTGGGTTGCTTCCACTAAAACAAGTGGCGCAGCAGGCACATTATTAAGGATGCTTGATACCAGAAAAGCACGGTCTGAAAACAAGGTCTACAGTGCCAAAATGCAGCGAGCATTGTGCACCACCCTTAACCTTTTTTTATTTTCGAAATGACAACAGCAGTTGTTGCAAATTATATTTAAAGGTTTTCCACAGAGCTGCTAGGGTGACTAGTTATTTATGTGCAAGGAACGCTTGTGTGGTGCTGGTTAAACACTTTAGATTTTCGCGGATGGTAAATAAATTTTAAAAATAAAGAAAAAAATACAACCGGTTGCAGTCTCCCCTCATTTTATAAGTCAGGAGTGCCCAGTGTTGGTTCAGGCTGAAGACATATTTAAACGAGATGCAGTGGTAAATAATACAAACTAAACACGACTCATTTATTTAATTTTGTATCTACCTGAACATGGGCCATAGATTTAGCTCTCTTGGACATGCGTTGGACCTGTAATGGGTGTTCTGTGGCTGAACGCCCCTGCTGCCTCCGGATCTGTGGAGGACGGGATGTATCGGGTTACCTGCTGGACTAGCCTGTGCGTGCGTTGCCACCCAGCCTGACTGCATCAACGAAGCCAAGATTTGGATGTTGGCGGCCGGGCTAAAGACTGCAGCTAGCAATAGCGATGCTATGAGAAGCAGGGGAGTGGGGGGTCCAGCAGCCCCGGCGATCCCAAGCCAAATGCAGGGAAACGTCGATGGCACCAGCCCTGCAATGTATTTCAGAAGTGCTTTGTGACTGTTTATTTCTATCGGGTTTCATGCATTCCTGACAGTGCCGCCTAGACGGTAGGCATAGCGTGCACCAGACCCCAGGAGGTTGTATCAGATTTTCTCACTCGGATTAATAGCATCTTGCTTTTCCCGTTTCAAAATATTACTAATTTCGCTCAATTGTTCTCGTTTGAAAACAACCATATAGTCACCACGAAAAAATACCTTGCGCAATATAAAAATATATATAGCTATATATATATATATATATATATATAGCTATATATATATATATATATAGCTATATATATATATATATATATATATATATATATATATATATATATATAAATAAAAGACCCGTTTATCAAGCATAAAATCACCCCCACGCTACTACCACCCTTCCTAATAAACAACGAACTCGCCCATGATGCCGCGCCTGCTGCTTTTAAAGCCAAACCCCCTCCCCACAATCCTTCCGTGCAGGTCATGACGTTGATGTGTGCACAGCCAATAGTAGAGAAGAAGTAAAATTAAAACTGACCGCCTTTCACAAAGCTAACTGGCATTCATTATGCAAATTAGGCACACAAAAAATTCTTCGCCGGCGTTTTTACGCTTTTCTGTCTTTTGTTTTTGCTGTGCAAGTTTTACTTGGCAGTAGATAGTCTGTTTGAATGTGTTGTTGCTCGTGCCTTTGGTTAACAGGGCACCTAGAAGTCGGTAATATAGCCTCGCCGTTTCTGGGCAGTCTTAATTCGCCTTTTCGTAGTATTCCCTTCTAAAAAGACGCTGGGGGGCCAGGAAAACAAAACTTAAACAGTGCCGTACTTTGCTCTTTCCTTACCAGTTGCAGCCACTTAGAACCTGCTATCTAGCTTTGCTCTTGCGAAGCAGAGCTCGTAAACGTGTGTTTTGCTAAGGGTTCAGTCTGTCTACGTGAATGGTAAAGTGTCTCGCGCTCGTTGCGTGGGGTCGGGTAGGGTAGAAGGGAAGCTGGAAATGGCAACATTTTGCTGGACTGCCAGTTTCCCCCGATTGCTCAGAGCGCTGCCTTTAGTAATCGGGAAGACGATTTACCAACATATTCTAGATAGAGGGTTGGGGTAATCTTTGCCACGGAACCTACAGGCACTGTAGACGAGCAGTTCAAGTGTTACCAGGGTTAGTTAATCCGATTCATTTTTTTGTGTTACCTATGTGCAGCGCTTAGAAGCGCTGTGTTAAAAGAATATTTTCATTTAAATCCTGTGCTTTCAAACTGGAAATGCGTCTTTATTTGCCTGAGAGCATCTCTGGCCAGCCTCGACTGGCCTTTCTGAACCTATTTAACAATCTTGCACTTGTACGTTTATTTATATATATTTTTAAATGCCTGCATTAGCACCATCAGCCTGCATGGCATACATAGCTGCCAACTGTCCCGTTTTTGCCAGGATAGTCCAGGCAAGTTGGAGGCTGTCCTGAGTAATTCACTATCCCGGGACAGTCCCAGCAATTGAGATTTTGTCGGCGGCGGTGTGCGAATGGCATCGGATTGCGGACAGCAGCCTCTGATCTGCGCAGATGGCTTACCTTACTCGTGCACAACAGCAAGAAGATCCTCACGGCCAGACGAGACGATACCTGAAAAATGGCGGATGGAAGCTCCAAAACTTTTTCGGATTCGGGGGCGTGTTCCTGCTGGTCTAAAGAGGGCGTGGCTAAAAAGTGGAAAGAACAGCAAAAAACACGCCCCCGAATCTGAAAAAGACGGAGCCTATTTGGAGGGACGGCTCTCTCCTCCAATGGCTGGCCTCCGTTTAGGAAGCCAGCCAATGGAGGAGAGGCAAAAAGAGAGGCGGGCTAAGAAGCCACTCTAGGAAACATTAAATCTCGACTTCCGGTTCTGCCTTCGGCAGACCGGTAGTCCTCGACCTAAAAATGGTAACTCACATGTGTGGGTAGGCCTAAATGCCTGAATCAGGAAACGGCCCAACTCACAACATGAACACATCACATTTTTTCAGTGAAAATTGACCCTTTTTTGCAATGTGCCTAACTGCAAAATTTGGACCCCAGTTCAGCTGGCAGGTAGGGCAACCTTCCAACCTATAAAGTTTGTAAAACTAGACACCCAGGAATCCAGTATGGGGTGACTTGTGTGGCTCTCACTAGGTTCTGTTACCTAGAATCCCTTGCAAACCTCAAACTTTGTCAAAGCAAGCATTTGCAATGCAATAGGTCTAACTATCACCTTTGATAATTAACAAATAAATAAAAGGCATTGTCATTTAAAATGCCAATAGCTTAAACTCTTGTAAATGCAAGGCCTATTTCAATTCAAAGAAGCGGCAGCCATTTTCTCGGGCTGATTGGAAGGTGAAAGCACACATGGCGCGCTGAATGCTGCAGGAAAGCATGTCGTGCCTGCAGTAGAAGAAACTTATTAAATAAAATAGTGCTTAAGAAATACCATGTAAGAACAGACGTAAAAGGGACAGTCCTTATGAGACGTTACAAATGAAGACAAGGCATTACTAAGGAGGGAATAACAAGCCTATGAACGAATCAGAAGCCAGCATTTAACAAAGGACAAAAACAAGCCAATGGAAAATATGAGCAGAGAATGGGTGGAGCGTTCCCCAAAGTGGGTAGGCCTAGTGCCCGCGACAGGAAACGTCCCAAAACAAAACCTGAACAAATCAGATTTTTCCAGTGAAATAAACCCCTTTTTTGAAATGCGCATAGCTGTGGATTTTGTACCCTAGCCCAGCTGGCACCTAGGGAAACCTAGCTAACATATAAAAAAAATTAAACTAGGCACCTAGGGGAATCCACGATAGGGTGACTTGTGTGGCTCTCACTAGGTTCTGTTACCAGAATCCCTTGCCAAACTCAAACTTTGTAAAAAGAAAAAAAAAATCCTCAAATTTCCTGTCGCTGGCACTTGGCCTACCCACACACATGAGGTACTAGGTTTATCTGGAGACTTGGCAGAATGCTGGGAGCGTGGAAGATTGTGGCTCCCTGCAGATTCCAGAACTTTCCATCCCAGAAATGTGAGGACAATATGGTTTTTGTGACAACGTTTAAGGTATGCATGGGATTCTGGGTAACAGACCGTGGTGAGAGGCACACTAGTCACCCCATCTTGGATTCCCCTTGGTGTCTAGTTTAAAAAAAATGTACAGGTTTGCTAGCTTTCCCTATGTGCCGGCTGTGCTAGGGTCCAAAATCCACAATCCAAGGCACCGTGCAAAAACAAAACAAAAAAAAAAGGGGGGGGGGGGGGGGGGGGAGTGCCTAGTGGGCTATCTGCCATCGGGGTTGGGGTGGGGGTAGCAGGGCAGATCGGGGTTTATTGCCCAGATATGCCTCCAGGGGGGTGGCAGAAAGACTGTGGGTATTTTTTTGGGCGGGTAGGGGCATTGGTATGATCATTCTGGGCAACCCCAACCTGTACGTATAAAAAAACCAGCATTATCCCTGGCACCTAGTGGGATGTCTGCCCCAGGGGGAGGTGGGGAGATCAAGGGCTGTTGTCCCCATCTGCCTCCCAGGAGAAGGCAAAAAGACTGTGGCCAATTTTTGGGGTGGGGCATTGGCATGCCCATTATAGGCAGCCCCCACCCCTAAGTATAATAAAAAATTAAAAAACCTGGTGCCTAGTGGGTGTTCTGCTCCCACCCTGGGGAAGGGTGGGGGGGGTGGGGAGCAGATAAGGGTCTATTACCCTCATCTGCCTCCCGGGGGGAAGGGGGGGGCAGAAAGACTATGGCAATTTCTTTTTGTGGAGGGGGGATTGGTATGCCTATTCTGGGAAGCCCCACTCCTACGTATAAAAAAAACACAACAAAAACAAGCATTTGCAATGCAATAGGTCTCGCATTTTTGAAACTTTGACCTATTGGTTTTGTAAGTGACCATGCCTTTTATTATAGCAGGTTATTAAACATAAATAAAAGGCAATTTCATTTACAATGCCAATAGCTGAAAATCTCGCAATTGCGAGATCTATTGCATTGCAAATGCTTGTTACAACAGACATTTATATTGCCCTTTTAGATGAGTGTCTAGAGAGGATTCCCCACAGATCACAGACGGAGGGCACTTACTCTCCCCATTCGGACTACCATCCTGTTCTCAATATGAAATTAAACACATGACCTTTTGATATCGCATGCCAACTCAGTGCTTGGTTCGTCATCACCACCTGGCCAGGTACCTGAAGGGCACAGATACAGGGCATAACCACCTGCATAATGAACACTTAAGCATTAGGCTATATCGGTTCCTGTAACCTCACTACCAATGTTGCAGACAAAGGGCCACACAAAGCTGCTCCGAAACTGCACGTGCAACTCGTGTCCGCAGAGCGGCCCCGGAAACATGACACGCGCTGTACACAAATCCCCAACGAGGATCCAGAGACCCCATCATACAGCAGGAGCCTCACCCTATCCAATGGGGATGCACTGTGCGAATTCGTATAGTGGCATTTGGACCTCCTACGGTCTAAACATTACACAGGGCTCGAAAAATCTAAAAAATGGTACTAGTCCTGCAGGACTAGTACCTTGAAAAATCTCCTCGCCCTAACAGTGACCTACTTGACCTCCGTCTCTGAAACTGGAGCAAAAGTGACAAGATAACAAGATTTAAAGGCATTTTTATTGCTCATTTGCTTTGTGAGCAATAAAAAGGCCTTTAAATCTTGTTGTCTTGTCACATTTGCTCCGTTTTCAAAGACGGAGGACAAAAGTTAGTATGGTTTCCTACTCGCCAGAAAGGGCGAGTAGGACCTAAAAATAGCTCGACCTCATACAATTTACCTCGCAAATGCGAGCGGTCGAGTGGATTTGAACAGTATATGAAGTTTTTACCAACAATTATGCCATTTCCAGTTAAAAGACACGGTCTGAAGTCAAAATACAACATAGTGCTCTTTGAATAAAGCCTACAACAAGCGGAGAGCCTTTTTAAAAAATTCGGAAACAAACACGAACCCTGAAAGTAAAAAAATAAAATATTTTTTTTTTAAAAAGGTGTGCCACGGAAAGGACAAGTTGGATAAACCGGCCAGCGTTGTGTCATCTTCAAGAAAGAAGCCTTCATCCAGGGAGGAAGAGGAATTGGACAGAACAATTTATTTGACAAAACCAGAGTGTGTGGATGAAGAGATACACGAAGGAATGGAGCATGACTATCATGTCACAGTCAGTGAGACAAGCAATGCATCACTTAAAGTACAGGCCTTATACACAATGAATGCTTCGGTTCGAGTCTCAGCAGTGACGTTCAACACCATGTGATTCTGCGCAAACCACTTAACCTACCCATACCTAACAAAATAAATATATCCGTCTGTAACGCAACAGGTGCTCATTGCAAAGCGAGCTGATACCTTCAGGTCGAGTTCACGCTAAATAAAACTGCCAACAAAAAAAATTAGATCTCTACAAGTAAATCGTTTAATTGCTCCCGTCTTGTGATTCAGTTAAGTTAATGTTGCGCAAACAGGTCTGGAGACTTCAGCAGCTATTGCAACAATTGAATCTTTGTAACTTCTGTGAGAAGCAGAATTTTTTTTACTTGGCAGTGCTTCGGTTACTAAACTGTGGGTGTTAGAAATACACCAGGCCATGTGCGGAGGAGCCAGGAGTGCGGAGGAGCCGGGAGTGCGGAGGAGCCGGGAGTGCGGAGGAGCCGGGAGTGCGGAGGAGCCGGGAGTGCGGAGGAGCCGGGAGTATGACAGCGGAGGGAAGGCAACAAGTTAAAAAAAAAAAAAAAAAAAAAAGGTAATGAAAAGCAGCGGGTGGGACGGGCAAATTTAAACAAACTGCACCCGGGCAAATGATAAACTGACGGGCGGAAGGTGAAAGCATCATGAGCATTATTACATGCACTCACCCAATGTGGAGAAACCGGCAACACATCAGCGCCGGTGGCAGGCTGTTGTTGCCGCCTGGAGGGTGCAGCCGCCTAATGGAGAAGGAGGAAGACCCCTGACTGAAGCAGCCGGTGTCTGCAATGAAGAGCGGGCGGTGATGTGGTGGACCCTTCCCTGGCGAGAGAGCTTCAGACTGTGGCAGAGGAGCGGCAGTGAGACAGCCATAGGTCTGCCTCCGAGAAGCGAGCACATGCACCATTACTGCCGCTCCAAAATAGTTAGAGAGGACAGCGGCGCCATCAAAACAAACTGCGACGGGCGGAAGGCAGAAATGTCAATAAAAAAAAGTCAAATGAAAAGAAGCGGGATGGGCAAATTCAACATTTCTGGGCGGAAGGCATCAATGTAAAAAAAAAAAACCATTCAAATTAAAAGAATGCAAGACGGCCAAATGCTATGTTTCAATTACGGCGAGACGCCGTGGAGCGTGGCGGGCGCGCCTGGCTGGGGCGCGCATTCCAGGCGGGGGAGCGGACCCTTTGAAGTATGATACCGAGGGCGCCAGTGGGCTGAAGCGCTTCCCCAAACTGATTGCATGGCGGCACGATGCACGTGATTGTGCGCGTGCTCGCCATGCAATCCACTTTTGGAAGCACTTTTGAAATGCCCCTTTACTATAGTCTCGCATAGCGATTGCGTAAACGCAATAGCTAGGCGAGACATAAAAACTGGTGCCTAGTAGGCTTTCAGAGGTGAGAGAGATCAAGGGTTATTGCCCTCATCTGCCTCCGGGGGGAGGAGAGGGGGGGGGGTCAGGAAGACTGGAATTTTTTAGGGGGGCATTGGCAGCCCCCATTCCTGATCTATTTAACCCCTTCAGCGCTGGGCGAATTCCGCCGCGGTGCTGAAGGGTTCGAGCGCGGGCGGGACCATGACGGAACGGTTCCGTCATGAGCACAGCTCAACCGTGGCTCATGACGGAACCGTTCCGTCATGAGCATGGAAGGGGTTAAAAAAAAAAAAAAAAAAAACATTGGCATAGCTCATACGTCTTGCTTTTGGGACCTTGTAAGTATTTACTTTGCAGCACAATATCCTTGGTGCACCAACACCAACTGTTGCATGGCTAAACACTTGTATGGTACAAGGTTTAGCCATGCAACAGCTGACGTTGTTGCAACAAGGATATTGTGCTGCAAAACTATACTCATGTCCCAAAAGCGAGACCTATTGGCTATGCCAATGCTTGTTTTGTACAAGAAGAAGCACCTTCCTGCACACAAATAATCCTCTGACGCATAGCCCTCTTTCTGTGTGTGCTGCATAATGCAGCAGACATAGAACTAGAAAGTAACTAGGAGAGAAAGATTTTTCTCTTCATTACGCCTTCCCTGGGAAGGCGTATCTTTTTGACGCATTCCCAGATATACCCGTCCTGGTAAATCTGGGAATGCGTCAAAATCCATGGGAGTTGCGTGGAAACACCCATGCAAGGACTATGAAACACCTTCTCGTGGCAGAACAAGGGAACGCAGTGATTTGCGCTGCGTTGCTATACTCCAGATTTATGGAGCCACTCAGGCTCATGCAAAGTGGCCTTGTTTGGCTTCATAAATCTCACTTAAGGTTTATGTCACTCGTGTACTACATTGCATGGTGCAAACGTGATGCAAACCAGGTCATAAATATGCCCCAAAGTTAAAAGCACCAGGAAAATTTTCCGATGTGCCTGCATATTTTAACCATGTTATGGGCCTTTTCCCATCAAACATGTAATTAGTATTGATAATACGCGAGTTTTACTATTTTCCTTCTGTCTAAAGGCTGATACATGCTCTGAAATGTTAGCAGCGATGAACCAGCATCTCGCTGTATTTTACTTATATAAATTTCCACCTCAAACTTCTCGCAGGGGCTGTGCCTAGAAGCGTAGAAGTGACTTCTATAAAGGTAAGACAAGACAGCAGCCTTAGGGCATGGCCTAATGTTGTGCCAAATTACAACGAAAAACGAAAAGTTTTCTTACTTGTTTTAGTAAGGGAAGCAAATTGCTAGTTTGCCCTAATGGCTGAATCTTATTGTAACTATACTGCCTGTGCTCATCACAAACCTATTGAATATGAGTAAGTGACTGATATCCAAGAAGTTCAAGTGACTGATATCCAATACGTTCAAGAGACATGAAGGGATCAACATAACTGATCACATTCTTGCTTTACATGTGCTTGGGAGATGCAGCCGGAAAAAAAATAGTCATTATTTACAATGTTACTAAAAATTAAAAATTACCATATTCATAATGATCAAGGCTGGTTACTTAGAGAGAGGGAAGAATGCCTCAAACTATTAGATTCTACAGATTGGTAGACGTTCTGAAATGTATAGGTTTCTTAATTGAGGGTGATAACTGCCATCGAATTGATTCTGTCATAATTTCACTATATGTGTTAACAGTATATAAATAATTGTGCACATGACAACGACTTAAGCAACCCCACATATCTACTATTTGCAGACTCAGGACATTTCCTTCATTGACATTTCACAACAATTACATAAACATTATATAAAGATGAAAACTATTCGACATTCTCTGTTATATATTTAACGTATCAAAAAATATTGTCAAGTATGTATCAGCAATAAACAGATGTGTATGTGCTAGGAAAAAATTAATTTGTATGAGTGTGCATCATCAAAAATAGGTGCATATAATCAAATGACCGACTAGCAACAATTCGAAAAATCTGTCACGGGAATGAGAAAACTTGTCTCCAGTGAAAGCGTTAAAATGTATTTTTAATCTTGTTTCTATAGGTTGTTTTTTTCCAGGGAACGTTGCACATTATACTGGCCTAGTCTGCAATGAGCATCAGAGTATTCCAACTGCAGTAGTAGACACGCTTCAAACCTAAACTTGGTGTGTGTCAGAGGTTAGCAAAGGTGGCCTCGGGCACCATCATTCTTGGTACTTTTTTTATTTTGTGTTTCTTTATAGTTTACCCTTGGTCTCCGACATAAAATTACGTAATCCCCCACTGAATCAGAAAACAGAGGTAAGGCAAACCTGGAAACTCCAAAACATTGTCCCAGCATTGTGTGCTCGGTTACACATCCCTCTATGACAGGGTGGAGTTCTGGGCACTGTGTGAACAGTGATAAATTCCACAAACTCAGTCCGGATTAGGAAGTGCATTCCTCCAAATGTCGCAATTTGATCTACAAATGAATACTTGGCTTCAATTTAATCTGGTGCAGTATGAACAAAAAATACTAGGGTTGTGTGAAATTTGTGTAATTAGCATAAACATACATTTGCGCCAATAAATACGTGGCGCAATTGTGTATTTATTGGCGCAAATGTATGTTTATATGTTTTTTGTATTGTATTATTGACATTTGTATGTGATGATTCTTTATATTGCACTATTGTCACCGTCTACATGTTTTTTGTCAATTGCATTGCTTTGTCTATTCTAGCCTGAATTATAGCTAGCGATGTGTGAATATTTATGTATAAAAAAATGAAATGATTTATTAAAAAAAAAGAAATTGATCCACAAATATTTTTATAAATAAAACAAAAGAAGATAATAATTCACTGTCCTCACTCTGTGGTTTTTGAGAGGTTATCCTGCGAATAGGGATTGTTTTTCCTTGTATCTTGAATCACAGGATGCTGAACGAAGGCCGCCACTCGAACCCTGTGCGTCAGATCCAAAGTAGCCCTAAGTCTACGTCCTCTGTTTGAATTATAGGACCCACTGACCTGCCTCTTGACCTCGACCACTTAGGAGACTTTGAAGGCAAATTTGTTTAAGTTCTCGTGTGCCCTGATCCATGCGTGAGCAGCTCGCCGAGTTCATGTTTTTCACTGTGCCTTCTAAGACTTGTAGCCCTACTTTTAACTCATTCTTACAGGAGAATTATAAATCCGAACCTGTAAGAAAAATACAATCTGGGTAGGATTAACTACCCTTGCAAGGACCAAGGAAACTACACGACCCATCATGCATCTGAGCTCACACT
Source organism: Triturus cristatus (assembly GCF_964204655.1). Lineage (NCBI taxonomy): Eukaryota > Metazoa > Chordata > Amphibia > Caudata > Salamandridae > Triturus > Triturus cristatus. The sequence continues at coordinate 1,534,702,043 of NC_140590.1, read as the reverse complement.
CATCATGTAAGCAGAACGCGTTACCCCGAACAGTCAGAGGTTGTTAACTTTAATCTCCCCCCTCACAAGTACTCCCAAACGTTCCCTTTCCACCACAGCCGCACCACAATCACTATGTCTGCCAACTTCAGTGCTGAAAGGAGGTGCAGTAAAGGGGTAAGCTCAAAGATGCTAGATCTGCCGGAGAGAAAAGAACCAATATATAGTGTATGCTAACATTGTGAATACAATCCTCGAGACAAATAAAAGCTAAGATAATACAATTATAGAGCATTTATTTCCCCCCTCCCCCGCCCCTTTCATGGTATCATCTAGATTGCTGTTGAACAGTGGGGGGAGTGAGTATAATGTCCTTCACATTAGCAGCCTCAGAAGGATTAAAGGCTGTGTCACCTGCAGGACTATTTTTATCAACCTCGGAAAGATGACATGCCTAATTTGAATTATGATATTTATCATCTCCTAGGCCACTCGAATGACGCAGAAAGGGAGGACCAAACTAGGAGGCAAAAAAGGCAACTATGCAGTATAATGAGGCAATTTTTTATAGTATTGCTTCATTATTTTGTGGTTTTTTATACTTGCTAACACTTTCTGGCCAATGATTTGACCTCATTGGTACCAGTTTAACAACCAAATACGGTCATAAACAACTGAAGGATGGATAACCAGTCAACCTTTGCGGGTGGCATTCTATTGTGCGGAAACAGGGGTCGCCACATATTTAGTAACGTTTGATGCGATTCAGCTAGACGCATTGTTTGGTTAAAATCTGCAGATACAGCAGTGGATGGATCAAGTGGCAAATGGGGCAAATCTATAATTATGTGGAAAACGCTGTGGCTGCAGAATCGCATAATTCAAGTGGCCCTGATAATATAGATCTCCGAAGGATAACAGGTTGAGTTTCACATATGGCTGTAAATATATCGACATCGTAAGGATTGCGGCCTATATCTGCCCAATCATGACAGCCTGGGTTTAACGGTACTCTTTGCAGTAGGGTCCCAACACACTGAGCTGCCTTTAGAGGGGTGACCTATAGCGCCTTGCCCATCACACGAGGGCACTGTGGGAGGTGCCAAGACTTGAAGGTTCGCCACCGCAGCGCCTCATGAATAAGGCACATCCTCCCGGCCTGGCAGAGTCTGGCGGCTCTTAAATTGCATCAGAGGCTTGTTAGCAAACAGAGCGCACAAGGGGCCGGGAGGGGCCGTGGGGGTGGAAATAGCGCTGTAATTGGATAGGGCGGATGCACTGTACTTAAAGGTAGGGGGAGGATCCGTGTCAAGCACCGGTACTGTGCCATAGCTGAGAGCTCCGCAAGGCTAACTGCAGGGGAAGAAGAGTGCACCTGTGGCACCCCACACACTCACCTCGCACTCCCAGCTGGACCCGTGCGGACCCGGGGGTGCCAGGGCACCGCGCCCACTCTTCAGCGGATCCTTCGTTCTCGACCCGCTGCAGCTGAGGGTGCAGTGCACAGAGGAGCCAAGGGCGAATAAGGAGCGGCGCGGCAGGGACGGACCCTTGGACCTCCTTTCTGCAGCTCTGCCAGCACCGAGGACATCCTGGGGAACGGGGGACCGCAACAGTGCGGCTCCAGTGCAGGAGGATGCAGTCTTCCAAGATAAGGCTTAATATTGGAGCTTAGACCGTTCCCGGGGAATCCGGAACTTTGCACCGGGAGTTAAAGTGGTTTGCGCAAGATCACACGGTTGGTGTCAAGTGGAGAAACCAGGATTTAAACGTGTTATGGTTTGTGACCTGAGTTGGAAACTTAAACATCAGAGCACACCTCACCACAAGCTCCAGATTGCGAGGATAGGGCAGCGAGAGAGCCATGAACACCGCCGCCTTTCTCCGAGGCGAAGCAGAAATGCCTCGGAGAAACGCAGCGGCGTTTTCGGATTCGGGGCGTGTTTTTCTTTTCTCTCCTCTTGCCATTGGCTGGAGGAGAGAAAAACACGCCCAGCGAAAAGTAGCGAACAAACACGCCCCCGAATCCGAAAAGGACGGGGCTTGTTTTGCGAGACAAAGACTCTTCTCCAATGGCTGGCCAGCATTTAAGAGGCCAGCCAATGGAGAAGAGGAGAGAAGAGGGGCGGGTTCAAGCCCCTCTTCTCCAAAACATTAAATCTCGGAGTGAGACTGCGCAAGCGCAGCCTTCGAGCCGAGACCTAAAAAGGGCGTGACTAAAAAGTGGAAAGAAGAGCACGGAACACGCCCCCGAATCTGAAAAAGACGGAGCCTATTTGGAGGGACGGCACTCTCCTCCAATGGCTGGCCTCCGTTTAGGAAGCCAGCCAATGGAGGAGAGCCAAAAAGAGAGGCGGGCTAAATAGCCACTCTAAGCATCATAAGATCTCCGGACTTCCGGTTCTGCCTTCGGTAGACCGGACGGTCCCTCGACCTAAAAAACTGCCTTCATATAGCACTATTGGGCTGCACATCTCAGCCGGCACTTCTGCATCCCCTGTTCTTTGCCCCATCTACTACCTCTTCCTGAAACGCTTCCTTTGATCAGCCTGCTCCCTCTTTTTACTGCTGCCTTCTCTAGCTGACTCCATACATATTTTAAATCAGCTTAGAATGCAAATACAATTAAATACAGAATTTTCGTTTTTTTAGCACTTCCTTCCGTTGAAGTGTGGCTGAGTACGTGAGTTAAAGACTTTAATGCCTCTAATGTTCCATCCACCTTCTATTCCACTTAATCACACAACTGTCAGTTTATGGCTTGTTAAGTACAAGCTGTCAGAAGGTGTATGCTATTTTAGGTCTTGCCTACACAGCGTGCATGCGCTGCTTAAGAGGGCCTTTAGCCGTCGCTCTGCTCATTTTCAAGCTCACACTCGTGCTTGTGGCGGCATCCACCTTGGGGGAGCGAGCAGCGGAGCCCATGATAATTGGCTGTTGCTCGCTACCGCAAGGCGGATAGTGCCACAAGCATGAGTGTTCTTGAAAAAACCTGCTGCTTCTTAGCGCAATCGCTTTCACGGCCGCGTCGCAATCACGGCCAATGCTTGTTCATTTTGCTGTTTATATAAGCTGTAAGACCATGAAGAACTTGGTTTGAAAACTGCAGCGTCACACTCTGCATATGTTGTGTTCACAGATATCCAGTCTGCGTTACTGGGGCACACAAACCACGCTCACTCACAAGCACAGGTTGCTTTACCGTGAAAAGAAAGCCCTTCGACGGTAGCGGCCGCACTTCGGTAAACTCTGTCGTAGTGCAGGCTGCATGGGGAGGATCCGAGATTGTGATGGTGTGAAATCAGATTCTGGGCAGAATGTCTTGGGCGGGAGGGCTGGCTTTAGGAAGCGCATTTCTAAAAAGCTGCAGAAACTCACAGCCCTGGCAGAAGCTGCTCCTCTCCTATTCTTCGCTCATTGCACTTCGCTCATGATATGTGAGCTCATGTCATCGGAAGCCCTATGCAGTGCACTACGCACATAACTTATATACACGGACACCGCGCTTCATGTTTGAGCTCGGACCGGTGTCCTATTTTAGGTTTCTTGGTGTACTTGCAACGTTTCAGTCCTAGGAGGCGGGGCGCTCCAGTGGCGATTGAGTTCCAGTGCACGAGCTGCTCTACAGTAGATTTCAAACTGCGTGATTTTCAGATAGTTGTAGGCAATTCTCTATTCCTCTCATCCCCCCCGGGAGACTGCTGAAGGCCGCGGGACCCTTCTAGACAGCACAGAATGTAGATGCGGATATGTGGTACTGGGTGCTACAGCAGACATATCGCTACGCTGTGCTAGGGACTTGTCAGGAAGTTAGGAGGAAGGAAATACCACACCGACCAGCTGCTTTCCAGAATTTCATGAAAATGCAAATAACCGTTAATTTTGCCAGACGGCATTTATTGATACTATACATATCCCACTATATTCATACAAGATCTCTCCATGCAATTTCCCACAGAATGAAAACATTACATCAGCGTAGCCAACTATATAAACAAATTGCTGAGTCACAATAAGACCTTCGTATTCAACTGATAATTCGATTTTCACTTGGCCTAGTTTTTTAACCCAGCAGTTTGATGCAAAAACTCTTGCTGCGCTTTGTTTACAAAGATGTTAAGCATGAGCAAGAACTGGTGGCAAAATGCTTGGGTTGTACAAAAATAGTCATAAGACTTCCAGCCGACAGTTTATGTCACGAGCTCCGTTTTACTCTATGGGCATGACAGTGTGTGCATCACTGGCTTAGTAGTGAAGTACCGGAGAGGAACCTTACCTTGCCAGCCTAACGATTACTTGCAAAGCAAGTTTGAAGGTGTTGACATTAACCAGAGAACAAAGTTAATTTTGCACTTTCACAAGCATCCCGTGGCCAGGTTGGAACAAGCAGGTTCTCGGTTTTTAATACTACTGCCAGCAAAGCAGGCTCTCTCAGCCTTGTGGTAAACCCCAAAACATAAAAACGTTTGAGCACACCTACTGGCTAAGAATACACCAACCTTGCATCAACTTTTCCGGCTATACAAAACAAGCATTGGAAATGCAATAGGTCTTGCATTGGCTTGAGTTAGACCTATTGGCGTTGGAAATTACAATGTCTTTTACCCATGTGTTATGGAGTGTTATGTATGTGGTGTGTAGTGTAATTATGTGGGTTGGATTGAGCGGTGGCTATTTGTGCCCTTATGGGCTGTTCTGCAGGCAGCCCGTGACTTCCCACACTCCTATGCACTGAACAGCAGCAAAAGTGTGCTGCACGGGGTCTGATCTGCTGCCCACTAAACAAAGCTAAGTTGAGCAACGAGCAGCAATTGTGCACGTCCTGCTGCTGCACCCCCTGACAGTGGTTTCCAGGTAATTTGGTTTTGTGGCAGGAGCAGCGACAACTCTCACATTCCAATCTTTGCTGTAAATTATTGAACAAGGCTTCATCCTGATGATGAAAGTTTGAGCTTTGCTTTGACCATCCTGGATCCCTGCATTGAATGCTTTTAACAGACACTGCTCATATTGTTCTGGAGATTGACACCCCACTAAACCAGATATTTAATAAAGGTTTAAAACTCTCCCTTCGAAAACATTACGTACTCCCTGATGTCAGAAGCTACAACCGCCTGCAACGGAAACTAGGACAAGAGCTTTTCAAATACCCTCTAAAGCAATTGCAGGGACACCTGTGGAACACTCTACAAACAAAATGACCAAATAATGTCCCCACCCCAAGCCTACTGTTGCAGCCATTACATGTGTGATTGAACTTTGATTGCACTTTTGAGGTATCTAATATTTTTGCAATGTTCAAATATGCAAATTCTTCATCATCTACTTCATTAGCTAATAAATTCATGTGTGATTGGATCTCTCCACTTAGTCCATTCTAATGAGGGAAGAAAATGTTGAACTTGTATTGCATGCAGTTCTGCCAGTTTCAAACTGCTTCTTAATTTGAAAAAGTATAAAATGGACACTGCCAAAAGAAGGGATTTAACCACGGTCATACGATTTGACAAAATGGGGAAACCAATTAAAACCTTGCCCCCGGGTTGCAGTAATGATTCCGCCCTAGAAGATCTCTCTTCCACGGCAGGGATAGACCAAGTCACTCCCGCAGTAGGTTGGCGCTACACAAGCTTTGAATAGGCCTGTCAAAGTACATAGGCCAGTGCGTACGAAGGCCCCCAAGAGCAAAAGATTAATTCCCATTACAAGACCGAGATCCTTTGTATTAAACAGACGTTATGAGCAGGTCCTCCGGCAAGGCTGCGATTACAGACACAAAGAGAGGAAAGTGTGGCTCTGGTAAAGCTGTGCGGGGACAAATTAGAAGACCGACAAAAGACACATTCTTACGTTAGTTTTTGTCATGCGCTGTATGAGGTACTTTGAATGCCTGAGTAGCATGTGGGAAACAATTTAAAAACATGGTATAGTTACCAGATGGCAAACAAATTAAACGTGGCAGTACCCAACTACCTATCCTTTATGAACTCGCGTCAGAAGCATGCCTCCTTATTCAACGAGAAGGACACCGCAGCCAAGAACACGCCCGCGAGTGGTGCGTGCGCCACAGAGAGCGATCTGTTTTCAATTATCACGCCCGTGTCTGGGCACGATAATTAAAAACAGATGCCGGCGTGCAGGTAACAGGCACCAATAGACCATGGGCAGAGCAACGCGACCGCCTTTGGCCTATTGCGTGCTGTCTTTCTAAAAAAAGACGACCGCAAACGCCAATAACGTGGCCCAAAAGGAAATCGCACACACAAGCGTGTGCGATTCCAGGGTCCGTTTTGGAACCCTCCACAAAAGGGCTCTCGCCTGCGCGAGCAATGCTGCGCACTGCATCGCTGCTAGGCGCGAGCCCTAAAAAATATCATGCAACGAATGCATTACAAGTGGAGAACAAAATGTATGAAATTGCGACAGTATAATTTACAGTTCCTCTGGGCCTATTCAAAATAGGCTTCTTCTTTGCTTTCTGGTACGTGTCATGCGGTACATCGGACTACGAGTACCAAAATGCAAAGCAATGCCCTGAATTAACTGAGCATCTCATTATCGGTATTATGAAATATTTGTTTTATAAGATATCCGGCATGAAATATAAACAGACTTCAGATGGCGTTCACTGTCTGCTAGATTCAGGCATAGTCTTATAGTGCAGCCATGCAGAATTTTCGTGGTGAAGACTAGCGTTATCAACTACAACGTTGTTTTAATGACATGGGTTGTGATGCCTTTTATAGTAGTGAACGATTCGGAGTTAAAGACGGGTGTATCAATAACATCGTAGTGCCGGTTTCATTGTTAAAGCTTTTCGCTGTAAAGCCTTCATTAAACGAGCATTGGCATAGCCAATAGGTCTTGCCTTTGGGACCTTATAAGTGTTTAGTTATCCAGCACAATATCCTTGGTGCTACAACATCAAGTGTTGCATGGCTAAACACTTATAAGGTCCCAAAGGCGAGACTTATTGGCTATGCCAATGCTTGTTTTCTGTTTTCTTTTTCACTATGTTTCCAAAACAATGCTATTCAACATGGCCAAAAAGATTTGCCAGTGGGGCCCAAAGGCAAGACTATTGGCTTTGCTGATGCTGATTTAGGGCGAGGCCATGGCCCTGTACCATGGAGACAATAAGGACATTAAAATGCACACTAGTCGAAGCAGTTCCATCTATGCAAACTACACAGTAGCTTTATGAGGTCCAATTAAAACGTTAGTGGGGCAGATCAAAATGCTCCAAGCGGCTAAAGTCCATATTCAACTTAATAGAGAACCAGGTAGAAAAGTCCAACATGGTCTGCATGCGCCTGATACAACTTTTAATTTTTTAATTTGTGATCAGGTGGAGTGCCCTTCTGAAAGCGCAATGTGCAACAACTGCTGTCTGCTTGCAAAGTGCGAAGGAAAAATCTATGAACAAGATGTCGCCCTAGGAAAAGTATTTCAATCTCAGACTTCAGAAATCAAGTTTCTAAATACATCATGATACAGGAAATGAGACAACACCTTTCCTTTGAATGGCTGGGCACAAAACTGTTCTCACGATAAGTGGCATCACAGATTTGTTCTCAGTAATTGAAGATTTCTGCA